>NC_135420.1:26705144-27305144 GCF_051991245.1 Festucalex cinctus | reverse complement strand
ATAATCTCTGCGTCAGTGTTTGTTTTGGGTCATTTCAGAAGAATGTTCAGAAGTGGTAATCAACAATGATTTGATCCCAAGTGCATAAGTTTCAAACCCTCAAAATCCGCTGAGAACCGTTTTAAAGGCTCAACAACATAAAAGTTACATTCATAACTATATAGAAAGTTCAACAGGAAACGAAATGCTTTACAAAAATGAACACAAAACCTCGTTTCACATTACAATACGTCGTGCATTTGCTTTGTTTGTGTGATGTTTTGGTTCATTTGTTGATACTCTGACGGCAGAATTTCTCTGTTCATTATAAACGGCTAACATGTTAGATAAGGAAAAAAAAAGAAAAGAAAAAAAAAAAAGTCCTAAATCAAATTTTCAACAATCATACATTACTAGGTATCATTTTGAGTATCAACTTGCGAACTATTCATGGAAAAGTGGTCTTGATGTCAGTTCACGTTCACAAAAATGGCACAAGAATCCTACAAAGCACTTGCAGCTCAACACACCTTGATAAACATAAAAAAAAACACTGTGGTTCACATTTCTGATACTTGAAGGAAAATATCCAATCAATATCATGTTCAATCTTGTTTTTTGTTTTTTGTTTTCCCCCTCTCTGCATCTCCCTACAAGCAGAAACAAAATAGCGCACACGCACGAAGACCTGCCAAATAAATTCTGCAATCGGCGCAAACAAATTAACACGTGTTCGGTACATTCACATGGACAGGGAAGAACATTCAAACACTCATTTAGTTTGCCATAAAAAAATAAAATAAATACAAACATGTATACTGCTGAATGCTTCATGGCGGTTTCAGAGAACTATTTCGAAAACATGCACACACAAAAAAAGGCTGCAAATCAGTTGCAGCCTTTTTTTTTTTTTTTTTTTTTTTTTTGCTTGACTGCATGATGAACTTTGAACGGCCTAGAAAAAACAGACCACAAAAAAAATATATATATATATATATATATATATATACATTCAAGCAAATACATTGCAACACCATCGCAGCAGAGCACGATTTTTTTCTTAACTTATACAAATACAATCAAATGTGAAGTTGGCAGGTTTTGTTTCATGTCGGGGCAGCATGCGCACGTTTTCCGGCAGGTTCTCAAACAAGTGTCAAAATGTGCTGTCAGCCTCAATAATGTCAAGTGTTTAAGTGTTAAAAAAAATGTCATGGTGTGATATCGTCGTGTCACATTCCACATTCTCAAGATGGTCGTCGGAAGATTAAGAGGCAAATTCCCGCGCGTGCAACATTGTGGAGTGGAACGCGGCCACGCAAAAAAAATAAAATAAAATTTTTAAATCAACAGGAAGACGCGACATTCGCGTTTGCATGAAAATTCCAGTTAGTGCAGTAATAAGAGCCACGGAAAAGACACGCGTCTGCTTTGCTCAACTGAAAAGGATCAAAAACTTTTTGAAAAGTAATCATAATAATAATATTTAATTCCATTGAGATGCTGAGGACTGACCCCCCAAAAAGTGGCATGCAGGCTTAAAAAACAAAAAAACAAAAACAAAAAAAAGTGACTGCAACTGGTACTTCACATCCTTTCCAAAGTCATCCTTGTGTTTTTGTTCTTTGTTTTGATGACGAGACAACAATCACCCTGAAGTTGGTTGAAAGATCTCAAGGCGCACCACCAACAAATGCTCCCGAGGGCGGAGTGCTGTTTATGTTGAGGTCGGGATGGAAACAAACAAACAAACAAACAAACAAAAACGCTTCGGAGGCAAAAGTGTCGCTGACCTGTTTCACCACAAACATGGCGGAAGACCAAAGACGGAAGAGAACGAGGGCAGCCATCACAGGTCAACATTTAGTTCAGGTGTTGTTTTTTTGTCCTCTTCTACTTGAAAATGTTTTCTAAGAATTTTTTTTTTTTTTTTTTAGGGTGGGGCCACAGTGCAGCACTAATCAAGCAGCAAGACTCACCCAAGTGGCTACATTTGTAGCTGGATGACCAAAAATGGTCGTTTTGCAGTCAAGTGGTAGTCGACAAGTGTTTAAGTGCAATCCTCATTGGGTTTCCAGTGTTAATATATTTAAAAAAAAAAATGATTTCAGTGCCAACACAACAAAGAATTAGACACTATTGGCAAGAAAAAAAAAAGAAAAAAAAAAAGGTTTGAATGCGTTTATGTGCGGCTTAGTTTAGTGCATGCTGTCGAATAGTGTGGAAAATCCAGTCCATCTTGGTGGTCCAACCGCCGTGGTGAGCGTCATTCATCTGTTTCATAAAATAGTCCAACGCCTCCTGCAGAAGGAAAAAAACACAAGGAAAGATTAGTTGTAGACCATTCAAACCGATTATTAGCAGTAAAGGAGACAGATAACTGATATTTCATGCCGATATTCAGTGGCAGTAAAAGAGAAAATATTAACGTTAAAAGCTTTAACATTATCTTTTTAAACGGCACAATGCACCTTTAAGCTAAATTAAAAACAAAGTAAGTAAATAGTTCCCTCAAGTTTTCGTCTATAAATTCAGTTTTCCAAAATTTTTGTAATTTTAGTTAATTTTTAGGGGATTAATTAATTTAATTGTCTTTTTCTGTTTAGGACAAAATCACCACCAGAAATTAAGAGAAGCCCAGATGTGAAAATTGAGAAATAGTTTGTTTAAATCCTGTATTTAAAAAGTGCCTTCTCCTGAGTGAAACCGGCAGACTGGGCCTTTAAGCTACAGCATTTTAATGTTGGTCATCATGGTGGTGTACAATAAAAACAAAAATACGTAGCGTGCTAAATATTTTTTGGGTGGTACTTGGTATCAAAATGTTGACAATTACTGATCCTAGAGGGTTTTTTTTTCCCAGCTAACTTTTTGTCAAGAGGCTGCTAACCAATCACTACTCGCGGGGGATGAGGACGGAGCCCTGTTGCACACCACGCAAATATGTGAGTATTTGACACTCATCCAAAAAGGTTTAAAATCGTCTGTAAATGCCACAAATATGGTGGAAAAGCACTTTTTTCCCCCACATGACAATGTGCCTACATGACAATCCGACACTCACTTCAATGTTGTCTTGACCCCAACATGCCACAAGATGGAGGCAAAACAATATTTTTACATTGATTTGTACAAAAACAGGTGACTAGATGAACCTGCCATTTTGAATCCATTCACAAGAAGTCGTAAGTGTAGAAAAAAAAAAAAAATCTGAGACATCATTTGGATGAAGAACATTTGATCTTCGATGATACCTGTTCCGTTTTTTCCAGGGCCAACGTCTTCCTGATGTAGGCGATGTCATCAAATGACTGCAACTCGGGCATGCCGGAGCCCAGCATCATGGAGAACAGGTTGATGAACAGGTTGGCATGCTGTCGGATGGCCAGGTAGGCTTTGTAGCACATTTCCTGGAACCTTGCAGGCCACAAAACGAAAACACGAATGAGCTTGGAGCGCTTCAAAAAGACAAATGACACATCAAATATTGAAAGCAGCCAACAGCTACAATAACACAAAAGGTTGAACATTTACAGCAGTCAGTTAGGTAAGAATTCCTTATCAACAATTCCGCTGTTTTAAATAAAAAAAAATAAAGTGGGAACTACTAACTAATCAGTCTGTTTAAAAAGCATGCGTGCACCTCTCAAACTCTTTGGTCTTGGCGCACTCCTGGGAGCCCTTGCTGATGACGATGAGGAAGTCTTGCGTCAAGACGAAGGGCACTCGCTCTCTCTTGTAGCCAAACTTCTTTTTCTTATGGTCCAGGAAATGTCCAAAATCGATATGAAATAACTGAGGCACAGTACGGAAGACGTCATTGCATCGATTTCTTTCGTCGTCGTGCTCGATTCCATCCTCACATTTCAAAACCTCTCAACAGAACAAAGCTTGTCTTTTACCACAAGATGGCACCGACGGACTATTTTTCTCATGGAAAAGTAGGACTACTCCGAGAACTGGCATGTCACCTGTTCATCAAAATGCCACAAACAAGATGGCAACAAATCCCTGTCCAATAATAATAGAAAAGTGTACTTCATTTATTGGACAGAAAATCGGCTCCATTTTGTGGCATCTTGCTGCCAAGGTTGTGAATTTTGAAATCCAAACTGCTGCCCCAACCACACTCCAAAGTGTGATCATGTCCAATGACAACAATTTTCCATTCTTTTTTTTTTCCTTCATTTGCTTCTTTTTTTTCTATTTTATATATAATAACTTATAGTACATTATTATCATGATATAAGTTAGCAGGCTAATGATGATGCTAATGCTAAGTTAGAAGGCTAATGGTAATGCTTAGTTAGCATGCTAATGTTAACTTAGCATGCTAATGCAAATGTTAACTTAGCATGCTAATGCTAATGCTAAGTTATGGTCATGCTAATGTTAAGGTAGCATGCTAATGCTAAGTTAGCATGCTAATGCTACCTTAGCATTCTCATGCTAAGTTAGCATGGTAATGTTAATGCTAAGTTAGCTTAGCATGCTAATACTATCTTGCTGACATTGAGAGGTAAAGTACACCAACATTTGGCAAAGTGTTCAGTGCATGCGGATTTCCACCTTGCAAGAGTCAGCAGTCACATCCAAAATTTCCGCGGAAATTTTTCTAGTTTTTTCATTTGTATCGCATGTTCGCTGTTCAATAACAATCTATATTTCCATGTTGACAATGGAACACACTTTTAAACAAAAAAAGTGAGCACTTACGCGCTTACCTGCCCATCATCTTTGACCATAATGTTGCTGTTGTGTCTGTCTCCAATCCCAAGAATAAATGTAGCTACGCAGTAGCCAGCGCAGGACCTTGTAAAAAGGTCCACAGCCATATCATACCTGCAAGTCAAATACAGAAAAACGTCAAAAAAAATAAATAAAATTAAAAAAAAATAAATATTGGGACGAGTCAGTCACAAGTGACAAGACAGACTTACTTCTCTCCCTTGTTCTTGTCTCGTAGCCACTGATGCAGAGTGTTGGAATTGAACTGCAAAGCCCCTTTCAAGCCGCCTTTGCACTGAATCTGCATGATGGTGTGTGAGCTGCGGACCACCTCGATCAGACCCACGCAATCTCCTAACGACAGACAGCCGTAGGGCAGCATGCTGGACGGGGAGATGGGAACACGCACACGCATGACAAGATTCCGACACTCAGGTGGGAAGTTAAGTGACAACGCTAAACTGCTAGAGGAAACGTACCGAAGGTCAAGTCCCTGATTCTGCCAAATGTTCTCCATGATTTTAATAATCTGCAAAGTCAGCATATCTTGGCGCAGGTCTGCAGCGTAAAACAGATAAGAAAGACAGTCAATACGCAGAGATACGGAAGAGGGTTAGGGCCAGTGAAGAGAGAAAAAAAAGTTTGGCAGGATTCTCACTTTAAAGTCATAATTCTGACTTTAACGTGAGAATTCTGATTTTATTTTCAGAATTCTCACTTTAGAGTCAGAATTCTGACTATTAATGCTGCTATTATTTCACTTTAATGTGAGAATTCTGAGAATAAAGTGAGAATCTTGCCAAACTTTTTTTCTTCTCTCTCTTCACTGGCCCTAATCCTCTTCCGTACAGCGACACTGCAATGATGCGGTGTACTCTACCATCTCCATTTTTGAAGATAATCTCATTGTTCTGAAAGAGAAGCTCAGACATGATGTCCGGGTTTTCCCAGTTGAGCCACAGCGGCCTCTTCGCCGATGACATGATCCTGCATTCCTCTAACCTGCGCATTGAACATCATCGCATGAGTCCCTTTAGCACACTCGAACGTCCCTTCGTGCTTCAGCCAGCGGTAACGCTAACCTCAGGTTGCCCAGTTGGTGTGCAGGGTTAAGAGGGGAGGTGAAATTCTGGAGTGCATCCATGTAGTCGGGTCTTTTCATCTGGTCCACCAGGAAGCGCATCTGAACCTTCACACACAAGGCAAAAGAAGCGCATAAATATTTACAAACAATAAAAATGTGGTGTGATGATTTCAGAATAAAAAAAAAATAATAATAAAATAAAATAAAATAAAATAAAATAAAATAAAAATTTCCCAACGGGAGTTACCTTCTGCGTCTCATCCTTTTTCTCCTGTTTCAGGATATCAGTGAGATTGATGAGCTTCTCCATGGCCTCCACCTGCCTGCTCAGGTGTTTGAGGTACATGCCGCAGGCCCTGCAGTAAGCCTCTAACAGCAGACCGAACCTTTGGCTCACCGTTTTGTTGTGCATTTCGGCCCTGCCAGGAAGAAGAAAAGCAAGACTGTTGATTACCTTTGCATGGCGGGGAGAAAAAAAAAAGAAAAAGAAAAAACACTGTTTCTGCAAAAAGGCAAGCTGGTATGTGAGGAAACAAATTTGAAAGAACTCACTTGAGATGCCAAAAGAAAAAATGTCCTATTCTTTGATTAGTTAGTGCCTTTTTCAGTAGAAAACGGGCCAGAGGATTGTCAAGGTACTGCTCATATTTTATAACCTGGCACAGAAGAGACAGAAATCAACAATTACTTTATAAGGAATTACAAAAAAAATAAAATTTTATCCATTTTAACAGAAAATTACAAGTCACCTAAAACATCACAAATACAGGAAAGTCACAAAATTGTTTGATTCTGTATTTATTGTATTTTGTTTTATACCCTTGTTTTTATACTGTATTTGACTATACATTGATTTGTTTTTAACCCTCAACTATAGGACTTGAAATGTAAAGTGAATTAAAAATTAAATGTATTATTATTATTATTATTTGTATTTATTTATTTATTTTATTTTTATACATTTTAGTTGTGTTGAATTGTCATTAGGATTACGAGGTGGTCCTTGAAAAATCTTCTCCTGTTTAAGGTGCTCCTTGACCCAAAAGATTTGAGGACCCTTATTCTAAGACCCCCGATAAGACACCAAACATGCACGTACCTGTACAAGCTGGATGAGGTACTGCGACAGTTTGTCATCAGTCAGGTATTTGTCAAGGCAGCGGACGGCAAAGTGTCTGACCATGGGGTCCGGGTAGTTGCAGTCCAGCAATTCCATGGCTTGCTCCGGACGGATGGACGGCCATTCCTTCAACAGGCAGTACATCTAGCACGATGAGAGTAACAGTAAGACTAATCATTTCAAATGTTGTGCATTTGGCATTAGATATATATATATAACAATCTGCTGCTAAAATATTAGTGAGACACATTTTGAATCAGAATACCTGTGCTACTTCGTCTCTGGAGTTCCATTTGACAGCAAGGAGGATCTTGGGAAGAATTTCTGGGAAATTCATGCAGTAGTGCCTGGTAAAAAAAAAAAAAAAAGAAAAAGAAACATAGTATCAACAAGTTGTATGTAAAACAAGCCTACTTTCACATGTTTTCTCATTTAAAGTGGAAGTAAACATTTCTTGACAATAATATGTTGTATGTGACCTCACTAGTCCAAACATGACATTCTGATTCACATCACATTTGTGGAATCAGAGTTATGAAGCAAAATGCAGCCATTTTTATCCACAGCTCACCTGTGATTGGCTGCTACCTGAGACCTGAGCAATTGTGATGTCATCTTCAGTCGACAGTAAGTGGCAAAATGGCCGCCCCCTGAGATGGATCAAAACGGCTGGATTTTACGGCTTTACTCATGTTCCACTAACACAATATCAACCAGAATGCCATATTTAGGCTAGTGGTGCTACATAGAACATATTATTGTCCAAAAAAAAAACTGGGGGTTGACATCCCCTTTAAAATTGTTGGCAGCTACCGATGTCTCCACAGGAAGTCTTTCTCCTGCTCAGTGATTTCCGAGAGAGGGTCTCTATTACTGAGGTGTCTCAGCTGATCAATGTCACTCTCCGTCAGGGCGTGATCTCTCGCCACACGATTGCTCTGCAAACAACAACAGCGGCGAGAAAACACATTCGACTTCATCACACCGCTCATTATTATTCATATCATTGGAATTGTACTATTCCCGTCTCAGGTGAAGCAAAGATGTGAATCGGCGGTGAGAGTTTGACGTGCAGGGTAAACAATATAGTGGAGGGCAATTCCGGCATTGTGCACAGCAAATGAAGCTTGGCCGAGCTGCAGTGGTGATGCATTAGGAGCTGTTAGCAAAGCTTCTCATGCAACTCAGGTTACAGATAAAAGCTCTCACTTAATACACCAGGTTACTCCTTTATCATGAATAAATCACCTGTGTAGTCTCCCTTTCTTTGTGTCACCCAGTATCTGATAGACCCGTTAAAGATAATAATTTGCAAAACAAAAATGATGATTAACTTTGCGGATCTATGTCAAGTGAACAGTTTGCTACCGAGTCCCACTTTTGTAACACGATGGATAGGGACATGAGAAATAATAGATTCTTACGTTGCATTGCAACATTCATAATTGATTATGAAATCACGTCACGCTGACGGGATGAGCAAGGTGACCGCCTCATATCAGTGACATCACGTCACTTAAGCGAGCACCTCGGCGCTGTGTGACGTGAGCGCGCGCGTTTGAGATTCAGAGGCGCGATCTCTTATTGATGTGAGTTAAAATGTGCCAAGTTATTTCCTTCCAGTCCTCTGCAGTGGCCATGTAAAATGCTAAATTAAAAAAAAAAAATGTTTCCAATTGCATTTGAGAAGTATCAGAACTTTTGGGTCATTTTCGCGATAAGGTTGAACAAGTCATAACGATGAATTATTTTAGGTGAAAACACCAACCAGTAGTCGATGAATCCCGCCTAACTTTGTTGGAAGAAATGGTAGTAGTTAATACCTGTCCGGAGAGGTTGTAGTTGAAGCCAAGTTCCCTGGAGATGGTCCAGTTGGCGTGATCCTCCACAGCGTTCATATCGGGGTATTTGACTGGGCTGCTGAAGTGGTCAAATTCCAGCTCCAGGCACGGGGTTTCCTGCACAACACAATCGCGCCGTGAATATCAGCGCGATCCGTGAAAAGGGCTGCAAGAGGTGAAGAGGTTTGGGTTACTTTGTCAAGACTGAATTCTACTCAAGCGAATAATGTATTCTGACACCTCAACTCAACTAAGTGCTCTATCCTGGTTTACGGTATTGGGAGCAGCTGATCTTATTCGTTTACCTTATTGGGGTTGGAGCCGGTGACTCCAATGGGGTTGAGAAGATCTTCCAGGCCATGAGGAACCGGCCAGAGGTTCAGCGCCATCTTGTTGGACACCAGCGTGTGAGTGTAGTCAAACAAGTTGACGTTGCCCCAAGCCAGTGGACAGTGCTCCTTCAAGAAAGATCAGCAAAGTCCATTACACGAGTTATCGGCAAAAGTATTAAGAAGTTTTAAAAATACAGATAGACTGAGATGATTTTGTTTTACAATCCAGATTGTTCCAGAAGATGACACTTTGAGTTGAAATGCATCATTTTTTTTGTTTTGTTCTATATTTTGCTTTGGAGAAAATATCTGTTCCTCTTAATTTATACTCACTTTCCCTTTTTTAAATTTAATTTGTATATTAACTGGTAAACTGTCATGATGGGCTTTAAACATTATTTTGAGATGGTTAAACTCCATCAACTGATTACATTTTAAAGTTTTTAATTGTATAAATAATAGATTCGTGTTGTCTCTGTATCCGCAGCCGCAAATGACACGAATTGCACATATCTGTAAAAGAAAGATGGAATCAGTGTAGGTTTTGGCTGCACACACCCATACTTCAATGCAATAGGTCAGGTATGGAACAATCAATGAATTATATAACAAAAATTAATTGATTATGAATTATATAACCATGTATCTTTTACAGAAACGTGCAATTCGTGTCATTTACGGCTGTGACTACAGAGACCACGTTGTGACGGGTGAACATCCGTAAACTACAAAATCCATCGATGTGATTTGAACATCTTCCCTTCGAGAAGATGAAACCCCAAATCCAAACATGATTATTGATTGGCATGTCTCCACTTAGTAGTCGTGTTTCAATTCCATGTTTCGGTTTTATTGGCACTTGCTGAAACCAAAGAAAGGTTTACGATCACATCGCCATCTAACAAAGCGAGCTTGTCAGCGATAGACGCCGGTGATAAACGCATGGGGAGGTGGACAGCGTTTCATGTTGGCAGCCGCTCAAAATGTGGCTATTTAAAGTAAACGCTCCAACAAAAGGCTGCTGTCGAGAGGTGTTTATCTTTCATTCAGGTGCCGCAGGAAAGAACATCCCGCAAAACTAACCTCGACCTGGCAGGGGCACAGTAGGGTAAAGGACGAGCCCCTGGTGTCTGTTTACAGTATCCATGTCGGACACTCACTGACACACATCAGCACACATTTGTCCCGACCAGTGTTTTCACCAGTTCCCAAAACAAGTGTCTGATTTAATGACGGACACCGACAATTTTACATTACACACTAATTTAGGTGAGTTCAAATTATAGTGGACTGGTATCTACTGTGAAAGAAAATAAACAGTAGGAAATGAATGGTGTGCTCTTGCTTGAATACGAAGCAATAAATGATCAATTTCAAGACAGATAATTATGCTAGAAATAAACAGTAATGGGTCTACGCAACAGAATTCTGAATGTTGACAAAAATGGAAAAGTCCCCCCTCTGTGATAAAGTTTCTGATGACGTATTTATTCTTCCGAACCAAAGATCCCATTCACCTAACTAAATGGCCAAAAGTATCAACACTCAAACATATGAATTAGTGTTACCATGACAACATATGTAGGCAGCTTATATGTATGTATTACTAATATTAATACATCATACTGCACATATAGCTAGCAAATAGAGAAACTAAGTTTGACAGAAATTTCCAAAGAAGCTGCTGTCGATAAATTGAAACGCTAGCTATCACTTTCTATCGTACCTCTTTTGCTCCCTTCCTGCCTTTGACTGAGCAAATGGAAAGGCAGAGTCTGGCAGCTCGCGGGACATCTGGGATGTACATGTCGTAGGTCAGCCACTCGTTCCACCTGTAGGTGCAGAATAAATGTCGAGGACATTTGTCAAACTGCGTCATTGCCCGATGGTAGATCGAAAAACAAAAGACATGATCAGCATCGAGAAGGTTTTGCAATGAAACAGGACAGTGCTCAGGTGTAGGAAAAAAATAATAATAAATAAAGAGGTGGACTTCAAGAAATGAATTCGACAGATGGCTTCTGTTGTTTTACTGCCAGATATTTGGGGAAATTGGTAGGGATGCAACGAGAACGGCAATATCGTGATATCGCGATATGAAAACTGCCACAATATCGTCGTCGTCATGTCACAATATTAAAAGCAGCGAATCTGTTAAAAAAATAATAAAATGAAAAAAAATCAGGTTGATTTCCATTTGCGCAGTTCTAGCACCCCCTGGTGGCTAGTTTTTAGTGCCGTTTATTTTTCACCAGACATGTTTTGGCCTTCTATGTTTAAAATCCACGCTAATGGTCAGATGAAGGGGAACGTTGCCTCAGTATTGAGTGTTATTAGAGATTGTAGGTTGTTTATATGCATTGCTGTTATGTACAAAAGCACAGTATTGTGTTTTGTTTTTTTGTAGGAGCTCATATATTTTTTTACAATATTGTGACCTTTTTTCATATCGCCAACCTCCCCACAATATCGTGCTAATTATCGTATTGTGGCCTTCATATCGTGATCATATCGTATTGTGATGTTTGGATACGGTTACATCCCTAGGAATTGGTAGCGCCCTCGCAAATAAGGGACATAATATGAGTGTGTGAACGTTAAGCTAGTGGAAAATGTCACCTGGGGTTAGAGCAGGGCACTCTCTGCGTGTTCACGTTGTCACACATCTGTTCTCCTCCGTGGTAAATACCCGTTCTCACATAAATCTAAAAGAATACACAAATAAGAAAAACAAATGTTGAGAACGCGCAAAGCAGTCACATGCATCATGACAGTTGAACTGCTCAACCGTCTGAAAAATAATGATTTGTCCCATAAATGACGTCTATTCCCCCACCTTGTCGATGTCTCTAATGTTGACGTTGACGTAGGTCGCGCAGACGATCCGTATTCGCAGCGTCCCGTTGATGGTCCAGAGCGACTTGGCGGCCGCCTCGCCGTTCATGTAGGATGACGCCGTGGAGATGCGACGGGAGTATGACGGCATGACAAAGTTGTCAGTGGGCAACTGCGTGTACAGGCTGTCCTTCGCCATGAGCATCAAGTCGGGCATCCTGCTCAGCATGATGCAACTACGAATGTACTAGTAGCATAGGGAGAGAAAAAGTGCATTTGTAAAACGTGTGCACAGTTTAACAAGCTTCCCGCAGTTCATCAGTCAGACAAAAGGGGGACTTTCAAAGAAGTCATGTTTTAAGTGACAGGTTTGAGTTTTTTCCTCAAGTTATCATGCTGTTGAAATTTCTACAAATCTATCTATTTTCGATCTTTTGTGTCATGAAAAAGTATTTGCCCCCCTTCTCAAATTCTTACGGTATGCTTTTTGCATACATGTCATTTACCTTATATTGGCTGATCGGGTACTTTTCCAGCAGGTACTCATCACAGCCGCACACTTTGAGGATGTATTTACCCTGATATTCCTGAACACACATCTTCAGTTGCTCGGGCGAGAGCAGCATACTGCGCGTCTTCTTTCGAATGGCCTCCGCAATCACCTGCCATCAACAAAACGTGTTTTTCTTTAAGTCTGAGTCGCTGGCTTGGGAAAGCATCCTTTAAGGCCACGATATCGAACAGCTAAGCCGATCTTTGTATTCCTGGATTGCACACATGCATTCAACTGACCTGTTCGGGCACGCAGTCGTGGTTGATCTTCAACGTGTACTTTTGTTTGTCGTTATTCGGAAAAACAATCACCCAAATGACAACAATGATTTGACCTAAAACGGACGCAGACAAACAGGTTGAGAGACGCTGAATCGTGCATTCCTATTCCGGGTTGAGAGGTGATCTTTCTTGTCTTGAAGGCAGTGAAAACATAGTTTCATTTTTGTCTGGCTTTAAGTTTTGGCCGTGCTGTGGCCTTTTGCCCACCAAGAGTGCCGAGACGTTGCTCACATACCGTAATTATAAGTCACAGAGTTGACGCCACTAGCAAAGGATCTGAGAGGAGCCCCTCCTTTGTTTGGAAGACCATAAATGCTAAGCGGCAAACGATTTTCAGTTCACCGGCCTGATTTATTACTGCTGTAGTATTTCACTGACTTCACTGAGTAAAACCATGCAAACCCGCCTACCTTTGTCCAATTTGCTGTAAATGTGTTTTGGGAGTTCTTGCGTGGATTCGACATTGGGGGGATAAACGTAGAGGGCTCTGCTGTGGGGCCCGCTGGCATCTCGCAGTTCCACAGAGTCTTTACACACATTCAGGATGTTTCTCCGGAAGTCCTGAACTTCAGGGTCCTTCACCAGGTCAAACTCGCACACTGGCATACCGATGGCAAAACCTTGCAGGAGAAAAAAAAAAAAGAAAAAAAAAAGGATTAATCTTAACAGGTTACATGAGAAATTAAATGAACCTATCAGCATTGCCAACACAGGGTTTTAAATTGACCCTGTTGGGCCACCCGAAGTTCACTGGCTAATTTCATAAATAAATATGATGAAATCAACCCATTCTAGATTTTTTTTCATACTCAATATTCAATATTTTCCGTTTTACCCACTTAAAATCGATCAATTATCATGAATCTTTGCACTATGCTGCGCACATTTTTATTGTGAGTCAATTTAATTAAATACTTCCACCAGGAATAGCTTGAACAAGATATAAAGCCCGGAAATGACAAATATTGTTAAATAGTCAGTGAGATTTCTTGCGGGGAAAAAAAAAGGAGCTACACAGAAGCAATATTTTTTTAAGGATCAAATAATACACTATAAAAAAAAAAAGATAAATATTAAATAATCAGAGCAACATATTGGCTCATGGCGATGCCCCCAAAAATGCCCAGTGTAAAATTCTATTACTATTATTAATACTATTGTGTTATCATAGGACTGCATACTGTATTTCTCAAATGAAATAATGCAAATGCCCTTCAAAGGGCTATTTTGCTAATATGCAGCCTGATCATTTATTTAAATTGAACAGTACATTTCTACTTTTCCTCCTTCACTCTTCTTGCCTAAAGGGAACAGAACCAACTCTATCCGACTGTACTGAGACTCACCAATCTCTCTGTTGAGGATCTTTTCCTCTCTGTTGCCAACTGGTTCAATGACCTTGAGGAAAGGCTGAAAAAGTCTGAGGTCGCACAGCCGCCGCGTCTCGTCAAAAAACTCCTCCCGCTCAGCTTCCTATAAGACAGGAAAATTGAGACTCTCTCAACTATTACCTTCTATCGTGAAGACTCTAGGCAAAATCTAGACAGCTTCTGTAAACCATTTTGCATGGTGTGTGGCTTTGGACCTTTCATAGTGGATTACTGGTCAATCAGAATACTCAAGTGGGGGCTATTTATGCTTACCTGAGTAACACTGACAAAGATGTATGACGTCTCCTCCTGCAAGAGATGGTGGAGGGGATACTTTCGGGCTTCTTTGAACAGCTCATGCTTGATGGTGATGAGAGTGGCCTCACGGAGGCACTCCAGGGTCAGAATCATGCCATTGGGCAACAGGCAATCCACCAAGATCCTGCAGATACACACGCATTTCCTTGTCAAGTACCCAAATGACATGTGTATGTAAACGGAATGTGTCAGGCTCGACCTGGGAGGCATCAGGTGGATGCCCCATAATTCCCCTGAGGACGGCCTGGGAGGCATCTTCCTCTCTGTCTCCCCAGTTCAGCCACACAGAAAAGCTGCAACGGCAAGTGTAGGAGTTCAAAACAAGAGCACACGGAGAATATAAACTTCCACAAAGGTTCACACATTTATCCCAAACACAACAAAGGCTGCAGTATTCATAACTAACAGGAAACAGTTTCATTCATATTTTTTGCGGGTCACACTAATACACTAAATTTACTCACCAGAAGAAAAAGAGGGGGCTTCAATTTATCAGCAAAATCAAAACACTCGACTCAACTCAAGATCAAACATGTATTCCAACCCCTCTGAAATGTTCACATTTTGATTCCTGTCATGTCTGGGTTAAGTTTGAGTTCATGACCTTTTCAAGTTGGGAGGTCAAGTGTCTGTTTTGAACTGATGTAACCGTGATATAACCATCTAGTTTCAACTGGTTTTAGGCTCTATGATGTTTGTCAAGGAACTTTTATGCTATATGATGTTTGTTGTTGTCGGGAACAATCCGTAATCCTAATCAGAGAATTCCATGTCAGTACTAGTACTCACATGTCTAGCCACAACCAATGAGATTGATTGACTGTCTATTTAAGGGTCTGAGAATTGTGTGTTTTGCCGGATTATTGTCCACCTGTCCTGTGTACTGCCTCTCTTGAGTTTCTGCCTCTCGATGTGAATAAATAGTTAAAACCTTATTTGTGTCTGCGCCTTGGGATCCAACCTTCACCACACAACAATTCCACTGAAGGAAAATTACCGAGAACTGAGCAGGAAATCCACTTCAAAGAATGCGTAGTATTACTGTGTAAAATGAGCTTTTCAAAAATAAACTTGAGTAAAGGGCATAATGTGGATGGGCTGTGACCCTGATCAGGATGCAGCTAAGCACTTTGGGCCAAAAAAAGGAAGCTTCCTCACAACACAGGATGTGGGGAGTGGGGAAACATTGGCCTCCACACAAGCTTGCTTTGAATTCCCAAACAAGTAGCAGTTGAATGGACCTAGGACAACGCATAGCCAACCTAAAACAGATCTTCAATTTTGACATATTGAATTTGAAAATGTACTTTTAAAAAGCCATTTAATCATTTGCTTTCGACATTAACAAATTATCTATGGTCAAATTACACAGAAGGTCCTATTATAGATGGAATTTGTGGTATCGTTACTATTTCATCCACCAACACAGAATGTTACTCTCAAATTCCAGTAAATACATACAAACGTATCATCATTATCATTATTATTAAGAGGATAAACAGACAGACATACCTCAGAGAGCAGAAGATGACAGGCAAGTTCCACCCTTCATCTTTCAATCCAAGCTCATGTTGTCACTTGGAGGTGTGAACTGAGGAGAGATGAGACTGCACACAAACAACAACATCGGGTCAATCGGGGGTGACGTTAGCAACTAAGCTAGTAACGAGCTAGCTAACTTGAGTGACAGCACAGTGATGCTGCCAACTCGTACTGAGGCATAACGTGACATAATGATGATAAAGCTTGCGCAATATTTCACTGACAAGTACCCCAAACTGTCCAGTTATTGATGCCCATTATCATACACGTTTTACAAACAAACAAAAAAAAATGCTAATTTGCAAACAGCTAGCTTCTCGTTCACTCGCATGGGCTGTCTGTCATTCTGTCTGCTAAAACTTGTACTCATCCTGCTGAAATGTCTTCCACACCACATAAAAAAAACTAACCTTCCGTTTTCCATGGGCGTCAACGTGGTGAAAGGTTTGAAGGTGATGTTGGAGTCTCGGCACGGCTAACGCCAGCCAGCGAGGCGAGCCCTCCGGTTCTCGGCGGCCGTTGCTGATGGTCTCTCGACGCCGGTGTTTTGAGGAAGAAAAACAGACTGCTCTAAGCATCTATCGTGGGGGGGGGGGAAGACCCTTTAATCCACAATGGCAATTAGTCTTCTTCTTCTTCGCTGTGTTGCAACAGTAACTTCTTGTTATGAGGCCGGCGCAGTCAAAGCAGGAGGGATGATGAACGCTGGCGAGGATGTTGTGAAGTGAGCAGATCCGGTCAAGTTGTGCGGCTATACGTCGTCTGTTGGGGTCCTCCCAGAAAGCCTCTGAACATTAATACACACGGCACAAGTGCAGGGGTTAATAAAAACATCGTGCACCGCATGCGTGTAATTGCAGTCGGGAAGTGGAACAAAAGGAGTATGAAATGCACGTTTACTAGGGCTGTGAATCTTTGACTGTCTCACGATTCGATTCGATTACGATTTTTGGGTCTACGATTCGATTCAGAATGGATTTTCGATTCAAAATGATTTGATTGACAAATGATTTCTGCTTCAATTTACAGATATGCACAACATTGTAATGATCTACTCCAATCTGCTTTGCAAGACAAAATGACAAATAGAGACATTGAAGTGTCTTTTTTTATTTATTTATTTTATTTTTTTTTATTGTTTAAACGTTTATTAATTTTGTATTATTGTAAGTGCCTTTTTCCACAAAAACAGCATGTGGGCTACAACTGCCTTTTCCCCTTCTTCTTCATTTCTAATTTATATAAAATAATTTAAATACAATTTTTGGATATTAATAACACCGATTCGATTAATAAGTGAGAATCTCGATTCTTTTATGAATCGATTTTTTTGGCACACCCCTAATGTTTACAAATCTATACTGTATGTCAGTCCACATGTGAAGATGTTTGTTTTTTTGTTTTTTTTTACCAATATATAGTGCTGTTCTTTGACAATGAGAAGTTGTAGTTAATGCTATGGTTGAACAAACATGCCGTCTTGGGGATCTTCTGAAAAAAGTGATGATTTTGAATTACAAGGATTCCGAATTTCCGTCCCATGCAGATACTGTATTTTGGCCTACAAGTAGTAAACAAGTCCTTCAAGTTAAATGAAAAAAAAAAAAAAAAAAAAAAATCCCGAGGAATTGTAGCAAATTAATCAAGCCAGCATGGCTGACCTCGCCATCTGGCATACAGGACAGATTCCCGGTGGGCTGGCATCTTTTGGGGGTTGATGTGGTGCTATTTCATTTATTATTTTCCCACAAGAGACCAGCCCACAATTTAGAGGCAGCAGCCCATTAATCCAATTGCAACATGGACAAAGAAACTGAACCTGTCATCAACATTTAGCTTCATTTCAGCCCGGCTCAAAACCAACTGTGCGATGAAATTTGTTTATTTGCTGTATGATGTATATTATTCGCTAGCAATGTCAATCTTCGGCGCTGGAAGTGTATTATAATACAAATCATCAAGTTTTTACCGCAAGATCGTCATAAATCATTCACTATTGTCTTTCTTTGGGTAGACATGTTGAATTTACTCCGTATGCTCTTCACTGATTGCATCTGTTTGGCAATTAAAGGGATACTTCACTCATTGAGCCATTTTCAGCAATAAAAAGTTAATATTTAGTCTAGAACTATTGTGGAAGCTTCATTATTTTTAACGTACAATTAGTACATTTAAAAAAGTAATCTTTCTACTTGCTGTCGACTGTTGATGACATCACCTGTGCTGAGGAAGTACATAACAACCAATCATGGCTCAGTTTGCTGACCAACTCCAGAAAACAGGTGAGCCGTGATTGGTCGTTACCTACTTCCTCAGCACAGGTGATGTCATCATCAGTCGACAGCAAGTAGAAAAAAAAAAACGTTTTTAAAGGTATTAAGTGTACATGAAAAATAATCAAGTTAGCGAATTAATTCTGGACAAAATATGAACTTTTCCCTGCTGAAAATGGCTCAATGACTCAAGTATCCCTTTAAGGTTAGCGCCTGCCTCAGAAATGCTCTTGATGCCGACAGTGACCCGACTCATCCATATGATTAAACCCTCATAGTATTTACTTGTGAAGCACAGTAGTTTACCTGGAATGGAAGCTTTAATTTTATACTAGTAACTAGTAGTGTGTGTGGTTGTACTAGCAGAAACGGTCATTCTAATAGTGCACATAAATTGATTTCTTTTTTTTAAAGTGATGACAAGGAGTCAAGTGCAGTAGTAGTTATGGACCTTAATCTGAATTTGAATCGAGTAGGCCTACGTGCACAAATGGCTTACCCATAAAGTGTTGGAGGTGAATAAAATGTATTTGTACGCGTCATCATTACCGCCCATGCAAATCAACCGCGGTGGTATTGGACGTGGACTGTACCATTAAGAAGGGGGGTGCTAGGTAAACACTGGCACAACACCGGTCTCGTTTCTGGGTCTATTTTGTACCCTAGTGCGTTCGTTATAGTAAACGAACAGTATTATGCGAAATTGTGAGCACTTGCTGGCTGAGTTAAGCGTGTTCCTTCCCCTTAATGTAAGTGTCACCTCTGGATGCCCCCCCCCCCCTACTCCTCCGAAGACCGCGGTTCCCCCTGCGAGTGCTAGTCGCTGTCACACTGCCCAAGTGCCCGCAGCCAGCCGGCCGCTTTTTTGGGAGAGAAGTTGGCGATAGGCTTGCGTCGTCTGCGGTGATGGCGCTGCAGCTGAGGAACCCCGTGGACGCGGCGTATTACCAGAGTGCACAACAATACTGCAGGAATTACACTTCGTCCGCTGCCGTCAGCTACAGCGGCAGCAGCCATTATCTGTCCCGCTTGCCAGGTAAGGAGAGGCTCAAAACCATGCGCGACCCTGCTTGCTACTGGATGTCAGCATTTTTTTTTTTTCATGCCTCGCGGTGCAGCAGCGAGAATGAAACGAGAGGCATTTAGCAAGAGTGTCCATTTGGGACGTTTTGTCCTGCTGCTAAATATCAAAGAGGAGGCCGTCCGGATGCACAGATTGTCTGGATCCCTTCTAATTGAACACAAATGCAGTATTTGACTTGTGTGTCACTCCTGAGGGTTGTTGGCAAGATCAAGTGGCCAAGCTGAGGCCATGCAGCTGTTGTTTATTGTTCCCATGTCTTCACACATGATGGTGACCTGTCATGTACTGTAGAGTACACAAAGGTATTCATGTACAGTACATTACACCCACGCAGTCACTGCTAATGCTGTCCTTGCTGCAGCAAAAAAATGATGCAGGTTTGTTTTCCTCTCGTAAATCCTCGTCACAGAACATCTGTTCAAGTCTTACAATCGCCACATAAATTGTATGTGATTGCTGAGAGGGACAAACACTTAACTGGACGAGAGCACTGAGCAGAAAACTAACCCAAAAAAAATATTGGTGGCTTTTCATTATCTAAATAGTAGCTATGATAGTGTGGCATAGTGCAGTACAGTAATTGTGAACGTGGATGCACTGTATTCAGTCCCTGATGCATTTTGTGCTTTTCTTATTGCCCAGTGAAGCAGATGGAAGAAGTGCAAGAGGCATGTGCTTCTCATTGCTCCATAATTGATGTGATACAAAGGGTGGAAAAAAAAAAAAAAAACTTGGCCTATTTAGAGATCTCGGCGGATCCCATGAGATCGCCATGCTCCAAGAAAGGAAGAGGTTAGTGTGTCTTGATTTGAACCTGAAAAAAAAAAAAATAAATTGACAAGGAATAAAACTTCTCAAGGGGTTTTGAAAAAAGAAAAAAAAAAAGACTTTGCAGAAGAGTTTTCCTTTGACTAATATTTGCATATTACCCAAGTTTGACAAAGCACAGTTCACAAATGGCAATTCTATTTTTACTGACTTAAAAAGTAGTAAAAGGAACGCATAAAAAAAAGTCTTCGGCATCAATTGGCTTTGTATTCTATTTTTGGTGCAGTAACCTTTTATACAGTCCACAAAACAATCAGCCACAAGTCAAAATATGCCTTAATAAAGGTAAAATACTGAATTTAATATTTGTTATTTCACCTGAAAACGATTATATGTGAATTAGCCTTGTCGCAATACCACAAACTTGACTTTGATACGACGCCTGCATAATAGCACCTTATTAAATTCAGGATTTTGGATTAGACAGTTAAGACTTAAACCAACACTTTCGATCCCTTTTCCACTTTATTTCAGTGGTCCCGCTTTGTTATCTTTACGTTGCCAGTAAGGCGTACATAATATTTTGGGCTTTTTTTTTTAATTAAAGGGAGCCCAGTCCTACAAACAATACAGGAAGTGTTCAAACGACCAGCTAGCTGCTAGCATAGCCACAGAGAAGCTATGAACTGTTACGTCAATGCCACTTTTAGCAGTCGGTCGTATCGGCTTGACAGAAGGAGCGAAGATATCGGTTACTGTCACTATATCCAGTGGTTCACATACTGTTTGTACATACAACTGTTTGTAGTGTGTACTCTGTGGTTGTAGAATGAATCGTTGTCACGAAGGTTTCAGAGCTACCATCCATATTCACTACTGTTAACTATGGTTGGATTTGTTTTTGTAAATCAGATATTTTAATAATAGGCATTGAAATGAATGACGCTTCTTTTAAAAAAATATATATATATATCTGTCAACTGAATTGGCTAATCAGTGTATTGTATAAATCTTTACAAGTGAGTCTGTGTCACTTCAACATTTCCAAGCTAGTATTTAAAGATGGACGAAATGAAATCTCTTTTCTAACCTGCTTGGATTGCGATTCTTAATTTGAACCATGAAAGTCATGAAAATAACAAATACAGCAAGGTCTAAAATATCGACATATCGATATCGAATCGATATTCCTTTCCATATCCCAATAATATCGATTCATAAAACCATGAAAAGATACTTTTAATATTTTTTTTTACCCTGTAAATTAATGTGCCAAATAGGGCCCGACCGATTAATAGGCCGCTGATTATAATCGTCCGATTATTGGCCTTCAAACATCGGCCAAAACAATCTGACAGTTGAGCTAAAGGCTGATTATTTTCCCCTTTAAAACGTTATCAAAGAGGGTCGAAGTTTCCGACACTATGAAAGTACCCTGAATGCACCATTTTGCTTGCGTAGCATTAGCAACTAGCAAGTGTGTATGTAGCATGTGTTATTCTGTTCTCACGAGGTGTCCTTTAATTAAGCTGTTTAATGACACCGCACTTGGAGTTAACTCTAAAACTAAATACACAATTTTAAGAATGACATCCACTCTCTACTTAAATCCAAAATACATTTCGTTTTTAAAAACATCACTAGCCTAGCGCAAACAGGAAGTTAGCAAATGCTAACGGGAAGTTAGCATCAACTTCGGGAGTGTTTTTCCTTCAAATAATGAATCGAATCGGGCCCTTCTGAATTCAATCGAATCGACACCCAGCCCTACTGTATAACTGTACATTTGATTTGATTTTGATTTGATTTATTGAACATATAAATTACATTGCTGGCATATGTAGAAAAATGATCCATTATTTGTCATAAAATAAGTCGGATTTATGGTTGGTGGATGCGAAAGTAACAAAGTAGGATGTGCGGAAATCAATGCGACACATCTCACGTAGAATTCAGTGGGAAACGGTGTCCAGCCAATGAATGTCCAGCCAGCGTAGTTTTGTGCTGAGGTCAAGCGTGCCAGGTTGACTGTCTGGACGCCGCTCGGAAACACAAACAGCCCAGTGCGTTATTTCGGGGCCATGAAATGCTGCCATCGGGCAACCGGTCGGATTCCACATGAAAGCTATGACGCAGCTGTTGGATGATGACTGACCCCCGCAATGCACACGCGTGCACACGTTTGGCGTCCTCTCTCGTACGTACGCAATTTATACTCGGAGCTGTCATGTTGTGTCGTCACGGTCGTATCTGCGCGAAACAGTCCGTGTGCTGGACTGGACTGCATTGCTTGCCGGCTCATCCTAATCTTTCCAATCCCCGCTCAAGTGTGAAGCTTTTTCTGTCCTGGGGTTTTCACTTGCCGATTTGTTCAGATGCCTCCGACTGCCTCCGGGCTTTCTTCAGCCGGGCGTTTATCGGGCACGAGCGGACAAACGTGTCCGTCAACGACCCGCGCGTACGCGACGTCATCGCTTCTACTTCTAAATTCGAATCGTCTTCGTCATCTTTTCTCTCTTTTGTGTGACTCTGTTAGATTTAACGGGATAAACACTTTGATAAAACTCAAGCTGCTTGTAAACAGTCACATTTGATGTGACACTTTTGAATTAAAACAGAGTTGGCTAAGACTTTTTTTCAGCCCATTTAAAAAAAAAAACAACAAAAAAAAACATAGTTGACGTAAATTCCCGTCATTGGCACTCAAAGATTCGTCCATACGAGACATTCAAAGAAAGCAGGGCGAAATTTAAAAAGGGGCATCTGCAACCGACAAAGCCATCGTAGAGACTCGACAGCGGATGTAAACAAGGAATGAGCGGCAATTTTTTTATTTTGATTGTCCGGACTTTGCTCATTCGACTGCTGCTTTGATTCTCGGCTTCTGTTGCTCCTGATGTTGCATCATTGAGGTCTTTCTTCCCAATATGATCATCATCAATCACGGCGTGACGAAAGTGACATCATAAAGCATTGAAAAAGGCTTTAATAAGTGATCTGTTGAATCGATTTTCTTTCTGTTCAAATCGAGTTCTTGACCCGTTTTCCCACGAAATGTGAGACTCGTGCTCCTCCCCTCAGGTCCCGAGAGCATGTTGAAGCCCGCCTTGAGTCTCTTCAGCCATGCACAGCAGCCTTTTCACCACCTGGACTCTTTGCACCAGCTGGGCCCGCCGCCGATGGTGCCCACGCAGCCTCTCGGACACCCGCCGCCCGCAATGGGACCGCCCAACGGGGTCGCCGCCCAGACTCTGGTGCCGCCTCCTCACGCGTTGAGGCCCCCGCCCATCGCAGCCGTCCACAGTTTAGGCCCGCCGCCGCTGGGGCTCGCGTCCCTGGAACGCTCGCCAGCGCGACCGTCGGGACCTGCCGCTTTGAACCACGCGCTGGTTCCCCCCCCGGTGCCCGCCGGAGCCAACAGATTCCCGCCCAGCCCCTTGTCGTCGTCCCCTCTCATCCCGTGCCCGGAAGTGTCGCAGCTGCCCGTGAGACCCGGACCGGCTCTCATCTCATCGCCAGCGTCCGGCCTCATTGCAGGTCCCCTTCCAGGCCAGGCGGCGCCGGCCAGCGAGCAGCCCCAGGAAGAGGGCTCTCCTCTGGGCAGGGAGGAGCAGCAGGAGGACGCGCTTGCCCTGGAGGAACTTTGCAAACCTTTGTACTGTAAACTCTGCAATGTTACCGTCAACTCGGCTCAGCAGGCACAAGCTCACTACCAGGTTAGCAAGCGCACGTGAGGGCTGGGTTTAAAAAATTTATTTTCCTTTCATAAAACCATGAATTGGTTATTTTAATATCTCGTTTTTTTTTCCCCCCATAAATTAACAACAAAATATAATTTTAAAAGACAATTTTTTTTTTGTATCTTACTGTTTTCTTGAAATATTTTCTTACATTTACGAAAGACCTGACTTATTGCACTTTATGACAATTCAGAATCTTTTTATATTTAAAATTATTGAGTAAAATAATGAAAGTATTTTCATCTCATCCATGCCGTTGTCAATGTTTGTGCAACGTAATAAGTGATTATATCGTATTATTTTCAGTTCATTAATGAATAACTCATTTAACCATTAACTGCATCCACACAATTTCATTTTAAATGACAATTTTTATGGAGTTTTTTTCCTTTGAGAACGATTGATATTCCATAATATCGGATTAAACTAAGTGAATAGAATCGAACTGGGGAAAAAAAAATCGAAATCTAATCGAACTGAATTCTTGTGAATCGCAATCGAATCGATTGAGGAAATTAGCATCGATACCCTACTTTTTATTAGGGCTGGGTATCGATTCTAATTTCCTCAATCCTCGATTTGATTTCGATTCACAAGAGTTCATTTCATTTGAGGAAGTTAGAATTGATACCCAACCCTAATAAAAAAGTAGGGTTGGGTATTGAATCGATTCTAATTTGCTCAATTCAATTTGGAGTCACAAGACTTCAATTCGATTCTTTCCGATTTGACTCGAGTCATTTCAATTCAATCCGATATCAATTAATTATGGCACATGAATTCTTTTTAAATGTCAAGTACATGATAAAAAGTCCTCAAATATTAAATTCCACAGTAAATTTTCAATCAAATCATTTAGTTTATTAATGAAAGTAACAAATTAAGTAAAATATTTTCATTATGTAAATCACTAATTGGAAATATACATTAAAAAGATTCTGAACTGTCTTAAAGTGCAATGAGTCAGCTCTTTCATAAATGTAAGAAAATATTTCATATAATAATTGATGTGAACAGTAAATTTCTAAAAAAATGGCAACATAAAAAAATTGGCCTTTAAAATTCTATTAAGAATTTATGGGAAAAAGAGATATATAAAATAATTGATTCATGTTTTAGTGAATCGATATTGGGCTTGAAAAGGAAAATCGATTATCCGATTATTATTTTTTAAACCCAGCCCTGCTGTTTTTTTGTTGTTGCGCATGCTCCACTCGTTGGTCACATTCTGTCGCTGCAGGGGAAGAACCACAGTAAAAAGCTGCGGAATTTTCTGGCGGGCAGTCAGCAGCCGCCAGCCGTCAGGATCCCGGAAGTGCTGGAGGTCGCCGGGCAGACAAACTTCATCTCAGGGTCCGGCGACTGCGATTCTGCGAGGCAGGTAAGGCGGCAACCTGTCGCGTGAGACGCTTTTCACGGGACGACGGCGTCCGCTGGCGGAGTCGACAATCTGACAACGCAAGTCGAATTTCCCCAAGGTGGTGCCAAGTCATAACGCTGGCTTTTACGCTGTGTGCTTTCTCATTAGTTCAGTCGAGCTACACTTGTATATGAAATTCATATCGCGGAAAACAGTGAGGAGAGGTTGCATTTATTTGTTGTTATTTGAGCAGGGGACGATTACTGGTTTGGCGCTTTACCGGGGTTTTAAAATAAATAAAAAAAGTCAAGATTTCTGTTACTGACGAAACCGTCTTTTCATTTTTTTTTTGTTTTTGTTTTTAAATCAGCAGACTTGAGTGAGGAGAGGTGAGCATACACGGGTGATATTTTGCTATGTTGATTAATGTGCATTGTACAAAATAAATAAATAAATACATTTCTAAAAAAAAAAAAAAAAAAACATCATCATGGTGCCAGTGGGTACTAGTTAGCCCCAAGGGCAACACTGACTTCTTAAGAAGAATTTAAACAGGAGATTTTTATTTTTCTTGCTTTCTTTTTGTTTTTTCTTTGTTTCGTGTTTCTTTTTCACTTTCTTTTTCTTTGTCTTTCTGACTCTTTCTCATTTTTTCTTTCTTTTTGTCTCTTCTGTTCTTTCTTTTTTCCTCTCTATTCTCTCTCTTTCTTCCTCTCTTTCTATCTCTTTCTTTCTATTTCTTTTTGTCTTTATTTCATTTCTTTTTTCTTTTTCTCTTTCTTACTTTATTTTTCTTTCTTTCTGACTCTTTCTTTCAAATTCTTTTTGTTTTTGTACCTTCCGTTCTTTCTTTTTTCCTCTCTCTCTCTCTCTCTTTCTTTCTTTCTTTCCTTCAATGTATTTTTATTTCCATTAAATAGGGTAAACAACATTTTGTTGTACCAAATATTCTATCATATAATTATAATGTACCAGATAGTCTATATTTTGTTCAATTAAAAAAAAAAAAACAACTTGCCCCCCCTTTTTTTTTTTTAAGAGCTGTAATTTCAATCCCATGGAATCGCAGTATTTTCGCTCACCGTTATCATCATACCATCAGAACCTTAATATCGGCCCATGCTTGCTAGTGATGACGTGATCGGTCATGGAAGTAAATTTCCAGTTTTTTTTTTTTTGCTCGTTTGTGCGTTGCCGTTGAACCCGTCTGGCGAAATAATGTCGCGGTGTGTCTTGCAGGCGTTGTACAAGGGGCCCACCCGGGTGATTTTGGCCACAGAGAACGACTATTGTAAGCTGTGCGACGCCTCCTTCAGCTCGCCGTTAGTTGCACAAGCTCACTACCAGGGCAAGAACCACGCAAAGAAACTGCGGCTCGCCGAGACGCAGCACAACAACAATCACGTGTAAGCGTCAAATCATTTGCTTGCTCGTCGCGCTGGAACAAATGCTTGCAGGTTCGAAAAACCTTCAATTTCAGGGATTGCAGCGGCGACGTGAGCCCAAGAAGGAACCGGAAAGAAGGCAATGAGTACAGACTGGTGAAAACTCGCCGGAGTCCGCAGCTTCCTACCTCCATGCAAGGTAAAAAGCGCCTCACTTCCTCTGGCATGGCTCGTTTCCACAATCGCAACATTTCTGTATATAATAATATATCTATAAAAATATATCTATATATATTATTATGTATTTAATAATAATAATAATTAATATTATAATTATATATATCATATATAATAATATAGAAAATCAAAATAATGTGTATTATATAATAATATAATAACAATAATAGAATTAAATATTATTATATTTATATAATTTAATTATATATATATATTATATAATTTATTATAAATATATATAATATATAATAAAATCAAAATAATATATATTATATAATAATATAATAATTATAAATATTTATATAATGTAATTAGATATATTATAATAGTATTATTATATAATAATCATAATAATACAATTAACTATTATATTTATATAATTTAATTAGATATAATAGTATCATTATATATTATAATATAATTATAATAAAATATACATATATGTTATTATAAATTATTTATTATATTATTAAATATAATTATTATAAATATATATATATATATATAATATATAATTGTGTGAATATATATTGAATTATCATTATTATTATTATTACATTTATATTATTTTTATTATATATTTTATTATAAATAATAATTAGTAGATATATAATATATAATTGTGTGAATATATATTGAATTATCATTATCATTATTACATTTATATTATTTTTATTCTATATTTTATTATAAATAATAATTAGTAGATATTTAATAATAAAGTTGAGTTGAATTATATATTTCATTATTATTATTTTATTTTAATAATATATATCTCATATCTCAATGTTGTCCACCGATTTCTTTCCGTGTCCAGGGCCGTACTTCAACCCGCGCCCGAGGCAGCGGATCCCCCGGGATTTAGCGATGTGCGTGACCCCCAGCGGACAGTTCTACTGCTCCATGTGCAACTGCGGCGCCGAGCAAGAGGCCGACTTCCGACAGCATCTGGAGAGCAAGCAACACAAAGCCAAAGTGTCCGAGTTGAGGTACCGCAACGAGATGGAGAACTTGGGCTACAATTAAAAAAAAAAAACGCAACGAGGAAAGAGCGAGGGACCAAAGTGGGAGAACAAAAAAATATTTTTGTTGCGGGCATGAGTGTCAAAATGTAGTTTCTTTAAAACCCTCACAAGACGGGCATCTGGTCCACTTTTTTTTTTTTTTTTTTTTGTGTCCAACTCAGGATCCGAGTGAAACTAGAGAGACAAAATGATGGTGGTTTTCCGTAGCGTGTTGAATGGGATCAAATCCAAAGCACAACCAAGATGATGTGGCAAGGAGCTCGGAACGTCAATTTGTTGGCCTTTGCGCACCCTGACTGCTCCTTTTTTTAATTTATTTATTATTATTTTATTTCAGGCTTCAGCCAGGCTGGCCTTGTTTGTGCCTTCCGTCGTCGGGAAACAGAATTATTAGAAGTTCAGCTTTGGCCAATTAAGGTCGTTAAGATTTCTGATGACTTTTCTATATTCTTGCCTGATTGCTTTCCTATGTAAATAATGTTCAAGTAAATTATTCAAATGTATTCGAGGAATACATAAAGGTCAGTAAGGTAGGTAAATATACTGTACTAGTGTACATGTGTTTAACTCATTTGCTCCCAATAACGTGTAAGTACGTTTTGTTTTTTTTATGTTTTAAGTGTCCCAAAGACGTATTTATACGTTTTTTTGTTTGTTTTTATGCTAGAGCATACAGAAGGCTTTGATGCAGCCTCTCAACTGCAAAGAACGGTTGCAGAAATGCTAGTTATTACACAATAGGCCAGCAGGTGGCAGCAGAGCAAAGCAGATCAACCAGGGCCATGTAGAAAAAAAGCTCAATTACTCCTCTAGATTTTCCCATTTTGAACGGACAAATTGTGACAGTACTCGTAAAATTAATTAGAAGACGCTCATTGTCGTCTCTCATCGTGCAGGCAGAATTCAGCTTGATGACATTGCTGCCCAAATCAGCACTGGAATTGTTTATTTATTCATTTATTTATATATTTTTCATGAGTTACATGGATACATTTTTGAGCATATTGTTGTGCATGTGCATACCCAAAAAACCTGAACTAGTTTCTAGTACACGTTTCCGATGATGAAACTCAAAAAGGGGCATGTTGCTGACACGGGGTCATTGGAATTGTCATGATGCTTTTGTTCACGAATGAAAGATGCCACTAAATGACATGAACTGCTGCCGTATTATCGCGGAATGAATGGATGACTGAAGACACACGTTTGAAGATGTATATTCTTACTAAAGAATAAACACGAATATTATATTAATAACTAATTTGAGATGTTGATTACACGCATTTCTGAGTCTTGCTTATTCTCATGCAATGCTTCCAAGGTTTTAAAAACAAAACATTTGTTTACTTTTGACTCATTTATTATAAATACAGACATATTGATGATGTAATCTTATTAATTTACTGAACATAAAACTAATACACTTGGAAGAAGCTATTCTTGAATATCCCATTGAAGACGTGAAATGACTATAATGTTATTAGATTTTAACAGTGCTAGAGAATACTTATGCATTGTCTCCCCCTAGTGGCTGGTAAAAAAATATAACAAGAACATGTTCCTTTAAAGCAGTGCTTCTCAAATAGTGGGGAGCGCCCCCCCCATGGGGGCGTGAGGCTCCATCAAGGGGGCCGCATGGTTTTTTTTATTTTATTTTATTTTTTTACTGTCCTAGAATAAAGTGCAATTGCACCTCCACTACATTAGGGGGCAGTGGCGCTCTCATTGCAGTTACATTTAGCACCCCTTAATTAAACCTCTCACCTTAAAACTTCCCCTGCCGCTTACTAAATAAAATTAAAAAAAACAACCACAACTACACAAGATACAAAATAATACAGCAGAAAGTTAACTTTAAGCCTGGGGCGCACTCTCGTGGCCCAAGAAATCCATAGGAATAATTAGTTAGGCTAATGAGAAGGAGTGGACGATATTTTAGATGTTGCATCTTAAAAAGAGGTAGTTGGCGTGGAGCTACAAAGGTTATAAAAAGCAATGCCGATTTCTTACTTTACGCCCTTTGGCTGGAATATGTTTTGTTTGTATGTTAGTAACTTATTGTGCCTGCAGCTTGAATCAGGACTAGGTTTCTTCTAGATTCTGTGTCTTTTTTTTTTTTTTTTTTTTTTTTTTTAAACCTGACAAAAATGGATTCCTTCCTGAACCGGGCACACTTGATACAGATTACGGCTGGAGAGCACAAAGAATCCTCTTATCTTCACTGAGCGTCGGCCTGGTGGGAGGGAAATGCTCCTTCAAGGTCCAGCAAAAAAAAAAAAAAAGTGCAAGGGTAACGGTCATGGATTATACTAATATTTAGAACATGCACCCCCCTGAAAGTGTTGGTATAAATTCCCGTATGAAAGCACGGCCAGGCAGATCCAGCAGAACATTCGATGACACTGCGAGCACGTCATCATGTTGCACCCAAAGTTTTTCTGCAAACACAAACAGTGAGGAATGACGTCAATTTGTTTAAATAAAATAAAGAGGATTCGCATACGTCAAAACATACCTCGATCCTGCAGAAGCAGTGCGGACAGTTTTTGCTGTTGAACTCGATCCAGTGCTCGCTCAGGCAGTCCTGCAGATTGCGAAACAGGCCCTTTCGGCCGTACCGGCTCGTTAGCAGGCGTCGCCTCTGCCCGCTGCCGCTCGAATAGTCGTCCCATAGAGCCTTCATACCCTCTGAAACGCACGCAGCAACATTTTATAGTTGTTTCATTTTGATTCCACTTCCAAACAAGGTTATTTTAGTTAACTAGAACTAAAATTTAAAAAAAAAACAATTCCATTAACGAAATAAAATAAAAGTGAAAATGCGTTTTAACTTATTCAACCCCAAAAACATAAATGTTTATTATTTTGTTCTGCACTCCAAAAAACCGTTTTTATACGTTTTTTATGTTTTTTTGTTTTTGTTTTTTTTATTCTGTATACAGAAGGCTTTGATACAGCTTCTGACATGAAAAGCTGGCTTAAAGAAATGGTAGTTATTACAAAAAACGGCCAGCAGGTGGCAGCAGAGCATAAGAGAGGGCCAGGGCCATGTTGCAACAAGCTCTTTTTGCCAATGTTTTCACCAGGAATGTGAATATCGATGAAACTTCGCTATATTCGAATGCTAATTGCTGCAAAACGGAAACAGATACAAATATACTTTTTTTTTTTTTCCTGATGAAAGAAGAGACTCTAATCTTTCTTTTGGTAGGTTCCATGTTTTTATAGCAATAAAACAGAATATTCTGCGGACCTCGCAAAATCAGTCAAAATCCAGTAAAACAGCCGGTAGCGAAAGGGGCTTGCTTCAGTCAAAATGGCTGATAGTGAATCAGTTAACAAACGAAAACTAACTGAAAACTACATTATATGTTTACAAAACTGACTATAATTATAGCAAAAATGACCTTCATTTTAATCTGTGGAAATTAATGTAATGCATGAGCTTTTGGGGATGATTTTAAATGTGATCTTAAGTCGATTTATTTTGATATTAACCGGAATAAGGACGTTTAAAAGTGTGTCACAAAAAAAAAAGTGATGTCATCTAGCAGCAGCCAATAGAAAAGCACCATCAGATGACATCACTCCCATGGTGTTTTTATCCACAATTTTTTTAAACTAATACTTAATACTAAAACTAACTAAAACTAAGCATTTATTGAAGAAATAAAACTAATTAAAACAAACAGAACCACCCTGAAAATGAATTAAAACTAACTACATTTAAAAAACAAAACTCAAAATGAAGTAAAAACTAACTAAAATGAAAAATTCCAAAACTATAATAACCCTTGTTCCAAATATTCTAGTGTCATTGATATGCATCGAATGATTTTAAAACAGCAGTTGATGTAAGCAGAATTGGATTAAAACATTGATTAAAAAAAAATACATAGTGACAGACTGACAAAAAAAAAACTTTTACCAATTGACTGTGGCAGGTCCGCATTGCCTTCCGGTGGATCTTCTCGTTGCTGGCTGTTCAGCAGCCGAGTTGTCCTGCAGTCACCAGTTCCGTGGTAGGTCTTTTTGCAGCTGACGCAGAAGGCGAAGCCGCAGACGGAGCACAGCGCCACGCCGCTGGCCTCCTCCAGAACGACGGGCGAGGCGCACGAGGGCCGCGGGCAGTACATCACATCTGAAAAGAAAAGAAAAGAAAAGAAAGGGGAATATATCTCTTCCATTCCGTTTCTTAATTCGTTGACCGCCAAAAACGTTTAATGCCGTATACTAAAATCCTAATGAATGCCGCCATAAACGTTAATAGACGTTTACTACATTTTTTGTTTTTTGTTTTGTTTTTTCCCCTCAATTGGCAGTCCAACGTCTTGTGCAGCCTTGCCATGGGACGTGTGAACTCAAAAACACCCACTAACTATGCCCAGCAGATGGCAGCATTGTATCTCTTTTCAATGGGCTCACTCTTATAGCAAATGACATTGAAACATGACTGATATGATGAAATGGAACGTTTTCAAGGATGACGTGGTTGATCAAAAGCCTTTGTCACAATAAATTCACAGAGTGTCACTAAACAAAATAATGTTCACAAAATGTATTTTTTTACAAAAAGCTTGTTTTTGTTTTTTTTTACTTTATTTTCTCAGTTGCCGCTCAGTGTTACTCCAATTATCTATTTTCAAATTGTGATTATTACTAAAGAATTACTTTTTTTTTTTATCAAAGAATGGAATGCGATCTTTTATGTGGTACCATGCTTATGTAGTCATACAACACAAAATTCTGTTTGCCTTGAAAAATGAGTTAAAATGCTCGAAATCGGCTGGCACGGTCGGGGGCTGTTTTTTTGGAAGTCAAAGAGTTAATTACGTGGTTGTTTATCTATCTTTTTAATTTGTAATTTATTTTGTAGTTGATTTTAAGATATTTTTATTTGTGTGTTTTTTATTATTTTATTATTTTTATTTATTTATTTTAATTATTTTCAATTAATTTCATGGACGTTATTTTATGTTGGGCTTAAAGGGATACTTGACTCATTGAGCCATTTCCAGTCATAAAAAGTCAATATTTTGTCTGTAATGTGGTAACTTCATTATTTTTCATGTACAATTAATACCTTTAATTTATACTTTTAAATTTAATTTGTATATTAATTGGTAAACTTTCATGATGGGCTTTAAATATTTTAAGATGGTTAAACTCCAACAATTCATTAAATGTGAAAATTTTTAGCTGTATAAAAAATAATGGATTAGTGTGGTCTCTGTATCCACAGCCACAAGGTGAGCCCATGATTGGCCGTTACCTACTTCCTCAGCACAGGTGATGTCATCATAGTAACTTTTCACTGCTGAAAATTGTTCAATGAGTCAAGTATCCCTTTAAGAATAAAATATTTAGAGTCACATTGTGTTGAGGAATGTTGAATGGCCACATCCACACCTGTGGAAGGAGCGCATACGTCATGTGAAAACCCCGCAACATTCGAGCACAACACAGAAGCGTGGATGGCAGCGGTGTCCAAACTTTCTCACTTCAGGGCCACATACAGAAAATCCGAAGGACGCAAGGGCCACATAATGTTATGAAGAGAAATTGTGTTGAGTCCTAAAAATTGTACAAATAATTGATTTGTGCTTTTGCATATTTAGAAAAATGCTACAGTATGTAAACCAATTTATTTGTAATATGGCTGTAGAGTTATTATAGTTTTGGAATTTCTCATTTGTTTGAGTTTTTTATTTTTTTGAGTTTTGTTTTTTAAAATTTAGTTAGTTTTAATTAGTTTTCCGGGTGGTTCTGTTAGTTTTTTATTAGTTTTCGTTCTTGAATAGTTTTAGGTTAGTTAGTTTTAGTGTTAGTTTTAGTTTTTTTTAATGTGTATTACTCGTGCGCAATATTTAAAAAACATGATGGGCGCGGCGTCATTATTCCGGTTGATATCAAAATTAATCTACTAAAAATCACATTTCAAATCTTCCTCAAAGGCTCATGCATTAAATTAATTACCAAAGACTAAAACAAAGGACATTTTTGCTGCAATTATAGTTTTATTTTAGTTAGTTTTGTAAATACAAAATTGTAGTTTTAGTTAGTTTTCTTTTTTAAAAAAAAGCATCTTCATTTTTATTTTATTTTGTTCACAAAATTGTTTTTTGAATTTTAATTTCTTCGTTAGTTTTAGTTAACTAAAATAACCTTTGATAGCACCTGTGTTTTTTGACACCCTCCCTTCTTACTTTGACCATCTCCAAACCTTTTTTTTATTTTTCATTTGAACTGAGTCAAATGCCATTTTTCGCACGTGTTGCGGGTCACTAAAAAATGGACGGCGGGCCGCAAATGGGCCCCCGGGCCGTAGTTTGGACACTTCTGGTGTATTGTGTTGAGTCCTAAAAATTGTACAAATAATTGATTTGTGCTTTTGCATATTTAGAAAAATGCTACAGTATGTAAACCAATTTATTTGTAATATGGCTGTAGGCTTATTATAGTTTTGCAATTTCTCATTTGTTTGAGTTTTTTATTTTGTTTTGAGTTTTGTTTTTTAAAAATTAGTTAGTTTTAATGAGTTTTCCGGGTGGTTCTGTTAGTTTTTTATTAGTTTTCGTTCTTGAATAGTTTTAGGTTAGTTAGTTTTAGTGTTAGTTTTAGTTTTTTTTGTTTTTTTTAATGTGTATTACTCGTGCGCAATATTTAAAAAACATGATGGGCGCGGCGTCATTATACCGGTTGATATCAAAATAAAAATACTAAAAATCATATTTCAAATCATCCCCAAAGGCTCATGCATTAAATTAATTACCAAAGACTAAAACAAAGGACATTTTTGCTACAATTATAGTTTTATTTTAGTTAGTTTTGTAAACACAAAATTGTAGTTTTAGTTAGTTTTCTTTTTTTTTAAAAAGCATCTTCATTTTTATTTTATTTTGTTCACAAAATTGTTTTTTGAATTTTAATTTCTTCGTTAGTTTTAGTTAACTAAAATAACCTTTGATAGCACCTGTGTTTTTTGACACCCTCCCTTCTTACTTTGACCATCTCCAAACATTTTTTTTATTTTTCATTTGAACTGAGTCAAATGCCATTTTTCGCACGTGTCGCGGGCCACTAAAAAATGGACGGCGGGCCGCAAATGGGCCCCCGGGCCGTAGTTTGGACACTTCTGGTGTATTGTGTTGAGTCCTAAAAATTGTACAAATAATTGATTTGTGCTTTTGCATATTTAGAAAAATGCTACAGTATGTAAACCAATTTATTTGTAATATGGCTGTAGGCTTATTATAGTTTTGCAATTTCTCATTTGTTTGAGTTTTTTATTTTGTTTTGAGTTTTGTTTTTTTAAAATTAGTTAGTTTTAATGAGTTTTCCGGGTGGTTCTGTTAGTTTTTTATTAGTTTTCGTTCTTGAATAGTTTTAGGTTAGTTAGTTTTAGTGTTAGTTTTAGTTTTTTTTAGTTTTTTTGGGCAAATGGGCCCCCGGGCCGTAGTTTGGACACTTGTGGTGTATGGCAATATTTAGCCAGCTATCGAGCGCTAAAATTCAAGGATAGTGAAGCGCCGTTACCTGCCATACAGTCCAGGGCGGACTGCAGAAGAAGCCGATCGTAGCGTCGGAACAGTTCCTCCCCTACCAGACTGGCCACCTTTCCAAATCAAACAATCCAAGAAGTCAAAAACATCCAAAAAGCAAGCGAATGGTTACAAGAACATTTCTTTTTGCACGTTACTTGCGCTTGCGTCGGCGAGGCCGAGCATCCCGCCTGTGCGCAGGAGACGCCGCGGACGTTCCCGTCCGTTATCCGCAGCTTGCAGAACTCGGCGAGACAGGCCCGGCAGAAGACGTGACCGCACTCCTCGATCCGGACGCAGTCCGAGCCCAGGAAGCTCACGAAGCACACGGCGCAGTCGTAAACGGTGCTTCGGAAAACCTCCCGCGCCCGCGCCGCGTCGTGGATCAAAATCTCCGACAGGAGAGTTTGCGCCGGGCTCAGTGCGAGACCACAGAAGGGTTTGAGTTCATCGGGAGTTTCAGATGCTTTTGCGTCATCGCCGCGTGTGGCGGAAGAGAAAAGAGGAGAGGTGACCTCACTGGGAAGGCGAGCAGGTCGGACGTTTTCGGATCCTGATCCTCGGCTGTCGTACGGGGCGCTGGGCTCGTTGGGCAGCTCCAGCGCGGAATTGAGATTCAGGAACGCGAGAGCGTCTTCTCTCAAAAACTGGACCCAGGAGAAAAGGATGACGTCACCTGCGGTGGCTCGGTAGAGGTCGGTGAGGTGAGCTCCCAGAACTGCAAGCTGGGAAAGGCACGACGTGGTCCATGTCAACAACAGATTCATACACACGTTTGAAATGTTGCTCAAGATTACCTGCTTGCGAGTCAGCCAGTTGCAACGTAGAGTGAAGGAAGGAGGAGCGCAGGACGGGTAATCCTCAGGGAGTTCAAAGGTCAGAAGCAGAGGTGGAAGGAATGAGATCTTGTACTGCTTCAATGTCTCGCCTTTGGAAGAACAAATGTGATCAAACTTTGTGCTAAATGGGAACTACGACTATACTCACGAGAAATCCTCATAAACATTTGGATTTTTGCTTTTGGGTGAAACTTCACAATATCTTAAAAAGTTGTTTTAATTTTTAAATGGCCTTGTCGTCTGCTTCTGAATGCACGTCCAAGTGTTCCATGTTTCTGTTCTTTTTGAATTACTTTCTGTTGCCCAGAAAGTTATATACTGAGGTGTGTTACTTTTTTTTTTTTTAATCCAGTTTTTCTGACAATTTTTTTTTTTAGGGGGAGCTTTGTTTTAGTATTTTATATATATATATATTTGTTTTATGTTTTTCTGATGTTTTATGTTTTTCTGAATATTTTTTTCCATGGTTTTAAAATATTTTTCTCTGTTTTTCTGAATATTTTTAATGACAGAAGAATATTTAAAAAAAAAAATCAGAAAAAAAACTCAGAAACAGAAAACAAATATAAAAAAAATACTCTGAAAAACAGAAAGCAAATTATTCGTTTTTCAGAGTATTTTTTTATATTCGTTTTGTTTTTCTGAATATTTTTTCCATGTTTTTTTTTTTTTTTTTTATGTTTTTCCAAAATATTTTTAGTGGCAGAAAATTATTTTTAAAAAACAGTAAAAAAAATAAATAAATAAATATTCAGAAAAAAATATTCGATAAAAGAATAAATTAAAAAATACACAAAAAAACAAAGCTCTCAAAAAATATTAGTCAGGAAAAACAGGTTTTTTTCCCAAGTGAATGCAGTACAATACACTTCCATAGCAAGGAACGGTTTCATTAGTGATTTATTTGGTATTTCATTTCACAAAAGAAAACAAAAACTTTTCTTGCATGAATATTTCTCGATTTTATAAATCTTATCTTTGACTTTTGGTCTTTTACCATTGTTTTTACTCAAAGCAACTTGACGAAATGCTAATTTTTTCCCCACATTTGATGCCTTCACCGAGGTTGTCTTCAATGACAGGACACCAGAAAACTGCAGTTTAGCGCACTTTCCATTGAAAGATCACAACAAAGTCAGTGACAGTGCAGAAAACATTTCGTTTACCTTCTCGGAGTGCCACCAGATATCCCGAGGGCAGTTCCGCTGAAACTCGGAGTTCTCCGGATGACTTGGATTCATGGCGAGCGAACTCATCTGAGCCGAAGATACTTTGTAGAGCAAGCAGTTCATTTTCTTGCTCCTCTGTGCCCATTCCCCGCAGCTGAAACGAGGGACAACAAACACCTTTCGGGTCGTCTTGTTTTTCGCGTGTTGTTTCCTGCCTGCCTGCTGGTCTTGTTGTCCGTCCCGCTGCTGACTCATCATGATGGATGATGTAACAAAACAGGAACCCGCAGCAACTGTACAAGCAACTCCACTAAACTGCATGCACGACACAAGTAATGTGCTATTATCGACGTGCCCCACTTACAACTCTTGCAAGAATAAAATTCCAGAACATAATAGAAATCAATGTATTATTATACCATTGGTCATCGCTGCACCTATAGGCTACTTTCAGTAAATTGGTCAATCAAGGTACACAAAGGGGAAGTCAACCCAAAAGTATTAATTCGTCTTAAACACAGTATTCTGATGAATATTGCATTTACGGAATATAAATAAAGCAGTCAAAGCCACCCTCCCACCTTTGACAGCAGAAAATTCCCACAAAACATGTCGCCTCACCCATCTTGTAAACATATCACATACTGCGAGTTATATTAAATCGGAATGTAGTGACACGAGTTGATTATTAATTAGCCTAGATGAAGTCATTGACATTTAAGCGCACGCAGGGCAACGGGAAGATTCTCTTTATAACTACTAACAAAGCACACGCTCATCCTCCCATTTTTCACCATTATTTCTTGCGTTATTCATTCACTTTTATTTCGCCAACAAAAACCCGGAAGTTAAGAGATTGTTGAGCGCATCAACTTCCGGTCGTTATATTTCGTGCTCGAAGCAAGCGGGCTCGCATAATATAATGTATGTACATCTCAAACATTTGCAAAAAAAATACAAATAAATCACATTTTCCTATGGGGAAACTAGCATTGTACAAGAAAACTCCATTAGGTAAAAAAAAAAAAAAAAAAAAAAAAAAGGATGATGAAAATGTACGCATTTTTCCACGTCAGAAAACTTTTATAATTGGTCACTGTAGTGGTGTCTGTTAACCCATAGATGGCAGTGTAACGTTGAACACAACATTATACAGTTGCCAAATACACGTCTTATGCCCAGTTACAAACACATAAAAACAAATCGGTCGCCACAGAATTTTGGATTATATTGGCATTCAGCCTGCAATGATTTATACTGTAAGATGATGTTTCTGGAAGGCGTTTCAAATTCTTAGCTCTTTCACTTCATCAGTCAGCACGCTTCGCTCCTGAGCCGGCGGCGAGGCGGCGGCGCGGGTATGAACCAGTGGGTGAAGTTTGGAGGAAGGCCGTCAGTTGGATGTGGCCGTCGTCTCCGTCGGCGGCCCTTTTGCAGACACGCCCGCACGCACTCCTCCTTGTGGCCCTTGTTCCACGCTTTCAGTTTACAATTGGTCGAGCAGAAAAGAACCTTGTGGCAGCGGGTGCAATTGTTGAGCGTCACGGCCGCGGAGCGGCCGCAGTGGTAGCAGAACCTGAATGGTTCCCTGGGAGGAAAAAAAAATATCCCGTTAGAAATATATTATCAGGATTTCTTCACAGACTGAATGATGTTTTTGTGTTACCTTGCTACAGGAGGTTCGTCATCAGAAGAGCCCTCGTTTTCACCTGTAGGAGCAAACGGAGCTCGTTAACTCTGAACACCTTAATTATTATGCAGCAAAATGATGATATACTCACAATTCTGTAAACGTCTGCTTTCCCACTCTAAGTACTCGTTCTCTCTCTGGATAGCCTCGTTTCGAAGCAGATCTCCCATCAGGCCAAGCAGGTGACGTCGTGCGGTGAAGGTTTCTCTCTCCTCCAGGTTGAGCGCATTGAAGGGCGTGTTGGCAATGCGGGAGTCCTGCGTGGCGGGTTTACGCACAACTATCAGGTACAGTCAGTTCAGTTGTCTTGCAAAATACAAAAGCCTTCTGCCTAAACATGATCTGACCTGCATTTAAAACTGACACGAAATGGTCATAATTTATTTCCAACAGTCTTTTGCCTTCATTTCACTGCGTGTGTCTTGGCTGCAGATTGATTTTTTTGCTGTTGGTTGTATTTATTTATTTATTTATTTATGGCCTGTCAGTTATCACCTTCTATGTATTTCCATATAAATCTCCCTACTTCCTCGCGTTTTTTTTTTTTTTAATATATATTATATATATCCAAAAATCTTGGGGCGCTAATTAGCGAGCCGTCAGGCTTTGCGGGGTTTTTTTTTGTTTTTGTTTGTTTGTTTTTTTCCCCACCAATGTGAACCAATCAGATTTTAGATTAAATCATCAAAGTCAGATAGGGAGCTTCGGATGATGCCAGCATTTATTTATTTTTTCGTCCTCTGATTTGGTTCAGAGCTACTCAAGTCTCACTGAGAAAGAAAAGACGACTGTTGGACATGATTGAAAATCCTTTTCAAGGCGAACTGAAAAAAATAAAATAAAACTGAACAACATGAGGACATAACTCGCGGAGTGCTTGTTACGACTGTCTTGCTTTAACCTGGTAAAGGACTGTGGCTTTTGAGTAAGTTATGTTGTCCAAGGTTTGGGCAAAATATTCATCAGATAGACCACTTGTATAAAAAAACATTCACAAAAGTGGATCACAACATTTGACTCCCTGTTTTGAATAGTTGTCTTACCTGGTTGAAAGAGAAGTATGCATAGTCAACTGCAGTCCCTCGCATATCACCGATGTCAACGATCATCAACATATCAGCACCGGCCTTTTCTAACATGTCCAACTTCATCACACATGCAAATAAAAATTATGGGCATTATACATTTAACATTTCAACAAAGAAGTACGCTCATGTTTTTGGTCTAAACACAACGGCAGTAAAACAATACAATGTTAACTCATTCAAACCCAAAGACGTATAAGTACGTTTTTCAATAGGTCGCTTGCACATCGTAATGCATCATGGGAGTTTTTTCTTCGGGCGCCATCTTGGGTGTCCGCCGGTTCACAAGGTACACTCGTGAGTTACACGGTAGAGCTTATCAACCTGATGTCATTTACGCAGTATTTTCACGATTTACCGGAAGATCAAAAACAACGATACAGGCAGAAGGTGTCTCTGTGTGGCGGGATTGATCCTAATTACGTCCTGACCAAGGGTGATTTTTTTTTTGACGGAGAAAGCTTGCTGGCCAAATGTGACTTCTCTGGACATTTTTCACTACCTCGTGTTGACAACATGCCCCATAACACCCCAACAAATCCCTGGAGGCTTACAATTATTTTGTAAGCGGGTGGATACAGAGTGTAAACTTTAACATCGCATCAGAAGAAACTGTTGCTGTTGCACGTAAGTAAACCACATGGTGTTGGTAATTCTGCACACAAAAATGTTGATTTGTTCTCAGGCTTCCTGTTATCATTGTGTTTACATGCACAGCTGGGTTTACCTGATGTGGTTTTTCTAATAATTTTATAACAGGCAAATATGGCAGAGCGTATAAGAATAAAAAGTAACTATGCACAGCCTCCCCGTGGCTTAATTAAATTTAATGCTACCCTTTCACTAGTTACATGTTACTTAATCAACTTATTCTAAATGGTTAAGGTTAACCACTCTCAGAGGACGTATTTTTAGTTTCAGTTTCCAGTACAATAAAACGTGTTCATGGTAACTACTGAGCATACTGACAGCTTTTCTTATGATCTCACGGTTAAGGAGGCTGTCACAACACCCAATTTCTGTCTGGTGCCGGATGGCAACAATTCCCATCACTTGTCACGACAACACCAATATTATTACCAGGTATGTATGGCTTTACTTTTTGTAGTTTCTTATTTAATTCTATGTTTCATATTTTCATTACAATGTTTGTAATATTTTCAGATTCAGGCACAGATGAGTTTAACTGGACGGGACTTCTGTGACTTTGTGGTGTGGACAAAGTGTGATTGAGCGAGTCCACCCAGATCGCTCGTTTTGGCCAGTTGGAAAAGCCAGAGTTTTTTTCCCCCAAAATCCCCTCCTTACCTGAACTGCTCGGGAGAGCATTTACTAGATCAGCAGTGGACTTCCAGTGTTCCTGCTCAGCCGCTGTCACCTACCACTTGCTCATGTACTTCAAAGATGCGGAATAAAGTAGTTTTTTGTGCTGCAGCAGATTGTAAAATCAAATGATATCACTTGAAGTGTGCCAATCTAGACTGCCAAAAGGACAGTGGTTTTGTGACAAGTGTGAAACAAGGATTATTGGGAAAACTGTAACAGTACTGGTACTTGTCTTACATTAAACAAATTTAAAAGAGAGCAACTTTTTCCTCTGTGCATAGTATAATGAAAGTCATTGCGTACCCCATCAACATTACATCATACCGTCATCAGGATGGTAGGCACCTGTGCTAAAATAAATACATTAATTAACAGTTCAATTTTATCCCTGAAATTACTACATCTAATCATTATTCACTTCATTTTTTGTGCTTTTAGAAATAATAGAGATTTATGCCATTACTTTAAGAGGGACCATATTGCACATTGAGTCAAATCCTGTCATTTGTCTTATGTATAGCTTTGTAAACAAACCCAACAATAGAATTTGTATAATCGCTGCCTTTATTAGCGCCAAACAGTCGCATGTTGTCCTCCTCCAATGCTTTGATGCTCGCCTTCGTTTCCATCATGTCATTGGCAATCAAGTCGGTGTGGCATGAGATCCCTAAAGAAATAATAATAAAAAAAAAAAAGATCACAAAAAAATACGGTACCAGTAAAAGGTTTAATATAGTACAGTAGTATAGTTTTTTTGTCAGTGTAAAAGAAATGTACACATTTTGTTGCATTTTTTAATGTATGAACATTGCTACAGGCAAATACTTATTTCTATAAACACTTCCAAATGTCTCTAAAATATAAGGTGCGTGTACACACACAAACATAAACACATACATTCACTCATGCATACAATATATCATGTAATGAATTCTGAGTGGCATACCAGAGTCAATGATGTCAGCAGTACTTGAGGGTACAGGTTACTGGAGCCATCTGGCTGCATAACTGCAACAAACTCTCTGCCACTTCGAGTCGTCTTTTCTTTGCTTGTCTCTCCTGTGCACGTTCATATCTTGGCACCGACTGGGCTGAGACATAGATGTTGTAACTTCCCAGATAGCATCCATCCATCCATCCATTTTCTTGACCGCTTATTCCTCACAAGGGTCGCGGGGGCTGCTGGCGCCTATCTCAGCTGGCTCTGGGCAGTAGGCGGGGGACACCCTGGACTAGTTGCCAACCAATCGCAGCCCCAGATAGCAAAAGATGTTTAATCAACGTTGAATTAGGGTTAAAATGGATGATTTTTGGTTACGGTTGAAGATTGATTGGTCAATCAACATTGATTCAACAGCATTATGTTAACATTGAAGTTTGTGTTTAAAAGATAACATTGAATCAACGTTGTATTTTGGTTGAATTAAAACGTTTGAAAGGTCAATGTTTAATTAACGTTGAATCTATGTTTGCCCTTCTCGTTTTTTTTTTTCCTTCAGCTGAGAAATTGACTGGGGGAGGGGCAGCAGGACTTTGGTGTTACTGTCAAGCATTGGCTGCGTTTTGCTCATGAGCGTAACGGTGGCATCCCAAGCAATGCTAGTGCCTTGGACGCAACTGCGAACGCAAGTCAAATTTAGTGTGTCTTTTTATGGACTGACGTACAGTCAAAGTGAAATGGTTACCGCTTTATACACTGATGTTCCTACAGTTCATTTCATGTGTATTTCATTCCTTTGTCAAGAAAAAGAATAATACAATAAAAACAAACATTATTTGAGGCAGAAACCAAACGGGTGTTATTTTCTTTGCCTCCATTCTCCCCAGAATTCAGTTACAAAGTACTGTGTTTTGATTTCTAATAAATGTTTGAATATTAAACATATTTTCTGTCCTAAGATTTTCATACATATGGGGAAGTATGGTTAAGGAAATCAACAAGCTAATAATACATCCAAGTAAGTTGTAAGACATCTGCAGAAACACTAGGTGAAAAACATAGGGTAACTTTTTTTTTTTCTAGTGGACTAACCCAATATTTTTTTTTAGTTTAAAAAAGTAGTTCTATATTAATGTGCATGATAATAGTAATAATAATAATGTACATTTAGATGTAAATTCCAATGTAAATGATGATTAACTTAAAACATTTATTCCTCACATTAATTCACTATAAAATGCATGTAGGTTCTGATTCAGATGGTAGTTGAAACGACATTGATATTGTGTGATATATGGTTACAAAGCAAACGTTGACTCAACATTTTATAAACCTTGCACTTTCTGTATAATTTAAATGTTAGAATTCAATGTAAAATCAACCAAAGATACATGTAGATTCTGATTTAGATGATGGTTGAAACGACATTGATATTGTGTGATTTATGGTTGAAAAGCAAACGTTGACTCAACATTTTATCAACCCTGCGCTTTCTGTTTAATTTAAACGTTAGAATTCAATGTAAAATCAACCAAAGATGCATGTAGATTCTCATTTAGATGATGGTTGAAACGACATTGATATTGAGTGATATATGGTTGGAAAGCAAACGTTGACTCAACATTTTATCAACCTTGCGCTTTCTGTATAATTTAAACGTTAGATCTCAACGTAGATTCAACACTTAAGCCGAACTATATTTCAACGTTGATTCAACCACATTTTGCTATCTGGGTTGGGACCCAACTTTAATGTTGGAGCCCAGTCGGGATGATTGGACAGAAAAACGGGCGCAGGGCGACCTGTTAAAATAAACAAATATATAAACAAATAAAATATGGAAAGACTGGTTATTTTGCCGCAGTAGGGTGGCCGTGAATAAGTTCTTTAGCATGATGTGTAGGCTACCGGGGCTCTGTTTTCTTGCATCACCCCCTTCTGTCTCTTTTTTCCAAGTTCACATTTTGCCACCAAAAAACATGTTATCGGCATTAAGAGCCCAAGACTAATCAATCCAATTTCAGCAGTAAACACTTTGCACTGTCACTACTTGGGTGAAAATGTTCGATGTTAGCTTTCGGCTAACGTCCGCTAGCCAGCTTGTACTACCGAACTTGCTTGCTCATGAATCCAAAACATAAGCAACTTGCCCATATATGGGCGGTCGAAACGTTATTAATCCTCATGCATTAAATAAAGGTAAACAAGCTTACCGCTCACAAAGTGATGGCTGCACACACGAGCCCAAAGTAACGACTTCCCTCCGGAGTCAGCACTCCTCTGTCTCCAGGCCCTGGTTCCTAGTTATTTTCGGAATTCGGAAGAAAGGCCGACCATTTTCCCCCTTGGCTTTGTTCGAACAGCCAACGATGCAGCAACAATGTACCATTTTAAACGCAGACAACAAACGTGATAGATACGTGTTAGACCGAATCACTACGTAAATGGAGGCCACCCAGCATGGCGACTACGACAAATCCGAGGCGGAAGTGACGACATGTGCAAGCGACCTATACTTTGCTCTTCACTCCCAAAAACATATTTATACTTTTTTTTTCTTTTTTTTTTTCTTTTTTTTAATGCCTAAAGCATAAAGATAGAGCTTCTGACATGAAGAGGTCATTTAAAGCAATGGTAGATATTGCAAAAAACGGCCAGCAGGTGGCAGAAGAGTATAAGAAATCAGCCACTGCCATTGAAACTTAGCAATATTCTAATGCTAATTGCTGCAAAATGGAAACGGATATGTTTTTTTATAGCAATAGAACAGAACATTCTGTGGACCTTGCAAAGTCAGTCAAAATCCAGTAAAACAGACAGGAGCAAAAGGGGTTGCTTCTGTGAAAATGGCTGGGAATGAAAGAGTTAATTGTTTACCATCTTGAGAAACCGGAAATCAGTGTAAAAGTGGGTAAATGAACACTGTACCAGTTTGACTCTTTTGTCGTCCAAGTCGTAGCTGAAGTTACTGAGGGCGCAGAGGGCGTTGCCCACTCCAAAGCCCAAGGGAATGTTGGGATCCGCACCGCCTTTTAACAGCGCCTTCACGGCCTACGCAGGGAAGGTTCATTGCGTCATCACAGTCTACCCACGGCACATAATAGACAAGCATTCATTTTGGGAGTCTCGAGTATTGAGAACAAGGATGGGCAAATTTTAAAAACTGGACAGAGCCGCAATTTTTGCAGCACAAATGACCATGCATTTCCCAAGCAGATTTATGACCAAAATGATCATTTAAACACGAATACAAATGACCTTTAAAGGACGGCACAAAACTGATGAAAAGGTAATCATCATTAAGTGCAAGAACTCATTTTCAAAAATATTAATATTTAATATAAATAATATAACTCAAAAATTGAATATTATTGAGGTGCGATGTTTGTCCTGCATATCATTCCAAATCCACAAAAAACTATTAGACCTAATCACACAGTATAAGACCCAGTGTAAGCAAAACTAAGACATAATAATAATAATAAATTTTATTTGTAATTCACTTCATATTTCAACAATCTCAAAGTGTTTGCCATCTAGTGTTGATTGGTGATATTAGAACTTAAAAAGGTACAGACTGCGTGTTTGCGGTTCGGATTTGCATTTTTGCAGATTTTTCTTTTTTACGGATATATATATATATATATATATATATATATATATATATATAAAAATTTCATATTTTGGATTTTTCCTGTTTTTTTTTTCTCTATTTTTTTAACCCCCACATTTCATAGAAAATGTTTATCAGCGTTTTGTGAAGATTTTTTGTTTGTTTTTTTTTGCTTGTAATTTTTTAATTAGAAAGAAAGAAAATAAAATTTTCCCATACTTGACCTAGACTACTCCACAGTTGAGCCCCGAACCTTCTCGCTGCGAGACACACTTGCGGGCCAAAAATACTCCACTGTGCTACATTGAGAGTTTTGGTGTGTCTGTTTAAAGGGCTCATGTCAAGGCAATTAGTTACCATGTCATTGCCACTTGATATGGCCAAAGAGAGAGGTGAGTGGCCGCTCCAGAGGAGATCCGTTCTTGCTCTGTGGGAGAGCAAGAGTGACGCCGCCTTGCTGGCATTCTGTATTCAAACAGAGCACACAAGTTGATGAAGGTTGAGCACATGACCTCGGTTTTCCCACATTCTTTTTTTTTTGTTTTTGTCCAGTTAGTATGTTAAAAAAAAAAAAAAAAAAAAGACCAGAATTATTCTGAATATAGGCAAATGCTTTGCTCTGCTCCACACTCACATTCACATGGCCTAGCTATATCTTAACAGAAGATGACTCAAGAAGCACAAGAACCCGAACATCGAACGCAGCAGAACGGTTAGAGCCAGTCTGCTGAAGCCGCCCGTTTTCTGTTAAGAAATGATTGCAAACTTAACTCAGCAATCTTCCACTCACATGCACATGCACACACACACACACAAACGAGTACACTGTGTTCCAATTATTTTTTGCATTTGCATTTTTAGGGGTGGAACTAGGGGTGTGGAAACCAAATAAAAAGAGAGGGTGACAAGAGGATTTTTTCAGTTCCTCTCTTCTCGCAAGCCTTGAACTGAGTTTCTTCTCTCCTTTTTGTCGTGTTCAATAGATGTCAAACAGGCAAACCTGACAAGGATGTTTTATATCCATTCTCATTGCTGTATGGTAATTACTCACTCTGTGATCAGTTTCTCTCTGGCAGATCATGTGTAGAGCTGTTCGACCTCCTTCTTCAGGACCTGGCTTCCGAGGGTGTCTGCATGATTTCCGTAATATTACGGAAACCTGCAAAACCATCACAAAATAGTGCTTAATTATGATAGACCAGGGGTGTCCAAACTACGGCCCAGGGGCCATTTGCGACCCGCCGTCCTTTTTTTTTTTAGTGGCCCGCGACATATGCTAAAAATGGCATTTGACTCAGTTCAAATAAAATAAAAACAAAAATGTTTGGAGTTGGTCAAAGTTAGAATGGAGGGTGTTAAAAAACACAGGTGCTATTAAAGGTTATTTTAGTGAACTAAAACTAATGAAAAAACAAAAATTCAAAAAACAATTTCGTTAACGAAATAAATTAAAAACGAATATGCTTTTTAAAAAAAGAAAACTATCTGAAACTACATTTTATGTTTACAAAACTAACTAAAACTAACTATAATTATAGCAAACACGTTTTAGTCTTTGGTAATTAATTTGATGCATGAGCCTTTGGGGATGATTTGAAATGTGATTTTTAGTAGATTTATTTTGATATAAACCCGAATAATGAGATCACACCCTTGTTGTTTTTTAAATATTGCGCACAAGTAATACACATAAAAAAACTAAAACTAATACTGAAACTAACTAAACTAAAACTAAGCATTTATTAAAGAACTAAAACTAATAAAAAACTAACAGAACCACCAGGAAAACTAATTAAAACTAACTAAATTTTAAAAAACAAAACTCAAAACAAAATCAAAACTCAAATGAAAAATTCCAAAACTATAATAACCCTACAGCCATATTACAAATAAATTGGTTTATATACTGTAGCATGTTTTCTAAATATGCCAAAGCACAAATAAATTATTTGTATAATTTTTAGGACCAAACACAATTTCTCTTCATAACATTATGTGGCCCTTGCGTCTTTTGGATTTTCTGTATGTGGCCCTCAAATGAAAACGTTTGGACACCGCTGTTCTAAGACAATCAACTACAGTATGTCCCGACCAGAAGATACATGCTGCACCTTATCTAGTTCATAGATCTCATTGTGGTCGGATGCGCGTGCGTCCGGGTCGGATAACGCATGCAGCAGCAGTTCGATGATTTTGGGACTTTCGGGGCCTGGCAAAGCGGCAGCCACGTGCAGAGGATAAAGGCCTTTCCTCTACGGTGGAAGGATTAGATTAGCGTGTGACATTGACAGGTGAACTTCGGTTTCAAGTTTGAATTGAAATGTTGCAAAACATTCAAACGTAAAAGAAATGCTGGGAATGTTACCTCAAGCGAGAGACAAATACCAGTCTGAGCTCCACTCAGCAAAAGTCTCCTGACCGTTTCCGTGTCTCCCGCCATAATGGCCACAAAGAGGACAGGCAAGGGAACTTTGCATATATTGGGGTCTGCGCCTCGATCCAGGAGCAGATTCAGTGTGGACAAACGAAAACGGTGCCTGGTCACAAAAAAAAACAAATCCATTTACATACTGTAAATAAATGGGGGAGGTGTTATCGCTCTGACTTACATATACTTTTGTGCAGATAATCTGCGAACAGTCTCCTGAGTATCGGAATGCTGAGGATACCCAGTGCGACTCAGCGCCTCGGCGGCGCCCTGCAGGATCTCCTCGGAGACTTCGATGTTGTAGCTGTACATGGAGCAGGAAGAAGAAAAGGATTGTGTTGGGGTCAGTTCATTGTCCTGCTGCAAACACATGAGAAAGACGTTCAGGAGCTATAAAGTTTGTTCAGTTAAGAGGAGATTGTTTCATTATGTGCACAACTAAGCACTTTTATGTGAAAAATATAGTTCAACTGCACACTAGCAAAGTGCTTGGACTCATAGCTCAAATCTACATTTGCATATTTATTAACCATTTCTGAAATGAGGAGATGAAAATAATTGATCATAATGGTAAATGCAGTTGGGCTTATATCGGGCTTTATTTACACCAAAATGTTTTCACCAAGCCTCATATTCACTTTTTTGAAAACATATCAGAGTGTACCAAAACTGTACGTAGCCGATGCGCTAACACAGCCGCATCAAACTACAGGAAGTTTTCCTTTGTGGTTTAAAATTATTTTTAATTCCAGGATCCCTGGCCAATGACAGAACCCAGGATGTTTTTGTTGTTGTTTTTAACTTTTTGATAGTTTTAAATTCAACCGTGTCGTGTCTGTCATACTAGCTAGCTTGCGCTAAGCTAACTTGCAGGGTTTGTCGGTTTCTCCAATCCGGTGCCCAAGTTTAGTAATTCCTTCATGCTAGCACATCTTCAGACGCCAACAGTAAAGTAGCAACAAACAACTGTCTCACTTTGAGCGAACAGTTTTAATATGACGCTCATTATCTGGCTTAACAGTCCACAAACATTTCCAGAAGTCCCCTTGTTGTTGTTTTTAACTTTTTGATAGTTTTAAATTCAACCGTGTCGTGTCTGTCATACTAGCTAGCTTGCGCTAAGCTAACTTGCAGGGTTTGTCGGTTTCTCCAATCCGGTGCCCAAGTTTGCTATTTCCCTTCATGCTAGCACATCTTCAGACGCCAACAGCGAAGTAACAACAAACAACTGTCACACTTTGAGTAAACAGTTTAATATGATGCTCATTATCTGGCTTAACAGTCCACAAACATTTCCAGAAGTCCCCTTGTTGTTGTTTTTAACTTTTTGATAGTTTTAAATTCAACCGTGTCGTGTCTGTCATACTAGCTAGCTTGCGCTAAGCTAACTTGCAGGGTTTGTCGGTTTCTCCAATCCGGTGCCCAAGTTTGCTATTTCCCTTCATGCTAGCACATCTTCAGACGCCAACAGCGAAGTAACAACAAACAACTGTCACACTTTGAGTAAACAGTTTAATATGATGCTCATTATCTGGCTTAACAGTCCACAAACATTTCCAGAAGTCCCCTTGTTGTTGTTTTTAACTTTTTGATAGTTTTAAATTCAACCGTGTCGTGTCTGTCATACTAGCTAGCTTGCGCTAAGCTAACTTGCAGGGTTTGTCGGTTTCTCCAATCCGGTGCCCAAGTTTGCTATTTCCCTTCATGCTAGCACATCTTCAGACGCCAACAGCGAAGTAACAACAAACAACTGTCACACTTTGAGTAAACAGTTTAATATGACGCTCTTTATCTGGCTTAAGAGTCCACAAACATTTCCAGAAGTCCCCGTCAAAGATCACGCGTGACACGACCCTGTGCACTCCCCATTTAGTTACGTACCATTTAACCATTCAAACCTCCCTGTGACACTCGTACACACGACAAGAATATGTTGTGATTCATTCTCACTCGAATCCGAAAATTCTGATTCGTCATCACTGATTCGTGACCTTCTAACTTGTTACAATCAGACCAACCATCACCTGTGCTGAATTCTCCGAAAGTGGCAACTCCTTCTCCTGGTTGGCGCTGTTCTGATCTTCTGCAGGATTCAACTCCTCAACAGTGGCCTCTTCAGTGATATCCTATGGAAGGTTATGATGACACATTATTGATACATGGATGGTTGTTTTCGTAGTAGTCTCAGCATTTTGGAAACTGATGGATAAGTGATAAAAGTACGTATGCGGTTAGTAATGCTCTCAAACCGTGACTATATTGTACCCCAAAACTGAACCGGTGGTGACACAAATCTTCTTCTATGAATCGAAATACGCAGCGAGCACCCCTCGAATTAGTGAGTGACGAAATCCGCTCTCAAATCTCACCTGTGTTGGAGCAGGAGGTACAGAAAATGTGTACAAAGACTGGACAGGATAGTAGAGGACGTGACACACTGACAAAGACGACATGGCCTCAAAATTCAGCTTGTCGATACAAGCCCCCATATCCAATAAGAGGTGAATCACATCATTGTGGCAGTTTATCTGAGAAACATAACAAAACACTTCAGTCAACGCGACGGGCCAGCAAACGAGAAGCTAAACACGACGAAATGAGATGAGAAGACGGTTTTTACTGTGGCAGCAATCAACGCGGTGTGTCCCTGAGAATCGGCGACATCGGGATGAACGAGGCCATCCAGGAGAATCTGTAAAACAGCCTCTCGTTCTCCGATGGAAGCCTGATGGATCAGAAGCTCGGACGCCACTTCCAAAGCTCCTTTTGGACCAAAACTCTCCCTTTTGTAGGAAAGAACTTTTTCAATATCCCAGTCCAGTTTTTCAACCTGTTGTCTGAGAAACACATTTTTTTTTAAGTGACAACACAAATTTTCTTGTACTTTTCACTTTGTACAACCTTTCAAGTTGTACCTAACCTGTGTTTGTGAATGTGAGCCGCCATTTTGTCTGCTAACGGCAGACGGGAGAGTGGGTCTCGTTTGTAGCCCTCGTACGGCTGAGAATCGGCTTCCCACAGCTGGCCAAAAAACCGCCGGTCAAACTCTCTTCGAACGTGCGGTGGCAACGGCAGCTGGTCCCCGTCGGTGGAATAATTCTCAATGCCGGAGGGGCGAATAGTATTGTCGTCATATAGCAGCAAATCGTCATCCGTGTCTACCTAAACAAAAAGGGGCGTTTACAAATCAGGCGGAACAAAACAAATAGAAATGCAACACTTTTGTTTTTGTGACCATTTCTCACGAACTGAACACAAAGTTCGAAAAACTTTTATAAAATATTGTTCACAAATGTCTCTCCGATTTTTCTGTGAACACCTCTCCAAAGTGCAAGACAACCCCAGGCATGGATTTGGGGGGTGGGGAGTAAAAACCTCAGCAAACAGGCAGACACAGTTTTGATTTTTCACGATTTTGTCGACTAGTGTTGTTCCGATACCGATACTGGTATCGGCAGAGGTGCCGATACTGCATAAAAACGGTGGTATCGGTATCGGTGACTACTCACAAGTAACATGCCGATACCATTAATTCCAACGCTAATATAGGATTTTGGATGCAGCATCTTGTGTCTTGCTCGTGCACGACATTCACTGATATGTGACATGTTCATTGCATGCCGATCTAAGATATCTTATTGGCCCTTGAATGCTCTGAACCAATGGCAGGACAGCTTTTTCATGCTGAGGAAAAAAAACAAAAAAACCTTAAGTATCGGTATGGTATCGGTATCGGCCGATACTGCAAAGCTGGGTATCGCTATCGGTATCGGGAGCCAAAAAACGGTATCGGAACAACACTATTGTCGACACTCTTCCCCTTGGTGAGTCAAATTTACGATATACAGTATTTATTTTCACTTTTCAAGGGCTTTAAATACCAACCAAAACCCAACTGAAGTCCACACTTGTACTTGAAAAGACCAATTATATTAATTGTATTAAAAAGCAAACATAGTAGTTATTGATGAAAAATACTTTACCCCTGAATGTGTCCTGGCATGTCCATCAACTGTTTGTGGAGTCTGGTAATAAAAGCAACAAAGAACGGACGTGTAAACGTCAATACATTCAATCCATACATTGTTTTACTCATCAATTCATTGTGTCGATCCGACAAAATATGAATTCTTTCACGACTTTACCTGACTTTGAGAATGCGAGGCAGCATTTTGCTCCAAGTAGACGCCATATTCGGTGGAGGTTTTTATGCTGAAGCTGCCCGGCACCGAGTTACACAGCTGTATCAGATGCTTGCCATGCCACAGGCCGACATCTTCACATCCTGTGGGCTCACTCAGCACACCGGGACCGAACCTCTGGTCTGCATGGTACAAACCCTTAAAAAAAAAAAAAAAAAAAAAGAGAGAGAGATGGAGTCGTTTATTATCAGCATTCAAGGCCATCTCTAAAGCCACATTCAGTCTCACCTTAAATGTTGCTCCGTCAGGGAAAATATGTTCTCCGTATCCTTCTCTCCAGTGAAGGTAGAATTTGCCGATGAATTTGCTGCCTGTTGGCCAACAGTACATTCCGTCGCCGTGCCTGTAGTCTTTGTAGAAAAATCCCTCGTAGAACTACACAAAAACAAACACTGGTGGATCGTAGTGCTTTGCTCAGATATTGTGTATTTTATTCAAGGCGTCGCTTTCATCGGAAGCATGATAACTAATCAATCATCTGTCACCAATGCCTGTCAATTCAACTGCATTCCACCTTTAAAAGACCGCAGTTGCCATTTCTCTCCTGTAGATGGCAATGTTTTCCACAGTTTAGTGTATTTACCCCCTGATGCAAAACACTGTCGAAACTTTGCAATATGGCGAGAAACCACATTTGGGGTCTTTACAACTTGAGCGTCTTTGAGAAACTTGAACCTTACCTCTCCACTTTTCCAAGTGTACCTTCCTTTTCCTTGTTTGAGACCGTCAACAAACTCTCCCTCATATTTTGACCCGTCGGCAAATTCCTGAACACCAAATCCTTGTCGCCTCTCGTCACAAACTCCTCCGCTCCGACGCCTTGCCAGCGGTTTTGTCAACCCCCCGACTTCGCTAACACCTTGGCGGCTTGACATTTAAATGAGTAACCGCTGGATGTGTTAGCATACCTGCCAGCACCTAAATGGAACATTCTCACCTTTCTAATTGAGAACAATGACGTACGTGTTGGCAGTAATTAAGACCTCTAATAGTGTGCGAACTCATGATGTAATGTTCGCATGACACTATGAGAAAAAATAAATAAATAAATACCGCGTCACGTGACGTCATCACACAGCGCTACCACTGACTTACGTAATCTATTCCAAAATGTAACTTGGCGCCTAGCTATAGTTATGTTCGTTTTATTATTTTTTAAATGTAAAATGAACACAGTAGCGGCGGATAAAGCCACCCGCTCAAAAAAAAAAAAAAAAATTATACAATTTCGAATGTTGAACTTGGTGGTGACATCTGCTGTTACCGGTATAGACGTTACGCCGTGATCGTATAGTGGTTAGTACTCTGCGTTGTGGCCGCAGCAACCCCGGTTCGAATCCGGGTCACGGCATTTTTAATTTGCCCGAAACGCTCCAAAACTTAACATGCTCAATCGAGTTTTCTTTCCAGTTGTTTACATTTGACATTATGAGCAATTCTAAGCTTGAGTGTCATTTTGGACGTTGACTTGTGGGAGCTTCGGCAAACTACCACACGGGGGAGCTGCAGTCCATCAATCCCGATATTGGACAGTATACAGAGCGTCAAAAATGACACTTCCATTTTATTTTAATGGTCTACACTAGCCTACGTAAGAAATCATTTTGAGCATTAAAGCGTTTTTCTGCCCTTACTCAACATTCTGTTGTCCAATATTGGATTTTTGTGCACAAACATTGCAATTTTGTTGCCAAATATCGACATTTCAAGCAAAAAAAGAATTTAACTCTTTGTAAAACTATTACATTTATGTGCGCAAATATTGAACACATTTTGTAGTCAAATACAGATGTTGAACAATGTAAACTTTTGCAGAAGAAATATAGTACTTTTAGTTGCAAAAATGTTAAACTACCCACGTTTCAGGCCAAATATGTGACTTTTGTAACAATTTCTATCGCATTTTGGTGTCAGTTGAAGGATCACATAATTTTCGAAAAACCTGCAAGACGCCCAGTGGATCTGTGGGAATTTTGTTCCGAGGTCTGATGTTCTTCCACAGTCACACCATGCTCACCCTGCCTGGCATTTATGGAGCTTGCTTTGTACACGATGAACAAACGGGGAAAAGTGTTTCAATTCGGGCTCTCTTGTTCACACCTATTCAATTATCATGATTTCTGTTTTAAAATCGATTTATTTAATGGTAAAAAAAAAAAGACAATGTAAATATATGTCGATTCCACATGGTCCCCGAACGGACAAGAAGATATCTGTCTGTTTGTCCGTCTGTGTGTCCTTTCCAGGATGCCCCAGAGCATGCTGGGACTGGCGTGCTGTCACGGAGCATCCAAACGTTGGATCTCGTACGGCTCTTCGATTGAACGCCTCACCACAGTGCGCATTCTCTATTTACCATGCTTTCTGAAATAACTCCGCTCTGGGAGGAAGTTAGTCAGTTTCAGAATAAAATTTATTCTAAATTTTACACAGGATGTAACCATAAAAGGGCCATTATGAAGTGCACCAGTGTTTCTTAACGATATCCTTGAGACGCGGAAGCGCCATTCATTTAAATGAGGTATATACTTTCGGAAACGTGGTGTTTTTATCTTATTGTGAAAGCCTTAACCGGATGTGGTCTTGGTGCTTATGGGTAACTTGACAATCGTCTGGCCCGAGTTAGAGGACTGGTTGGACTGCGGCGGCTGCGTTTTCGGCCAACATGGAGCGATTCTCTGTGGAATTTACTCGCGAGGGATTTTAACAACCGCCGGGGGAAATGGCCGAGAGGTGAGTCCTAAAACCGTCGCGTGTTTTCGTCGTTTCGTCGACGGGATGAAACGAGCGATATTGCCTGACGAGGACGGACGGACGGACGGTCGGTCGGTCACCGCGTCCGGGCCACCATTTATCAACGTTCTCGCCGAAGAGGACCGCGGCAGGTGCGCCTGGCTCGGTGTCATGTTCTCGCCGACCCTCGCTGGGCTCTGTCGGCGGGCAGGGGGGCCCCGACGGTGCCCGGTAGGAGGCTGCTGGCGGGCGGATGCCGGTTGCCTGCGTGCACCTGTCGGAGCGAATCGTCCTCACCTCAGCGGAATGCGGCTAATGCTAACGGAGGATGCTAACGGAGCATCAGTGCGGGATGAGGAGGATGGATGAGGAGTCTTCAGCATCCTCACCCTGGACCGAGGCAATCTAATGTTGCCTTTTGTGTCAACAAATATTGTGTATTTATGGAGAAATAATCTTTCCTCGGTATGTTATTTATGGGCATGGGAAAAGTCTCGCATTTTCTGGCGAAATCCAACTTTTTCTAGTCAGCTATTGCGTTTTTTTGTTCACAAATATGGCACTGTAAGTCGTCACATTTTTAGACGTTGAAAGCAAAATGTAAAGTTTTTTTTTTTTTTTTTTTTATGGCCTCTCCCTCATCCCGATGATGGATGAAGGCAGACAGCAGGAAGTGCGGCGCCCTTCTGCTTCCATTGCGACGCCTTTCAGGCACACGTTGCCTTCCTTCTCCCATTCGGCGACTTCGTCAAAGAACGAGGAGGGATTTTCATGTGTGACGTCACAGAGCTGGCAGGCCGCTATTGGCTAGCGCGCCTGCCTTGCAGTATGGAGGTTGACGGTTCAAATCCGGGCACTTGGCATTCCTGTGTGGAATTTGACTGGTAACCAGTCAATTGGTGATCTATCGACCCTTCCGGCGTGACGTCACGTTTGAGTGCGCCCCTTGCGGTGGAGGGCAGGGCGTCAATATGAATGAATTAGAAAACAATCAGCGTGACCTAGAAAATAGGTCAAACAGTTGATCAATCAGCGACCAACGCTATGGTGAACTTGTGCGTGGCCTACGCATGTTCTTATGGCTGTAAGAGAGATGAGATCGTTCTTTCGGTTGCCAGCAGTGATTCTAAACCAGGCGGAAGACAGGGTGGCTAGAGCGAAACTACGACGCAACTGCTTTGCACCCACAAAAAGTACGTGGATATGCTCAGAACATTTTATTTTATGAGGTAGTTTTTCTTCTTTTTCATGTACACTAGGTCATAACATTAACCTTGTAAATTCCAGGCAGATGTGATGAATGTGCCATATTAGTGAAACAATCATTCGTACTTTTTTGCAAAAGTATTCAGGTAATTTTGAACAAAAAGTTAACGATTTAATACGATTATCACAATTAACACTTTTAACTCGGGCTTGACCTCTGCTGAGGAATGTGTTGTAAACGTGCGGTCTCTTGGTTAGCAGCTAGCAAGCTAAGATAGCTTGAAGACTTCGATATACAGCAAGACGATATACGGAAACAAACGATTTAATGAATGACAATTTACAAGATGAAAGTAGCGATCGACGTACTGTTTCAACAAAAACAACATCCACGCTTCCGCTTCCACTTTGCCCTCCAACAAACTCCATTTTTTTGTAGCTAGCGGCTCCTAACGACTGGTTTCAATGAGTCGCAGTAATGTAGTGTCTTACTGAGGACGTTTTTTTTTTGTGACACTTGACATATTTCCCACCTTTTAACGAAAATCAAGCTCTCTCCATTCATTTGTTATGGGACGCTTGCCCTCCGGGAGGCGCACCGGGAGCTAAGCAGTGACGTCAGCTGGAAGGGTCTATATGTGTCTTGACTTTGGCGACTGCTTCCATGGGTTGTCAAGTGCCCAAAAATTAGCTGTCGACCAGTCAGTTGTTTTCTACAATTGGAATGGCGACGAGTACAGGCTTTTCCCTATCTCTTGCCTCTTTTTGGTGCAGGGAAGCCCAAATTTGTAACTGGATGATAAACTCATCTTTTTCCCCATATGCCGAACAGGAGCGCTCAAGTTAGCCGTTGGTAAAAGTGCCGTGAGGTGTGTTCCTGACTCACTGTTCAGCTGCGGTCCGATGGAACATTTAAAACAAGGCGAATTTGAATGCGGTCTGGCCCCCGCGGGAAGGCGAGCCCAGCGCACTCGACCTTTGTTCTGTGTGGACATTTGGGAAGTTGACGAGGAGGAGGAGGAGGAGGAGGAAGAGGCGAGGCTAGCCGGCATCTGGCACGCCATGTTGCGTAGAAGCGGATACACAGCCGTGCTAGCATGGTTAGCCTCGCTTAATAATTGATGTCTGATGCATTTTGCGTGTCACACGGATCGTGTAACCTCATGTAAATCACGACAGGCACGCAAGCGCACACGTTTTGAGCAGCCTGGCTGTTTTGAACCAAGCCTGGTTTATGCCAAAATGCAAATTTTGTGTGAAGTTGACAGACATAATGATGGTACATTATCATTGGGGGTCAAATTATTAGAAACAGCTCTCAGTAACCACAGTAAGGTAAACAAGTATGCTGTTTGTCAATTTTCTAATCAAGTCCTGAAATTTGCCCAGAATTGCTGTTTCTAACTAAAATGGCCGACACCGTGTTCAGGTTTGTTCATCTTGCAATCATCAACATGTCCACTAAAAATCCTGCTACTAAATTAAACTAGCTAATTTCAAAACATCCACCCCCTTTTCGATGCAGAGTTCTCAAAATAAAAATTTGACGCCGCACTCCGTCCAATTTAAATAGCAAACTAGCTTCACAATTTATCATCGCCCGTCTGCATGCCTGCTCCAAATTGGGGTGCATTTGAACTAATTCCATAGTTGGAGTTGGTCAAAGTCCTACCCGTGGAATTTGCTCAAAATGGCTGACTTCCTGTTAAATTTTGGCTGTGGTTCCAAACAATGGCCACCAAATATTCTGGTTTTAAAGGAAACCGGTTTCTGGGGCAAAAACAAAAAATCTTTATACGTGCTACCGATTGGAGATCATTTGGATGGAGTGTATTGGGGGCGGGGGGCACTTTCCCACTCTAATAGGATTACGCCGTATTGTTGAAATGCGTGTGCGTGTTTGTGTGATCGGTTTGTTAAGGTTTGTGTTTATGTGTATGTTTGTGTTGATTGTGTGTGTGCGTTGTGACAAGATGGGGGAATGTGAAAAAGGAGGAGACCAATTTTAATGAACTGTGCTTGTGTGTGTGACTGTTGGACCAATCGGTATTATACACAATTGCACTGACAGGATGTGAAAATGAACGAAATCCCGGCAGCCGTCGTTGTTGTTGTTGTTGTTGTTTGAGTGGTGGCGGCAGCAGATCAACGCAAGAAGCTGCAGCGGAACTCTTTGATTTACGCACTCACACTGGCGCGGGCACGCACACAAACGCACGCTACTCGGTGGGGGAGGTGGCGCGTACGCCACCGAGCTGCCGCCGTCACGCCCAAAAGTGCTTTTTGGGTGCTGAAATGTTAATTTGTCACCTGAAGGAAAAGCTGGCAAACATTGTTAATTGATGCTCTGTGTGGAAAGAAAAGTAAAATTTTAATCCACTTTTGTGGCAAACAACAACAACAACAACATCGCAAGTATTGGCGGCAGGATTTCTTTCTTATCTTTGATTTCACTTTTAGACTACAAGCAAGTAATGAGAATGCATAATGTGTAACACCACAAAGGCGGTCACAACAGCTTAGTACGCTGCAGTAATAATTAATTGTTTTATGCAGGCGATTAAAAAAAAAGAGATGAAAATCAGGAATTAAGAACTACCACAAAGTCTATGGTATACTTTTCATTGCCTGTTTTGTATTGTGCTAGCATAACTCTTTTCTCCCAATAACTTTTTTAAAAATGTTTTAAGTGTCCCAAAGACGTATTTATACGTTTTTTTATTTTGTTTTTGTTTTTTAATGCTAGAGCTTACAGAAGGCTTTGATGCAGCCTCTCAACTGCAGAGAACTGGTGAAGCAATGGTAGTAATTACAATTACGGCCAGCAGGTGGCAGCAGAGTATAAGAGATCAACCAAGGGCCATGTTGAAAAAAAAAAGCTCAATTACTCAAAATTCTAAATAGATTTGTGACTAATGATGAAACTTGGCTATATTGTAATGCTAATTGCTGCAAAACGGAAACATAGAATTATACTTTTTTTTTCTTCGTGATGAAAGAAGAGACTTTAATCTTTCTTGTTTTTATAGCAATAGAACACAATATTCTGTGGGCCTTGCAAAATCTGTCCAAATCCAGTAAAACAGCCTGAAGCGAATGGGATTGCTTCTGTGAAAATGGTTGGGAGTGAATGAGGTAAGCTGGGTGGACTTTTATATGTTAATGTGGTTTTTGCCACCATCTAACACAAGTAACTCTCATTTTTTGCTGACAAAAAAATGGACTATAACTAAAATTAAACATAAGACAGTTACAATTTGTATAAAACTAGCTTAATGCTAACATTGATTAACAATGTTGTGGCACTTGTACAACAGCACTCAGCCGTCATTTATTATTCATCCTCCGCATAGATCTGCACACATGAGTGCCGCACTGACGAGTGCAGACGGCGGAGAGGAGTCGAGACATTATTGTGAATTGGGAATCTCTAGGTTACAACGTGTGTTTTGAGTTAGGAGCGTGGGGACGGAATGAATTCAAGTCGCATCTCGAAGCACCATTAATGTTCACGTGAGGTGGTTCCACCTACGATATGGTGGAAGGGCGGCACGTGCGCATGCTGCGGTGGAAATGCAGACGATGGAAGCAGAGCTGCTCATTTTGTGCACAAGTGTGCGTCCATGTGTGTGCGTGTGCACGTGCTAATGGCTGCGATTGGTCCACAGGGTGTAGGCTGAGGGGTCAGAGTGGTCAAACAAGCCCACTCAAGTGTTCCACTTGCTATTCAAAGCCACTCAACCCCCGCAATATGTGTGTGTGTGTGCGTGAGTGTGGGTGCACGCGTGTATGCGTGTGTGTGTGCGCACAATATGTCTCTTGATGCCCTTGATAGCCTGCTCCGGAAAGTGGAACATTGCAAAACAAAATTGAAGTCGGGTGAACTTGTTCAAGTTATGGTTTCAAGTCAGTGTTGGTTTCAAACAAAGGTTAGGGATTTAAGTCAGGGGGTTGGATTTTAATTTGGGGTTTTAACAGGGTTTCAAATTAAGCTGTAAAAAAACAGGGTTAGGGTTTCAAGCCTGGGTTTGGGTTTAAAGTTAAGGTTTTGAAGCCTGTGTTTCGACGTAAACTTCTGATGTCACGCTAGCTTTGCAGATGTGGCACATGAGAAGCGGCGGAGGGTCACGCCATCGCCAAGGCACCCCCGGTTGCTAGGAGACCGTCTCCCCGGCACTCCACTGATACCTAGCATCTGCTGTAACACACATAACACCTGTGTGTGTGTGTGTGTGAGTTTAATGTGGGATAGAGCATCTTTACGCTTGAGTTTTCATGTTCCGTGACAAAGAAACAATCAGTGTGTTTTGATGAGGCGCAACATGCAGTTTTGGACTCGCAAGGACGCGAATATGCAAAGAGCAAGGGGCTTAAGGTCGAATCTTGGGGAATACCACATTTGAGGCTTGCGCCTGCTATTCTCAGAGAGTCACGGACAGGGATGCCAAGACTTCCTGTCAGGATTCTGGGGGGGGGGACTGATTGATAGTAAACAGAGGATGACTGAGGGTGGAGGCGGGGGCGTGTCACTCGCTGTATCTCTTGATTGGTATTGACCGTGGAATGCTCCGCTCTGTTCGTCATGCACTGATTGGACGCGGGCCGCTCACTGACACGGAAAGGCATTAGTGGATGTGGACCATCCTCGGCGTAAAGTTGATGGGACGACATCCGGGAAAGGATTCACCAAATCAGATTATTGCACATTCTTTCATTCAGCAAAATTCTCAACGTCTCAGAAAAGGAAGCACTGCGAATCCTGTACAAATACACTCGGCTTTTTCATCATTTGATTCCATTTTCCAAATTATATCCATTCAATTGATTTTTTTTTTTTTTAGGAGCCATTAGCCAATTAGCACATGGAACAAGTTGACTGCACAGTAGTTGCTCCCCAAAAGTGTGCGCGCCCACATTTTGTTCTCTGTTGCTAATCAAAACAGCAGCTCCTACCACAGCAAAAACAGTCTCTCAAATGGATTCCAGTGTGAAGTCCTGCCGTATGTCCACTATTAGCGCTTGTGATCACGGCCTGCCACGATCGCTGCTCATCACGGTGGCAGTTGGTCGAGTCGATAGCTGGCGAGCTAACAAGACGAGCTAGCATGTGCTAACGGGGCGGCACGTGCGCTCGCCGGCGCTGCGGAGGACGTGTGTGCGGGCGCGCTCGCTGTTGACAATGAGGACGGTGTGATGGTCGAATGGCGCGAAATCAGCTGATGCTGACTCACTGGCGTGAGGGCGGCTCGCTAGCGCCGTGCGTGCGTCGGGAAAAGAGCAGCTCATGCATTTCACATGAGCCGGCTCACAAATGGGCACAGCGGCGATCAATGTTTAATTAGCCGCACATAGTTTATTAGTCACGCTGCGCGCGCGTCACATGACATTCGCTTGACGGATACAAACGTGTCACGTTGATACGTTTGGAAAACGTTTTTTTACCCGTCAGAAATGAAGAAAAGTGCACTTTAAGGGAGCTGTTTTCGTGCCAAGCACAAGTCTAGCGCTAAGTGCAGTCGAACTAGCAGTCTTTCTTTCTCTTGGCATTTTTTGTAGACGGGCACAGGTTGTGGGAGGGAACACAGCCGACGCCCCTTCTTTTAAATTCAACAGAGAGAAAGACGTGCTGTCTACATGGCGTCTAAATGCAGAACATCAGTGCACTCAAAGTACAGAGCACATTGAAAAAAAAATAGTATTGTTTTGACTTATTGCTTTTAATGGACTGGACAGCTGAAGATGAGACAGGAAATGGAAGCGAGAGGGAGTGACATGCAGGAAAGAGCCACTCGGCACGGGAAGTGAACCGATTAATATAATGGCATGCACATCTGTTTGCCTTTTCCTGGATCAAGTCCACCAAAATCGCATTTCACAACCTGTGCCACAACTTTGCCCTGCTTTTACCTGCTCTAAAGTCTAGTCTACTTCCTGTGAGACTTCCAATGAGACGTTCTCTTCAATGAGACAATTGACTATAAAAATAGGTCGACTGAAAATGTCTGGCTCGAAGCTCTGCCGAAACCACGTTTGGCCCGCCGTCCATGTTTCTTGCCGTTCTTGAGCTCGTCATAGCCAAGTTTTTCTCATGGACTATTGTTGAAGTATTTTCTGTGACTTTTAAGACACTATTACATGTGTAATGTAGATATAATGATGCATGTCAGAAAGAACCAAATGGTACTTTTGGTTTACCTTAAATGGTAATCGCTAGCACGCTGACGCTAATTACGTTTGCTAACTGTTTAGCATAGGCTAATTGTGTGTTGTTTTTAATTGTGGTGTTTCATAACGCTTATGCATTGAAGATGAATAATTAGTAATTGTATTGTTTACCTTAAATGGTAATCGCTCGCTAGTGTGCTAATGCTAATCGTGATTGCTAACCATTCAGCATAGACTAAATTTGTCGTTGTTTAACTCATTCACTGCCTTTGACAAGTATACTTGTAAATTGTATTTTTTAGAGCGGTGCCAAATGGGGGCGAATCTGAGCATGCTCCACTGTAAATATCAAACTTGGAAACAACTTTACTGATGCCCAACCACCGGTAGATGACATCATAGCCCCATTTTATAGGAAATAAACACAGTTTCAGAGTCCATGGGAGAAATGGCTGTTTTTTGGCAAACCTACATTTTTCTGCTGTCAATTATAAAAGAACGGGACGGGACAAAAAGTAGGGAGTCTATTCTGTTATTTGGTAGATTCGGTTTATATATAATTATTGAATGTAATATCACGTGAGTATTGGAAATGTAAAAATTTTCTATAATGACTGGCAGTGAATGAGTTAATAATGCATTATGTACAGAAGATAATAAATAATGAGTACTGTCGTTATATTCACTCAATTCAACTAACCCTTAGTGGATTAACAAAAAAATTGAAAAAAATGTTATTTATTTTTTTTAATATTAATCTAATTAGTGTAATATTAATATGAATTAACTTTAATTAATGAATAGCATTTAAAGAAAATAATTTATTAACATATTTAATAAAATAATTTATGGTGGTAGGGTGATTATTCATTGGAATAATCAATAGGATAATCAACTTTAAAAAGAGAGCCCTCGCTTGTTATGTAGGCAGCTAAATAATCCTTAACCAGAGGTTCGCCCCCTGGTGGTTGGATGACTACTAGTTGAGAAGTTGCTTGATGATATGTCCATATATGAAGGATAAAAATGGCCGACGATCAGTTAATTTCATCGTGGCAGCCAAAATCATGATCACGATTAAAAATGTGATTTATTGTGCAGGACATGCATGTTTTGTATTGGCATTGTTCAATAAATCAAAACCAATTTGCGTCCAATTACTAGAATAATTCATGGGGTAATCACGAGAATAATCCGTGCTAAAAATAACCGATAGCTGCGGCCCAAGCGTTTTACACTCCCGGCGTCTATCCTAAAAAAAATCCTTAGGAAGAGTTGTTTTTAAAACATAACCATGACTCCAAGAGACTTTTAATGGCTTGCGCCAAATGAGTATTTTATAATTAGTCATTAAAAGCGGCGCCGGTGTGTGGGAGGAAAAAGCTGCTACGCTTGAGTTGCAATGACGATGGTGGCACAAAAAGCCTTTGCGCCGGTGCGGCCGTGTTGTGTGGAGCGGCGGGGGGCCCCCGACTGGCACCTCCAATTTTTTTTTCGCGGTGGCATATTGTTCTGGCGGCTTTCCTGGAGGCCGTATTGTGTTGGGGAGGGTCCAGTTGACCTCAGGAAGCTCACCGGGAATCCACGGAGAGGAGATGCTCCGCGCTTGGCTTTGAGCGACTGCGACAGAATGAGTGGAATGCCGCGACGCGGCAGATGGCGGAGGAGGAGCCGCGTCGCCTCTCCTCGGAATAACTCACAAAAACATTCTCCCTCTTCCTTCTCCTCTTTCCCGTCAACGCCGCTTCAGGACATTCCGCGTGGGCCCGCAACTAACGATTATTTTTCAGAATCGATTCATCCGTCGATTCCTTTTTCGATTGCATCTCTTTATTCAAAAGTGCAGAAAATGCGTGAATCAAAACATGAATTGCTGATCACTGCTTTGGTCTCTGTAACATCTGTCGGAAATTGGGCACAAATGTGAAAAGCAGATGTTGGCAAATGACTTGCTTTGCTTCAACAACACAAACAAACAAACAAAAATCAGAGAATATTTACTGTTCACAGGATAAAATTCAGAGGATTTGGACAGTTTGGAGTTAAACAAAGTCAATAAGAATTGATCAATGATCATAATAGTTGTGGATTAATTTTGATAATCAGTTAGTCAAATGTTGCACCTGACTTGCAGTAATTATCAGGGCAGGAGCTATCGGGTATTCTATCGATTATCAAATAAGCATTATTAAACAACAATACTGATACAAAATGAGGTGCAGGTATTGCTTTTGTCCAAACTATTTTAAATTTTTTTTACAGCTGCTACACTTCATCAAACGTTTGAATGAAATTTTGTCACATTTTTTAAATTTAAAATTGTAGGAGAATTTTAATGTTATAAGCTACCACAGTATTTTAATAAAAATATTTCCTGAGAATTTAAATGTTTTTGATTATTTGTTAAAAGTACGTAATGAAAATTTGTCACAATTTTTTTTTTTTGCCCATTTCAAATTATATATGAATTTGAATGTTACAAAATATAAGGATTGGCCAGCACCGATATTTTGGGTATTTGTGATGGATGCCGATACCAGCCATCGATACTTAAAGCAAAAAAAAAAAAAAAAAAAGTAAATAGGTTTGAACTTTTTAAATGTTTTTGTAAAAAATAAAAATTAAAATGTGTTAATTTTTTAAAATTTAGAATTGAGTGAAATTTGTTAAGGTCACAACCGATAACACCGGATTAAGAATATTTTTTTTTTCTTTCCGTGTTGAGTTTGCGTGGTGTTTCTCTAGGTAGTCCGACTTCTTCCGAAATTCATTGAAAACATTAGTTGAAGACTTTAACAGACATACATACGTTGTCAGTGTTGTACAGGAGATAAAACGGCATATTCCGGAAGCTTGTTATGTAAAAAATGTAAAAAAAAAAAAAAATGTGTCGAGGACAGAGTGTTCAGTCTAATTCGAAACGTCTTCTGTGTTTAATCTGGATTACAATCTGGCGGATTTGCTTAGCCGAGCAGAACCGAGCGGCGAGCACTTGAAAGCCAGGAAAGACAAAAAAGAAAGACGTGCACAGGAATGCAAAATAAGCAAAGACAAACGTTGCATTCAGGGACATAAAGCGGCGGGGACGCGTTGAGAGAATGCTGGCCAGCGGACGTGAGAAGATGTCGGCTCTCGTGGTAAAAACGCACTTCGAGCCTCTTTGGATCCGCTCGGAAGGCTCGCGTCGCTAGACGACGCAGAGAAAATAGCTAATTGTCGCATTTTACAATCTTCAGTTGTACAAGTTTTGATCAAGTTTTTGGGAAAAGGTCCCGCAGAACACTGACACTAATATTATTTTTTTGATGGTGCGACACCTCAAATTGTAAAGCAACAAAAACAAGAATGAGATAGAGCTTTTGTTGACAATGTATTTACAGATATACATACAACTGGGGCTGCAACTGACAATTATTTTAACAACAATTTATTTCACTCCAATCCTCGGCTCCTGATGTTCAGAAACGTGCTACTGTGCCTGCGATCTTCAGCTTTTTAACGCTTTTTTTTGTTTCTTCGTTAGCGTAAACTCTCGAACATGAGCTACTCGAGTGTGCGGAATGATGTCACTGGCGTGCGAGCGGCAGCGGGATGGGCGACGCCCCACGGCCATCAGCTGGGCGTGTAGCAAAAAAAAAAAAAAAAACGTGCTGCGACCTTTTAGCCGCTCTGATTGTCCTTGTCTACTTGCGTTAGCGTAACCGACGCTAGCTCACACTTAACACCCCCTCGTCCTGCAATTCCCGCATTTGCCTGCGTGCTTTCCGACAGCGCCTCAAAAAGTTGGAAAATTCCTTCCATGTCCGTATTTCACGCAGAATCGTGACATGGGGAAAAATGGACATAAAAAAAAAAGTAGAAAAATGCCAGCTTTAACAGGCTGTGTGAAAGGGGTTACTGTGTCAATCGTCAGTTTGTCGCTCGTGAATATTTCATCCCGCGTCGTCAGTTTAAAATGGGTCATTTGGAGCGCAAACGCGTGAAGCAATTACGGCCAATTAATCCTCCCGTCGCCCCTGCGGATTTCCAGTTAACGGCCCCCCTTCTGCTCCATTTGACACGGAGGCACTGTGACAGCGTCCGTGCACGAACATGTGCTAAATGCGTTTTTGTGCGGAGATATTTAAGGAGATTATTCATCTATTCCATCCCTGTTATGAAACATGCCAATCAAAAATATTACACACGATTCGCAGTGTTGCCATTTTCACACAGAGAGCCTGCAAAATTGGCCCCTCATTGCAAATCAGAAGTGCAACAGAAACTTGTGTGTGTAAGGGGATAGTGTGAAGTTTTAACACCCGACACTGACTGCGCCGTTGTGGTGATGTCATCTAATTGTCTGAATGCGTGAAGTCACAACAGTTGTGACTGAATAATGTTGGCTCTCCTGAAGCAGCGTAAACAAAAAGGGGGGTAACAGTGTTCCAGATGTATTGCAGCAAAGATAAATATCTTGTGAACTTGGAGCCTTTTACACAGAATTGTGTTGCTTTCCATAACAAGGTTCAGGGTTGAAGAGGATTTGACATTCACAATCTTCAGCAAAAAACAGGCCCTGCTTGAAATACTTCCTGTTTTCACTCTTTCAAATTTCGTGTCAAACATGCTATTGTGCCACCATCTAGTGACCAACAGTGGAATTACACCCAAAATAAGCAGGAGGCAGAACAAAATGGTCGTAACCTGTTAAAAAAAAATAACTAAGTAAATGTCAAAAATGTTGCACAGTTCAACTTCATCTGTATTCACTTAACATCTTACATGGCTGATAAATATGGAGGACCAAAACTGCCAAAATTAAAAATAAATGACTAAATAAATGACTAAATAAATAAATAAATAAATAAATAAAAGACTAAATAAATACATGACTAAATAAATAAATCACTAAAAGTGAAAATAAAAACGGATCTAAAAAATATAATTAAAAAAATATAATTAAAAAAATTAAATATAAATGTATTTATTATTATTATTATTATTATTATTATTATTATTATTATATTTATTATTATTATAAATAAATAAATGACTAAATAAATAAAATGACCAAAAGTGAAAATAAAAAAAAAGACATAAAAAATATAATTCAAAAATTAAATATAAATGTATTTATTTATTTATTTATTTATTATTATTATTATTATTATTATTATTATTATTATTATTATTATTATTATTATTATTATTACTCTAAATAAATAAATGACTAAATAAATAAAATGACTAAAAGTGAAAATAAAAAGGGATATAAAAAAATAATAATTTAAAAATGTAATTTAAATGTATTTATTTATGTATATATTTTTTGCTTTTTTCTATTTCTATTTATTTTTGGGATATAATTTTCAAATTATATTTTTATATCCATTTTTATTTCACTTTTTGTCATTTATTTATTTAGTCATTTATTTATTTTGAAGTTTTGGTCCTCCATAGAGAATAGCATAGCCACATGCTAGCTAACTGATCGTATGTGACCGAGGCCCGCCGTCTGTGTGCCCGCCAGGTTGGAGTGGGTGGAGATCATCGAGCCGCGCACGCGCGAGCGCATGTACGCCAACCTGCTGACGGGCGAGTGCGTGTGGGACCCGCCGCCGGGCGTGCGCATCAAGCGCACCGGCGACAACCAGTGGTGGGAGCTGTTCGACCCCAACACCTCGCGCTTCTACTACTACAACGCCTCCACGCAGCGCACCGTCTGGCACCGCCCGCAAGGCTGCGACATCATCCCGCTGGCCAAGCTGCAGACGCTCAAGCAGCACACCGACGCCGCCAGCCCGCGCCACGCCTCTGCCGCCGCCACCAGCGGAGGGGCGTCGGCCGACAACAGCCCCGGACGCAACAGCGGGGTCAGCCGGGAGGGGAGCACCTCGTCCTCCCTGGACCAGGAAGGGACGGACAAGCAGGCCGGGAAAGACGAAGCCGAGCGGTGAGTGAGGGGACCGGCGGGGGAAGCTAGCTTAATTAATAGCCAACATCTTCACTTAAAAAAAAAAAAAAAAACTCATTTAACTCATTTGCTCCCAAAAACGTATAAATACGTTCTATTTTAAATGCTTTAAGAGTGCCAAAGACGTATTTATACGTTTTTACGTTTGTTTGTTTTATGCTAGAGCATACAGAAGGCTTTGATGCAGCCTCTCAACTGCAAAGAACGGTTGAAGAAATGGTAGTTATTACACAAACGGCCAGCAAGTGGCAGCAGAGCAAAGGAGCTCAGTCAGGGCCGTGTTGAAAAAAAAGCTCAAATACTCACAATTCAATTTCGATTTGTGAATAATGATGAAACTTAGCTATGTTCTAATGCTAATTGCTGCAAAACGGAAACAGATGAATGCATACTTTTCCTGATGAAAGAAGAGACTTGAATCTTTCTTTTGTAGGTTCCATGTTTTTATAGCAATAGAACACAATATTCTGTGGGTCTTGCAAAATCCAGTAAAACAGCCGTGAGTGAAGGGGGTCGCTTCTGTGAAAATGGCTGCCAGTGAATGAGTTAAAAGCAGAATGTTTGTTTCGAAAAGGGCCTGCGGAGGCTGTGCAAACGTTGCGTCCGTGTTGGGCCTTCAAAAGGCTGGAAGCGTCTTTGAAGGCTTCGCTTCTTTGTTGTCACATTCTCACGCTGGCGCCATTCAGCGACCATTCGGCACCCGCTCGCATCCGGGGTGTGCGAGCGCCAGGTGACCAATCAATTTCACACTCGGGTCCTCTCCCGGTCGTCGGCGAACGAGACGAATGCCAAGTGAGGAGCTCGCTCGCGCGCTCGTTCGGTGCCAGATGAAATTCTGTCCCGATTTAAGCTTCCGTGTGAACTCAATGAACTTGATTTAATTAAACACTTGCAACCTTTCATTCTCTAATTATCGACTTGAATTTGCTTTAATCTCCTGCTCTCCCCTTTTCACCTCATTGTGTCTCTTCGCTTTGTATTTTATTTTTTTTTGCTCGTCAGCGAGTGTTAATTTTGTCTGCCATTTTTAATTTTGGTTTCAGTTTTAGTCCAACTTCAGTCATACTTGTTAGTTTTTAACATAGTCAACCCCATCCCATTTTTATTTAGTCCATTTTTAGTCGACTATAAATTTAGCATTTAATCTTTATTTTAGTCCTAGAAAACGTAATTGTATTCGTCTAGTTTTAGTCAACAAAAACTCAACGTTTTAGTCTAATTTTATTCAGGACAATCATTTCACCCCCTGTATATATATATTTTTTGTGTGTCAGGAGATTATATTGAACTTTTTCGGATCTAAAACTATTTCACATTAAATTTCCGGTGCAAAATGTGTGTTGACGAAATTATTTTTGTTTAGTTTTTGTTGACAAAATCAACACGATCATCACCTCATCTTTGTTCCTCTCCTTCCTGCTCTTTTTTTTTTCTTCTTTGTCTCCTCTCCTGTGTCCTCATGTCCTTTCGTCTTACCTCCGCGTCCCGTCTCCCGCTCTCCACACCAGGACGTCCCCGTTCAGGTGGAACACGGGCACGAAGGAGCGCATGCTGATCAAGGTGACGGACCGCGAGCCCAGCTTCCTGTCCCACCAGGGTAACGGTTACTCCCCGTGCGACCCGCCCACGCCGGGGGCCCTGTCGGGCGGCGGCACGGCCGCGCGCAGCCGGCGTTCCTCCGGGGGCGGCAACCCGGCGCCCTCGGAGCCCGACGCCGCCCCGCCGGCCCCGTATCCGGAGCGCCGGCATTCTCCCTTCCTGAAGCGCGCCGAGCTGGGCGGCTCCCAGCGCCGCCCCTCGGCCGACTCGCAGCCGTCGTCGCCGCGCTACGCCTACGAGCCGCCGCTCTACGAGGAGCCGCCCTCCGAGTACCAGCCGCCGCCCATCTACGAGGAGCCGCCCTCGGACGTCCACCTGTCGGATTCCTTCTACGGCGGCGGCAAGTCGCCCTCCCGCAAGACCTCGGTGCCCCTCTACCACTCGCCCAAGCAGTCCCCTTACGGCCAGCTGGTTCTGACCCGGCAAAAGTGTCCGGAGAAAACGCAGAGTCTGGAGTACAGTCCGGTGGGGAAGGAGTACGTCAAGCAGCTGGTGTACGTGGAGCAGTCGTCCTCAAGCCCTCGCTTCAAGACGGCTGACCGCCTGCTGCGCTACGGCACCACCGCCGGCGGATACGGCGGCTCCTACGGTGGCTCTTACACCCTGCAACACAGCCAGTCTCTGATTAGGGACCCCCGCCTGCTGCTGGACTACGGCGGAGAGGGCGGCGAGGGGGGCCAGCGGTTGCTTTACGAGGACTCCATATCCTGGTCGTCCAGCCAGACTCACTCGCTGTCCTCGTCCGGGCCCTTCTCCCCCGGCGGCAACCGCAAGCGCAAAAGCCGCAAGCCGTCGCTGCCCCAGGAGCTGGCCCGCTGCGGGGCCGCCGCCGATGGCGACTTCGGGGGCACGGCGTCGGAGGCCATGCTGGCGCAGGCCCGGCTGGCGTGGGAGGCGCAGCAGGTGATGAAGCAGCGCAGCAGCTGGGACTCGGGCCAGGGCGGCGGCGGCGGCGGCGCGCAGAGCTCCAAGGACGGCTACGAGAGCGACGGCGCCATGCCGCCCCCGCTGCCGGGGCCGGTGGTGCGGGCCTTCAGCGAGGACGAGGCGCTGGCGCAGAGCGACGGCCATCTCTGGAAGAGAAGCACCTTCGAGCGCCTGGGATTCCCTCAAGCGCTGCTGGAGAAGAGTCTGTCCATGCAGACCAGCCTGGCCTCGCCCGAGACGTATCTCCACCCATCACAGGTACCCTGAGGTAGCAAAAGTACTCACAAATTATGGTTGCAAAAGTAGTGGAAACTTTTCAGAACATTTCCAGTCAATTCCATGGGAGGTTAAGCTAGTGAAGTTGGGGAAATTTGTAACTTTTGTCCGGGAAGTTATTGGAGTTAGCAGTTAACAGAGTCCAGGGTAATTTAGATCTCACAAACATGTGTACATATGTAAATTCGACAGAAAAGAAATTGCAAATGAAGCTTGAATATCAAAAAAAACATTTGTTTGAGCTGGGAAAATATACACATCTAAAGCCTCTGGTTGCTAGAATCGTGACCAAGTACTAATGCTGCATTCGAGGATGGTCGGAAGTCGGATATATCCGAGTTGGTTTTTCCCAGTTCCGACATAAAAGCATTCGAGGCGAAAGTAAACAACCAAAATGGCGGATAGTGGTAAATTGTTTTTATTTTGGTTCTTAAAACTAATTTTTTTACCTCTCGCAAACTTGCCTTCTCACAATTTTGCTTTATTTATTGTTTTTATCTTATTTCCTAAACATTCCATACAGTTCAGTAGTTCACCGTATAATTTCATGTAGGGATTTCGCGGCATACTGTCACGTACGTTGCGTTACGTGAAGTTATGTCTAATATTTATGAATGAAGAAAGCTATCTACAGTAGTTTTATACTTGAGTAAATTGTGTTTTACCATTTACGGTCTGTGTTTCTGAAGGGGTCGCCATTGTAGAGTGACGTCACATTGTACTCCGTTGGTGAAGTCGGGGTCTTTTTTTTTTTTTTTCCATGACTTCGCAAGTGGAATTTCCGAGTTCAAGGGGGCGTTCCCGTACACACTTCTTGGCTTGAACTCGTAAAAGTCCAACTTGTGACCATCCTCGAATGCAGCATTAGTAAACTTGGTTAGCAAGCCGCCAGGGCCCGACGGTTACCCGCCTGAAGATTACCACCAATCACTTGACCTTTCACTTTTTCCCGCCTCAGTCGGAGGATCTGGGAGCCTGCGCCCAGTTTGAGGCCAGTCGCAACGCCAGGAACATGATGCCGAGCGCCAGCTGCGGCGTTTTCCCCGAATTCACCCTAAGGAAGCCGTCCTCCGAGACCGACATCGAGAACTGGGCGTCCAAGCACTTCAACAAACACACGCAGGTGCACACACGCTACCTTAAACGCTCGCTTAACTCTTAACGTAAGGTTTACACCAGGGGTGTCAAACTCATATTAGCTCAGGGGCCACATGGAGGAAAATATATTCGTAATTGGGCCGGATCGGTAAAATTGTAAAATAATTTGTAAAACATTGCCGTCAATTACATGCAGATTTTCGCTATTTGTGGGCCAGCCGTAAATTGTGGGGCGCATCTGTACAAATATTGTCCTAAATTTTTTTTGCATAAACCTGTATATTGTTCTCTGATTGTGTGCCGGGTGCCATTAATTAAGTTATAAGGACGTTAATCCTTGTCATATGTGTAGTTGAATGTGTCTTATTCAGCATGTTTGTGTTTGATTCATGTTTTTATTTTTTAAACAAACTAACTTTAAATTGTGTTTAAAATAACGACATTCAGAGCAATTCCATGTACAAGATGCATTGCTCAACTGAGCCTTACTTGTGTAATTATGAATTTATAAGCTTTGATTGTAGCCGGCTGATTAATTGGTCCGACAGTCTTTTTTTTTTTTTTTTTTTTTTAAACTTTACAAAACCATCTCGCGGGCCGGATTAAACCCCATTGCGGGCCTGATCCGGCCCCCGGGCCTTATGTTTGACACCCCTGGTTTACACTGTACGTTAATTTGTGAGCGGCGATTAGCTGGACATTGGCTGTAATAATCACAGTAATAATAATGATGATAATGATGATGATGTGTGCGTGTGGACAGGGTCTGTTCAGGAGGAAGGTGTCCATCGCCAACATGCTGGCGTGGAGCAGCGAGCCCATCAAGAAGCCGATGATCGTCACGTCGGACCGCAGCGTCAAGAAGGAGGCGGTGGACATCTTCAAGCTCATCCAGACCTACATGGGCGATCGCCGCAGCAAAGTCGACCCGCTCTGCGTCGCCCTCGAGGTACGGCCGCCGAAAAAAAGCCGCCGGTGCCTCGAGTCATGAGTTTTTCCAGCTGTTGCTTAGCTGATTTCTCTCTGCATGGCGGCAAGTGATCTCGACTCAAATCACGTGACGACAAACGAGCATCTTTGCCCGAGCAAAGTCCATTTCATAAACAACACAGACAACAATGGTGACGAAAGTCATTGATGTCCTGTTGTTATAACGCTTTTAGTAACGGATATTTCAACATAAATGATGGACCAACAAATGCGGCAGACAACAATACTCACAGACATATTTTGATTTTTAGATGACATTAATTATTTGTCATTTCCATTACATTGATGCTAATTACCATTAGCCCGTCAATGGTGTTTTACATTTAATGTTAGCACTAAGCTAAATGACTTAAATTTTATTTTTATAAGTGACAATTTGGATCATTTTTAACTTTAAAATATTCATTTTGATAAAAAAATAAATAAATAAATTAAGGGGCTTTTAAGGCAGTTTGAGTACATATGATAGGCAGCAGCGCCCTCTGCAGGCATAGTTGAAAGGTTTTTCAACCAAAGCTATTTTTTAATAACTTTTTAAGCAAAGGCAATTAAGTTTTTGAATAAAGCTAAAAAAAAGTTGTTTTTCCTACTCCCTTTTGAACATGTAAACTGTGACTAATTGATGATCATATAAGGTTTTTTTCCTTCTTTTAAATGTTTATTTTCTGCTACTTGTTTATATGTTAAATTAACAAACAAACAAGAAAAGCCATCTTTTTTTTAATTTTTATTTTTAATGAAAGGTTTTCTTGTTAGCATCTTAGCCGTTAAGTTTACACCATTTTGAACCTGAATATGAAAGTTTTAATTTTCTGATACAAATGCATGTGTTTGACATGATCAAATAATTAGCAATGTGAAGTGAAGAAATTCCAATTGAAGCAAAGAAGCCCACTGTCGTTTCATGACTTGTGACTTGTGATCTAAATATTTGCAACTTCATAACTTGTGATTTTATGGTTAAAAGTTGCGCTTCACCATGCCACCATCAGGTGGTGGTACGCGGGTGGAGCAACCAGGGCCTGCGTGACGAGCTGTACATCCAGCTGTGCCGGCAGACGACGGAGAACTTCCGCTACGACAGCCTGGAGCGCGGCTGGGAGCTGATGGCCATCTGCCTGGCCTTCTTCCCGCCCACGCCGCGTTTCCACAACTACTTGGAAGGTTACATCTGCAGACACATGGACCCACTCAACGACACCAAGGGTACGCTAATTTTTCACAAGCTAGCAAAAAACGCTAGCCAAGATTTGATATCTTGACCGCCTCTTGAAATATTAGAAACTGCTGTCAGTATAAATCAAAATTATTTTATAACGTTATTAAAATCAAGCCATTTTCAAAGATTTTTATTTGTGTGATATTTTGTTCAGGAGTGGCTATAAGCAGCTACGCGAAACATTGCTACAGGAAGCTAACCAAGGCAGCGCTCACCGGAGCCAAGAAGGTACCGCCCATTACCATCTGATCCCATTTAGTCCGGTCGCTGATCCATATATACGACTGGATAGCCGATAGGCCAAGACTTTTGAGGTCGCGAGGCGGCCATATTGCTCCTCCCAAGAAACGTTTCTCGCCATACGATCCTATACAGTTACAATATTGAAATTGGAGAAAATTTGAGACAGTACTACATTTTACAACTTGCCTTAAATACATGTATAAATTATATGCTGAATGATGTTTATATATATTTTGAAATTAAAAATACAGTACAGTAGTCTGCTCGCGAGGTGGGAGTAACAAGATGGCCGCCCTGTAACAAGATGGCCGCCCTGTGACTTCAATGACTTGCACTATATCGTGTATGGGCTATCGGCTATCCAGGCATACATATACAGGTCATTGAGTCCGGTCCGGGTCACGCGTGTCCACCCACGTCGGTCCGCAGGGTCTTCAGAAGCCGTGCCTGGAGGAGATCCAGCACGCCCGCAACGCCATCTTCAGCCCGTCCATGTTCGGCTCCTCCCTGGAGGAGGTCATGGCCCTGCAGAGGGAGCGCTACCCGGACCACCAGCTGCCCTGGGTCCAGACCCGCCTGTCCGAGGAGGTCCTGGGCCTCAACGGGGACCAGACGGAGGGCATCTTCAGGTCGGGAGCGCGCTTTCCGTCTCGATAAAATTTGCAAAGCAAAGTGATGTAGCATAACCCCCCCCCCCCTATCAAGTTGGACATTTTGGGTCAAGGGCAGCCATGTTAAGCCAATTCAAGCTTGAACATTTTGTCACATAAAAATATAAAGTCGTGCTTGTATGTCCAGGGTTCCGGGAGACATCGATGAGGTGAACGCTCTCAAGCTTCAAGTGGACCAGTGGAAAATCCCCACGGGACTGGAAGACCCTCACATTCCAGGTCCGACACCGCCAGAACATTGAAACCGCAGTCTCAAAAAAAAAAAAAAAAAAGTGGCTTTTTTCATCCATTTAACTTTTTAACATTTAACTAATTTTTTTACATTTGTTTTTCAAATTTATTTAATTTTACTGTATTTACTTTTTAAAGCAGGCTTGCTAACTTTTTTTTTTTTTTTTATGGTTTAGTTTTAGTTTTTAAGGACATTTCTGCTATAATTTTGTTTTTGTAATCTTTATGTCGTTTGAGTTAGCAAAAGTGCTGCCATTTCTATTTCATTTGATGAGCATTTTTCTCCCTGATGTAAGTTGATGATTATTTGTCGCGTTTTGACTGAACACGTTCCGCATGTTTGATGTGCACGCAGCGTCGCTGCTGAAGTTTTGGTACCGCGAGCTGGAGGAGCCGCTCATCCCGCACGAGTTCTACGACGAGTGCGTCAAGAACTACGACAACGCCGAGGCCGCCGTCCAAGTGGTGCTGGGACTGCCGCACATCAACAAACTGGTGCTCTGCTACCTCATACGCTTCCTGCAGGTACCAGCGCGCACCATTCAGCATACTGGGGGGGTAAAAACGCCAATTGTTTAATTAAATTAAAATACATTTAAGTTTACTTAAATACATTTTTAAAATCATGCACAATTTTTCAGTGTTATTTATAATTAATTTCATTATAATCAGGTGCTTTTCTTTTCCTAAAATGCATGTTCATTTTTTTTTTTAAATGAAAGGAAAAAATGAAGCATTAATTTTCATTTGTGAGCCAAAATTTGCATAAAGCTTTTTTTTTTTACATTGTTAATAAAAATAATAAAAATAATCATTTTGAGGGGAAAAAATATCAAATATAATAAATTTTATAATAATTAATTAATAATTAATAATAATGACTATAATTTTTAGTTATATAAAATAACACATTTTTGGGAGGGAGCTTTGTTTTTTGAGTATTTTTGTAACCTTTTTTTTTAAGTAATTTTTTAATGTTTTTTTGAATATTTTTTTTCTGTTTCATTGAACTTTTTTTCTGTCGTAAAAAAAATATTCAGAAAAATAGGGAAAGAATTATTCAGAAAAACAGGAGGAAAAATTACTAGTAATTTTTTTTTCTGTTTTTTTAATTTATTTTTTTCTGTTTGACTGAATATTTTTGAATATATTTTTCTGTCATAAAAAAAAATATTCAGAACAACAGGCAAAAAATTATTCAGAAAAACAGGATGAAAAATTACTAGTAATTTTTTCTGTATTTTTTATTTACATTTTTTTCTGTTTTACAGAATATTTTTGAATATTTTTTTTTCTGTCAAAAATATTTAGAAAAACAGGGAAAAATATTCAGAATAACAGAAAAATGAAAAGAAAATTGCAAAAAAAAACAAACAAAAACAAAACAAAGCTCCCCAAAAAAAATTGTCAGAAAAACAGGAGATTTTATTTTTTCAAGTGAATGCAATACGCTTCCGTAATAAATAAATATAATTATAAATATTTAAAAACAATAATCAAATAATCACAAAATATTAAAATAATAAAAAATAAAATACATAAAATAATAAAATATGGAAAAGTTTCTGAGTTTTTAATGAAATGTTTTTGAATTAGACTGACCGTAATCCCTTTTTTGCGCGTCTCACGTTGCCGCGGCGACGCGCAGGTGTTCGCGCAGCCGTCCAACGTGTCGGTGACCAAGATGGACGTCAACAACCTGGCCATGGTGATGGCGCCCAACTGCCTGCGCTGCCAGTCGGACGACCCGCGCGTCATCTTCGAGAACACGCGCAAGGAGATGTCCTTCATCAGGCTCCTCATACACACGCTGGACACCGGCTTCATGGACGCCATCCTATAACCCCGCCCCCTCCCGTAAAAAAACACAACAAAAACAAAAACGTGCAAACCAGAAGGCGGCATCATGACCCACCGCCCTGCGGTACTCCGCGTGCCTTTATGGAAAGCCCCTCCTACATTTTCTCCACAGCCATTTGTCGTCACCCGGTCGATAATTCAGCGCACTAGTAGCAAGTAGCAAGACTATTGTCTCACTAGTGACGTTTTCCCCCTTCTGTATGATTTCTGCATTACAGCAACTTTGATGTACTAGTACGACGGTTAGTCCATGTCACCAGTGAGGCATGCTTAATTGTCAAGTCATTGCACTAGTAGAACTGCTCGGGAGCATTAGTACAACAAGTATATAGTACCTTACTACTAGTGACATTTTCACAACTGCCTTCCACTCCTGTGACATTTCTGCACACTAGTACGACTACGGTGCACTAAATATTACATGTGAGGCAAAACCATGCACTAGTTGTGATATGCATGCTACTAGTGCTACTTATGAAGTACTAAATGTTAAAATAGAATAATTTATAGTAGCATTAGTCACACGTGGTTTTGGACTAGTGCAATACCCCCCTCACTTGTAACATGTAGTTGTCCTGCTAGTATGCAGAAATGTCATATAGTTGATGTTCTACTAGTGCTCCGGTTTTATTTTGGGAGGATCTGGAGAGTACTAGTACATGGAGGATTTTAAACTAGTTATGAAGCATGGATCCAGCTTAAGGTTGTACTACTAGTGCCAAATGTGGCACTACTAGTGTAGAAAATGTTACTAGTGCGCCATTAAACGTCTTACTATTGAGAAGAAGACTAGTACTAGTTCATGGATTGTAAGCTGGGTCTGAATGCTGTGGAGCAAATGCTGCAAGGTCTTTCCATATGCCTTCACAGTGCAGGACCAGGAAACCCCGCCCCCTTTGACGCTGTCCGGTCATGTGACCTCCCGCCGCCGCGACTCGCCACTGATTTGTGAATGTGTCTTTTGGTTTACTCGTTTCACACCGTTGAACGCAAACGTGATTCTCCCAAAAAAAAAAAAAAAAAGCCCCTTTCACGCAGCACCGCAAGTGCCGACACTTTCGCACACGAAGACGAGCCGGAACTTTCTTCTGTCTGTGTGAAAGGGTGCGAAAGTGGGTGTGAACAAAACCGGTGGGACCCATTCCAGGACACGAGTTTGGGGGGAAAAAAAAGTGGACTGGCGCCTTGAGATACAAGTGACCCAAATTATTAGTTGGCGCCTTGAGATACGAGTGTCTTTTGCAGACACACGTGTGCTAATTTCTCTCTAAAAGACGATGTTGCATTCAAAGAAAAGCTAAATCGTTTAAAAAAAAAAAAAAATGTCTTCATGAGGATTTTGGAGGTTAGAGAAGCCGACTGACATGTTTTTTTTTAACCTGCTCTTATTTTTTAACGTGTAATTTATTTATTTATTTGATTCCTTCTTGACGTGTTGTACGCGTGTCAGGCGAATGTGTGTGCGTGTGCGTACAGACAAAAATAAAAAATAAACAAGGAAAAAAAACGACGTATAGAGAAAGTGCTGTGAACGTTAACGAGACAAAACGAGCTTTGAAAGACTTTTGGTAAATTTCCTCACGTTGATTGAAGTTTCCGAGTCTATTTAAAGGCGTCCCCCATGTGGGCGTGGCTAAGCCCTGCCGAGCGGCCAATCAGCATGCACCATGTAGTGGGATCGAAGCGGATTGTTTCAATTTCAAAGTGAAAAAGAAAAAAAAGTTGTTTTTATATAAGGACGTTTTTTTGTTTGTTTGTTTGTTTTTTTACTCAACGAGATGAGGAAGAAGCGTGAGGAAGTTCCGTGTTGTTTGTGTCACTGTCACTTCCTGTCCAGACTGAACGTGTACCAGACAATTTTTTTGCTTTAATAAAAGACTCAAAACAACTTTTGTCTTGACTTGGACGTACTTTTTACTTTTGATGCTAACACGTCATTAAAAAAAGCCTCACTATACATGGATGTTTAAAAAAAACAAAAAAAACGCCTTACTATACATGGCCGTTAAAAAACTATTCCATGGTAGTTTTTTGTTTGTTTGTTTTTAAACTACCATGGAATAGTTTTTTAACGGCCATGTATAGTAAGACTTTTTTTTTTTTTTTTAAATGAATGTAAGGCAGTTTTTTTTTTTTTATTATTAAATGACCATGTATACTAAGGCAGGTTTTTTTTTTAATGACCATGTATAGCAAGGCGTTTTTTTTTGTTTTGTTTTTTTTATACGACCATGTGGCAGGGTTTTTTAACGACCATGTATAGTAAGGCGTTTTTTTTTTGTTTTTTTTAACCGACCATGTATAGCAAGGCTATTCTTTTTTTTTTTTTTTTTTTTTAAACGACCATGTATGGCAAGGCGTTTTTTGTTTTTGTTTTTTTTAAACGACCATGTATAGCAAAGCTTTTTTTTTTTTTTTTTTTTTTAAACGACCATGTATAGTAAGGCATTTTTTTTTTTTTTTTTTTTTTTTAAACGACCATGTATAGCAAGGCGGTTTTTTTTTGGTTTTTTTTAAACGACCATGTATAGCAAGGCGTTTTTTTTTTGTTTTTGTTTTTTTTAAACGACCATGTATGGCAAGGCGTTTTTTTTTTTTTTTTTTTAAACGACCATGTATAGCAAAGCTTTTTTTTTTTTTTTTTTTTTTAAACGACCATGTATGGCAAGGCGTTTTTTTTTTTTTTTTTTTTTTAAACGACCATGTATAGCAAGGCGGGGTTTTTTTTGTTTTTTTTAAACGACCATGTATGGCAAGGCGTTTTTTTTTTTTTTTTTTTTAAACGACCATGTATAGCAAGGCTCTTTTCTTTAAATGAATGTAAGGCAGTTTATTTTTATTTTTATTTATTTTTTTTTTAACCGACCATGTATAGCAAGGCTTTTTTTTTGTTTGTTTGTTTTTTTAAACGACCATGTATAGTAAGGCGTTTTTTTATTTTATTAATTTTTTTTAAACGACCATGTATAGCGAGGCCTTTTTTTTTTTTTTTTAAACGACCATGTATAGCAAGGCGTTTTTTTTTTTTTTTTTTTTAAACGACCATGTATAGTAAGGCGTTTTTTTTGTATTTGTTTTTTTTTAAACGACCATGTATATCCATCCATCCATTTTCTTGACCGCTTATTCCTCACAAGGGTCGCGGGGGCTGCTGGCGCCTATCTCAGCTGGCTCTGGGCAGTAGGCGGGGGACACCCTGGACTGGTTGCCAACCAATCGCAGGGCACACAGAGACGAACAACCATCCACACTCACACGCACACCTAGGGACAATTCGGAGCGCCCAATTAACCTGCCATGCATGTCTTTGGAATGTGGGAGGAGACCGGAGTACCCGGAGAAGACCCACGCGGGCACGGGGAGAACATGCAAACTCCACCCAGGAAGGTCCGAGCCTGGACTCGAACCGGAGACCTCAGAACTGGGAAGCGGACGTGCTAACCACTAGACTACCGTGCCGCCCACGACCATGTATAGTAAGGCTTTTTTTTTTTTTTTTTTTAAAGACCATGTATAGCAAAGCGTTTTTTTGTTGTTTTTTTTTAAACGACCATGTATAGCAAGGCGTTTTTTTTGTTTTTTTTTAAACGACCATGTATAGCAAGGCGTTTTTTTTGTATTTGTTTTTTTTTAAACGACCATGTATAGCAAGGCTCTTTTCTTTAAATGAATGTAAGGCAGTTTATTTTTATTTTATTTTTTATTTTTTTTAAACCGACCATGTATAGCAAGGCTTTTTTTATTTTATTAATTTTTTTTAAACGACCATGTATAGCAAGGAGTTTTTTTTTTTTTAAACGACCATGTATAGCAAGGCGTTTTTTTTTTGTTTTTTTTTAAACGACCATGTATAGCAAGGCGTTTTTTTTGTATTTGTTTTTTTTTAAACGACCATGTATAGTAAGGCTTTTTTTTTTTTTTTTAAAGACCATGTATAGCAAAGCGTTTTTTTGTTGTTGTTTTTTTAAACGACCAGGCGTTTTTTGTTTTTTTTAAACGACCATGTATAGCAAAGCTTTTTTTTTTTTTTTTTTAAACGACCATGTATAGCAAGGCGTTTTTTTTGTATTTGTTTTTTTTTTTAAACGACCATGTATAGAAGGCGTTTTTTTTTTTTTTAAACGACCATGTATAGTAAGGCGTTTTTTTATTTTATTAATTTTTTTTAAACGACCATGTATAGCAAGGCGTTTTTTTTTTTTTTTAAACGACCATGTATAGCAAGGCGTTTTTTTTTTGTTTTTTTTTAAACGACCATGTATAGCAAGGCGTTTTTTTTGTATTTGTTTTTTTTTAAACGACCATGTATAGTAAGGCTTTTTTTTTTTTTTTTTTTAAAGACCATGTATAGCAAAGCATTTTTTTGTTGTTTTTTTTTAAACGACCAGGTGTTTTTTGTTTTTTTTAAACGACCATGTATAGCAAAGCTTTTTTTTTTTTTTTTAAACGACCATGTATAGCAAAGCTTTTTTTTTTTTTTTTTTTTTAAACGACCATGTATAGTAAGGCATTTTTTTTTTTTTTTTTTTTTTAAACGACCATGTATAGCAAGGCGGTTTTTTTTTGTTTTTTTTTAAACGACCATGTATAGCAAGGCGTTTTTTTTTTGTTTTTATTTTTTTTAAACGACCATGTATGGCAAGGCGTTTTGTTTTTTTTTTTTTTAAAGGACCATGTATAGCAAAGCTTTTTTTTTTTTTTTTTTTTTTAAACGACCATGTATAGCAAGGCGTTTTTTTTTTGTTTTTGTTTTTTTTAAACGACCATGTATAGCAAGGCGTTTTTTTTTTGTTTTTGTTTTTTTTAAACGACCATGTATGGCAAGGCGTTTTTTTTGTATTTGTTTTTTTTTTAAACGACCATGTATAGAAGGCGTTTTTTTTTTTTTTAAACGACCATGTATAGCAAGGCGTTTTTTTTTGTTTTTTTTTAAACGACCATGTATAGCAAAGCTTTTTTTTTTTTTTTTTTTTTTTTAAACGACCATGTATAGCAAAGCTTTTTTTTTTTTTTTTTTTTTAAACGACCATGTATAGTAAGGCATTTTTTTTTTTTTTTTTTTTAAACGACCATGTATAGTAAGGCGTTTTTTTTTTTTTTTTTTAAACAACCATGAAAAGTAAGGCTTTTTTTTTTCTTTTTTTTAAACGACCATGTATAGTAAGGCGTTTTTTTTTTTTTTTTAAACAACCATGAAAAGTAAGGCTTTTTTTTTTTTATTTTTTTTTAAACGACCATGTATAGCAAAGCTTTTTTTTTTTTTTTTTTTTTAAACAACCATGTTTTGCAAAGCGTTTTTTTGGGTTTTTTTTTTTAAACGACCAGGCGTTTTGTTTTGTTTTGAAACGACCATGTATAGCAAAGCTTTTTTTTGTTTTTTGTTTTTTAAACGACCATGTAAAGTAAGGCGTTTTTTTGTTTTTTTTTAAACGACCATGTATAGTGAGGCGTTTTTTTTTGTTTTTGTTTTTTAAACGACCATGTGTAGCAAGGCGGGTTTTTTTGGGTTTTTTTTAAACGACCATGTATGGCAAGGCGTTTTTTGTTTGTTTTGTTTTTTTAAACGACCATGTGTAGCAAGGCGTTTTTTTTTTGTTTGTTTTTTAAACGACCATGTATAGTAAAGCGTTTTTTTTCCATTTTTTTTTTCAAACGACCATGTATAGTAAGGCAAATTTTTTTTTTTTAAACGACCAGGCGGTTTTTTTTTTTTTTTTTAACAATGTTTAAGCAAGTTAAAACGGACTCAGGATTCTTGCCGTAGTTAAACAAAACAAGTCACTTGAATGAAGCACAATTAATTGTGATTATTTATTGAAGATGCAGATGTACAATTTTAAAATGATGTAATATGTATAATCCAAATGCCGCATATATATATATAATTAATCTAAACAATATTCATGCGTTTTTTTCCCCACATGAACGTCTATTAAAACTGCCTTCAGGTGGCCGAGGTGGGCACAGCAGGAGGGAGAGCGATGTAACAAAAACGCTTATTTTTAATTTTAGGCAGCATAACTTTAGTTGAACTCAAGCAAAAACTGTAAATGTTCTTTTCTTTTCAAGTACTATTTTGTGAAATGACAACTGTTAAACATTTGAAAAACAGAAGCATTGCTGTCTAAATGTATGTGGGAACACAAACACACAAACTTTATTTTTATGATTAAAAAACAAAACACAAAACATGAAATGTGCAATAAATAGACGCGAGTCAAACGACGCCCCTCTGGTCGTCGTGGGAGCGCTGGTGGAAGACGAAGGAGACGGCGGCGGCGTCCCAGCAGGCCTTCAGCACTTGGTCCCTCAGGCCCTTCTTGTCCCAGCTGTGGTGCCACTGCGACAGGTCGCTGGTGCAGTCCGACTCGGGCGCCGGCGGCCGCGACTGGACGCCGTTGACGCAGCGCCGACAGCGGAACCTGCGGGACGGCGGTTCACAAGTCACGCTACTTGTGCAGCTAATAGCTAACGATAGCGATGCTAACTTCCATTAGCCCGTGCAGTCGCATTTGTTAGCATTTAGCTAAATGACTGTTTTGGTCCAATTTCTTTTTTTTTTTTTTTTTACATTTTTTAATTATTATTTATTTATTTTTTTTCCAATGGACTAGTTTATTTATTATGATTATTATTATTATTATTACAAAAGGCACTGCTTTATTGATTATGCTTGATTATTTTTTTACACAATGTACTGGTTTATTTATTATGATTAGAATTGTGAAAAAAAATTACTGATGCAACAATGAATCAATTATCAAATAATTTACAACTATTCTGTTAATGAACCGCTTAGAGAAATTGAAATTGTTAAATTCTTCAGAATTTCTCCACAAAAGCAGTCTGATTATCTTTGCGTTGAATCAAAACAAAGAATTTGTAAACATCTGCTTTTACTTTGGAAAATGATGATCAACAATTTTGCATATTTTCTTGAACAGTTTTGAGTCTCTGGAACGGATTAGTTGGATTTAATTGATTTCCAATGGGAAATATCGTTTTGGTTTTCGTACCCGTTGCTTCCAGTCAGGGTTATTAAGAGTTTGGGAATTTTCATTTCAGTTAGTTTTTATTTCATTTTGAGTTTTGTTTTTTTAAATGTAGTTAGTTTTAATTAGTTTTTCAGGGTGGCTCTGGTACTTTTTTATTATTATTTTTTTATTTTTAATGCTTAGTTTTAGTTAGTTTCAGTACTATTTTTTTTAAAATGTGTATTACTTGTGCACAATATTTAATAGAGATCGTGATAAAATGAAAAAGTAACATATGTTGAAGGTGTTTTTCTATTAATTGCTGCTCGATGACATCACTTCTGTGTGACACACTTTCAAACGTCCTTTTTCCGGTTCATATAAAAATAAATCGACTTAAAATCACATTTAAACTCATCCCCAAAGGTTCATGTATTAAATTTTTCGCTACAATTTTAGTTCGTTTTGTAAACATAAAATGTAGTTGTTTTTTTTTTTAAAAAAAAGCATTTTTGTTATCGAAATACTTTTTTGAATTATTATTATTATTTTTTTTTTAGTTTTGGAAGGTATTAATCACGAAAGGCTGTACATGAATTAAAAAGGTCTCGCCACCAGACGGCGCGACGAATTTTCATTTGATCTGAAGAGTCGTTACTTGTCGTGCGTGTCGCTGGCCGCGTCGCCGTTGAGCGCGAAGAGCTCTCGGAGCTCCCCGAGCGAGAAGTGGCGCTCCACGTCCTGCTCCTCGTCCACCACGCAGCTGCTCAGCGCCTTCTTGTGCGCTTGCCTCTGCAGGATCTTCTCCTCGATGGTGCCCGTCTGGCGGGTCGCATTATTCATTTTATTTGGATGTTTTTGTTTTTTTTTTTAAATATGTGCGGCAACTCACCGACAGCAGCCGGTAGACGTAGCAGGTCTTCTTCTGGCCGTCGCGCCACACCCGCGCCATGGCCTGCTCGTCGTTGGCCGGGTTCCAGTCGGGGTCGAACATCACCAGGCGGTTGGCGCCGATCAGGTTCAGGCCGCAGCCGCCCGCCTTGCTGCTCAGCATGAAGATGAACTCGCCGCTCTGAAACACGATGATGAGCTTTTACAGCTACAAGTTGCTGTTTGATGGGGTTTTTTTGTTTTTGTTTTTGGCTCGGATTTGAGTGCAAAAACTCTTTGCAATCAATCGCTGCCAGTGAGGCTGCTTATAGTTTTGGATTTTTTTTATTTATTATAGTTAGTTATTAATTTGTTTTACGAGTTTATTTTTTTTTTAGCATTTTTTTCATTTTTGTTGTTGTTTATTTTAGTAATTTTTTTTATGTTTTTGAGGTTTTTTTTGGTTTTTTTTAGTTAAAAAAAAAAAGTAATTTAGTTTTAATTATTTTTCAGGGAAGCTCTGTTAGTGTTATTAGTTTTGCTTAAAAAAATGCTTAGTTTTAGTATCGGGTTTTGTTTTAAAAAAAAAAAAGTTGTGCATTACTTGTGTGCAATATTTAATAAATACCATGGTAAAATGAAAAAAGTATTCAGTATTAGTTTTAGTTTAGTTTAGTTTATTAATGTGTATAACTTAGCAAAATAAAATAAATAAATAAATAAAAATCCCCCAAAAAAACACCATGGGAGCAACGTCATCATGAAATAAATATATTTATAAATCACATTTAAGATCCACCCCACAGGCTCAAGTATTAATTAATTATCAAAGACGAAATCAAAGGACATTCTCACCATATTTATAGTTTCAGTTAGTTTTCGTTTTTTTTTTTTCCATTTATATTTTATTACCGAAAATATGTATTTAATTTTAGGTTTTTTTTGTTGTTGTTGTGAATTTTAGTGAAGTAAAACAACTTTGCTTGCAGCCCACTGAAAATGACGTCCATGTCCGTCAACGGCAGCGAACGAGTGTGAAAAAGGTGGCTTACTTACGTCAGCACTGTTGAACCTCTCCACGATCTTGGCCCTCTTCTTGATGGACATGGTGCCGTCCAGGCGCACGTAGGAGTAGCGGCGGGCGTGGCACAGCTTCTCAAAGATGTCCAGCGTTTGCGTGTAGTTGGAGACCAGCACCACCTTGTCGCTGGTGCTGCTCCTGGTCACGGCCAGGATCAAGTCCAGGACCAACATTTTGCCTAAGACGCAGCGCACGTCGTCGTCCGTCACCACGCTCGCTGACCTTCCACCTTACTCGTCTTCTTTACCTGACAGTTGCGGCTCCACGTTTTTCAGCGAGTAGCCGGCGGGGAAAAGATCCAAAGCGCCTCGGAAGCCGTCCTCGCCCTGCACGCACTTGTCGTGGATGAGAGCCGGGTCTGAGACACCACAGAGCGCCACCGTTTGGAGTTTGAATTTGTTTTTTTTTTGTGTTTTTTTGTCGGGAGAGAGAGAGAGCGTGAAAGAAAATCTCACGGTTGCAGAGTTTCTTGAGCGAGGTGATGGACGAGAGCGAGGAGACGCCGATCTTGCCCGCCTGCAGCGCCTCGGCCGGCTTGGCCTGCCGCAGGAAGCGCTTGTACAGCTCCGTCTGCAGCGACGTCAGCCTGGCGGGAGGCGAGAAAACACATTTCACGTCAAGCGCAAATGAGGATGTGAAATCGCCTCGTGGGTTTCTGGCCTGTTTTACTGCCGCTTCCCCTCTCGGAAGCACACCATGTTGAAAAATTAGGGGTCAGGCAATTACATTTTTTTTATTGCAATTAATCGCATGACTTCAATAGTTAACTCACGGCGACGGTTATTTTGAAAAAACTTTTTTTTTAAAATTGAAAAATTTCATTTGAAATGTTGACGTGGACATGATTGTCCCCAGTTCGGGCTTTCCAAGTATGGAACGGTTATTAATCGTGCGTTTAAAAAAATAATAAAAAAAATAAATAAATAAAAAATGAGTGGCCTTAAAGGAACTCGAAATGAACTCAAAATGAATCCATTAATTTTGACACCCCTTTTTTTAAAAAAATAAATAAAAAATGCAAATTTGTAAAAAAATCTGACAAGACAAGACTTGTCAAATGGTCGAGTCTTTGCCACGTTTTTCAAAATGAGCGCAACGTGGAGCAAATTGCACTTACTTGCAGCAAACCACCTGCTCGATCTTCACGGGCAAATACTTGGACAGGATGTCGGACGTTCGCCTGATTAAACACCTGAGGACGCACAAGCGGTCACGTTCACCCCGAGACGAAGGTGGGAAAGACTGAAAAAAAAGAAAAAAGAAAAAGCGACGACCTGTTGACGATGCCGATGAGCTCCTTGAGTTTGTCTTCTCCTTCCTGTCGTTCTCTGTCGCTGGCGTCGGCGTCGCGACCCTTCAGGATGGGCAGCTCGAATCGCTTCTTGAACTCCTGAGCGGTACCTGGCGTGATGACATCATCGTTTTTCCATTCACAACTTGGGGTCTTTTACTATCAAAATGTGGCACAGTGTGCTGCTTTTTTACACTTGTATGGATGTTAAGATGTTCAACAGCAGCTTGCAAACTACATGTAAAATGACAAATGAAAATACAAATCTCTACTAACAACTCACTCAGGTCATTTGAATCAGGCGTGTGAGGGGAGGGAAACGTGTAAAACATGCATGTTGCGGACTCCACAACAAACTGGAATTTCCTCGGAAATCTGTGTGGCACACGTTTGAAGCGTGCGAGCGCTTTTACCCAGGATGCCGGCGTTGACGAAGTGCACCAGGCTGAAGTACTCCAGCAGGTCGTTCTGGATGGGCGTGCCCGATATCAGCACCCTCCTGTGGGCACGCATGGCGTTGAGGGCCTGGTACGTCTGGTTGTCGGAGTTCTTCAGCCGATGGCCCTGCGCGCAAGCGAGCGCGGCTAAAACGCGCGCCGCAAACGTCGTCGCTCAGGCGGCCGACGGTAAATACCTCGTCGCAGATGATGAGCCCGACTTGGCCCTTGTGCAGAACGTCGGCGTGCAGCCGGAAGGTCTCGTAGGAGATGATGAGGATCGGCGTCGGCACGCGGAGGCCGCGCTGCGAGATGAAGTTCACTAAAGACCGACGGAAACATTTGGAAAGTCGCGTCGAGCCAAACATTGCACGTTCACTTCTATAGAAGAGAAATTCTATTACAGTTTCAATTATTACATTCAACAATTACAAAATCAGCCAAATAGTTCAAACATATTTATATTAGTACAAATTTTTTAAATGAATACAAAAATCAACATAATTGTTAAAATATACATTTATATTAATAATTTTTTTTAAATTAATTTTTAATGTAATACAAAATCAGCATGTTAAAAATATATATTTATATTAATACTATTTTTTAATGTAATACAAAATCAGCATAATTGTTAAAAATATACATTTATTTTAATACTCATTTTTAATTATTTTTTAATTTAATACAAAATCAACATAATTGTTAAAAATATATATTTATATTAATACTAATTTTAAATTAATTTTTTAATTTAATACAAAATCAGCATAATTGTTAAAAAAAAATATTAATACTAATATTGAATTGTTTAAAGTTACACAGTTGCAAACTTTTCATTTTATAATAACAAACGTAATAAATTTAGTTTCATCCAAAAGGAACTTGCATAATTAGTGTTTCAAATAATTTTGTCTTAACAATTTCTTGTTTTGTAACGAAAAAAATAAATAAATGATCATCCAAATTTGATTTCAATTATTACCAATATAATTGTGATTAATATTTTCTTCATATTGTTTAACCAAACGTTGCACATTCAGTTCTATGTAGGACTGTGCAATTAACCGAAATTCAATTACAATTTCAATTATTACACTCCACAATTACAAATTCAGCATACTATATATAAAAAATAAAAAAAAAGATTAATACTAATTTTGGGTTGTTTAAATTTATACAGTTGCACGTTTTATTTTAAAACAAGGAATTTAATAAAATATTGTTTCATTCAATTTGCATAATTATCGTGTTTCAAAGAATTTCATTTGTCTTAATATTTTTTACGTTTTGTTTTGTACCAAAAAATAAATGATCGTCCTAATTGTGATTTTTAATTATTACCAATATAATCGTGATTAATGTTTTCTTCATAATTGAGCAGCCCTAGTTGTATGTATTAAAAATACTCAGTAAAAATGTAAAATTTGAATTAGTTTATGAACTTTGATGCGACTGAAATGACGGCTATTTTTGTTTCGTTTTGTATAAAAAAAAAATAAAAAAAAAAGTAAATTTTTTTTTTTTTTTTTTAAAAGCCTTTCAGCATTTAAACAGGACATTTGAACAGGGGTGTGCCGACTTTGAGTTGGTAGGTCTACAAGCGAATTTACCGAGTTGCCGGTCGATGTGGTCCTTGGAGCCCCCGTCGATGGCCAGGGGGGCGAGGCGCGCCCCCAGCCACTTGGCCACCTCGTTGTGCCAGTTGCGCACCAGGCTGGAGGGCGACACCACGATGGCCTTGTCGATCTCGGGCTTGGCGTCGGCGCTCTGGCGCAGCAGCGTCCACACCAGCGCGATGCACTGCAGCGTCTTGCCCAGCCCCATCTCGTCGGCCATGATGCAGCCGAAGGAGCCGGCGATGCGGCGCCCCGTCACGCAGTCCCACAGGAACTTCACGCCCTGAAAACAATTCAGGACCAGATTTGGAACTGTTTGAACTCATTTGCTCCCAAAAACGTATAAATACGTTCTATTATATTACCAGTGTCCCAAAGACGTATTTATACTTTTTTTTTTTTTTATGCTAGAGCATACAGAAGGCTTTGATGCAGCCTCTGAACTGAAGAGAATGCTTGAAGCAATGGTAGTATTACAAAAACAGCCAGCAGGTGGCAGCAGAGTATAAGAGCCCAACCAGGGCCATGATGCAACGAGCTGTTTTCCCCACAGTTTTAAACAGATTTGTGAATAATGATGACACTGAGCTATACTCTAATTTTATGAATGGGTGAAATGAAATTTGATTTATCCTGACATATGTCTTGCTTCATAAAACCCGATTTAGGATCAGCTCAAATAATCCTTTCATGACATGAAACGGATTTGACCTCTCTCTGGTGAGGCCTGAGCACCTTCCCCAAGACCGGATCCACGACCACGTGCACGGGAATCTTGTCCCTGCACCAAACAACAACAAATTGACATCAAAACGAACCAATAAAATCATGGCAATTGTTATCGGTCAATTGCTACTTGTCTGTCGTGAGCTGCTCGTGGGCGCTCAGCGTCGCGGGCTCAAACAGAACCAGGGCGTCCTCGGCAAACGGGTCGTGAAGCGCCCGCCGCACTCCGGCTCGCCTCAGGCCCAGCGTTCGGATGCCCAGCGGCCCTGCGGAGGGGAAGGAGGCCGAGCTTCAGGTCGCGTTCCAAAGAAAACGCTTCTGAGAAAGGACCGCTGCGGTAGCTTCATGCTAACTGCTAAAGCTAATGATGCGCAGTCAGGTTGATAAGTATTACATTATCAAAAAAAATAAGACTTGTGCCCATGTCCCAAATATTTATGAAACTGATTGTAGGAAAATTAGAGAAGCTAAAGCTAACTAGCCACGTTAAAAGACAAATACGGCTTCTGTCATATTAAAACTTAACTTTCTATACCACTTGTCGTTGTACTGCAAAAGTTTTGTTGGTCAAAACCTCACCCGTGTAATTGGGGATGGGGACTTTAAATGGCTTGGAAAGGATCCGACGAATAAATTCCTCCTGCGGGCAGAAGATTCCCATCAGGTTCAACTCAAAAGTCTCCGCCTCAAGTTAATGGCACAACATCTTCACGCGCACTCACGTGTTTGTTGCCGTCAGGGCACGCGGGACGAGCGTTGAGTTGCGTCAGCGGCCTCCTGAACAAAAACACGGGACTCGGACGCGTCTCCGCTTGGCCGCTTTTACTTCGTTTTTTCCCCTGCGGACAGTCAATCAATCACAAATGTCACCCAGTGCATGCACATATTTATCCGACATTAAAAGCAACACACATTTAACATGTCAGTAGCAAAGTACCCTTGTAAAGAACATGAGAAGATATGAAGGAACTATGGTGAAGGCAGTTGAGGAGCTTCATTTGCATAAATGTACTGCTTTGCTGCGGGATGAACGTTTGCGACACTAGCGAATGTTGTTTTGACGTCAGGATTCGTTCAAATTCGCAGCGTTTCCTAAACGCACTCTATTTTACTAGTAACACGTACAACTTGATACAGTACCACACATGTTGACACAGGTTGCTTCAAATTCCTCAGAGTGTGTAATAAACAATGTTTTGCTTTTTGAACTAAACTTTTCGTAGCTAACTGACCGCCGCACACGTCCACTCTTCGTCTTCCTCATCCTCAGCTTGCTTCCGTTTGGCCACTTGACTGGGAGCCAAACTTCTTCTCTGGGTGGCCATAAGACAAACACACAAACTCAAACATGTCAACTGGAGACTTTTAACGGCAATTCATCACGTCACAAGCATGTTTGTTTTAGACGTTACCATGTTTTGTTCGCTTTTGTCTTGTCGTCGCCGTCGCTTTTCGGCAGCAAATTAGCCGACTAGCATCTTTGGCAGCGTATCGACGAGACTCCAAATGAGACGTTTGACATCCAAAATCAACGTTTGACTTGACTTTTAAAAAAGAACATCTGACTTTTATCGACATTAACATGCGAGGACAGAAACCGACGACAGGGCTGACTGGTGAATGCGGCGCTGCACTCAAACTGCGCGCTAAACAACTACGGCGAGAGCGAAGGGGGGAAATACATTTCTCATAACAATGTACTGTGTTACAAGACTGCCATTAAAGCCTACCAACATAGTGCTAAGATTTTAATACAGACAAAGAAGTTGGAAGGTCAAATGTCTCTTCGCCAGCCTCAGTTTTAATCACGATGTGGTTAATGGTTCATCCCGGAAATCCCCCTTGCCAAAATCAAAATGGTACGTCCTTGGTCTGAAGCGCTCAATGAAACCGGAAGTAGGAATAAACAAAGCGTTATTATAGTCCTTCCACTTTATTGGTAAAAGTGTTTTCAGTCATATGTATCTTTGAAAATTAGTTTTCTAAAGAAACCTAGAGAGTCTTTTTTTTAAGATTATCCACTAGATGTCGACATTGTCTACTCTAGAATTTAATGTACACAAATTTTCAGTAATTTTTTCTATCAATATGAATTACCCAACTAATATTCTAAATGAAGGGCTCAGCATCCTTTTTGAAAGTGAGAATTATTCCTTGGGCACTGATTAATGATTAATACACACTGAAATGTAAAAAAAGAAAGAAAATACTCAATTGACTTTTAATACTGTTTTGTTCAAATTCAAAATGGGTAATATTCATTCATGTGAACAAGATCATGTTAATGATTTGTCATAATAATTAGGCAACAGATAATTATCAACAGCCAACGCTATCTTTATAAATCTCTGCCAGTGTTCCTAGAAAATCACAATGTCCCATCATCGCGGTCTACTCTTGTGGTCTGTGGGGACTACCAGGTGCTCGCGGGCGCCACATTGGTGAGCCATGATCGAGAATAAAACCAATAATCACACCAAAAATAACAATAAGTACATTTTACCATTCCACAAACATATTTCTGATAAAATAGAAATAGCAGCCATAACGATAAACAAAGAAATAAAAACACCATCACTACAACACTTTTAAAATACTTTACTGTGTACAAAACGTGTACAAAAGTTACAAAAATAGTGATTAGAATGCATCATATATTATGAAAGAATGCATTGTCCAGTCCCCAAAACAATTTCCTTTGCAATAAAATCATATGACTCAGACGAATTAGTCGACAAAAACAACAATTACTCGATTTATGGGTTGCTTTTATTGTTCACTTAATGTGTTACTGTGTTGACATTTCACTTACAGTCCAATAAAGTACAACACGTCTGCACACGATCGGGATTCATCAAGGTGACTTCTTCACACTCGGTGAAGCTCAAGAGAAAAAAAGAAACAAAAAAAGTTTGTGACGCATTTCAGAACTGTCACCGTACTTTATTGTGGGGAAAAAAAGTGGGGTGGAAAAAAAGCTAAATACTGTATAAACATCCTGGCGTCACGGTGAATGCAAAATGGCGAATAAATAAAATAATTTAAAGAATAAATATGTTTTATTTAAAGTAAAAGTCGAGGTGATGCATAGCATCCCACAGCAGCTTTCTCCACTCTGTTCATTTTTAAGACGTGATGAAAGTATTCAGGCCAGCTAAGTAAGCGCAGAAACGATTTTACCCAACTCGACATACTGACACAAAAGTAAATAATGGGGCCTTCAAAGAATAATATTTTTGCTCCATTACGACAGATTGAAGAGACGAAAACACAAGTCAAACATATATCAGACGTTAAAAAAGGAGAAATGCTGCAAAACGAGAATGACTTCAAACAATGTGGAAAACGATCAAACAATCTTCCTGAGGATTTTTATTGATTATTTATATTATTTTTTGCTCCTTGCGTATCTTAAAGATACAGTACATGAAAAATTGAGAGCAAAAATGAGGTGCTTCTATTTTTTTGTTAAGATAATATGCATGGAAAAAAAAACAATCTGTATAGCTGGAAAGTTTTAGCTGTTTTTGTCACAAAGATTCATGTGAGCACCACTAAGGCACTTTCCTAAAAAGAAAAGATTTTGGAGTTGATACAGTACATGTTATTGAGGCTATTGGTGAACAGCGAGAGTACTTTTTTTTTTTTTTTTAACCTGCTGTACATATTTGAATGTTGTTGATATTTTCAAGGCAGAATTACGACCGTTCAAACTGTGACAGCTGCACTTGTTTGGATTTTTTTTGTTTCTTAAAAAGAAGGCAAATTGTTGCAGTTTCATAAAGAGAAAAGATTTAAGCTGTCATATGTCATTTAAGGCTAAAATGTGTTTTTTACAACATAATAATTCACACAGATCAAACTGATTCACGTCTTGCATCGTTCCTTTCCTAAAAAGAAGACAATCTTTTAACGTTTCCCTTTCCTAAATAGAAAAGAAGAAATATTGAAGAAGTTATTCGCGACGTAAATACATTACAAATGTGAATCTTAACGCCAGGTTGCGAGCGAAATGCGATTTTGGCTGGCACCTGTTTGTAAATCTTCTCGCGTGATTTCCGCACGTCGTCGGCGTCGCTCTTTGTTTGCGAAGACGACGCTTGTGAATGGTGTCGCGTCTCGGCGCGTCTAAAATTAAACGGCGTGTTGAAAAGCCGTCACTTTGAAGAAGGCTTGGCTCACGTCTATATTTGTCCTGGCATCCCCCGCGACACCGCGTCGTCGTGTAAACACGGCTACTGTGGCGGCCGGAGCGTGCGCGTGAGACATGACAGCGGCACGTTTGCCTTGACCTTGGCGGTAAACATGTGAGCGCGGTCAGGAAAAACAGGAAACAAGTCCGCAAAGTGTTTTTTGCTCTCACATGCGCTCAAGCTGTCGTCTTTCGGGTTTAATTTCGATCGAGAATATGTTAAAGAAAAAAAAATGCCAATTGACTCTTAAACCCAGTCTGGTTCTGAGGTTAGCGGACTCGGGTCAAGAAGAGTTCAAAGCAAACATGGTGAATCAGCGTTTAGCTGTTGTGCTGCACGCAAATGGAATAAGATGTAAATTAAGTGTAAATGCTTCTAAATCCAGAATAAAAATTGTGATTATTATTATTTTTTTTTAAAGCATTTCTCGATCATCAATTTTTTCCAAAATCTTGTTCCTGCGCTGTACGCTCTTTTAGTAATTAACTCATTCACTCCCAAAGACGTATTTATACGTTTTTTAGGTTTTTGTTTGCTAGAGTTTTTGTATGAAGGCTTTGATGCAGTTTCTGAAGTGGAAGCTGAAAGCGATGGTAATTATTACAAAAAAAAAGTGTGCTTCATCTGTTTCATAATAAAACAGATGAAGCACACTTTTTTTTTTTTTTTGTAATAACTACTATCACTTTAAGCGACCACTTCAGGTCAGAAACTGCATCAAAGCCTTCATACAAAAACTCTAGCAAACAAAAACCTAAAAAACGTATACGTTTTTGGGAGTGAATGAGTTAATAATTGAATGTCTTTACTTTGTTTTTAAATGTCTTAATTTCTGAAAAAAATAAAAGGGGGTCTTCAAAGCAGCTTGTTAAACACGATTGTCATGTAACATGTCAGTCAGTTACAGAGTGAATTTTTTCATTGTATAATGTGACCATTTTTTTGTGTAATGTTGCAAAAGTAAATATGAAATAAAATGATTTAAATATTAAATCCAATTAACTCAATATTAATATTCCTCAGAAATTGTGTGCTTCAAATAGTCAAAACATAAAATATGTTTTAAAATGTTAAAATTGAAGATATAATACACATTTTTCATAGAAATGTTGTCAAAATTGAGTCAGATAAATGTCTTCTTCACCTGAAGACTTGCATCCATTTCCCTGCCAGTCTTATGAGGCGCTCCCCCTAGTGGCCCGCCAAGTAATTGCTCAATAAGTCATGAACTATTCAGCCGTTACAGTGGCTGGATATTAACTACAAATATCGCGATACAGATATCGCGAGACAAAGTGTCAGCATTTATCGCGATATCGATACATCGTCACACTGCTATTTGTCAGGATTCCCAAAAGAGTTATTCTCTGCCATTGACGGGAATAACCGTGTACGTACGTTATATACGTTTTCGTGAGAATCTGATGCTGCTCTACGGCTGGCAATGTGTGATTGGCTGCTCTGAAAACATCCGTTTAAGTGGAAGTGTCGTCAAAAAAGCAAAATTACCAGTTGGCAATCGTCCGTTCCAGGAACTTTTAGATGGTACTCGCGCCAATCTGCACAAGTCCTCGCGGGAAAAACTCGCCCGGGTCTTCTTTTTGAGGCACAACAAAATGTGTATCTTCCCCAAAAAATCTCCTAGTTCCGCGGCGAACGCTCTCTCGGGGCAATCTTGGCGCCGGTTCTCCCCCACCAGGAAACTTCCGGTTCAGATCCCCCGGCACGCTCCCACTTCGGGCGAAGCGCCAGCCGGGTTCCTCACGGCGACGTCACGACTCCGCCAAAGGCGATCGGTCAGCCGACGCAGCCGCAGTCGGCGGCCGACAGCCAGCGGATGGTCTGCCACATGGCGCGGGCGTCCATGAAGGACACGGCCTCGTAGCGGGTGGGCCGGCAGCACGGCCGCCCGCTCACCTTGCGGGCCGAGATGCCGCCGCGTGCCGCCAGGGCGGCCAGCGCCAGGTCGTAGTTCCTGCGGGCGGCGCGGCACGAGCCCGCGCAGTATTTGAACAGGACGATCTCGTCCGAGTCGTAGCCCAGGCCCAGCTCGCGGACGCGCGTCTGCCGCTTCTCCACGCGGCAGCGCGAGCCGCCCGTCGCTTTCCGCCGCGACGTCGGCGGCGCTTTGGCGTCGCGAGGGGAGCGGCGCCATCGGCTCCGAGCGGCGTCCACGTCGTCCTGGAGCGGCGGCCGCGTTTCTGAAAAAATGCACAACGGGTGAAGTTTGGACGTTTCGCGGGATGATGACTCAGCAAAAATGGTGGCGCAAGACAAAATATTAGGTACACTTCATTGAGTGCTGAAGCAGTCATGCTGGCGAAAAAATACACAAATATTTGAAGAATGAATTTGGGGGAAATAAATGAAAACTAGACAAATGAAAAAAATGTTGGGAAGAAAATGACAACCGTATTTTTTTTAAAGAAAATAATACATAATTAAAAAATTAAACACAAAATTATTACAACATAATATTGTACAAAAAATACACAAATAATAAAATAATTTACGAGAAATTAACACTAGGCAATTGTAAAAAAATTGTAAACTGTTGGGGAAAAAACGTTTTTAAAATACTACAAAATATTAAACAGAAAAAAAAGATAAATATTTAGAAAATGTTAATACATTTGTGAACATTTTTTTTTTTTTTTTTACAAAATATTCAATGAAAATGACATTCAATGGGAAAAATGAAATTAATTCAAAATATATATTAAAATGCAAAAAAAAAACAGTAGAACAAAAACTATATACTATAAAGTATTAAACAGAAAGAAAACGATAAATAAAATATTCAAAAAGTGTTAATAAAATTGCAAACTTTTTTGGTTCACAAAATATTCAATGAAATGAAATTCAATGAAAAATTAAATAATTTAAAATATTATACATTACAATGAAAAACATTTTTTAAATAATACAAAGTATTAAACAGAAAAAAATGATAAATAAAATAATGAAAAATGTTAATAATATTACAAACTTTTGGTTTACAAAATGTTCAATGAAAATGAAATTAATTCAAAATATTATACATTACAATGCAAAAAAAAACGATAGGAAAAACATTTTTTAAATAATACAAAGTATTAAACAGAAAAAAATGATAAATAAAATATTGAAAAAGTGTTAATAAAATTACACATTTTGGTTTACAAAATAGTCAATGAAAATTCAAATTCAAATCTTATGAGCACAAGTGAGAAAAAGGCTTCATGCCCATAAAATTTGAAATACTGTGGCTGTTGTTTTGATATTATTATTATTATTATGAGTAAAAGATGTGCACGTGCATTTTGGTGACGATTCATAGCAATTTGTGTCATTAAGATTGATTTTTTTTTTGCACATGTACAGATGTGTTCCTAAGTTTACATTCCCATAAGGGCTGGTAAACTTACGAGCGCAACTGTACGACAAAAATACAAGGTAAATAATACTAGACAAAAAAAAGAAAACGGTACTAAAGATACCTTCAGGGACCTCCGGAAATACATCAGCAAAGCAAGCACGTTCTTATCTGTGCAAATATTCAATAACCATCGTAACTCTTCGCCAATGCTTCACTTTCTCTCGCATTGCTTGTCGGTTCATGCCTCCGTGTTTACGGCAGGAAAACTCGAACTGTAATCAGCGGCGTGGCACAACATTCGTCCAAAATGTTCCCCAAGGGGAAGAACAACTCCACGCTGGATCGCGCCGCCACGTTCAGACACGCGTAATGTCATAATTACACAGAAATATTTTTTTTTTTCATGTTACACGTCACACGCTCGGCGAGCTGTGACTGCATAAACACGAACCGTGTTCATCGTCGAAATCATTTCGCTGCCCGGCAATCATGTTGATTGATTTGTGTCTAATACGGGCGGCGTCTCTCCATGGCCACCGGGGGGCGGTATAATACAGACCGGGGCCAGTTCTTATCCCCGTGAAGGCTCCACTTGTTTGTCACACATCGATGCTATTTGCTAATAGCAATACTGGAAATTAAGCACTTATTGGCGATGGAGCTCCGCTTATTCAAGATTTTTTTTTCTATGTAGTTAGAATGGACTTAATAGTAAGGGTCCACTGTACTTATCTTGACTCCTCGGATGATGACGTGTTTGAGTGGACGGGCTTTTCCAAAAGGATGTTGTGCGGAGGGACGGCTTATTTTTACCCGGGCTCCGGTGACCAAAGCTCGGCCTTGAGAAGGTCCAGATACTGTAACTGGACTATATTAAGATGCTCCCATGTGCCAGCGCATTGTGGCGGTTAGCTTAGCATCAGAGTTGGATGAATGGGTGAAAGACGCAGTCAATCGAAGGGCGACGCCACGGCTACTGTATGCTCATTAGCGCCCCCTGGAAAGTTAGAGGGGGAAAATAAATCAGCCCCATTGGCACTTTCACTCAACACGAAATTGGATGAATGTTTTCGTTAGCCTCCCTATACCCAAAATACATCCATTTTGGTTTGAAGCAGCCATTTTAGGATCATTTGAATGTTTTCGTTAGCGTCCCTATACCCAAAAAACGCATCCAGAGTCAGCCATTTTGGTTTGAAGCAGCCATTTTAGGATCATTTGAATGTTTTCGTTAGCGTACCTATACCCAAAAACACATCCAGAGTCGGCCATTTTGGTTTGAAGCAGCTATTTTAGGATCATTTGAATGTTTTCGTTAGCGTACCTATACCCAAAAACACATCCAGAAATTAACCATTTTGGTTTGAAGCAGCCATTTTAGGATCATTTGAATGTTTTCGTTAGCGTACCTATACCCAAAAACACATCCAGAGTCGGCCATTTTGGTTTGAAGCAGCCATTTTAGGAACATTTGAATGTTTTCGTTAGCGTACCTATACCCAAAAAACACATCCAGAGTCGGCCATTTTGGTTTGAAGCAGCCATTTTAGGAACATTTGAATGTTTTCGTTAGCGTACCTATACCCAAAAACACATCCAGAGTCGGCCATTTTGGTTTGAAGCAGCCATTTTAGGATCATTTGAATGTTTTCGTTAGCCTACCAAGACCTCAAAACACATCCAGACATTCAAACCATTTTGGCTCATTTTGACCTATTCCAGAGGTTTACATTAAAGCATGTTTCGTATTCTTCCGTAGTTTTGTAATTGAAAGATGAAAAGGCCTACCGAAGGCTTCTGGCCACAGGGGGTCGACGTGGTCTCGGGTCTCAGGTACAGGTGGTCTCCAAGAAGGCCTCCCGAGGACACGTCGGTGCGGGTCGAGCCGGTTCTCCGGACCGCCGTTCTGCTCGGACAACACGTCCTCCGCCAGGGCGAGCAACGTCGCCATCAGCCACAGCATCACCTGACACAAACAAAATGGACGCCCGTAAAGCGGTAGCCGTGAGGTGCGCGAGATTGGGCAAGATCGTGGACGTGCAAGCCGTCACTTGGCTGATTTTTCGTCCGAGATTCGAGCATAAATGTGAGCTCGGTTTCCTTGCAGTTGCAGGACAATATCAATTGGTGGCGCTAATGTGCTATTACGTTGTTTTGCCAATCGCTAATCAACCTCGCAGAAGGAAGGAAGGACATAAATAAATAAGAAAAATAAATATTGCAACTTTTGGGAGTTTTCTTTGGCTTTTTCTTTGACGGCATCATCACAAAAACGGAGTTTAGCATTTAGCTGGCTGTGGTGTTTTTTATTTTATTTTTTTTTTTAGCGTATGTGACACACTATATACATGGTGGAGAGTGCAGCAGCCAGTCAATTGTCACCGGACACGTGATCGCTCGCTCGCTCGCCCCAGCTGAATATTTTACGACGGCTATTGAAGCGAGCGCCTCTGCGGCCGCATCGTCATGGTAACGATGCTTCATGCTGTACTAACTGCATGTGAAACAATCCGCACAAGTTTTCTCACTTATCTTTGTTTTTGTAAAAGTGAACTTTCATTTATTTTTTCCCTGATACACATTTTATTCTTACAAATTTGCCACTTTAGTTTGGTCAAATTGGACTTTTAACAATATTTTTTTTGGTAAAACTATGACAATTGTCTCGTAGCATTGTGACCATTTTAACATAAATTAACTTTATTTTAGTGGCATTACATACATTTCTTTACGTATGCCATTTTTTTCCTCATAAATTGTGAGTTTATTCGCATAGCATTACAGCTATTCTTGTAACTTTATGACTTTTCTCATAAAACATAACTTAATTTTCAACACCGTGGCTTTTTATTGTCATATATGAACTCTTCGAATAACATTACACTGTTTATCTTGTAAAATGTGATTTGACACGACTTTTTTTCATCAAATTTAACTATTGCCATCGTGACTATTTGCACAGCATTACGCTGTTTTATTTTGTTTTTGTAAATTGTGAATGTATACTTGTGATATTAAAACTATGACTTTTTTTTTCAGAAACTAAAACTATTCCCGATACGTTGCTACTTTTTTTTCTCTTAGGTTACAATTTTATTACTAGCAGTTTTTTTTTTTTTTTTTTAACATTAAAGTACAAATGTCGGCCTATTAGGGATGTAACGATAGCCAAACATCACGATACGATAATTATCACGATATTGTGGGGGGTTGTTGATATTTTCAAACGATCACAATATTGTAAAAAAAAAGAGCTCATACTAAAAAAAGCACAATATTGTGTTTGTGCATAACAGCAACGCATATAAACCACCTACAATCTCTAATAACAATATTGAGGCACTTATTTGCTCATGCAAGCACACGTTGATCGCTTCACAAGCAAATTCGGTTCCCCTTCATCTGACAATTAGCATAATTTTGAACATAGAAGGCCAAAACATCCCTAATGAAAGTTAAATTGCACTAATAAACTAGCCACTAGAGGGTGCTAGAACTCATAAAATAAGACCGTCTCCAATTTGCCATCGCGTATTCCTGACCTTCCAGTTCTTGAGCTGACGCCGACCGCGTGAGGCTTTGCGCCTCCGCCAACGTTTTCCATCTGAAAGACAAAAACAACAACGAGCACGTATAACGAATGCCGGCGACGTTCGTCGGAATCACGACACGCAAGCATTTGATGAGCCTTCTGAAAACTGTCACTGCAAACCGTGAACATCTCAAATCATCTTTCCTCATTGAAACGAATGGAAATTCCATTCATTCGTTCCAGCCTCCCCAAAAACATTTTTTTTAAATAAGAAAAATAGCACATGTATACTGTGTGTGTGTGTGTGCACATAAGATAATTCAATGTAAAGAATTCAACACTATGTGCATCCTTCTGTCTGATGTGCACACTTTTGACCACCAGGGGGCAGAATCATACATGCTAAAATACAACAAAAATAAAGTTGTAATGTTAGAAGAAAATGTTTTAGTTTGATGAGAATAAAGTTTTTTTTTTTTTTTTTTTTAGTATACATGTCTCTCGCATTAGTAGATTTCACTTTTCTTGAAAAAAAAAAAAGTTTTTGGTGAACAAATTGCGACCATTTGCTACCTTGAACGAACAAATATTTACGATACGTTGGCAAACACTCAAACTTTCGCCGCTCAGCGACAGTCAAAAATCTTGAATCCAATTTATGTTCCATATTTTTTGTCAACCTTCATTCATCACATTTTCAATATTCACTTTCGAGCACAAAAAAAGGACAAATTAGTTGTAGCAATTAGTTGCAAAATCCAGCGTGACATTTTATCCCATAGAGTGAGACAACTTGCCCATTGTAGGGCAACGTGCTCACACTCTTTTTGCTAATAACTTTGCACTCGCAGACACAAAATATGAACATGAATACAAAATATATACCTGAGACTTTGGTCTGTCATCTGATGCGCATTTTGTTTATATGCGATATATTGATTCCAAGAAATACATTTAATGAAGTGTGTAAAAGTTTTTGCATTTCATCTATGCTGTTTGTTTTTAAACATTAAGTACAAAATCTATTTCATTTTTATACAGAATACATTTTAATAAGAGTCATACGTTCTTTTTCTTTTGTACTTGGGAAGCAAAGAATTTTGGGTGCAAAGTTTGCCACTAACTGAATAATATGTAACACAAACATACAGTGCATTGAATTTTATTTTACAGTAAAAATCTAACAGAAAATCATTGAACGACAGCTTAAGAATAATTAACTACTCCTTCAATCAAGAGAGGCCACTTTATTAGGGAGGCCCACACACACACACACACACAAAGATTGGACTTCTTTCCTCATCAATCAAAAAGCAACAAAACACTTTTTCACCATTTAACCTTTTCACAACCGAGCAACTCGCGCAAGGAAAAAAGCCCCACGTGACCCATTTAAGGTCCCAGAAGTAACCCGTCGCGAGATCGAACGTTCGAAAGTGCTTCCGCAACGGCGACACGGGAGCATGTTGGAGAGTGAGATGACGTCATCCGGCATCGCTTATGGCGTCGGCGTGATCGGCGTCTTACCTGTCCGCACCTTCCCACTCCCGCAGATCATGGACGCAGCTCCGAATCCACGCGCGCGTGCGTGCGCGCTCGCTCGCTCGCTCCCGCGAGCCTTCGCTGCGTGCGCGTGCGCCTCTCGTGCAGTTGGCACGCATGCGTGATAGATAGACAGATAGATAGATAAATAGATCGATTCTGACAGTTTTGTGTATAAACATTTTCTGTTCCACCAGCAAGTGGACAAATATTGGGAAACAATTAAAAAAAAATCACTTGTGCTCATCTTTTATCAAGATGGACTCCAAAGTCTCGCAGAATCTTCTGAAGTCTCCTGATTGCTGCTCAAAGCCTCGGCAGCTTCCTTGTATGGGCCGAGTCAGCCGGAGCGTGACGGGCGACGGGGCACGGAAAGAATCCCGGCCAGGCCAGGCCAGGCCGGGGGGGGGGGGGCACACTCGGAAGACACTTAATTAGTTACGCAGTCCTTGAGGTCAGGGGTCGCCAGCCACCGCGTACAGGACCACGTTTGGTTTGGTAACGCGTTGTACAATATGAAAGTACTCACAGTCATATGTTCTTTATCCTCTGCGAAAAACGACAAATATTAGTGACCCCCAAACATTGAAATACACGTACACAGAACTCTACTCTAGTTAATCAGTCTTCCATTTACACAATCGTCTGATATCGAGTGCTGGATCTGCTTCTACTGTAGTTGTCAGTGAACCGACAAACATGTGGGGGGCCGCGACCCTCAGCAGGTCGTCTGCCGGCCCACCGTGGACCACCCCGGGGGCTTGTTAACACTACCCTGACCCCCCCCCCCGCCCCCCCAGAATGGAAGTCCAACACGAGGCCCAAACCTGCAGGTGGAACAAATATACGCACAATCTGGAGAGGCTCCGATGAAATCTCACAACTTTTACAATTTCGCTTTGTCCATCTGTCCAACTAATTATGGTATTGGTTAAACGCTGATATCAACAAAAACATGAACAATTCCCTATAGACAACTCCTTAAAAAAAACAAAAACAAACTTACTGGCAGTATATAAATCATAATAAAAAAAAAAATAATAATAATAATTATTAGTCACTCACCTTCATGGTGCACTTGTAATATTTTTTGACTCCTCTCGATGGCACTTTTGGTTTACAGATGCAGTGTAAATTTAATGCATGTCATTGCACGAGTCTTTCTTTAAAACAAGAGCACCATCTAGGGGAGTTAAAAAAAAAAAAAAAAAAAAAAAAAAAAAAGTATCGCAAGTGCTTCATGAAGCTTCGTTTGTCAAAATCGAATGTTTTGGGTGAAACTAACCAATGTTCTACTGTTATTACTAAAGAACGGAAAAAGCTAGGAACAAACTTTTTTTTTTTGTCCAATGAAAGAAAGAAGAGTCTTCTGTTTAATTGATGGATTCATCCTTATATTGTCATTACATTACACAATTAATATTCGAGTTTTGAAAGAGCCTTCCAAATGCGTCAAGTATCTAACGTACAGTTGTTTCAATCAAAACCCATTTTCCCATTAAAAATGGGTTTTCGTACCCAAACATATGGACGCATATTTGAAGAAAGTTCCACGACAGGCCCATACGGGATCCCCTTTGCATCCGGGTTGACCGAATGAACGAACACTTCGGCCAGATGAAAGCTGAGCCGAGGCCAGGCCAGGCAGCTCCATCGGTGCTCGGACCACCAAAGCTGAAGCTGAAGCCTCCGTTTGTGTTTGACAACAGCGGGCGGGTCAAGGAGCTTCTTTTAATAGAGGACACCTGCTCCGCCCGCTCTGCCGCTTTGGACTTTTTGCGGAACTTTCTATACGTCTGTTGTTGTTCTCGGCGATGTCGCATTCCTGACGTGCGTCACCTGTGACTCCATCTTTGGACGACTGACATTATTGGAACAACTTCCATCCAGGTGACGAAAACGAGGATTCTCATTCGCAACCGTTCTTTCCTGGAGAGATTATAAAGCGCAACGGTGGGGTAAGCAGATTCATGAAACTAAATTGACTCAAAATAAAGTTGTACAATGAAGAAATGTGAGCACGGTTCGGGGTTGTAGCGCCCTCTGTTGGCTTGGCATGTATCTGTATTTCTTAAAACGCGAACAAAGTTGTAATTTTGAGAATTGAAAAAAAAAAAAAAACCTACACCATAACAACTAAAATATTGAGAATTGAATGAAACGTCAACATGTTTGTGTTTGATATTAAAGTAAAGCGGTGACAGAGCGTGATGGCGTCACTCGTGAGTCACATCTTAGGAATGTGAGCAGCGGGAACACGGTGAGCATAAAGGAGTTTCCCGGGAGATTTACGGTGATTAAATAAAACATTACGATTGGAGAAGATGAAAAAAAAAGGAGCCGTGCGTGTGCGTGTTTCTGCTGTATTTAATTATAATTAATCATCATGGCGAGCTCTCTGTGGAATGTTGACAACTGGCTAACTTGAAGCAACACGCTCGCTAAATTCGCTACAGGCGACAACGTGGAGATCAGAAATAACGTCACACATCATCTTGATGACATCAGTAATCCTTTGGGATTAGAAGTACAATTAATCGAAAGTATTTTGACAATCGATAAATCATATAGTCTTTTTTTTTGTTTTTTTTTTGCATGTCCAAATCTTCAGTAAATATTGTCAGATTTCGGAAGTCCTGTAGCCTCACAATTTTGGATGATAACGTAGAAATGTTTGATTAGGGAATGAAAAGACTTTTCATTCAACTGCATTGAAAGGTTGAACACACGCACTGACAAGCAAGAGACAAGGTTCAGGCGTCAAAACTAAAAGTCTCAAACTAGGGGAAGGGATTTTATACTCAGTTACATTTCGAAACAGAACTCAATTTTTTAAACAATTTTAAGTAAAACGCAGGGATGGGATTAAAACAACGTGTCAAAGAGGGTAGAATTATGTTGCTGAAATAATAATAAAAAATATATATTTTTGAAAAAAATAAGATTAGTGACCACTACCAGTCTTCTTCGTTTTTATTTTGCGCATGACCGCCATCTTGTGTTTAAAAATGGCTACGAACCATGACGCAAACCTCGTGGAAAAGTTGCAATGTCAGACTTTTATTTATCCCAATGTTGTGTTTTTCAATTTGCGAGCTATATGTTTGATTTACTTTGAAAGTCTTTGTGTCACTTAATTTTGTGTATTTGCCAAAACTACACACGACTCCAAGGTGCTCTACGGCAGGTCCACCTGGCCAAACTACACGTCCATTTAGTGAATGTTTAGTTTGAAGACTATTTCTAATCAACAAAAGAGAGACAAAGTGTAGATTGCTTCCTTTAATTTGGCATCAATTACGCGTCACACATTTATTACTACCGACAGGTTAACGAGCCAAATCCGAATATCTTCACAATTGGTGTACGGCAAAGGCATTGGGACTATAAACGCGGTAGTACTACCACCATTTTCTGTGCGTTCACACAAACAGACGTACGGTACATCACCAAATTACTTGTCAGCCATTTTCCATTTGTTACATATTTACACAACTAAATTCATTCCAAGTTTATATAAAAACGCGCTAGCAAAACACGAAGACGCCTTTGAGCTTCCGTAGGCGGCACTTCCGGGGCGAGCTCGCACGTGTGGTAAACAAGCATGGACGACTCGGAGAAATGGAGCGACGTAGCCAAAAGTCCGAGTTTGAAGAACCTGACGGACGGAAGCTTCGGCGTGCTGAACGAGAAGCAATGTGACGCCGTGCAGGATTTGGTCAAAGCGCACATCGACTCCTTCGACCAGGCCATCGGCGAAGGACTCAACCGCGTCGTGCAGGTCCACACACTCACACGATCACTATTTAACTCAATAACTTAACTTACGAACATTTTTTTTTTTAAAAGTATTGTAATATACGTACCTGCTTGGTCAGCAGCCATCCGTAATGAGATTCAATGCTCATTTTTGATTGACGGTGAGCATGTCACGTTGTTAGTACATAGAGATACACAAGAGAGTCTTAAGTCTTTTTTTCCTTCAAAATTAAGGCCTTAATGCAATATATGTATAAGCAAAGCAAAATGTAGCATTTAAAGTGTGGCTTGGGTTTCTAATTTACGGTTTCAAACCAGTCTTAATGTTTCAAAATAGGGTTTGAAGCCTGGGTCAGTGTTTCAATTCAAATATCTAAACAGAGCTTTTAGGTTTCAAGCAGGGTGACACTTTAAAATTGACATTGCATTTCATCCACTATAAATGTGCACAATGTCAGCGCTGTGTGAAGCTGCTGTGTACCTGTGATGAAGCAAATGTGGGCGTGTCTTCAGGCCATCCCACCGTTGGAGTTCACGGTGAAGGGCGAGCGCATCAGCCTGGCGTTCGTGGAGGCCGCCGTCCACCCGCCGGCCGTGTCCAAGGGCAGCGTTTGCCGCGAGATGAGGGTCTTCCCGGCAGAGTGTCGCGGCAGGAGGTGCTCGTACAAGGGCAGGATGGTGGTGAGTACGGATTTGGAAAAAGAAAATGGCTTCCGCAGGGTAACTAATGCGTTTGCTGTTTTGCAAATTTCAATTATGATCTGAGAAATGTACCAAAACAAAACATGGATTTTTTATTTATTTTTTGCCAATTTTTTGGGGGGGGCTTAAATGTTTGAATGTCTAATTGGTCGGGTGCTGCTACTTTTGACCACGCCTTTGCATGCGTCCAGGCGGACGTGAGCTGGTCGGTGGACGGCGTCCCCAAAGGGATCGTCAAGCAGGTGCTCGGGCAAATCCCCATCATGGTCAAGTCCAAGTTGTGCAACCTGCGCGGGTTGTCGCCACAGCAGCTCGTGCAGCACCACGAGGAGGCCGAGGTAGGGTTTCAAGCGGCCGCAGGCTTTCAAAACAATTGGGGTTTCAAACGAGGGTTTACCGTTTCATGCCTTGTTAAAGTTACAGGTCAGAATTGGGGATTGAAATCTAAGTTAGGGTTCCAAACAAGGGTTAAGGCAGTGTTAGGGTTTAAAAGTCGGGTTTTGATGTGGTGTTTAGGAAATGGGCGGCTACTTCATCGTGAACGGCATCGAGAAGGTGATCCGCATGCTGATCATGCCGCGGAGAAACTACCCTATCGTCATGTCACGACCCAAGTGGAAGAGCAGAGGCCAGGGATACACGCAGTATGGTAAACACCCTACTCTTTAGCCCCTTTCACGCCGCCCGCCCAAGTCACTCCTACGCGTAAAAGGTACCAACACACATCGGGCGTTGGAGTCCTGCCGCAAATGTTCCTGATCCTGAAGTAGTTGCCGGAGTTAACACGGCGGTGGCTGTGTGAAACCCGGGACAGATGTGGGATGACATTTAACGCTAGTCGTCATCCACTTGCGCTGCTGATGTTTCAAAAGCATTTGTCACCGTTCGATGCAAACATGATCTCTCATTAACGGGATGCTGTGCTACTGCGTGAAAGGGGACACATACATCAGTGCTGCGTGAAAGACACGGGCTGAGGAATTCCTACTCACTGATACAATTTTGCACAAACTGTGTCAAATTGTCCTGATAAATTGGTGCATAAAAGCCAGAAAATAGTAAAAAATAAATAAAATAACTGGCACGTCATACAGCGTGAAAGGGGATTTTTTTGGTGGATTATCCTTGCAAGTTTTCACACCGTCTCCCATCATGTCAGATAATTTATATAATCTTAACACCCTCATCCAGCTGTTGACACAATTACAGACAAAAGGCCAGTTTTTGCTCGACAGTGTTAAAGGAGCTTTTGTTGCCGGGTTGTCCCTGTGCGATTTCACGCCGTCTCTTGGCAGGTATGTCCATGCGCTGCGTGAAGGAGGAGCACACGGCGGTGAACATGAACCTTCACTACATGGACAACGGGACCGTCATGCTCAATTTCATCTACCAGAAGGAACTTTTCTTTCTACCGCTCGGCTTTGCGCTTAAGGTACCGTACAAACGCAATTTTACTTTGGCGAGTTTCAACAAGAGTTTGGGTTTGAAATGTGGGTCTCGAAGCTAGGATTTGACATTTTCAAGCCAGGGTCGGTGCTTCTGCGGGCGTTAAAGGTTTCAAGTCCGTACCGTTTCCTCGCAGGCTCTGGCGGACCTGAGCGACGCGGAGATGTTCTCGGAGCTGATCAAAGGCGCGGAGGAGAACTCGCTTTACCGCAGCTGCGTGTGCGAGATGCTGCGCTTGGTGTCGGAGCAGGGCTGCACGTCGCGCCCGCAGGTCCTCGACTACCTGGGCCGGCGCTTCCGCGTCAAACTCAGCCTGCCCGAGTGGTACACCGAGCGGCAGTGCGCCGACTTCCTGCTGGAGTACGAGCGACTGCGTGCGCGTCGCCACGGCAACGGCGAGTCTGCCAACCCCTCCTCCCTCCCTGCTAACCGCTTCCTGTTCCCGCAGCGAGTGCATCTGCATCCACCTGCGGACGGGCGTGGAGAAGTTCCGGCTGCTGTGCCTGATGTGCCGCAAGCTGTTCAGCTTTGCCAAGCAGGAGAGCCTGGAGGAGAACCCGGACAGCATCGCCTGCCAGGAGGTCCTCACCCCGGGGCAGCTCTACCTCATGTTCCTCAAGGTCAGGGCTATTTTTCGATATTCTATATCAATGTCGGTTTTTATTTATTTGCCATTTTACAGTCATTATTTAAGACTGCATTAACTGTAATGTAAATATACAAATTTACATTTTATTATTAACAAACTAATTTACATATTTACTTGCACGTGCAAACAATTTACCTTTCAGTTAATTGTCATCAATTATAAATGAAGAAAACACAAATTTATTGCAATGTTGACACTTTTTTAAAAACAATTGTCGAATTTATTCAAATTAAATTTTAAAAATAAAATAAATGAACTTATTTTTTAGCAACCGTTTTACGATGATTAATTATACAGTAACTTAAAAAATATATTTATTTAAAAAAAAAAGTGTTACTTGTGTAAACCTGAAAAGAAATTGGCTAATTTCAGTTAATTCTAAATTAAGATTTTTTTTATTATTTTTTTTAATGAGAACTTAACATTGTGGAAAACTATTTTACGCACTTTATATGCAAAACAAATTTGTAACATTTTGTAAAAGAATTACCATAGTTAATTATGACAATATTAATTTATTAATAAAACAATACAAATATTACACATAAAATATATTTGAATTTTTTTTTACAATTGTTTAGTTATGAATAAATTAATAAACATCATGAAATTACTTTGATTAAATTAATTCTACAGTAACTTGAAAATATCTATTTAAAAAATGCGTTACATGTATATAGATTTTTTTTTTTAACCTTAAAAGAAATTGGCTAATTCCAGTTAACTCTAAATTAACGTTTTTTTGTGTGTTTTTTTTAATGAGAACGTAATAATTTTTTATACTATTTTTCACGAAACACATCTATAACATTTTGTAAAAGAATTACATGTAGTTAATTATGACGACATTAATTTATAAATAAAACAGTAACAATATTACACATACAAATATATTTGAATTATTTATTTATTTTTCAAATTGTTTAGTTATTAATAAATTAAGAAAAAACATTATGAAATTATTTTACATATTTAAATGCACATACACATTTTTTTTTTTTCAAATAATTGGCTTATTCAGTCTAATTAAAAAAAAAAAAAAATTGAACTGGCCCATGAGCCTAAAATGCATCGTACCCGTGTGCGTGTGGATGACGCCGTCCCGTTTGGCGCGTTCCGGCAGGAGCGGATGTGGGCGTGGCTTGTCTCGGTCAAGCTGGCGTTTGAGAAGCGAGGCGGTCGGTTGAGGGGCGGCTGCACGGCCGAGAACCTCATCAAGATGTTCAACCTGGGAAGCGACCTCACCAAACCGTTCGAGTACCTGCTGGCCACCGGCAACCTCAGCTCCAAGTCGGGTCAGCGCCGCCTCCCCGCCGCAACTTGAAAGACTTCCAACACGGCGTTTAGGGTGTCAAGACGGGGTTGGGCTCCAAATTCAAGCTTCGAGATACGGTTACGCATTCCAAAGAGACTTTCAAACAAGGTTGATAGTTTCAAAACAAAGTTCTGGTTTCAAAGTTGAGTTTTAAAACAGGGTTAGGGTTTCAAGAGAGTGTTATGGTTTTAAGATTGGGCTCAAAGATATTTTCAGGGCTTCAAATTAAGGGTTCAAAACATGGCTAAGGTTTCAATTGAGAATTTCTAGACACGGTTAGGGTTTCAAGCTGTGTTTAAGTTTTCAAATTGGGGTTTCAAAACAGTTAGGGTTTGAATGAAGGTTTCAAGTCGTAGTTAAATTTTTAAGACATGATTTCAATTTAAAGTTGGGTTTCAACTTCAAGACAGGATTAGGGTTTCAACTTTGTGTTTAAAGACAGAGTTAGGGGTTCAATTAAGGTCTCAAGACATTGTTTTAAGTTTTGAATTAGAATTTCTAGTCAAAGTTAGGGTTTGAATTAATGGTCAGGGTTTTAAATCGAGCTTTTAAGACAGAGTTTGGGTCTCAAGTCAGGGTTTTAAGACATGGTAGGATTTCAAGACTGGTTTAGGATTTCAAATTGAGGTCAAGTGTCATGTTAACTCATTCAAACCCAAAAACGTATAAATACGTTTTTTTAAAATACTTTGTCCTGCACTCACAAAAACATATTTATACGTTTTTTTGTTGGTTTTTGTTTTATGATAGATCATACAGATGTTTTAATACAGTTTAAGAGATTGCTTAAAGCAATGGTAGTTATTAAAAAAAAAAAAAAAAAAAAAAGTCCAGCAGGGGGCAGCTGAGTTTAAGCGCAAAATGAAAACGGATACAAATATACTATAAAACAGCCGGGAGCAAAGGGGGTTGCTTCAGTGAAAATGGCTGCGAGTGAATGAGTTAAGGTTTCAAGCTCGGGTTTGTAAGCATACGTGTTGTCAATTTGCTGTTGTCTGCCGACGGGCGCGGCAGGTCTGGGCATGCTGCAGACGACGGGCCTGTGCGTGGTGGCCGACAAGCTCAACTTCATCCGCTACCTGTCGCACTTCCGCTGCGTGCACCGCGGCGCCGCCTTCGCCAAGATGCGCACCACGTCGGTGCGCAAGCTGCTGCCCGAGTCGTGGGGCTTCCTGTGCCCCGTGCACACGCCCGACGGCGAGCCCTGCGGCCTCATGAACCACATGACGGCCAGCTGCCAGGTGGTCACCGCGTCCGTGCCCACCGTCACCCTGCCCGCGCTCCTCTGCTCGCTGGGCGTGGCCCCCGCAGACTCCGCCCCCGCCGCCCCCTATACGGACTGCTATCCCGTGGTGCTGGACGGCGCCGTGGTGGGCTGGGTGGAGGCCCGGGTGGCCCCCGGCGTGGTGGACTCGCTGCGCACGTTCAAGGTAGGCAGCTTGACTCCTCGTGGAAATTTACGGGGGGATTTTCCGAGCCTGTCAGGGGCGGAGCTACAGTTTCTTTCAGTGGGCTGGCCAGGGTGACACACCACCACAGTGAGTGGAATAGTGAGCATATACCGGGTCAAAGTGACCCAACATTCAGAGAATTAGAAATAATAAGAAATGGTTATTTTGTGCAATGATAGCAATTAATAATAAGCTATCACAATGTTGTTGTTTTTTGTTTGTTTTTTTTAAACATTCCGGGTCAAATTGACCCGTAGTATAATTTTTTTTTTTGCTATGAAACGACTCATCAACAGACAATTAAAATTGTTCATTATTTGACATTTTCAATTTCAAGACTTTTGGAACGTTAAACATAGCCTGGGTCAAATTGACCCATTTTAATATTGAATACTACAAATGAGTAGTTTTTTTGCTACAAAAATCTCACAATTGAAATGGTTCACTTTGACATATTTTCAGTTAAATGTTTATCGGAATACTTTTGGAACATTGAACATAGCCCGGGTCAAATTGACCCATTTTAAAATTAGTTTTTTTTTTTTTTTTTGCAACAGACAATTAAAACGGTTGATTTTGACATATTTGAAAACTGTTATTATAAGTTCTAATTTATTAGCAGTTTGGAACTTTAAACATAGCCCGGGTCAAACTGACCCATTTCAAAATTGAAGAACTACAAATAGTAGTTTTTAATTATGAAACTTATTTGAAGTATTTGCAATGAAAGTGGTCAATGTTTATCGGGGTGCGCTTTTTATCATTAAACATAGCCTGGGTCAAATTGACCCGGGAGCATCGTTGCCGTTCCTGAGAAAGCAAGCTAACCGGCGATTTAATTCACGAGAGAAGGACATTTTGTTTGCTTTGCTTTTGTGTCTCATCGTCTAATTCTAATCTCATGTACTGATTGGCTAGTTAACAGCCAATCACAGTTTTCCATGTAGCTCCGCCCCTTTGGGTTCCGCATACTTTGCGTAAATCCGATGTCAATTTGCAACTGCAGGTCCTTCATGAGAAGAAGGTCCCTCCCTGGACCGAGATCGTTCTGGTGCCCAAGACGGGCAAAGCCAGCTTGTACCCGGGCCTGTTCCTGTTCACCACGCCGTGCCGCATGGTGCGCCCCGTGCACAACCTGGCGCTCGGCAAGCAGGAGCTCATCGGCACCTTTGAGCAGGTAGCCGACTGGAAAGCTCAAGAAAAAGCCAAGCGACAGTGCCATTTAAAAATTTTTTTTTTTTGCTGCTCACGTTTGTTTGGCAAGCTTTACGTCAACGTGGCGGTGACGGAGGCGGAGGTGCAAGCGGGCGTCAGCAGCCACCAGGAACTCTTCCCGCACAGCATGCTCAGCGTGGTGGCCAGCTTCATACCCTACTCGGACCACAACCAGAGTCCCAGGAACATGTACCAGTGCCAGATGGGTGCGTGACCGCAAACGGGTTCTTTCCCGGGCCGTGTTCTGACTTGCGCGAGCGTCTCCAGGTAAGCAGACCATGGGCTTCCCCCTGCACGCCTTCGCCGAGCGCTCCGACAACAAGCTGTACCGGCTGCAGACGCCGCAGAGCCCGCTGGTGCGGCCGTCCATGTACGACCGCTACCGGCTGGACAACTACCCGAGCGGCACCAACGCCGTGGTGGCCGTCATCTCCTACACCGGATACGACATGGAGGACGCCATGGTCAGTAGCGCCGAAAACGGGAACGCCCCGTCGTACCCTTTTCTAATAATTGAGAATTAATTTGGTTTCTGGTGACCCCCCCGCCACTGGCCAGATCGTCAACAAGTCGTCGTGGGAGCGCGGCTTCGCTCACGGCTGCATCTACAAGACGGAGCTGGTGGACCTGGCCGACAAGGCGCGCGGCCAGGACAGCGTGGTTTTCGGGGCCAAGCCGGGAGACCCCAAGGTCAACGAGCGACTGGACGCCGACGGACTGCCCCCCGTGGGCGCCACGCTGCGCTACGGCGACCCGTACTACAGCTACGTCGACCTCAACACCGGGCAGGCCTTCGTCACCTTCTACAAGTGCGTTTTCACCGCGTAGCTTCACTGGATCGGAAATGGTAAAAAAAAAAAAATCATTTCTATGGAGGACCAAAACTGCCAAAATTAAAAGTTAATAAATGACTAAAAGTGAAAATAAAAATGGATATAAAAAAAATAAAACAAATTACCCCCCCAAAAAAAAATACATTTGTATTTAATTTTTGAATAATGTTTTTTTTAATATCAGTTTTTATTCTCACATTTACCGGTTGTCATTTATTTATTTTTAATTTTGGCAGTTTTAGGCCGTACTGCCAAGTCAAAATGTAAATAAATGACTAAAAGTGAAAGTAAAAATGGATATAAAAAACTAAGTACAAAAATTATATCCCCAAAAAATATTTTAAAAAATAAATACATTTGTATTTAATTTTTGAATCATTTTATCTTGTTTGTTTTTTTTCACTTTTAGTCATTTATTTATTTTTAGTTTTGAAAGTTTTGGGCCTTTGTGACCTTTGCCTGAAGGAAGGTTGCCAAGGTTAAAGGTCACCAGAAAGGTCAAAACTAAAATTGCAACAAACCACATCGAGTCATACCTCAAATTAAAGGGCTCGTCGAATGAGTTTGTTTTCATTATTTTCAATTTCACTAGATATGATGGTAATGATAAATCTTCCAACAGTTATAACGTGAGAATAATGGTCACTAAACATCGCCCCGAAAGCCGAGTCAGAAATCAATTCATTATAAACCCCATCATGTCACACCTCATTTGAAAAGTCTTGATGAGCGCTTTCTTGAACTGCTGTTATTTTTTGAGCATGAAATGTGATCTTCTCTTCCTGCAAGGAGCCACGAGGCGTGCGTGGTGGACAACATCAAGATCTGCGGCAACGACGCCGGCTCGGGCTCCTTCAAGCGCGCGTGCATCACGCTGCGCGTGCCGCGCAACCCCACCATCGGCGACAAGTTCGCCAGCCGCCACGGCCAGAAGGGCATCCTGAGCCGCCTGTGGCCCGCCGAGGACATGCCCTTCAGCGAGAGCGGCCTCAGCCCCGACATCCTGTTCAACCCGCACGGCTTCCCGTCGCGCATGACCATCGGCATGCTGATCGAGAGCATGGCCGGCAAGTCGGGCGCCCTGCACGGCCTCGGCCACGACGCCACGCCCTTCGCCTTCTCCGAGGACAACGCGGCGCTCGACTACTTTGGCCAGATGCTGCGGGCCGGCGGCTACAACTACTACGGCACCGAGCGCCTCTACAGCGGCACCAGCGGCCTCGAGCTGGAGGCCGACGTCTTCATCGGCGTGGTTTACTACCAGAGGCTACGGCACATGGTGTCCGACAAGTTCCAGGTACATACACAGGATGTTTTTTTTTTTTTTTTTTTTTTAATTGGATGATGCCCATTATGATTTTTGGCAAAATAAAATTTTGATTAATTGGCATTGGGCAGATAGTTAAAAAAATATGACAAACCCTTAATTAGGAATAATACTGAATACCGATCAAGCCAATTCATGCCCTCTTGTGGCCATTTTACAAGCAGGAATGTCAAATTAGAATAGAAAACTGCATGTAAACAAAAAGGTTAAGTCAAATTTCAATTTTCTTCAATCGGCTAAAAAAATATCTATATTTATTGCCACATAGATGCTATTTTTTTAGCCTTAATATCATGTGTTAGCGTTAAGCAAAAAACAAAAAATATATATATTTGGTTTAAGACTGATGACTATTATATTTGACAAAAAAAAAAAAAATCAGATTAATGGGCACTGGGCATTTAAAGGTAAGGTACTCATGCCCTCTTGTGGCCATTTTACGAGCAGGAATGTAAAATTTGAACTAGAAGAATAGAAAACAGAAATTAATAAAAAATATATATATATTCGTACATGTAAACAGAAACATTAATAAAGCAAAATCAATATTTATATTAATCAAAATGTTCCTAAATCAGATTAAAAAAAAATGCCACAAACACTGTGAGCCTTAAAGGGTTATCTTCACTAATTTAGCCCATTGTAGCAATAAAAGTTAATATTTTGCTTATAATAAATTAGATATTTTCATTATTTTTCATGTACAATTAGTACCTTTTTAAAAACACATTTTGCAACTTGCTGTCGACTGAAAATGACATCACAAGGTAACCAATCACAGCTCACCTGTTTTCTAATCATGTGACATTCACAAGCTGAGCTGTGACTGGTTAACTGAGCCCTTGTGATGTCATTTTCAGTCGACAGCAAGTTGCAAAATGTGTTTTTAAACGTTCTAATTGTACATGAAAAATAATGAAAATATCAAATTTATTATAGGCAAATTATAGACTGCCAAAATGGCTAAATAAGTCAAGTATCCCTTTTAATATGTTTCCCGTTGTGTTAGCATTAAGTTAGCAAAGGCATACATACGCGTGTAATTATTCAATATCTGCCAAACTCCTGCTGGTTGTGAAGTGAGACGAGTTGCTGTCATGTAAAAGCAAAAAAAAAAAGATTATTTATATCGACAGCATTCACAAGTAACTGATACCTTGAAATAAGGCACGTATTACTGCATGTTTTTGTGTTTTAAAAAAAAAAAAAAAAAAAAAAAAAAAAGGTTTCTCTTACCGTTTCCGTGTGATGCGTCAGGTGCGCACGACGGGGGCCCGCGACAAGGTGACCAACCAGCCGGTGGGCGGCCGCAACGTCCAGGGCGGCATCCGCTTCGGCGAGATGGAGCGCGACGCGCTGCTGGCGCACGGCTCCTCCTTCCTGCTGCACGACCGCCTCTTCAACTGCTCGGACCGCTCGGTGGCGCAGGTGTGCGTGGACTGCGGCAGCCTGCTGTCGCCGCTGCTGGAGCGGCCGCCGCCCGCCTGGTCGTCCACGCGCCACCGCCGCACCGTCTGCGCGCTCTGCGGCAAGAGCGACTCGGTGGACGCCGTGTCGGTGCCGTACGTCTTCCGCTACTTTGTGGCCGAGCTGGCCGCCATGAACATCAAAGTCAAGCTGGACGTCAAGTGAAGGTTTTTTTTTTTTGTGTGTGAATATAACAACTGAGAGCTGCTGGTTTGGGACTGAATCGTGCAAAAGGGCAACCAGTTACGTACACTTGCGAATTTGCTAATTATACCTTTACGTATGATCACCTGACCTGCGGGTAGGGATGTCACGATAAGGGCAATAATCGTGATCTCGCGATATTAAAACTGCCACAATATCGTCGTCGTCATGTTCACAATATTTAAAAGGACCACATTTGTGGAAAAAAAAATCAGGTTGATTTCCATTTGTGCAGTTCTAGCACCTTCTAGTGGCTAGTTTATTAGTGCTATTTAATTTTCATTAGGGATGTTTTGGCCTTCTATGTTTAAAATCTATGCTAATGGTCAGATGAAGGGGAACCGAATTTGGTTGTGAAGCGATTACAATATCGTGTTTTTTTTTTAAATATCGCCAACGGCTCCACAATATCATGATAATTATCGTATCGTGACCTTCATATCATGATATCGTATCGTGATGTTTGGATATCGTTACATCCCTACCTGCGGGGTCAACTTATTTGTATTTTGGGGCGTGTGGGGGGGGCAAGTTGTTTTTCATGAGAAACGTTTATAATAAATATCCCTACTTGTGCAAGAATTTTTTTTTCTCTCAAAGCAATTTTAATGGGTGTCAATTACACGTCGATTTTCACAACGTCAACGAAAACTAAACAAAAATTATAAATATGTTTCCACCGGACTAAAACCCTCATTAATAAACAATAAGTGGGACCAAATAAGTATGAATTTTCATCGACGGATGAAGACGAGGCGAAAATTTATTTTCCATAAGCAATTGTCGTTTAAGTTAATATTGCTACATGTATTTATTTTTTTATTTTTATTTTTTAAAGAGCATTTTGATAAACACCGCTAATAGACGCCTCGTGCTTTTCCGTAGTTTAGTACAGTCACCTTTCAATACAAAGCCAAAATAAAAAATGACATGATTTGAAATTTACTAATATTTTGTTTTATATATATATTTTTTTTTCTTTGCTGAAACAACTTTTACAAAATCCTTTAATATCTGGAAGTGTATTTTGACATTTACACACAAAACACAAACATCTTTTACAAAAGACGGACACTTATTTAAAAAAAAAAAAAAAAAAAAAAATTATGAATAGTATTCTCTCAGCCAAAAATGCTGCCCTGCTAAAAGTTAAAAGCGCTTTAGTCTTAAATTACAAAGTTGAAGGGAAGACGTTAAAAAGTGTAATTCTATTCCAAAATGTTTATCTCTCTATCTCTCGGTTTGGGGTAGCAAAAATAGCATCTGTGACACTTTCGGAAAAAGACAAAACAAACGTCCATTCGGTGGAATGACACGTCTGGTTACGTTAGCGTAGCTTAGCATGTTTGTTGCGTAGCCTCGCTACCTGTGGAGTTGCTTTTTTTTTTTTTTTTTTTTTTTGAATGCCATATGTTATCGCTATGTGTCTATATTATACATAGATGTACACATATGTATGATCTGTATATGTACATGTATGTATAATACTGTATAAAAACTCATATATAATTTTTTTTTAATGTAGCAATGACAAGCTAGGCAGGCGGCAAAGCGAACATACTAATGAATAAAATATGGGTTTGTTTTGTTTTGTGTATAAAAAGGCATTGAAAAGCACCAAGTTGAAGTAAAAAAAAAAAGGAAAAAAAAAAATCACGTAAAAAGTACAAATGTGTTTGTGTGAATGCAGTCATATGTAAAGTGGTGTATACAGACCCGGACATGACATTGGGGTGTGGGGAATTAAATCATGGCCACAATATAAGAAAAATATGTGCTCAAAATGTTCATTTGCGGCCACATTGAACTCATGAGTCAAGGCAGAACTGTATGATTGTCATTCCCAGACCTTCAGGTCAGCAAATGGAGTGCACCTTCTCTCAATAGAGACCGTAATGCAGTTTCTTGCAAAGGTGTACTCCATTTGTTTTACCAAGACATCCAATTGGAATGGTATCAAACAAACAAATGAGCATTTTTGTGCGCGCATGTGATCTGAATGAAATGATTTGTTCCCAAGTCACGTCCGGGGCGCCGCACGTGTAATGAGGTCATAGGCATTGAATGGCGTGAAGTGAAGACACATTCCCGGACATAAACGTGAGGTCAATGAAGTGAAAAAACACTTTGCCGCCATTTTTCTGCGTGTTGTTGCTTTCTGGTGGGGGAGAATGAAAAATACTGCCCTTACCTCCGTTTGGGAAGAATAGAAAAAGTCATGAAAAAAACAAAAAAAAGTCAAGTGGTCCTGACTGGTGGGCTACTCCATGATGGCTCTGTAGATGACGGGTTCGATGTAATCGCCGCGGTAACGCGAGTTGATGACCCGCTGCCTCTTGGACTCCCGGATGATCTCCTTCCCCTCGAAGATGCCGTCGAAGCGCATGTCCGACGCTTTGGACTGCGCACAACGATGAGAGATCATAATCACAAAAATTGGCAGGTTGTAATTTACAATTTGAAAATTCCATCAACTTATCTGACAATGTACACGATTAATAATGACCCGATGTACATTCATAAATTGAGCCGTTGCTTTGTGTAGGCGTAAAAAGCAGGATTGAAAAGGATTTGACATTCTATATAATATTCAACAAAAACTAGGCTGAACTTGAAATAGGCCCACTTCCTGTTTTCACTCTTCTTTCAAATAGAGAATGTTCAACGAAACAGCGTGCCGCCATCTTGTATACACTCACCAGCCTTGACTTGACCCTCTTGGGCAGCTCCTCATCCAGCGAGTAGACGTCGTCTCGCTTGGCCGTCAGCTGCGAGCCGTCCTCAAACTCCACCTGCGCAAACACGGACCTTATTTCAAATTGACAGAGCTGAACAGAGTTGGCAAATCCAGGTCCACAAAGTAAAAAACCCTGCCACAGTTTGGCTTTAGCCCATGATGCTCGCTCGCTATAGCTCCCGAGCAGGTAAACAAGAACCATAGGAGCTAGCTAGGAAGCTAGCTAGCACCTGAAAGTAAGAACCGTGCCACAATTTGGCTTTAACCCCTGATGCTAGCTAGCTAGCTATAACTAGCTTCCTAGCAGGTAAACGAGCACCTAGGGAGCTAGCTAGCTAGAACATGAAAATGAAAACCCTGCCACAATTTGGCTTTAGCCTTTGATGCTAGCTAGCTAGCTTCCTAGCAGGTAAACGAGCACCATGGGAACTAGCGAGGAAGCTAGCTAACTAGCACCTGAAAGTAAAAACTTTGCCACCATTTGGCTTTAGCCCCTGATGCTAGCTAGCTAGCTAGCACATGAATGCAAAAACCCTGCCACAATTTGGCTTTAGCCCCTGATGATCTCTAGCTAGCATTCTAGCAGGTAAACAAGCATCATGGGAGATAAATAGCTAGTTAAGCTAGCACCTGAGGCTAAAGTCAAACTGTGGCAGGGTTTTTACTTTCTGGATCTGGATTTGCCACCTCTGGTGCTGAATATGCACAATGTCATGAGGATTCCGTTCCGTTGGTTTGGGCGCCAACATTGGCAAAACGATGATAAATGCTTTCCAAAGCAAAAATCAGACCTTTGCAAATGTCTAATTTTGAGAAAATAACACAAAAGACAATTGGTTTGCAAAATGCCAAACTGTGATTTGGTGGCAGCCTTAAAAACTTTCCATCCCTCTCTAGTGAAATGTGCAAAATGGAGTTGGCCCTAATGTGTTTGTCAGCGGCTTATTGGTCAAAGGTGTAAAGGCGTTTTTTTTTTTTTTTTGTTTCCTACCAGGTACATCTGGACCACGCGGGACGCCACAAACTTGGCGCCGTACACCAGGCCGTCTGTCCAGCGCACCTGCACCACTTCACCCTGGGGGGGCGGACCCAGCTGGGCGCAGTCTCGGCCCTGCCGGTTCAGACGGCACAAAGTGTGCTTTGACGCACTTCCCCGCATTCAAGCGTGCGTGTGAAAAAAAGGAAGAACCCACCACAATGTCCTCGGGGAAGAGGTTGTCACTGAAAGAGCCGTCGTCAAAGTTGACCTGGTAGAAAGTTTCCTTGGACAGCTGCACCACGTCGCACTGGTAGTAGCGACCGTTCTTGTGCTTGCAGATCACCTTCTGGCCCACCGTCAGCTCCTGCATGGCCGCCTTGTTGCGCTGACACGTGGCAAGGCAAAACACGGTTTTTTTCTTCAATCTCAAAAAACATGACTACTGTCAAGAATATAGACAAAAAACTAAGAAATAAAAATAAAAATAAATAAAATTAATAAAAAAAAAATACTAAAATTTTTTTTTTTACAAATAATAATAAATAATATAAAATAATTAAATAAAAAAATATAGCTTTTTACATACATCTTTTTCTTGAAAATATTCAGCTTTTTTTTTCTTTCTTGAAAAACTACGACTATTAAAATTAAGTATTACTTTAGTTTTATAACCTATTTTTTTTGTCTGGGAAAAAAATTTAATTCAACAATTCAAAAATATACCTCTTTCTAGAAACTTCACAAAGCTTTTATCTTGAAAAATGTAACTATAAAAATTCAACTATTCACAATATGACTACATACTTGTTGCCTGTAGAAATTATTTTCTAAAAAAAAAAAAAAAAAAAAAGAAGAACATTTTCAAAACATTCTCCATTTTTTTTATTCCACATCTAGATTTTTAATCTGGAAAATTTGAATATTTCTAAGAGCATCCATTCCATTTGATACAAAAGATACAAACTTCAAAATATACATCTATATCGCCAAGAATTAACAACTTTTTTTTCCTCGGAAAAAAATATTCTATTTTTATATTACAACTTTTTTCTTTTCAAGCATCATTCTTTGTGAACTTTTATACAAAAAAAAAAGTTTTAAATATTATTTTTTGTTAAAACATCTTATTACTTATAATGACTTAATCTTGAGAAAATAGTTACAAATATTTTTTGAAAACATTTTTTTCCCCCTAATGAATGTACAAAAAAAAATAATAATAAAAAAAGACTTTTTTTTTCACAAAATTATTATTTTTTTTTCAACCCTTATACTAAAACATCTGTTTTAAACCATTCTTTTTCCTGTTCTGGGAGAACCCAAAAGCTCTCTATAACCTCCACGACAGACTAAAGTCAAAAAGAAGCATGTGCGCGCGCTTACCTGGATGTGCGCGGGTCCTTTATGCCGACAGCAAGTGACGTGCACGACAAAGGGCCAGTCGTCGGGCTGCATGAGAACGCCGGCGGCCTGCGCGCACGTCGGGTGGTAGGCGGTGGGGCAGCGCCCGTGCGAGCACTGCACGCAGCAGCCCGACGCCTTCTTCATGCGCTTCTTGCAGTAGTAACACTTCTGCAAAGATGATATGGAAATGCCCGACTGAATTATTCGAGGCATATCTTGATATCGTTGATGGCACCTAAGTTACTATATTCTGTATTCTTCATTGATTCATCTTTTTTCCCCTCCCGTGAGCTCACCAGTTTGAATCTCTGCAGAGGGATGCCGCTCAGATCCACGGGACTTCTCTCCGTGATGTTGACGAAGCGAGCCTCCAGCACGGCCACCGCGCACAGGACGTGCACCCACCTGTCACAGCGGGCCCCACTTGTTAGTCCACGTGCGGCAATGCGGCAATTTTTCAACAGCCGACCAAAGCGCAAAACAAACCTACTTGTTGTTGTTGGCCTTCTGCAGCGCGCCGCCCCGCAGGCAGCACAAGCAGCAGTTCTGAAAGGCACACACAAGAACAAAAACATTTCAAACGATTAACATCTATGCACAGATTTTGTGTATCGGTCATTTTTTATGCTGGTGATAAAAAACAAAAACTTAAAATAAAAAAAAATTAAAAAAAATGGTATGCACACTTTTTGGATTTATTGTCACTCTGTGGGATTTTTTTTTAAATTAAAGTGTCAGTCATCTATAAAAAAAAAATCTTAAAAAAAAAAAGACTCACTTAAAGATTTAAAAATAACTAAACAAAAAAAAAAAAGACATGAAAAAAAAAAATCTTAAAAAAATATTGGGATTTTATTCCCACAACTCTGACTTTTTCATGATGACTTGAAAAAAATATTTCAAAATGAGATTTATTGGGGAAAAAAAAATATACTAGGACTTTTTAAACTATTCTTGAAAAATGACAACTTTTTCCTGAAAATATAAAACTTTTATTCAGAAAAAAAGGCACACTAATCTTGAAAAATAACAGTTCTATATATAAAAAAAATAATAATCCAAAAGCATTACTTTACATTATTTTACTTTTCCCATAAAATTGTGCCAGTTTAATTTTCAAAATCTACAATTTGAGTTTGCAATTTTGCTACTTTCAAAAAAAAAAAAAAAAAAAAAAAAAAGATCTTTTTCTTAATAAAATAAAACTCTGGAAAAAAGCTATTTTAATAATAATGATAGTAACAACAACAACAATAATAATCATAATAAGAAGAATAAATTAATAAAAATGAAAACCTTTTCATCTAGTTTTTTGTTTTTTTTTGGTTTAAAGGAGCATTTTATTGCAGCGGCGGCGGATGTCCTAACCTCCGTCATGGCGTTGGCTTTGCAGCGGGCACACTTCCACTCCTTGCTGACGCTGGCCGGATCGACGCCGTAACAGCCTGGAAGGGACAACATGGCGAGCGAGGTGAGCACGCGGCTGTCGGGGAGGGTCGGGCACGGTGGCGGCGGCGGCGTGACTGACTGGTGTGGACGCGCACGCTGCAGTGCGAGCAGCTGACCAGGAGGCTGGTCCCGTCCTCCTCCAGGCGGGGCGTCACCGGCGGCTCCTCGCACTCCGAGTCTTCCTCGGTGGTGGTGGCGAAACACGTCTCCGGGATCAGCGGCTTGGTGCGCATGTGCCCGCCCGCCACCATGACGGGCGCATTGGTGCCGCTCGCACCCTCCGTCTGGGAATGGGAAGAATGTTACAACTTTTTGCCATGACTGGTTTTCTCAAAAAAAATAAATAAATAAAAATAAATAAATAAATAAAAAACATCATACTTTTTGACATACAATTAGTCTTGGAAAATTCAAACATGGTTTCTAGTAATATAATTATTTTTTTTTAAGGAAGAAAAAAAAAAAATCAAGAATTTTAGTTTGACTTGTTTATTCGTCTAAAAAAAAAAAAATGTTTGCTTTTTTATCTGAAAATTATTTTATTGTAAAAATAAAAACCTTACATAGTAAGAAAAAATCTGTCTTATGATCTGATCATGATTATCTGGAAAAATCTCTTTATGATTTTATTTTATCTTAAAAAATATTGATCTTTGAAAAAAAAAAAAAAAGTATTATAAAAAGGACTATGTTGAAAAATGGCAATTTTATTCTTGGAAAAAAATCTTACATTTTCATAAGATTCTGAATTTTTCCTTTTGGGGAAAACCCCCCCCCAAACATTTTATTTTAAAAGTGCTAATTTTTTATCTCGCAAATTCCAACTATCTAAAATAACCTGATTTTTGGTCTTGGAAATTTAGTTATCTTTTTTTTTTGCTTTATATTTAGAAATTAATTTTAATCTACAAAAGCCATGAGTATGAAAAAAAAAACTTGTTTAATTTTGGAAAAATCAGGAAAAAAAAGATTAAAAAACAACAACAACAAAAAACAACAACAACTGATCCCTCGTTACACCTTTGAAAAAGACTGACTTTAATCTCCTGACATTTATTTCAAAATAAAATCAATACTACTAAATAAAAATATCCCATACCTGCTGGTATGCGACGAAGAGCGAGCATACGGAGCAGTAGGGCGGCTTGGCGCCTGCCCTCTGGTTGTACTCGCGCTCCCTCTTTATGTTGGGGGGTCGATTCTGCCACAGGTGGGTCAGAGGCTTGGCCCAGCCTTCCCCCCCCAGACCGCCCTCCCGCACAGGAGACACCTCTTCTGGAGCGTCTAACACACACACGAGCACATCTGAAGAATCAAACCCGTGGCCAGAAAAAAAAAAGAAAAAAAAAAAGTTTGCAGTCCCTCCCCGGGCGCACCTTCATCGCTGTGGCCGTCCTTGATGAGCGGGTGGTGCCCCGGCAGCTGGCCCAGATCATTTTGCGCCACCGTGCCCCGTGCTTCTTCTGGCCCCTGCTGGTCACAAGCGGTACTGTCATTTGACAACCCTTGAAAAAGCTCACTCTTCCCCAGCTTTTTCTTTTTGCCACCTATTTTACACTGAAGTCATCTCGTCAAGACTCACTTTGCTGACGTCTTTGTCATCCTCGCCGACGTCGTCGTCGTCGTCGTCTTTGGGGGCGGAGTCTTCCTCGGCGTAGTCTCCTTTGGCGTAACTGTGCACGTGCAGGACATCGGCGGGGCTCAGCGTCCTCTGAAAGGCTTTGTGTGGCGACACGCTGGCCGGCTCGGGTTCCTCGCCGCCGCCGTTCGGCTCAGGGTTCTCGCCGCTCGCTTCCACAGAGCACGGCGCCACCAACTGGCCTTCTGCAGACTCTGGCATGTTGTTTGTGGCAGGGTTGGCCTCCTCCTCCTCGTTTCTTGATGGACTTTCTTGTCTGTCAGGCTTTGCTTCTTCTTCTTCTTCCTCTTCTTTGACTTCTTTCTTTTGTGGCTTGGACTCCAATTTGATTGTCTGGTCTGGGGAATAAAATACCATCCCTTATCAAATACTTGTTTTCCAAAATTACTTATGTGTGGAAAGTGTGAAAAATTAATAGAAGCAATGGTATTTTTTAAAAATCTAAAAATAAATCATTTAAATTGTATTTTATAAACGCACAAAACAAATATTTCCTGAAAGTGTGTATAAATAAATTTAATCAAATAACTTTCATTCCAAAATTAGTGTGAAAAATTTATAGAAGCAATTGTATTTTTTTTTAAATCTAAAAATAAATCATTTAAATTTTATTTTCTAAACGCACAAAACAAATATGAAATATGTATATAACTATAGAAAAAATGTAATCAAATGTTTCATCAAAAAAAAAAGGTTTGAAATTAATTTTGTTGATTTGAAAAATAAAATGTATTTAACTCATTCACTGCCATTGATGTGTTTATCCGTCAATGGCAGTTAATGAGTTAAGTCAATTCCGTTCCCATTGACGTGTATATCCGTCATTGGCAGTGAATGAGTTAATGTATTTTGTATATCTGATAAAAAAAAAGAAACTGTTATAATTTTAAATACAAATTTTTGCAACATTTCTATGAGTTATTTCCCGAAAGCTTTACCTCGCGCGTCTGGCTCGACTTGGACGGACGACTCCATCTTGGCCTTCTTTGGCTCCGCCTCCGCTTGGGCCAACTCTTCTTTGACGTCGTCATCGGCGGCGAGCGGTCGCTTGGCGGCTGTCTGAGCTTTAGGGCTGAGGCGCGGAGACGTCCGTCAAGACGTCGCCGGACGCCACCCGTCCACGTGCGAGCTTACCTGGCAGGCGGGCGGTCGCGGTCGCCCGAGTCGTCGACCTCGTCGGGGGGCGGGCTTCCCTTGAGGAAGATGGCGGCCTCCGGCGTGGGCTTGGCGTGGTCAATGGGAGCGTTGTCCTTGCCAGCCTTCCAAAGCTTGTAGCGTTCTGGCTGGAACTTGCGCACAAACACGTCCATGGAGATCTTCACCATGTCCTGGCGGCACGAGCACTGACGGGTGGCAGCGCGGTCAGACAGGAAGTCAGAAAATGTGACGGGAAGACCAGTACGACACTTGAGTCACAAGTTAATTGACTGCAGTCATATAATATAGCCAATAATCATTTGGATAATTAGTGATTGTATTGTAGCATCGCAATATCAAATAAATCACTGTTAGCTCGATTTTCTCAACATTCCACGTTTCCAGAAAATTATCAAATTAAATGATGAGAAATTATTCTATTATAAAAATAAACTTTGTTCTAATCTACCTTTAACATGGAACAAAATAAATTACATTTTTAAATTTTAAGAATGTAATCTATTTTTGTATTGTTAAGTGGTTAAACTATGGTAATTAAATGTAATCAAATTAAAAAAGTGACTAAACATTTAATTAAAAAATGATTGTGAAAATGTAAAAAAAAAAAAAAAGAAATTTGATTACTTTTTTAGATCCTTGTAATTAACTTTTTTATTTTTACATTTCTCATTTTTAATTTTAAAAGTTATAGTAATAATATAATTTCTTAAAATTTAAAAAGTTAATTGAAATTTCTTTTTATAATAAAATGTATTTATTTGAATCTAATATGTTCTAAGTTCAATGAACATGTTAAATTGTATTTTAGTTCAACAATTTTTTTTAAATATGAAAAGTTAAAATCTTAATTTCTTTTAAATTCTTTTAATTTTTTTTTTTTCATTTCTCACTTTTAATTTTAAATTAATGTAATTAATTCCTTACAATTTAAAAAGTTAATCAAAGTGTGATTAATATTCAGATTTCTTTTTATAATTACATTTATTTATTTAAATTTAATATGTTCTAAGTTCAACGGACATTTTAAATTGGATTTTAGTTCGACAATTTTTTAATGTGGGAAAAAAGTAATTAAAATCTTAATTAAAAAAAAACAACTATATTTTTGTAAAAATAAAAATAATTGCTTTATTTGAAATCAAGTTAAAAATGTTAACAAAACACTTTTTTTTTTAAAATACAAATTCGTAATTTTTGGTTTGCCAATAAAATAAAAATGTAATTAATCAGTAGAAAGCCTTCTTTAATTCTCTTCATCAATTTGTATTTGTGTGGAAGCTGGCATACCAGCGTGGCTTGCTTGCCGTAGTCGATCCAGCGCTGCGTGGCAAAGTTGGTGGACTCGGCGCAGTTGAAGCCGTGATTGAATCCGGCGTGGTAGCTGAACGGGAAGGTGACGATGAACTGGCCCGCTTCCTGCGTCACCTGCACGAGTCACCCCGACCGAGCGTTACCAAACGGGTTGAGCAACGGAACGCGCTGGAGGGAATCGCATTGTTTTGCTTTCATGTTGTGTGTCAACCGGAAAGTGAAGGCAAGTGTCACCTTTTCAAAGGGAATTCCGTACTTCTTGAGGATGGACGGCGAGATCAAGGTCATCTTGTGGCGCAGGAAGGCCTCGCAGCTTTGAGCGTTCCCGGGAAAGAAGCCTTGCCGCAAACACGTCACAGTTACGCCTTCTTCGACAACAACAAGATGAAGACAAAGTACATACCCTTGGCAAGACGCTCCAATCTCCTCCCATGTTCCGGCGGGACGGCGTACCTGGTCAGAACATCAACAAAAGATGTCAAATAAATACCTCATTTTTAAGCATGGTTTTAATTTGGTAGAAATTGGACAGAATCTTAAGCCCGAGTTTGTCTTTTAACTTATTCACTGCCAGCCCAAATGGAAACTGACGTCTATAAAAAATGAACAACAGTTGCAAGCTAAGCCCTTAAGGCACAGTGATGTCATTTTTGGTCGACAGCAAGTGACAAAATGGCTGCTCCTGAGATGGATTAAAAAAGGGATTTTTCTGATTAATTCAATATTCCACAAACTCAATACAAATTTAAATATTACATATACAGTGTTCCCCACATTTAACGCAGGCGTTAACGTTCCAAAAACTACCCGTGATAGTGGAAATCTGCATTAATGAATTAAAAAAATAAATAAATAATACATCCGTTAATTATATATATTTTTTCGTGATATGTTTTGCGTTTTGGTATGATTTTTACTTAATTATAAATGCTTTTTCATTCATCATATATGTTCTTTTTTTTCCCCATTTCCATTATTTTTCCCATTAAGTTTTTTTTCCTCATTATACAGCACAGTATATAATTTTTCCATTTATTAAATGTTTGTTTTTGTTTTGGTGTGATTTTTAGTTTATTATGAATGTTTTTTTTATTAATCATTTTATTATTATTTTATTTTTCTCATATAGTCATTTTTTTCAGTTAAAGGTATGTTGTTTTTTTACAAATTATTTATTATACAGTACAGTATATATTTTCTATTTTCTATCTCGGGAATGCAATGTCATGGAGGGACAGGACAGACACCGTTGGAAAGGTCTTATTGAGATGAATCCGCGGATGCCCGGATGTCCCCGGTCGGACGATTTTGAGAGATACACCCGTGCAAAGACCCCCCCCCAAAAAAAAAACAAAAAAATTAAAAATAAACAAAAAAGCATGCTGTAAAAAAATCCGCGAAACATGAAGCCACGATAAACAAGGGAACACTTTACTGTAAACAATTTCATTGACTTGGCGTCCCATTTCAGGTCCACTGGAAGGGGGTCGAAGGGTAGATAAAGTGCCATACCAGGACTTGGGCTCTCCAAAGTGCAAGTAGTTGATGCTGTATAGGTCCATGTCCTCTGTGTGCCAGGCAAAGGCGGCTTTCCACATGCCAAAGTAAAGATAAGGCGTGTTGACTCCTTTGATCTTCACGCCGCTCTCGTGCTCCACCGTGTCCAAGATGGTGTTCAGGCGGCCGATGTTCCACTCGCTCACGTCCTGCAAAAGCCACAAATCAAACTCAGCAAGACCGCGACCCGGTCCGGTCCGCGGCCCGATCCCTGGCTCCTCACCGGGTCGTAGAGACTCCCGCTGACGTCGGCTCCGTACAGCGGCGGATTGAACGTCAGATTCTTCCAGAACTTGCGCTCCAGCTCGTCAAAGTCCACATAGCGCGGGTGACAGAACCTGGAAAATGAGAAAGAACTTACAGCGTCATGTATATCCAAGTGGAATGTTGTTTCATAGTGCAGTTGTTGCCAATTACTTCTGTATATACACATTAAGTATCGATTTGTAATGCTTTTATACGAGTCTGTATAAATAGCACATAATATCAGCTACTCCCCTCTTTGCTCTCGTTGGCATGTGAAACCTACTTGTCCATGTTGGAGGTCTTGCGGAACTCTTGCACAGTCATGGGCTTCTTCTGGATGTTGTACTGCGTGAAGAGGCCCGACTGGCCCGTCACCACCTGCTGGATGGGAGCGGGAATGACCAGCTCGTCCATGTCGTCGTACGTCTTCCGTGGCCTCCAGCCTTTGGGCGGGATCACCTGCAATCGGAGGGGGGGGGGGACATCACAGTAGGACGTTCGACCAGGCGACGCCACAAAGCCGTCGTACCTTGGCCATCCCGGCTCGGTGCGCTCCCTGAGACTCCATGTAGGCCACGTAGCGGCGGAAGTCTCGGAAGTCCTCCGCAGACGGCGTGAACGTCATGATCCTGCAGGCCGCACTCTGGGGGGCCGAGTCGCCACTCATCGTGGGACGTCTTCGTTCTGCTGGAAGCTGGAAAAAGATAGCACTTGCTGGTGATTGGCTGATTTTTTTTATTTTTATTTTTGCTTAGATGTGATAGCAAAAGTTGCGGCAAAAAATGATGTCATTACTATCTTCTACTATGTTTTTTTCTGTTTGTTTGTTTTTTTAAAGGTTTTTAAAGCATTTGAGGCACCATAGTTGTCGTTAAAGCACTATGCAAGTGCACTCCAATTTACATTTTCATTTATTTAATTAGTACAATATACAGCACAGTACAACTTTTCATACATTTTTGGGAGGATGCTGCCACAGATTAATGGTATTTCCATTCATTACAATGAGGAATGATGATTTAAGATGAGTGCTTTGCATTACAAGCGTAGACTCAGAGCAAATTTAACATCTTTGACGTAAAAGAGGGCTATTAGTGTTGTAAATAGGGCAGAGATATGTAATACATCAATATTTTTTAATTTTTACACATTTCAACATGAATGATGAATTAAATGCAACTGAACGAGTTCATGATTATGCTATAAAAACAGCAATAGTCAAGTGAGAAAGCGTCGTATATCGTAAAACAAGGCCCCTGTCATTTTTTTCTTTCTACTTGACGCACTTGCTGAGAAGCATTGTTCTCAAGTCAAATCTGTTTTTAAACAGAAAGTGCTATTGACACAAGTGCCTAGAAGGCAGAAAGCTAGTTAGAAATCTGAAATATAATGAAGTAAATAAACGTAAACTTGGTGTCGGTATAAAGAGGCTACGCTACCAAACCGTCCAATCCCAAACGAGCCCGCCTACTTGAGCGAGCCAATTATACTCATGCTGGCCTCCGATTGGCTGAAGGGCGTGTCTGTCACCGGCTGTGGCCCAGTGACAGCAAAGCTCCTCGGAAAAATATTTTGCTAGCTAAACCCGCTAACGGAGGAGGACAGCCCTCTTCGCGATGTGTGGATAAAAAATCAACTCGGAAGTCAAAAGACACAAAGACTACTTGAAGCAATACAAAGTGTGCGATAAAAACTCGTCGGCGTGTGAAAAAGGAGAAATTTTACAGGGGAAGAAGTGTCGCAATTTGAGCGCACTGAAAACTGACAGCTGCCCCTCGCTTAGCAAGTTAGCACAATTAGCAAACAGCTTGTTGCTTGCCGTCTCTCCACGCTGCAAAACTCGCTTTTGCTCAGACTTTTCCGTGCGCAAACCTCACGCGAAAGTGTTCAAAATCACTTACGTGGAAAGCAACGCGGACGTGTCGCTCGGCCTCAAGAGCCGCCGAGTTAGCGGAGTAGAAAGAGAGACGCGAAGTCCGGGTAGAAAAGACGGTCCTCCATTACGGCGGTGACGCATGCCCAGTGTGGGTTTGTTTACATGGGGTAAGAGGGAGGGGCTTCCTGGTCTGACAACCAATCAGAAGGCTCCATTTTTTTTTTCTAATTTATAATACGCAAGTAACGCGATTAATTAAGACTTTTATGTGCACTAAAGTAATCAAATTAGTATTATAAAGCAAATTAATGATATTTTCTTGTCATTTGCACGCATGTAAATTATATTTGACCTCTGAATGTGAGTACCAACACAGGCATCTACAGGCTATGACTACGATCATGAGTAATAATAATAATAGTTTAACAGCACAGTACTGTATGTACAGCGTCCTATACAGTGCTTAGGCACTGACAACACACTGTAAATAAATACAGAAATAAATAGACATAAATACAAGTGAAATGGAAAGAGGCGCCTGAACATGAAGGTTTTCAAGTCCTTTTATTTGCATGATTTTTTTATTTAAAAATAGAGAGGAGATCACATATGCGAGACAACATAAAATATAGAGAGATTTATTGAACTTAATGCATCTTGCCTCATCCACAGATGACTGAAGCACTTCTATTTGCCCACCCACCTAAAAAAAAAAAAAAAAAACTCTAAGCCACACAAACTATATTTCCTCATCTTTGGAGTGACAGATATCCTCTGTTTTATTATTATATCTCTCCAAAATCCCAACATCTCGGGGCACGCTCCTTATCGACTAGGCCACGGCTCACGTGTAAGGAACAGGAAGTGCAACCAGACCCGCAGTGGCTCAACATCCTGAAGAACATTTCGGAGCCATCAAGTTTGATCCGTTTGTTTGAAGTGCTCCATGGTCAAAAAGTTAGGAACCCCCCCGACCTGTCCCCCCCCAAAACAAATAAAAGTAACATTAGAGTATAATCATCATGTCTATGGTAGAAAAACAAAGTAGCAGCAGGTGAGTATTAATAATAATAATAACAATAATCATGATCATAATATGTGGGAGCATGTTGAAAAAGACATGTCCTCAGCAGTGCTTATAGAAAGTGAAAAGATTAAGACGTGATAGAAAATCATTTGTACAGGATCAACGAAACGGGGGGGGCAACGGGTGTTCAGGGACCCGGGAGGGTTCGCCGAGAGTCGGGAGTCGGTCGCCGATTGGCGGACCACCTGAACACAGTCAACATGGCTGGCAGAAGGGTGCTCGTCAATGTGCTGTTATGTTGCATAGTGGTCAAAACTTCCCAGGTACTCCAGGGCGGCCCGGTAGCACAGCTGGTACTGGTCCTGAAAGCATCAAACATTATCAAGAGGTCAAAAGGCTTCACGTTGAAGTTTACTCAGAGCTACGCATTTTATTGCACCTTACTGAGCCACTTAAAGCACTTATGAACAAATGAGCTTTTCCTGCTCACGACAGTTTCTAAAAGCCTCTTTTTGGTAATTGGGCAGTGCGGAAGGACGAGCACACAAAAGGTTACCTCGGTCTGCACGATGGCGGGCCGCTGAGTCCTGAGGGTCTTGACCGTGTGGAAGATGTCGACGGCGCCCTCGTACCTCATCCTCTCCAGGACGATGCTGAGCGTGATGAACACGCCGCTGCGGCCCACGCCGGCGCTGGTGGGCGGGCACGCAGTATTGGTGCAACCAATCACAACGCTCACTGACTGATTGACTCACGATACAGAGATAACTGACGAACTAGCTAACAAAATGTTTGACTGACTAACTTACCTACCGTATAACCAGACAGCTGATTGACTATTTAAATGATTTACTATGTAAGCAATCAAATGACCAAGTGACTGCCTGAATAACTGACTAACTACTAGTTATTCGGTCAGTCACGTAGTCTAAGTAGCTATCTAAGCGACTAATTAGCTGACTAACTATACTCAACTCAACTTTATTTATGTAGCACTTTAAAACAACCAGACCAACTAACAAAATTACTAACGAGTAAGCTTACTGACTGACTAATTAACTAACTCACTGACGAACTAAATAGCAGACAAAATGACTAACTAGTTGACCAATTATCTACTTGACTGACTGACTGAGAAAACAAAATTACAAACTAGCTAACTAACTGACTGACTGGCAGACAAAATGACTAACTAGTTGACCAATTAACAACTTGATTGATTGACCGAGAAAATAAAATTAAGAACTAGCTAACTAACCGGCTGACTAGCAGACAAAATGACTAACTAGTTAAACAATTAACTACTTGACTGGCTTACTGACAAAACAAAAATAGGACCTAGCTAACTAACCGACTGGCTAGCAGAAAAAAAACCCTAACTAGTTAACCAATTAAAACTACTTGACTGACTGACAAAACAAAATTACGAAATAGCTAACTAACCGACTGACTAGCAGAAAAAAAAACTAACTAGTTAACCAATTAAAACTACTTGACTGACTGACAAAACAAAATTACGAAATAGCTAACTAACCGACTGACTAGCAGACAAAGTGACTAACTAGTTAACCAATTAACTACTTGACTGACTGACAAAACAAAATTACGAACTAGTTAATTAACTGACTGACTAGCAGACTAAATGACTAACAGACTGATTGACAGACTGACCGTAAAAGTGACTGACTAACTAACTAACTAACTAAACAAGTTAAGTGTCCCTTAAAGTCAGGAAGGATGTCCATGGATCGGCATCAGGCACGCTCACCTGCAGTGCACAGTGATGGGTCCGTCTTGGCCGAACTGCTCCTTAGTTTTGTGGACTTGTCCGATGAAGTCGATGAAGCCTTCCCCGTTTTTAGGAACTCCCTGCTCGGGCCAGTCGCTGAACTGAAACTGCCTGATAGTCCTTGACTGGCCGTCCTGTTAAAACAGGGGTCAATTCCGACACACGTTGCGGCCAGTGCAATGACGGCAAACGATTGGTCGCCACCTACCCTGGCGTCTGTCACTTTGAACTCCCTCAGGATGTACTGCGGCATGTTGTACTCAGCCATGGGGTCCACTACAAAGTACTGGTAGCGGGCTGAGCGCTCAGCGGGCCAGTACTGATGGCATTTTTCCTGCAGAGTAGACACCGACTATTAGATTCTGACGCAAACATTGAACCCAACGGATCCTACTACATTTCAATGTTCTCCATTGATGTTTTACCCGTCCCATCTCGCGCAGTTTGGTGAGCATGACAACGATGGTGGAGTTGTGTTCCCACAGCATCCTCCAGAAGTCCTCCGTGGTCTCCGCCAAGGGGCCCTGGCTGGCGATGTAGGCTCTCTGCAGCCTGGTGAAAGCAAAGGCAAATTTAAGTTGGCCGGTTACAGGCGAGCGCCACCGGGGGGCGCTGCAGACATGCACCGGGACGGGCCTGTATCCGTCGATGAAGCTGGCGTTGATGTAGTCGGAGCCCTCCACGCCTCTGATGGGCTGCAGACACACGCGGCTCGACTCGAAAGGCATGACGTTCACCAGCCGGTTCTTGAACTTGTTGCACGGCAGGTTGGCGCTGATGAAACGGGAGGTGTGCGCTTTGGAGTTGGCCAACTTCTGCACGCACACAAACACGCACAAGCATAAGTTTGGTGGCTTTGCTGGGTATGTGGAAATAATTCAGATCAAATAATTACAATATATACGCACTCAATGTAGAAATATTACCATAAGAAAATACATTTATTGGTATAAACATATTACGCAGACAAATATTATTTAGGGTCCACATTTTGCTTGTTTATGATTTATTTAGCATGCCTTATCATTTTATATAATACATATATGAATGTGAAAAACACTTATGTCCATTTCCCCCCCCCCTTTTTTTTAAATACAGTTTTTGGATGTCTGCATTCAGTTTCATACCAAAAACATAAAAATTGAAAAGATGGGGAAAAAAAATTGACATAAGAGTTTTTCAAAGTGTTTTTATTTATTTATTTATTTATTTATTTATTTTTTACGTTTTTGGGATGTCTGCACAGTTTCATCCCAAAAACACAAAAATTGAAAAAAAAGGGAAAAAATTGACATTAAGTGTTTTTCAAAGTGTTAGTCTTTTTCTTTCTTTTTTTTTTTTTACGTTTTTGGGATGTCTGCATTCAGTTTCATCCCAAAAACATAAAAATTTAAAAATGGGAAAAAATGTACATAATTGTTTTTCAAAGTGTTTTTTTATGTTTTATTATTATTATTATTATTAGTATTATTATTATTTACGTTTTTGCGATGTCTGCATTCAGTTTCATCCTAAAAACAAAAATAAAAAGAAAGGGGGGGGGGGTGACTTGTGTATTTCACATAGCAGCGACAATATGATATAAAAAGATCATATTTATTAAACATCGGAAAACTGATTAGCCGATTCATTAGGTACACCTCCCGAAAACCTTCAAGATGCATCAAAGTGCTCACTCGATGTGGGAATGTCTGACATGAGGCCGACTCGTATCTCGATACACAGGTTGCGATTGGACTGAAAAACGTTATCTTTCATAGCAGAACAGTTCGATACGGTGCGATTAAGTCTGGGAACGATACGATTTTCTATTCGATATGGTTCATTTCAATATTCAAAACTTATTGTGACATTTGTTGCTTATAGACGCTAATCATAAAACACCACACATTTTTACAGTATCTTCAAAGCTGTTAAAAAACAAGAGCAAAAATGTCTTCTATATTTTCATATGTTCAATCAATGAATTTTCTGCGTGCCAAATATGAAGCAATACTAACCTTAAACTCCAGCTCCATGGCGGTGACGGTCTCCCCAGGTGGCACGTGGCTGAGCTTGTGTATGTGCGCGTAGAGGTTCCGGGCGGCCACCTCGGTGTTTCCGCACACGGCGGCCTCCAGCAGGGCCTCGTGGATGAAGACGTACTGGTCCTCGGTCTGGACCATGTAGTTCCTCTGGGCCCTCATGCAGGTGACGTGTCCGTACACGTCCACCGAGTGCTCGTGCTTCATGCGCTCCAGCATGGCGTCGATCACCATGAAGCAGCCCGTGCGGCCGACCCCCGCGCTGGAAACCGGGTGTCAACGCGCTCGTATCAGGCTATGCTAGCATGCATGCTAAGCGTTTTGACGCTTGTGTTCTGGTTCGATTGACTCCTGCCCGTGACGTTATCAAGTCAAGAAGCAGGAAAACGACACTTTCTTGCGTGTTTACCTGCAGTGGACCACCATGGGTCCGGCGTCCGGGGGGTTACAGGCTTTGACCCTGCGCAGGAAGGCCAGCGTGGGGGTGGGATACTCAGGCACGCCGTGGTCGGGCCAGGCCAGGAACTGGAACTGCCGCACTTCCCTCCTCTCACTCGAACCGTTCTAAAGCAAACATGACCGTCAAATATCAGGTCAATATGATACAGGCATCAAATATGACGAACAATATGTAGCGCTCGCGGTACCGTGCCTACATTAACTCATTCACTCGCAACCATTTTCAATGAAGCAACCCCTTTCGGTGTTTTACTAGATTTTGACTGATTTTGCAAAACCCACAAAATATTGTGTTCTATTGCTATACAAACATGGAACCTCCCAAAAGGAAGATTAGCGTCTCTTCTTTCATCAGGGAAAAAAAAAATATTTGTATCTGTTTTCCTTTTGCAGGAATTAGCATTAGCATGTAGCTACGTTTCATCATTATTCACATTCCCGGTAAAAACACTGCCAAAAAGAGCTTGTTGCAACATGGCCCTTGCCGATCTCTTATACTCTGCTGCCACCTTCTGGGTGTTTATTGTAATAACTACCATTGCTTTAAGCCACCTCTTCATGTCAGAAACTGCATCAAATCCTTCTGTATGCGCTTGCGTAAAAAAAACAAAACAAAAAAAAACCCACGTATAAATCAGTTTGTGGGAGTGAAGCAGAAAATATTAAAAAACATATTTCCACGTTTTTGGGTTTGAATGAGTTAAACGTGACGTAAATGCAAGCTACTCCCTTTCAACCCTTTCATGTTCATCATCCACTCCTTTTGAACCCAGAAACATGAAAAACAAGCATTTAATGTGATGTATGTAAAAAATAAATATAAAAATGTGGTACATTAGAGGTGTCAAAACACTAAGTATGATGTCAAATAGGTACATTACTGGTGGTTGGAGGTTAATGTGGTACATAAGGGTGTATACAATAAATGTGATCTAAATTAATAATGTAAATAAAATATGTTCATGTAAAATTGGTAAATTAGGAGTACATAGAAATTATATATTGTAAAATTGCTACAGTGGTACGGAAGCGTACTGCATTCACTTGATAAAAAAAACCCTCCTGTTTTTCTGACATATTTTTTGGGGGAGCTTGTTACTTTTTTTGTGTGTTTTTCGGAATATATTTTTTTTATGACAAAAGAAAATATTCAGTAAAACAGAAAAAAAAGTCAGAAAAAAAAAAAAAAACTCAAAAAATGCAATATGCTTCCGTAACATTGGAGGTGTATAAACACTAAAAATGATGTAAATATGGTGCATAAAAGATGTATGACAATGTGGTACATAAAGGTGTGTACATTAAATGATGACTGTAAACTACATTAGTGATATGTAACATTTAATATGATATAAATATTGTACATGTATAGAGGTACATTACAGGTGTATGAGATTAAAAAATGGTATATCAGAGGTGTATGGGCTTTAACTCATTCACTACCAGTCCAGTTAAAATGGATCTGTGACGTCTGTAGTCATTAATGGCAGTTCCTGATTTTGAAATGGAGAAACATTTGTGATATATAGAAACTTTAAATATGATTGAGTTGATGATAAGTATGTTGCATTAGCCTGACCTTGTAGAGTGCGAAGGTGCGTACGCTGTAGGTGGCCAACTCCACAGTGTCCAACATGGTCACCTGGATCATGCCGTAGGTTTCAGTACCACGACTGGGCCAGTATTGGTCGCACTTCACCTGCAGACATGCACACACACACACACACAAGCACATCAACATCCTCCTCTTCCTCACAATCGTCATCGCAGTCGCACCCGCGACTTCTCCTCCAGGCGCGTCATCATGACGACAGTTGAGGTGCGCTGCTCCCACACGAGCCTCCAGAAGTCTCCGAGGGTGTCGGGCAGCGGCCCCTGCGTGGCGATGTAAGCGTTCTGCTTCCGGTAGCCGTCCACGTAGTTGGCGTTGATGTAGTCGCTGCCGGGGACGCCTGCGACGAGGACGGCATTGGAATCAAACGGGCGTGGGGGCGGCGGGTTGAAAACCGCAACGCTTGGCGCTCACCGTCCACGGGCGTGAGGAGGACTCTGGTGTGGTCGTAAGCGATGACGTTGGCGTAGCGGTTCTTCGGCTTGTTGATCTCCATGTTGGAATGTTCCCATGTGAATTGCTGACCGGGGTCGATGGACTGAAGGGAGACACGTAAACGTCGCCTTCGTTACACGCATCCGTCCAAAAAATTCTTTGGATTCACGCCAGTTACAATAACAATCGCAATGTGATACGATCACTACTGTTGCAATATTTACGATTCACAGAAATATAAATGCAATACAATTCAAAAATTAAGTTGCATAATAATAATAATAATAATTATAATAATAATAATAATAATTCATTGAATTTATAGGTGCCTTTTAAGACACTCAAGGTCAGCGTACAACATAATGAAATAAAATAAAAAAAACATCTTTTAATGATAATGCATAAGATTTGGTCAATAACTTTTGAGGTATTTGTGCTTCAAGGTGTGCATGTACGTTCGTGTGTGTGCATCAGGGTTATTGTAGTTTTGGAATTCTTCATTTTAGTTAGTTTGGATTTTGTTTTGAGTTTAGTTTTTTTAAATTTAGTTCGTTTTTATTAGTTTTCAGGGTGCTTCTGTTAGTTTTAGTTATTTATAAATGCTTAGTTTTAGTTAGTTTCAATATTAGTTTTATGTTTTTTTTTTAATGTGTATTACTTGTGTGCAATATTTAAAAAACGCCATGGGAGTGACATCATCTGATGGTGCTTTTTTATTGGCTGCTGCTTAATGACGTCACTTCTGTGTGACACATTTTCAATCGTCCTTATTCCAGTTAATATCGAAATAAATCTACTTAAAATCACATTTAAAATCATCCACAAAGGCTCATGCATTAAATTAATTACCAAGGAGTAAAACAAAGGACATTTTTGCTATAATTATAGCTATAGTTAGCTTTGTAAACATTAAATGTCGTTTCAGTTAGTTTTTGGGTTTTTTTTCAACGCATTTTTCGTTTTTATTTTATTTTGTTCAACTAAATTGTTTTTGGAATTTCAGTTTTCGTATTTTCATTAGTCTGCGATTGGCTGGCAACCAGTTCAGGGTGCCCGAAGCCGGCTGGGATAGGCTCCAGCAACCCCGCGAAGATGAATAAGCGGTCAAGAAAATGGATGGATGGATATTTTCCTTAATTTTAGTGAACTAATAACCTCGGTGCGCGTACTACCTCGTACTCCTGCGAGAAGCGCAGGCCGTCGTTGGCCTTGAGTCGATCGATGTGGTCGGCCAGGTCGCAGGCGGCGATGGGAGGATGTTGTCTCATTCCTAGCAGAGAGATCACAAACACGGTGGAGAAAAGACGAGCTCACATAGACAAAACAAACACAAGCACTAAAGCAAAGCCGGCCCAAGGTATATGCAAATTAAGCACCTACTTAGGGACCCCAAATTGAAAACCATCAGTTAATATCAGTAAAACCTGAAGAATAAAAAAAAATATGCAATTTTGGTCCAGATTTTCTGTAAAATGAAAAGAAAAAATCTAACAGGCCAAAAAATTGATGTGGTGGGCCGGATCTGGCCCTCGAGTCTTCAGTTTGACACCCATGGCGTGGATGATGTTCATCATAATAGAAACATCCAAAATTTTGACCTCAAAAGTAAGAAAATCAAACTTTGCTGAGGTCCTTAGAGACACGTGGGTCGGCTTCTGGGTGAGACGAATGACAACTCACTTGGTGTGGTTGGACAACTGAGGGTGCTGCCACCTGTTGGGAGGAGGAGGAAAACGTCACAAACGGGTCAGTGGACTGGAAGTGATGGGAGGTGTGGATTTTGTGATTTGTGCACACAATAGCTTGCCGATCAAAAGCAACGGTGTGAGCGTGTGTATTTGTGCGCGTGCATGCCTTGCGCCTGATAGTTGAGCCTCCTCATCTCCACGGGGTCGGCCGAGTGGGCCAGCAGTGAGTCCTTCACGCCCGCCATATGCTCGTCTTTGGATGACAGAGACGTTCGCTTCCTGGGGGGGAAAAGACCAACAGTGCATTGAATGAAGTAGCATTGGAAAGGTAGCATTGAATAATGTAACATTAACAATGTAGCACTTAAATATCATTAAACAATGTAGGATTGAATAAAGTGGAACTGACTGAATAATGTCGTTTGGAAAAGTGGTATTACATGAAGTTATAATGAGTACTAAAAAAGTAGCATTGAAAAGGTATCAGTGAAAAATGAAATTTGGACATGTCGCTCAGTATAAAGTATTGAAAGAGCAGTGATGAAAAAGTAGCGTTCAAAAAGTAGCTTTGTATAACGTGACATTAAATATGTACTTTTAAAAAGTATCTTTGGTATGGAAAAGCAGCAGTGAATATCAGCATTGAATAAGGTTAACATTGAATAATGTAGGATGATTATTGCAGCACTGAAAAAGTGGCATTGAAAAGGTAGCAATGAGTAAAGTAACATTACAAATGTAGCATTTAAACAGTAGTAGTGAATAATAATAATAATAATAATAATAATAATAATAATAATGAAGTAATTTGAAAATATAGTTTGAAGAAACTAAATAAAAAAAGCAGGTAAGCAAGCATTGTATAACATTTAAAAAGCAGAATTGGAAAATTAGCATTGAATAAAAAAAACATTGAATAAAATCATTTTTTTTTTTTTTTTGTCAAGAGAAAGCTCAGAATTCATTCATTCATTCGGTAGTCTTACTGATAAAATCTATTTTCTATATCGCCTGTCCTTATCAGGATGCATTTAATAAAATAAAATTGAAAAAAATGACAAAAAGTAGCACTGAATAGGTGTATAGTAAAATAAAAAAAATTAAGAAAAAGTACAAGGGGCTCACTTACCTTTCTTGTTTGCTGCATCCAGAGAGCGAGAGAGAAGAAAAGCAGCAAGCAGAGAAAGAGTTCAAAGGTCAAGAACATGACGTCCAATGCAAACTGTCATGTAAAGAAGAGGTCGTGCCGCGGTTGCGCGCAACTCAAGAGTCACTGACCTCTTGAAGAGCAGAATGGCGATGACGATGATGACGATGAGGATGACGGCCAGCACGGGTCCCATCACCCAAAGCATCTCGGGGTCCTCGGAGTGGCGCGCCATCCCGCTGTGGAGCTTCACAGCGATGGCGTCCGAGAACGGGCTGGCCGCCAGCGTCCTCTGCTACAAAGGGGCCGCACGGCAAACGTGAACATTGAGCATACAATTGGAAAGCACGCAAGACGAGGTAACGTTTTATGTTGTTTATCATTTCTTCTCTTCACACTTGTCGCTGTATTGTTTTGTTTTTTTTGCGACCTGATTACGCGGTGGAGACTCTTACAGAGTCGCGGTCCGTCAGCTCAGCCAGCACGAAGAATCGGTACTGCTGTTGCCCTGGCAACGCCTTGTTGCGGAAGCCGTGGTACACGTGACCGTCACCCAGCGTGAAAACCTCGGGAAGCGAGTCCAGCTTGGCCGCCACGTACGGCCGCAGGAAGTCGCTCTCAAGTTGCCTCCGCTTCCTCCGGGCGTCATCCTCGCCTTCCAGGAGCTACACAAAAGATTTTAAAAATGTAAAAAAAAAAAAACTTTCCCACGACTGATGGAATCCATTGTCGCCAAACGTTTTTCTTTTCTATTGTGTCAATGAGAAAGTTATGAGACTTTATGAGGCAACACTTGATCTTATTTTTGGCAACTGAGCTAAAATAAGGTGTGCATAATAAGAATTTGGTTGCGTCTATATTGTTTAAACTTATCAAAAGTATATTTACATGAATTCACTTTCCCTCTGTTTTTGTTTTTGTCCAATAAAGATATCTAGCAATAGACTTAGACTTAGACTTGACTTTATTGATCCCTTTGGGATGGCTCCCTCTGGGAAATTTACATGTCCAGCAAGCAATGAGAACAGATAATAAAATAAAAAATAATTCAATCAATCAATATATAAGGTTATTACACCAGAGATTGAATTAATAATAATAATTATAATAATAAAATGAAAAATAAGAATTCAATCAATCAATAAATAAGGTTATTACATCAGAGATTGAATTAATAAAATAAAAAATACAAATTCAATCAATCAATAAATAAGGTTATTACACCGGAGATTGAATTAAATAAATTAAAATACAGTAAATATATGCGAGTTACCTTATTATTATTTTTTGTTTGTTTTACCTCCACCAAGCTCAAGCGGTATTGTTTGGTTGACATTTGTTACGATATTAGCCGCACCATATTTAGATCAAATGTTGAGCCTTTCTGTACTTTTAGGGCCACCGTACTTCACCAGGTTTTCCCACAAGTCAGCAAAAACAAGACACTTACCTCTTGGAGGTCCATGTCTTCAGGGTTCTCCCACCTCAGGGATGCTGAGATGACCGGAACCACCACAACGTAGAACCACCTGAACATGTGTCACATCCATCATAATGTACCTTTGCGATGTAGATGAAAATGTCTGAATATGTTGAATATTCAGGACAGCGCCGACCTGAACGGGGTCCCCGGCGGAACCCGAGGCAGCCGCAGCATGACTTTCCCGCCCTCCTCCACGTCCTGCGGATACTCTGAAGGTTTGTTCAGGAGCAGGTCAGGAGCGGTCCGGATGGAGACCTGCTGCTGGAGGCCGCCGGCGCTGTTCCCGCGGCTCATTAGCACAAAGGAGTATTCGGTGTCGGGTGTGAGCTGTGTGATGAGCTTCCTCTTGAGTTCGCCGTGCACCTCCACGCTCTGCTGGTTGTACAGGATCTGCCGGGGATGACAACATCGGCGCGATGATGACATTGCAGCCGCTACTACTACACTTCGATTGGAGATTTTCTACCTTGAGGGGCACCTCGGACTCGAAGATCTCAGGAACATCCCAGGTCAGCAGCACAGACGTTTTTGTCACTGTCTTCACACCAAAGTTCTTGGTGAATACTGAGGGAACAACAGAAGGATGGATGATTTATTTTCAGTTGACAAAAGTTCAAGGCAGAAGGAACATTTTGCTATTCCTAAGCTCCAGTTACTTCAGCGGCTGGGTGTGGTCAAAAACAAAGTCAAAAACCAAGTTAACAACCATGTCACAAACCTAGTGGAGAACCAGTCAAAAACCAGGTTGAAAAGCAAGTCAAAAAAACAGTCAGGAACCTGCCAAGTATAAAGGTAAACATGAAGTCAAGAATGAGTCCCAAGTAAAGTCCAAAATTAAGTCAAAAGCCACGTAAAGAATCAGTCACATACCCAGTCAAAATCCAGTCAAGAACCAGGTGCAAATCCAATCAAAAACCAGGTCAAAGCCAAGTCAAGAACCTGTTAAGAACCAAGTAAAAAAAAAAAGTCACGTACCCAGTCAAGAACCAGGTAAAAATCCAATCAAGAACAAGTCAAAAACCAGGTCAAAATCAAATCAAGAACCAGTTAAGAACCAAGTCAAAATCAAGTCAAGAACCAGTCAAAAATCCAGTCAAGTACCAGTCTATACCCAAGTCAAAATGTGCCAGTCAAGAATCAAGTCAAGACCACATTAAGAACCAAGTCAGAGACCAGACAAGTACCCAATCAAAATTCAGGACCCAGGTAAAAAAAAATTAAATCAAGAACCAGTCAAAAATAGGTCAAAAGACCAAGTCAAGAATCAGTTAAGAACCGAGTCAAAAACCAGTCAAAAATCAAGTCAAGAATCAGTCAGAATTCCAGCTAAGGCCCAGTCTATGCCAAAGTAAAAAATCCCCCTCAAGTCAAAATCCAGTCAAGAATCAGGTAAAAAGCCAATCAAAAACCAGGTCAAAGCCAAGTCAAGTACCAGTCAAAAACCAAGTTAGGATCCAAGTCAAAGAACAGTCAAGAACCCATGACATCAAGAACCAATCAGTTACCAAGTCAGAACCAAGATAAGAACCATGCCAAGATCTTCCATTGTAAGGTCATGCAGTTATGAGAGTTAGGTTGTGCCTACCTGGCATTGCGGTGGACATGGTCCTGCTCTGAATGCTGGGGCTGAGCGGTCCGCCGCCCTTCGCGGTGAAGGCCTGCACGCGGATGTCGTAGGTGGTGTCGGGCCGCAGGCCGTTCAGGCTCGCGTGCGTGTCCGCCGTGGCGTCGGAGCTCTCGTTCTGGCTGTTGATGTCGCGGTAAACCACCACGTACTTGACGATCTTCCCGTTGCGCTCGGCCAACGGGGGCGGCTCCCAGGCCAGCCGGGTGGAGGTGGCGGTCAGGCCCACCACGCTCAGGTTGAGAGGGTAACTGGCGGGCGTGTCCTCGGGGGTGTTGATCTCCTTCACGTACTCTTCGCCGTGGCCCGCTCGGTTCTTGGCGCACAGTTTGAAGATGTAGGCGGCGCCTTTGTGGAGGCCGGTGACGGTGAAGTGGTCGTCGGTCTTGTGGAAGTCCCTGACGGCGAAGGCGCCCTCCTCGGCCCGCTTGTACTGCAGCCGGTAGCCCATGTGCTCGCCCACCATCTCCTTGGGCGGCTGCCATTGGATCAGCGCCGTGTTGCCGATGGTAGTGCTGATCATCATGGTGGGCTTGCCTGGAACTGTAAACGCAAAATAAGAACGCCAAGTCGGACTAAGGTTTGGGGGTTCTTAAGATTTCTCACATTCAGGCTATTTCCTGTTTTCTCAACGACTCAAACGATAAAAGAGTTTCTTTACTAATGGCGCCACTATCGAACGCCCCGACTTTTGCCAACGCACCTGCCCCCGTGGTGGTGACAAGCCGGGCCTTGCTGTGGGCGCCGTCCCCCTTGGTGGTGTAGGCCGCCACCGTCAGCGAGTAGGTCGTCTCCGGCAGCAGGCCCGTCAAAATGGCTTCCTGTTGGGAAAAGAATCCAAAACGTTTTTTTGAGAACCGGTCCTCAGTTTTTTTGATTGTTCGAAATGGTTTGCTTCAAAAGAGCTAATTGGTTCTCTCATATCTTGGAAGGTATGCAAAAAACTGCATGAAGCTTTCTGGTGTCCTGCCATACAATACCATAACTCATTTGCTCCCAAATACGTATAAATAGGTTCTATTTTAAATGTTTAACTGTCCCAAAGACGTATTTATACGTTTTTTTATGCTAGAGCATACAGAAGGCTTTGATGCAGCCTCACAACTGCAGAGAACGGGTGAAGCAATGGTAGTAATTACAAAAACGGCCAGCAGGTGGCAGCAGAGTATAAGAGATCAACCTGGGCCATGTTGAAAACAATTTGTTTCCCCACAATTCTGAACAGATTTGTGAATAATGATGAAACTTAGCTATATTCGAATGCTAATTGCTGCAAAACGGAAACAGATAGAAATACACTTTTTTTTCCTGATGAAAGAAGAGATTCTAATCTTTCTCTTTGTAGGTTCCATGTCTTTATAGCAAAAGAACCCGATATTCTGTGGGCTTTGCAAAATCAGTAAAAATCCAATAATTGAATCATAATCGCTACTTTTTTTTTTTTTTTCCAATTAACATCCCTGGACACCACCAGTAATTCAAAATGGAGGAAATGACAGAAGAGCTGTTTATCCACCAAGCAGGTGAACGACATCAACATCACACTGAAAACGTAAAGCTCAAAAAACAAAAAAGGAAAAAAAACACAAAAAAAAAGTCATTTGTTGTTTGTCGAGGTCCAGCGAATGCAGGTGTGTTGAAAGAAGGAGGCAGGTGAGGTCACAGTAAGATGGCAGCCGGCGCCGGAGCGGAACGTTCCGCCGGTGGTCTCGGCCGCGTTTTGTTTTGTTTTGTTCACCTTGGAGGAGCGTCGCAGCCGATTTGCAGCTTTCCCGTCTCATCCCGGGTCAGCCCGCGAAATCCGAGGCGTTCGCGACGAAAGCCGCGCGGCTGCCGTGGGTGTCTCTCCGGGGACCTGTCTCACGGCCTCAGCCTGATAAGTTTAGTGGCGCCCCCTGGCTGTGCTGACATGACAATGACGCTGATCCGAAGCAACGCGCAAGATTTCCAACTTCACCTTTACACACACGCACCGCATTCACTCGGCATTACGGTGCAAGGGGAGCCGCACCTGAGCCAAAAAAAGGCTCAAAAACATTAAGCACATAACAAATGGAGTTAGCCGCTAATGTCGCTAACAAACTTCGCTTTATACTCTTATTCTAAAATGCAGGAATACATGAGTTTTTTTCTTTCTCAATATTCTACCCACAACAACATTTTCTGAATATGAGGCCACAAGCTTGGCACATTTTAGGCTGTTTGGCCCAATTCCATCGTTTCACTTTTCAGCTCCTCTCAAGCGACATCAAATTGGTTGGCACAGAAATTTCCACATCTCTCGAAATGTTAAAGTCCGGACTCCGGATGGGCCACTCCATTCCAGAGACATCCCCTGCCAGTCCGAGTATATTTGGCCAATGACTGCACCGAAGAGAGCGTGACATTACATCCAAATCATCACTAATATAACTAACATGTAGAGCTCCCAGTGTTGACATGACGACCCAGTAGTGTTAATTTCATCAATAAAAATTCAACACAAATAATTTCGTCAACACGCATTTTCCACAGGACTAAAACTAGACTAAAACCCTCATTAATAAACAATAACCGTGACTAAATCATTATGCATTTTCGTCGACGAATGAAGACGAGATGAAAAAGTCCTTCACTTAATAAAAATTGGATTAAAATCTACGGACATTTTAGTTCATGAACAAAAAATGAGACGGAAATCACATGATTTTGTAATTGTCTCTGCAATCTGTCATGCCTGTGACACCGTCGTTTGACGATTCAGGGTGAAAGGTTAAAAAAAACAAAAAACGTAAATTATAATTTAACTTAACATTAATACAACGTTCCAACAATAATAATGCGACTGCTAACTAATGCTGGCTAACTTGCTAGCTAATAGCATGGAGCCATAATAGCCACTGTAATTGTGTGTCAAGTTTTTGTTTTTCATCAAAAAAGATGAGAACATTTTTATGTGAAATAGTTTCAGACCTGAAAAGGTTCAATAAATCTGCAGACAAAAAAAAAAAAAATATATATATATATAGGGGTAAAATGGTTGTCCTGACTAAAACTGGACTAAACAGTTTTTCTTGACTAAAACTAGACGAATAAAATTCCGTTAAAAAAATAAAAAATAAAAAATAAAATGCTCGATTTATAGTCAACTAAAAATGGACTAAATGAAAATGGGATAAACTGTGATAAAAACTAACAAGCATAACTGAAATTGGACTAAAACTGAGACAAAATTTAAAAATGGCAAACAAAATGAACACCACTAGCCAGTGAAATATACTCCGACAAATGGAATCCGAGTAACGATTGACTGCGTGCCCCTTTAAAGCTGCTGTGAGAGAAGATGGAGGCCGAGCGTGAGCGTGGAGTGATCAGATAAGATTGGTCGCCACCAATGTCGCTCGCCTGAGCTCCCAAAAACAAAACAAATGAGTCACGTGACTGAAGCGTCACACCGAGCGTGTCCAAACAAAAGATAGGCAGGAAGATGCTGAGAAAACGGGAATGGGGATCAACTTTTTTTTTTTTTTTTTTTTATTGTAAAACGACCACTTGACTCACGTCTTATTATGAATTTTACCTTGTTCAATTGTAATATTGCTGTTATCGTAAAATTAAGATTGTTTTCCTTATAGTAGGTTATTATGATTTTTTTTTTTTTGTGGTTGATTTTTTTTTTGTTTGAATAACATTACAACTGCTTTCTGTTAATATGAAAAGGTTCTCATAAAAACAACAAAATATTTATTAGAATTTTAGAATGTATTTCTCAGAATTAAGGTTATTTTAGTAAACTAAAACTAATGAAAAAAAAATGTAAAACTAAAATTTTGAAACTAAAATAAAAAAAAAACAATTTCAGTAATTAAATGAAATAAAAACAAAAATGCTTTTTTAAAAACAAAAACTAACTGAAACTACATTTAATGTTTACAAAACTAACTAAAACTAACTATAATTACAGCAAAAAATGTCCTTCGTTTTAGTCTTCGGTAATTAATATAATGCATGAGCCTATGGGGATGATTTTAAATGTGATTTTTAAGTAGATGTATTTTTATTTAGTTTGAAAGTGTGTCACACAGAAGTGATGTCATCTAGCAGCAGCCAATAGAAAAGCACCTTCAGATGACGTCGCTCTCATGGCGCTTTTTTTTTTTTTTTTAATATTGTGCAAAAGTAATACATATTTGAAAAAAAAAAAAACTAAAACTAATACTGAAACTGAGAAACTAAAAGTAAGCATTTATTAAATAACAAATAAAAACTAACAGAACCACTCTGAAAACTAATTAAAACTAACTAAATAAAAAAAAAAAAAACTCAAAATGAAATCAAAACTAACTAAAATGAAAATTCAAAAACGATAACAAACCTGCTCAGAATGTTTTGATTTTTAATGTTATGACAGACAAATCGATAGATACTGTACTTTATGAATCCTTAGGGAAATTCCAGGTGTGATATTCCACACTGTTATAAGGATTAGATGATTTCCTGAATGTTTTCTGTAATCATCCTATTTGTTTTCAACGAGGACGTCTCAGAGGAGACGCGGACAAAAAAACAAAAAAAAACCCCGAGATGATTCAGATTGTTCGGGTGCGCGCGGGCACGCCTGTGCGTGTCTCGCTCTTCCTCATCCTCATCCTCCTGGCACCCTCAGGCCACGTTCCATTTCCCTCATGCAGGCTGATTCTTATCCGCGTTGCCAAAAAAGAAAAAGGAGAGTGGGAAAGTCCGAGTTCATCTCCTTGTTTTTGCACACGCTTTGGTTTCCAGGGTGACTTTTCTTGGTGTGACTTGATGGAGCGTCTTCGCGTCTTTCTTTTCTTTTTTTTTTTTCTTCTTGTTTTGTTTGGCTTGCGGGTGTTTTTGTGACAGCAGGGCGAGATTTATGTCCAATACTTCCACTTGCCCCAAAGGGGGTAAACAACAGGCGACTAATTGTGTCTCCTTATGTGCATATTTAGAATATGTTTAATATGTTCATACTTCATTTCGCTTCTCTTCGTTGTCCACTCCCTCTAAATGTCCCAATACCGTTGAAAAAAAAGGGAGAGATCTAATTTTATGTGTGACGCCGAGTTATTGTAGTTTTGGAATTTTTCATTTAAGTTAGTTTTGATTTCGTTTTGTTTTTTAAATTTAGTTAGTTTTAATTAGTTTTCAGTGTGGTTTTGTTAGTTTTAGTTATTTAATAAATGTTTAGTTTTAGTTTGTTAGTTTTCGTATTAGCTTTAGCTTTTTTTTTTTTTAAATGTGTATTACTTGTGTGCAATATTTTAAAAAAAAAACAGCATGGTAGCAATGTCATCTGAAGGTGCTTTTTTCTATTGGCTGCTGCAAGATGACGTCACTTCTGTGTGACACACTTTCAAACGCCCCGATTCCGATTAATATCAAAATAAATGTACTTAAAATTACATTAAAACTCATCCCCAAAGGCTCATGCGTTAAATTAATTACCAAAGACTAAACAAAGGACATTTTTGCTATAATTATATTCATCTTAGTCTTGTAAATACAAAATGTAGTTTCAGTTAGCTTTCGTTTTTTAAAAACCAGTTTCGTTTTTATTTCATTTCATTAACGAAATTGTTTTTTTGAGTATTTTGGGTTAGTTTTAGTTTACTAAAATAACCTTGGTGTGACCTCATCAAATACATCTGGAAAAATTTGAATTTGTATACAAATGTGGACAAAAATGTATTAGGACAACTCCAGGCAGTTGTCCCAATGCTTTTGTGTCATTCTCAAAACAAGGTGAAAGTGAATGAAAACGAGCTGGGAACGAACGCAAGCGAGTACCTGAGCGTCAGGGTGGGCAACGTCCACGATGAGGGGCTGCCCGTGCGGCTCGCCTCGCTCCATCCTGGAGTAGACGATCTGGTAGCCTCGAATGTGGCCATTCTGCTTGACGGTCAGCGGCGGCTTCCAGCTCACCCGTATCGCCGTGGCGTTGACGGCGTCCACCTCCACCTTTCTGGGCGGTGCTCCAGGCACTGAACACATACAACAACAACAACAACAAAACAACAAGAAAGGTTTTTATCATTGGAAAATGTGGTGAGTAAAATAATATAAATACTGTACATTTAAATATGCTCTAAAATGTGATAACAAAACAAACACTACATTTATATTTTAAAGCACAAGATTAAATGTGTTAAAAAAAATTTTTGCAGAATAATGTGTTTAAATAAAAAATGACTAATTGTGGGAATGCTGAAGCATTCCCACATGTTATTGTGATTTTTATTCTCCACACTTTTTTGCTGCCTAACAACTCCCACATAATATTTCCAATTAACATTGTTCAAAGTTCAACTAGCTTAAAAAATTAACGCCTTCTGGGGTATATATTGTCGGATTTCACATTACATCCAATATTTGAACAATTTAACATTTAATATCAACTTTTCCCCATTCATTTTCAATGGGACAGACATTGAACTTGTTCTAAATACGTTCCACGCCCACTTCCATATAACTTATCATCATTACCAGGTTTTTGATACTGCTCGGTGGCACAGTTGACAAAGTGCATTATCCAGTATTATCCATTATCCAGGAGGTTATAATTTCATAATTTATCTCTCAATTTGCTTTCAGCATTCCCACGCAATTTCTCCAGAAATTGCACTTAGTCTAGTAACTAAATAATATTAAACTAAACTAACTAAACATCAGCGTCTCTTCAAATTTTCAAGGAAAACGATTAAAAGCGTTGTTCTTCCGAGCAGGACGAAAGGTGGCCTTTGAAATTCCCGGCGATGTCCTGCCATCCACGTACCGTCCTCCTGCGTCCTGACGCGGGCCGGCGGACTCTCCGGTCCGGGTCCGACGTCGGTGACCGCTCGCACCCGCACGGAATATTCCGTCCACTTTTCCAGACCCTCCAGGACGAAGCTGCGCTCGTTGGCGCCGATGCCCAACACCTGGTGGCGCTGCGCGTCCTCCCTGTCCAGCGCGCAGTAAGCGAGGGAGTAGCCGGTGACGGCGGCGGCAGTGTCGTAGGGCCCGCCGGGAGTGGCGGGCGGTGGCGCCCAACTCACTTGGATGCTGGTGGAGCTCAGGCTGAGCAAGTGGACGTCCTGGGGGGGCACCGAGGGGGCTGATGGGAAGACAAACGCATCATGGAAGACGACATGCTCACATGAAAACGTACAAAAAAGTATGCACACATGGTGAAATGGCACAAAGACACAATGTGGCGGGGGAGCGAGGACAGGCTGGAGATGACGGTCCAGGTCGAAGTTGGGCGTGGTGAGGCCTAATTAGCTGTGAATTCAACTAACATGACGCTAGGGAACATGTCGCCTTGTCTTTGGTTTTGAAGAGTCCAGAGAGGGTTTAATGAGGACCAGTTAGCAGCCCGCTAACAGCAAAGATCCAAAGGATGTTGCCCCCTTCTCTTAAATCTACAGGGCTCAAGGAACATTTTGCTACCTTGTCTTTCATCTCAGGTAGTACAGCGAGTGTTTCTAGTCCAGTTTGCATTTTGCTAAACTAGCAAAGATCCAGAGGAACATGTCACCTTGACTTGGGTCTTATAGAGTCCAGTGAGCGTTAAAGGGACAAATATCAGTGTGCTAACCCAGCACAGATGCGGCGTAAACATTGTCTTCTTGTCTTTGGTCTCGTAGAGTCCATTCCAGTAGGCACAGCTAGCATCATGCTAAATCTAGCACAAATCCGGAGGGACATTTTTCTACCTTGGCTTCTATCCTGTAAAATCCAGTGACTGTTTAAGGACAAGTTAGCGGCATGCTAATCTTACACAGATACAGAATAACATGTCTCCTTGTCTTCAGTATTGTGAAATCTGCCATCTCCTTAATATTAGGGAGTCCAGTGAGTGTGTAGAGTCCAGTTAGCAACATGCTAACCCAGTACAGATCCAGAGGAACATTTTGCCAACTTGTGTTGCTCTTGAGGAGACCGGCTAGCAACATGCTAACCTAGCACGGCTCTTGGATAATTTTGCCAGCATGTCTTTGGCCAGTGAGTCATTTAGGATCAGTTAGCAATTAGCATCATGCTAACGTAACATGAATCTCGAGGATCACCCCACACACACAAACCGGAAAACACATTTTGCACTTACTGGATCGGGCGGTCCTGCCCTCGACGGGACTCGTGAAAACTCCTAAGCCCGTCTCAGACCTGGCGGCCAGGGTGAACACGTAGACGGTGTCGGCTTTCAGATCGTCCACAGCGTAGGATCCGGTGGGTTCAAAGGTCACGCTGTGCTGCCAGAGCACAATCAGCATGGTTTCATCAAATGTCAGCCATCTTAGATCTTCTTCTAATTCAGGCCCAGGCAAACTTCGGGGCTCAAGGGCCAGTTTTGATTTTGTAGATAAAGAAATGCATGTAAATAGTTGATAAAAGAAAATACCTTTTGAAAATGGTCAATTAGAATAAACAGGGCAGCCGTGCAACATTATGTTGTCTCAAGATTCAAAGTCTGGACGTTTTTTTTAGACAATAAGTGAAAACATTAGGTTAGATACATTTAAGTAAGCCCATTTGTTAAAAATGCTTCCCTGTAAGGTTACGGTGCAGAAGAAAGTGCATCAGACACAAAGGTAAGCGCGTACCGATTCATTTCTGCCGATTCTGCCGAGTCCACTGCCCTTGGACCATACCTTGCCCAGCCCTGATCCAAATATAAAAACGAATCCAAAGTCCATCTACCTTCTCCTGGGGGTCGTTGGCCTCCCAGTAGCGCAACTCATACCCGACGACCGGATCCTCCACGGGCCAGAGCCACGACAGCATGATGCGAGAGTCCAATTCGGCTTCGGCTTCCAAATCCGAAGGCTGAGCAGGAACTGAAGAAGCAAGAAGAAGAATTGGCGTTTAATTTATGAGGGTGTGAAAAGGTGCACCACAGTAATAAACGAAGAAGGTCACATGACTTTGTTGGTGTGTTTTTTTTTTTTCTTTCACATGCAGTGTGTTGTCATTGCACCTCCTTGCTGCATCTTGATGAGCAGGACGTCAGACGGGGGTCCGTCACCCACTGACGTGAAGGCGAGCACCCTCAACGCGTAGGTGGCGTCTGGGACGAGTCCGGCCACGGTGGTCAGCTGACTGTCATCCGTGTTATGTTTATTCCAGGCGCCGAGCGGCTCATGGGGATCGGCGCTGTAGTAGACCCGGTATCCCCGAACCTGCCCGTTGGCCTCCTCGGGCGGCTCCCATTGGACCAGCACGGTGGTGGGACTCAGCATCCGGGCCTGGACGCGGAGAGGAGGCGAGGAAGGCGCCTGCTCGCTGGTGAGCGTGGCCACCAGGGCCCCCGGAGGTCCCCGGCCCACGTTGTTGACCGCCATCACCCGGAATTCGTATTGGGAGAAGGGGCTGAGACCGCCGATGCTGTAGCGGGTGGTGGCCACGCCGTCCACCTCCTGGAAGCCGTTGTCCGATGCCTTAGCGCGGTACTGGATCACGTAATAGGACACGGGCTCCGAGGTGCCCGAGTACCACGTTAGGGTGACGCTGGTGGCGGTGGTCTCGGTCACCATCAGGGAGGTGGGGGGCTTGGGCAGGGCTGGGGGTCACAGAGAATGAAATGGAAAATAGGTGGAAAATAATCCCAAAACACGCATTGAACAATTCTTTTTTCTACCTTTAACGGTGATCTGCGCCGTGGTCTGGATCACGCCCAGCGAGGAGATGGCCACGCAGGTGTAGTTGGCCGACTGGCGGATGTTAGCCAGTTCCAGAACGTTGCGTCCGATGGGCATCTCCTCCTCGCGGGTCAGCTCAGTCTCGCCGCTCATCCACTTGACGTAGGGCATGGGGGCGCCCACCGCCACGCACGTCAGGTTCACGCTGCCGCCGGGCATCACCTCGTGGTGGGACGGCGGGATGGAGAAACGAGGTGGCACGCGACGAACTGCATGGGGAGGATGGAGGACGAGACGTGGCGTCAGGGGAGGATGCTTCGAGAAACCGACATCAGCACGGAAGATGGGCCGTGAGTTTGAATCACTCTGGTTAATGAGTCGAATCTTTGAATTGAATCAGGAATTGCATACCCGAGATCTCGATTGATTCACATCCAGTGAGTTCTTAGGTGAATTAGCGGACTTCATGGAAAACACAGCAGATTTGGTTCACTGACTCAAGCTAGCGGACTCACAGGAAGCACAGCAGAATCAGATGATTTGGTTCAACTGACTTGTGCTGATTCGGTTCATTGACTCAATTTGGTTTAGCTCACTAGACTCGTTATCTGGTCCAGTCACTCGAGCTAGAGGACTCGCCTGAAACATCGCAGACTGGGATGATTTGGTTCATTGACTCAAGTTGGCTTAGGTCACTGACTCGAGTTGGATTGGTACAACGGAAGAGGTCATGAGCGTGGGCAGTGTGAACTTCAATGACTCACGTTGATTTGATTCACCGACTGACGTTAGCTGACTTGCAGGAAACTACAGACGACGTAATTTGGTTCACTGACACAAGACTCATGCGATTTGGTCAACGGACTTAAGCTAGCGGATGCACCTGAAACAGGAAGGCTCATGTGACTTTGTCCACTGACACAAACTAGCAGACTCACTGAAAACACCGCAGACTCAGGTGATTCGAGTTACCGGACTCTCTGGCATGATCACGACTCATGATTTGGTTTCTCTGACTCGAGTTGATTTTGTTGACTGACTTCAGTTAGTCGACTCACCAGAAACGCATCAGACTCCAATGATTTTGTTCATTGACTCAAGTTGATTTAGTTCACCGGCTCAAGCTAGCAGACTCACAAGAACCACGGCAGACTCTGATGACTCACTGGAAACACTGCGGACTTATGTGATATGATTTAATGACTCAAGTTGATTCTGTTCACCGACTCAAGATAGCTGACTCACTGGCATCACTCATCAACCATAGATTTGATTTGCTGACTCACTAATATGACCACAGATAGACTCTTGTCTTGATTGCCGTTGGTTCACAGACTTGAGTTAGTCGACTCGCAGGAAACACTGCAGACTCGGATGATTTGGTTTACTAACACGAGTATTTTGTTAATTATCGAAGCGCGGACGGCACACCCGCATCCCTAAATGGCTTCCAAATGTTTGTGGATGCTCTCATTCTCAACAGCCACTTGATGAGGTGTGCTGTGTACCTAATGAAGTGGCCGGTTTCACTGTTCAGAGGCTGTGAAGTGACTACCATGCTGGCATGGAGGGAGGCGTTAGCACATTAGCATGTTAGCACGTTAGTCCCATCATGATGCAATCACTTTGATGTTTTTGAGTTTAGCCCCCCACACCCAGGTTGCCATGACGACAATGGGATGCACGTAGCAAGGTGATGGGATGGAGTCATGCAAGGTGGGGCTGTTGGGGGGGGTCGGAGGGTGCTGCAACATGCAACCTGATAGCAGGATTTTTATTTCAGCCGACATTTTTGTTATTTTATTACTACATTTTATCTTTACTTTTGTGAACCTCATTTTGGCATTATTTTTATGAAATGAGGTTCACAGATTTCTTTTACCTTTAGTTAACATATAACATTATTTATGAGTGAACAATAATGTTTTATACTTAGCATTGTTTTCATTATTTCAGTGAGTTATTAGTATTATTTTTCTTTCAATTATTTATTGAACTGACTATACTTGTATTACTACTTTAAATGAACAGCTTTCCTTATCTTATTCGAGTGAAATATATACTTGTTTTTTTCATTGTAGTCATTATCGTTGTCATTAGTGACTTTTTTTCTATTAAACTTACATTTGTTGTTATTTCAATCAAGTCATTTTTTTCCACTTTTCCACTATGCACCTTTCTTCCATATTTTACTGATGTCAATAATATTTCTTAATTTAGCGAACATTTTTATTATACTTGAGTGGATTTTTCTTAACTTTACTTTTACTGAGGTTATTATTATTATTATTTTTTAATTTAGCGAGCGTTTTTCAATACTTTACTAAAGTCAACAATTTTTTTTTTACTGTAGTCAATATTTGTCCTTAATTGCATAATACTGTAAAAAAAAAAAAAGTTTGTTTTTACCCAATTAACATGTTTTATTCGCGAGGTCAGACTTTGCTTTCATGCTTTTTGTGAATTAAAAACAAAAAAGTAAATGACCGGTTTGATTACAAAATGTGCAAAGGTCGAGTGCAGGCATCAACAGGCAAAGCGGTAGCAGGGAAGGGAGAACAGATGTGGTCTCGGGGTGCAGGCTGGGGTGGGGGTTCCGGGAGAGAGAAAGGGGGTTGCGAGGTGGGCGGGAGGCCGAGCCGGGACGGGCCTGAGGCGCCTGGCGACATGCCAACGCTGCCTGGCTCCAGTCCAGCGCACCTCCATGTCCAGGGCGAGTGTGGAAACAAACCTTCTCGCTGGTCTGCAGTGTTTGCAGTGTTTGGGTTTTTGTTGGATAGGGATGGAAACGCAGGGGGAGTCGACGACAACAACAACAACGATGATGACGACGACAACAACAACAACGATGATGACGACAACAACAATGATGACGACAACAACGAGAGAAGGGAAGCCAGGAGGAAGGAGACAAGGAAAAACAGAGAAGAGTAAAACAGGCCCAAAATATGTTTAAACACACACACACACACACGCACGCGGACACGCGCACACACAGAGAAGCCTGATCCATGTATGACCATTTTAAACATCTCCATTGTTTCACCTTTGATTAGAATGTCTATGTGGCATCATAATTACACTCAACATTATGCACAGGACACAGATACATACACACATGGATGGATGGATGGATAAGTAGATAGATGGATGGATGGATGGATGGATAAGTAGATAGATGGATGGATGGATGGATGGATGGATGAATGGATGGATGGATGGATGGATAAGCAGATGGATGGATGGATGGATAAGTAGATAGATGGATGGATGGATGGATAAGTAGATAGATGGATAAGTAGATAGATGGATGGATGGATGGATGATGGATGGATGGATAAGCAGATGGATGGATGGATGATGGATGGATAAGCAGATGTATGGATGGATGGATAAGTAGATAGATGGATGGATGGATGGATGGATAAGTAGATAGATGGATGGATGGATGGATGGATAAGTAGATAGATGGATAAGTAGATAGATGGATGGATGGATGGATGATGGAAGGATGGATGGATGGATGGATGGATGGATGGATGGATGGATGGATGGATGATGGATGGATGGATGGATGGATAAGTAGATAGATGGATGGATGGATGGATGGATAAGTAGATAGATGGATAAGTAGATAGATGGATGGATGGATGGATGATGGAAGGATGGGTGGATGGATGGATGGATGGATGATGGATGGATGGATGGATGGATGGATAAGCAGATGGATGGATGGATGATGGATGGATGGATAAGTAGATAGATGGATGGATGGATGGATGATGGAAGGATGGATGGATGGATGGATGGATGGATGGATGGATGGAGGATTTTCTGATGCAAAAGCAAAAAAAAATAGAAGATGACTTCACATTACAGCTGTAAAGATCAAAGACAACAACAAGCACGATTCAAAATGGTGACTGCTTCTAGCTAGCCGCTGGCTAACCGCTAACATGGCCAACAGTCATTTGAACACAAATCATTTAAACGACGACGACAAATGAAGGCAGCAGAAAAATCTCCAGACAGGAAGTTGGACATGCCAAAGCAGGAAGTGCTGGCGTGATGAGTGAGGAAGCCTTGGCGGAGGTCCTCCTGCTCTTACCTCGTACGTAGAGGTTCGCCGGAGCCGAGTATCTGGTCCCCGCGGAGTTGATGGCCACACATTCGTACTTGCCCTGGTCTGACTCCTCGCTGTTCTCAATTTGAAGAGCGCCTGCGGATGCATGTCAAAGGTCACATCAGCAATATCCTCCACTTAATGACCACACAAGTGCGACTGGGAGTCCATATTCGTCTAGTACCTTTAGCAGTTAGCCGTTAGCGCCTTTTAGTGTATTTACTCCCATATATAAAACTTACCTGACATGGCGGCAACTCTTCATGTCCACGTCGTAAACATGTTTGAGAACTTTTGTCGGACATTTGCGTTTAAGTTGAGACAGAAAACATAAGACGTATCATTGTAGGCGCCGTGACATACTAATCATGCAGCTGTGATGTGTTTTCAAAGTATACATTTTTGCGAAATGCATCATGGGATGGACTTGTAAGAAGATGTCAACGTCGTATGTGGAGCAGTCCTGACTTTTAGGGACGGGTTAGGCTAATAAGTTTCGCCACGCTAGGACACTTCAAGTTCCATTTCCAAAGAATTGAATAGCATTAACTATAGTGCATTTGCAGTTTTAAACCAAAACAATACAAACTTACTCAGCTAACCCCTAAAGACAAGTTAGCAGGCCTTGAGCTACAGGCTTTTGTCACAAACTAGCGAACAACCTGCTAACGTAAATACCATATATTGGACTGCACTCTCTAGTTAAGAATCCTTGCGAAACTTTCTCTTGAATTAGTATTTGGAGCCCACAGACGGACAAAATGTTCGACTGTCGGCGCTAAGATGCAAAGTAAAGCGGACTCTAAGCACTCACGTTAAAAACATTGTGATTCCAGTCAAATCAAAAGACAGAAAAGAACACTCTTGCTTTTTGAGTGTTCTTTTGTTAAGAAGCATCAAGTGGTGAAAGAGGACAAATGAAAATGATGATAATGTGGAGGTATAGATGAGGAGGTTTGGTGATTTTGGGGGGAGTTCGGGTGGAGGTTTGGGAGTTGTTCTGTCGTCAAGCATTCTTACCTCTGATCGGTGTACCACCTGGTGAGGTAAAGTCAATGCAAATAAGACCAGAAAGAAGTTTTCATTAGTCGGGGAGGAAGGAGACAACACAAGACTGTTACTCTTAATGTGTAATTAGAATAAGTATATACTTAAGTATTTCTTGTTTTTACTAAGCTGTTATTAAGCGCTCTCCTCCCATGTTTTCATTCACACGCTATCATTTTCAACAGGTGCTAATTTAAACGGTACACCCTGTTGTCAACATGGACGACAACTGATGTTTACACAGCTTTCAACAGTACACAACGGTTGCTAAGCTACCAGCTACTGAGCTCACCTGTCTTACTCACTTTAGTTCACCTGAAGTTATCTGTCTTACTCATAAAGCAGCTAACTATATAGCTACACTTTAGCTAACTAGATTTTACTCACAAACCGAATGACTACTTACTTAGCTATTAAGCTACCTACTAACAAACCATGCTAACACATTTACAGAATACTTAGCTACAATCTAGCTAACAGTTTTTTGGTTTTTACAAAGGCTTAATCACTACAGACTACTTAGCTAGCTTTGCGCTGTTAACCACAAATGAGCTTAGCTTACCAACTACTATTTTATTTTATTTTTCTTGAATCGCAGATGCTTACCGATCACTCAACTACACTCTAGCTAACTGCATTAGTCACAACTGCTAAGCTATATCAGGCCTAGCCTCGAGCTTACTATGCTCATGACTAATTAATTGTAATTTTAATTTAGTAACCACTTAGCCACCTACTAGTTTTGATTTTAGAGTTTAGTACTTAGTTAGCTTTCTGCTAACTGTGTGGAGTTCCTCTCTGTTTGTTTATATCCATTGTGGAAAGACAAATAAGCTAATTCTACCTTTTTTTTTTTTTTTTTTTTTTGCTAACAATAGCACGCTAGGTCTGTTATATGAGTCAGACACATATGGAGGTATGGTTACTATGCAGATGTCATCCATCTGGATAATAGACCAAGTTCCAAGACAAAGAGGGGCCCTGGAAGCTGTGTGGCCTCGCTTGGACATCAGCAGCTCTCCAAGGGCCCGGAGACCCGGGTGGGCAGACGGGCTGGACCTGCCATGACGCTCTGGCGTCAACTGACAGATTCATGGGGTGTTATTGTGAAAAATAATAGCACTTTATTATCTTTTCACAATGTTTGCTTCAAGGGGGAGGCAGTGGAGCATTAATTAGCGAATCCGGGACACAGGTAGACTATGTTTGCCTTGGCGGCGGTCTTCCGGTGAGCTTCTCGGGATGCCCACTCGTCTGCTACCGTGTTACGTAGCGGCCATGTTGCGTGTTCAAGCGGTAGCCATGTTGCGTGCAGCCATGTTGCGTGTGACTGTACCCGAGCGCAGCTGCTTGATGCGTCCGTTGCTGCTTTCGATGTCCACGGGCAGAAAGTCCTTGAGCCAGAAGATCTCGGGGTCTGGGTTTCCACTGGCGGCGCACAACATGGTGGCCGTGCGCGTCCTCTCCACCACCTTCAGCTGAGGACCCATGTCAATGCTCGGGAAGCCGTGAGGGATCTGCTCCTCTGACACAACATATAGCATTTTTTCAAATACAGTGAACTCCTTGATTTGCTGACATACAGTAAAAAAAAATGAAAAAAACTTTACACGTTATTTTCCAGAATCATTCAGGACTATGAACATTTTACTTTGAACATTTTCGTTTGCTAAGATTCTACAAAAACTACAAATTCTTTTGACTGTCTCGAAACCACTGCGTGGGCTGCGTTGTTTTCCTTCGCTGAAATTCCAGCACAGATTTAAGAGCCGCTCCGGTTTCAAAACACGTCGCAAACAAAGTGTGAACATGAGGCGCCCACCGTTAAGTTGAGCACAACCGCAACCTGATCAGGCAGCCAAACAAAAGTGACCGAAGGGGGGGAATGAGGAGAAGGAACTTAGATGGGTTTCGGCACTGGATTCCATCGCACTGACCCAAAGCGACGCTTTCCAAAAGCTTGTCACGTATGCAAACTTGTGTGCTGTGAGATAAAAGTAAATAAAAGTTTTTAAAAATATATATATATATATATAAAAAAAAAGCAAATAAAAGGAGGAAATACGCAATACAAAATAAAATAGAAATAAATAATGCATACAATTTAAAATGATAAAATTGTATAATAAAAATGTAAATTTAAGCAAAAAAATGAAAGTAAACATCAGTATTTGGCATAAAGCAGTTTAAAATATAATATAACTGCAATAAAAAAATACATATAAAAAAGAATAAATAGCATAGCAGTGCATATATTGTATGTAGAATATTAAAAGTATATAAAATATTTGTAAAAGTATTAGAGCTGAATATACATAGAAGCATGGTGTAGCCAAAAATAAAGCATATCTATACTTATAACTTACTATCAAAATTTTTAGATCAACTAATAAATTCTCAGAAGCGCTTATCCTGAAGCGTCGTGGGTGTGCACTGTGCTGCTGCCTATCCTGGCCGTATTAGGATATAAAAATAAAATTTCATCCACAGTAAGGGTCTCAGAAAATGGATGGATGGATAAACGTGTCACTTTGACCGTCGGCATGTACTCGCCGTCCACGTCTTGACCTTGTTGTGGCGGGCGTGCAAACATGCGTGAAAAGGTGCCTGCGTGCGCCGGAAGTTTGCTGGGTCACGTCTGTCCAGAAAACAGTTGCGCACCTCCACGCGTCATTGGGGCCACTAGCAAAGCCGTAAAATAGAAGTCAGCAATTTTAAATGGGTAGTTCCCACATCACTGATATGGAATTGGGGGTGCTAAAAGGCGGGGCGGGGACCTGTCTATTTCCTTTTTTTTTTGGAGATATTATCATAGCTCAGACCACAGGATCTGGAACATCCAAGTCCCACACTATTGTGTTGAAAGCAAGTGTTGCTGTCACACAACTATGTACGTCACATTATGACTCCAAAAAAAAAGTCTGATGCTGTGTTTTGAGCCCCTTTCACACAAGGCACGGAAGCGGGCGTCTTACCTTCCAGGACAGTGAGTTTGGCGCTGGCGTTGATCTCCCCCAGGCTGTTGGCGGCGGTGCACTCGTAGACGGCTTCGTCGCGGTGCGTCCTCAGCGGCTGGATGCGCAAAACCGAACCCGAGCCGTCATCGAACTCGATCACCTGCGCGGAAGGGAGACAGGCGGTGCCCCGTCAGCCTCGCTTAGCTTAGCTTAGTTTAGCCTAGTTTAGTTTAGCCTAGCCTGGCTTGGCTTAGTCCAGCCTTGATTAGCTTAGTTTAGTTTAGCCTAGCCTAACTTGGCTTAGTCCAGCCTTGATTAGCTTAGTTTAGCCTAGTTTAGGTTAGCCTAGCCTATCTTAATTTAGCCTAGCTTAGTTGAGTTTAGCCTAGCTTAGTTTAGTTTAGCGTAGCTTCATTTAGCCTGGTTTAGACTAGTCTAGCGTCAGCCTATTTTAGCTTAGTTTAGCTTAGCTTAGTTTAGCCTAGTTTCGTTTAGCCTAGCCTAGCTTGGCTTAGTCCAGCCTTGATTAGCTTAGTTTAGCCTAGTTTAGGTTAGCCTAGCCTATCTTAATTTAGCCTAGCTTAGTTTAGTTTAGCCTAGCTTAGTTTAGTTTAGCGTAGCTTCATTTAGCCTGGTTTAGACTAGTCTAGCGTCAGCCTATTTTAGCTTAGTTTAGCTTAGCTTAGTTTAGCCTAGTTTAGTTTAGCCTAGCCTAGCTTGGCTTAGTCCAGCCTTGATTAGCTTAGTTTAGCCTAGTTTAGGTTAGCCTAGCCTATCTTAATTTAGCCTAGCTTAGTTTAGTTTAGCCTAGCTTAGTTTAGTTTAGCGTAGCTTCATTTAGCCTGGTTTAGACTAGTCTAGCGTCAGCCTATTTTAGCTTAGTTTAGCTTAGCTTAGTTTAGCCTAGTTTAGTTTAGCCTAGCCTAGCTTGGCTTAGTCCAGCCTTGATTAGCTTAGTTTAGCCTAGTTTAGGTTAGCCTAGCCTATCTTAATTTAGCCTAGCTTAGTTTAGTTTAGCCTAGCTTAGTTTAGTTTAGCGTAGCTTAGTTTAGTTTAGCGTAGCTTCATTTAGCCTGGTTTAGACTAGTCTAGCGTCAGCCTATTTTAGCTTAGTTTAGCCTAGCTTATTTTAGCCTAGTTTAGATTAGCCGAGCTTTGTTTAGGTTCAGCGTCATTGCTGGGAAACTTTCATGGTCAAAAATTGTGAGGGTACAAATAATAGAAACTAAAAAGCATGACTGGAGACAATGCAAGGATGGGTCACCTAAGTGATGGAGGGGCCCACAATTTTTTCATCAGCGCTAGTGGTGGACCACATTGGTTCACACACTTACCAGATCTATGATAAAAATGCCATTTTAAATCTGTAAAAAAATTAATTGTTTGCAGGCCCACGAAAATCGGCATATAACTGACATTTTGATTTTGATTTTTGTTTTTGTATTTATTTTTGGAAACCCAAAAATGTATTCAAAAAACCTTGATAAACCACCAATTTATGCACCCCCCCCCCAAAATAAATAAATAAATAAAATAAAAATAAAAAATAAATAAACGGGTGTTGGCACATTATTATTATTATTATTATTTGAACAGTGAAAAACATTGGGGAAAATGTGCTCTGAGATTGGCTTTTAAGTTTTTATTAACTAATAATCTTGGTTGTGGCTTCTGCTGAACGTGACCGAAGACGTGGTAGAGTTTGGTACAGTGAGGACCACCTAGCGAGGAGGAAGTTTTGCGTCCAATGACGCGCCTGAGTTGAGATCAGGTATGTGGGGGTCTCAGGAATGGAATGGTTGTGGGAGGGGATTGGGGGGGGGGGGGGGGGTGTTAAGTTAACGACTCCAAGGTCGGGGCCACGGGGCTTTGCACTTCCGCCGCGGCATTCCTGCGCTAATGAGGGAGGCGGCGAGCGGCGGTCCTCCCGACGGGGAGGCGTCACTTTGGCCTTCGGGCTTCACTTGGCAGCCGAGCGGGAAGAAGACGACGACGACGAACATTCCTGGAGAACATTCCGGATTCCCCGCAAGGCCGCTGGCCAATTACGGCGCTCAAGTGTGCCGACGGCGGCGCGACGAGCAAAGAGAGGAGCAGGCATCACAACCAAGCAACATCAAATTCTGTTTTGGTTTTGCTGGCAACTTAACAAATGTTCTCAAGGGTTCTTATAAATGACACAAAAGGTCTGAAATGTTCTTTACAAACATCACAGATTGCGATAAGCTCATATTTTTCTTACACTTCTCAAAAAAATGTGCACGTAATCTGAATTGTTTGTGGTCGTTTGTAAGTCGACATTCCACTGTATAGAGAATAAAGATCTTGATTTCATTTACTTTTATTATTATTTTTTTTTAAATAAAATCATATCTTTCACCAGCGACATGCGTGTCGTGTGGGCGCCGCACCTCAAATCGCTGCGAGCTGACTTTCTTGCCCTTCTTCATCCAGGTGATGCGCGGCTTGGGCTCGCCCACCGCCTGGCACACGAACGAGGCCACGCCCCCCGAGATGCCCGTCTGGTCGTCGGGCGACTTGACGAAGCTCGGCACGCCTGCGAGGACAAACGGCGCCGTAAAGTGACGGGTACCGTAAAATGACGCGTACCGTTGCCGTGCCGTACTCACCGTCTGCGCGAGACGGCAGCGTCAGCCAGGCCAGCGATAACGAGAGCACCAGGAGGGGAACGGCGCCACCGTCGGGCCGACAGATGCGGCCCGTGCCCATCGTCTCCTCCACGGCTGCTGATTGGCTAAAAAATCACGCCGTCGTCGAGAGACACCTGCGCGGAAAAATGGAAAAGAATTCAAAGTTGTCAAAACGTTGACACCACATGTTGCACAGCAGCTTATTCCAGCCAATCACCAGCATGGAGACGATCACTAGCACTTTCCAGTTTGGTGTCAACTCATTCACAATTCATCGCCATGCTCCGCCCCTCCACAATGATTGTCTATACTTGTTCCATATTTGGTAGCGATCAGACAGTATCTCTCTGGACTCGTTTGTCTTTAAATGACCTCTAGAATTGGCCAAAATGACCTGAAAATCACTTCCTGGGTGTTAGTGGGATTAGCTCCATTAGCGCTGGAATCTCAAGAAAGGCAATTAACCTGCACGCTCACATTCCAGCATGGGGCAGCACGGCGGGCCACAAACACATTAATTACATGATATCCTTGGACGTAAAAAAAATAAAAAAAATAAAAAAATAAAAAAGAACAAAAAAAATGCGTTTTGTTAGTTAAATCAATTTAATAAGCCCTGAAAACGTACAAAATGAGCCTACAAAATGGCCTCTTCAAAACAACATAGTCGACATCCTGTGTGTTTTTTCTTGAGACTTTTTTTTGTGGGTCTACTCATGATAGACATGTCTACCAAATTTTGTGTTCCTAAGTGAAACAGAATTCAGGGACTGTATTTTCCAAAATAAAAAATTGCAGGATCCCTGGACAATTTTCACAATAAACTGAAAATGGCTGCTTAAGGCCAAAATGGCTGACTTCCTGTGTCTTTTTGAGCATGGCGTCTTGAGACCATTTTGCGGTTCTGCTCCTGATAGACATGTCTACCAAATTACATGTAGCTAAATGAAACTGACTTTAGGGGCTGAATTTTTTTTTTATTTTTGAAGGGCTGGCCAAAATTAGCCCAAAATGGCCGCCTTTAAAAACAACATGGCCGACTTCCTGTGTCTTTTCACAATGGCTTCTTGAGACTTCTTCCCTCACATTCTATTCTAACTTGTATTACCTTCTTTTTCAGACAACACAATGCGATGTACCTTTCTTAAAAATGTGACAAAAATAGTTTTAAAAAAATCATGAATTTCAGTGGAAGTAAAATAAATGAATTATACGCTTGTTCGTTGAACAAATTCTATTCGTAGGTCAAGGTGCTATTGTTTTCTGTTAAGAAGAAAGATAAAATCAGAAATGTGAAGTACTTTGGAGCGATGATGTCATGAAAATGAAGCATTAAATTAACGTTAGCATTAGCGGATCTTTTAGCAATGATGTAAGTGAGCAGCCGCGTTCCGCCAGTGGGAACCGACTCATGGAGGAACGTCCACATTTGTGTGTGTGAATGTTGAGTCTCACAGACGTAATTCCAGCTGCGTGAAACTTAAACTTCCCCCGGGACTCTTTTGCTACGCAACGTGTAAGATTTCTCACCGGAAAATACACAATAAGCAGCTAGACAGCGCGGAAAACTTTTTTTTTTTATGTCCCCAGGACAACTGGAATCTAAAAATATATATATATATTATTAAAAGTAGACACTGAGAAAGAAAATAAAGCTCTTTTTTTTTGTCTGTTTAACCATTCTGTTATGTCTTTAATCAAACTGACCCGTTTTAAGATTTAACAAATTGCAGTTTTTTTTATGTAAAAAAAAAGAAAGAAAAAAAAAAGGATATAACTCGTTTTTTTTGCCACTATTTTATTGCCTACGCTTCAAAATGAGAGGATTCAAGTTGTTAAACATTAAACACAAATTATTACACGTATTTAAGACGAGCAACTTTGTCTTAGAATACGCTGCTAGCTTCATGCTAACATGCTATGAAACCAATATAGTTGCAGCATTATTATTATTATTGTTATTAATATACCGCTTTAACCAACAGATATTTGAACACAGAAACACATGTACGCGACAGATAATATCACAATACTCATCCTAAGCTTCTATCCTGTGCCAAAAACAAACATTGCAAGTTCGTGAGTTGACTCTTCCTTTTTTTGTGTTTGTATAACCGTATTTTACTGCCCCCCTGGTGGTCAAGAAGGAGCAGCAACATGAACTGAATAGCGCCATGAAATGATGTTGCACAAATTGATTAATTTTGGAAAAAAATTTGATCTTTTTGGGGAGGCTATAAGTTACGTTCAATTTTTGTCAGGTCGTTCCTCGAGTGTGACGTGATTTCAACATTTGTGTCGACACCTGCAGCAGGTTCAAAGTGCACGACCGGGTCAGTGAGCAGCTCGCCTCGATTCCATTCAATCAGTTACTTACGAACAATTGCAGCAGTTACTAACTTCCTAGCTAGCTTGCGCACGTTACATTCACACTTTACACTTCATCCTTTTGTTGTTACTATTGAAAGCGCAGATCGCGAACTGAAATGTTAGCATAATAAAAGATCACATTAGCGGCATTTTGAATGTTATTTAATTGAAACGTTTTTATTTACTTTTAAGTTTATGTTAACAGCATATACAGAAATTGATAGCAAGAACGGAAACTACCAAATAAAACAAAATGAAAGACACGTGATTACAAATCTAATCTAACCCTCCCGTGAGAAAAATCATATTCAGTGAATACAAGCCAACATGATGTGCTAGCAGGTGACTCACCTGCACCTCAGCTACACCAGATGAAGAAAACTGACTTCTGAGGATGAACAAGAAGGTCGAAAGGATACCAAAAAAAAAAGAAGACATCCAAGGGATGAGGAAGACTTTCCAGAAGATGAAGAAGCTCTCCAGAGAACGAGGAAGATGAAGAATTTCCTGCAAGAACGCTCGCAAAGCCCCTAAAAAACGCTCCTCCTCCTTCTAGCTGCTCAACGTGATTTTTTTTTTTTGGGGGGGGGGGGGACTACTACGTGTGGAGGTTCCGGCGGGGTCACCAACAGGTGGAGGCCGGTTGCAGAGTCGTGATCGATCCGACAGCAGAGATCGTTTGCTTGGCGTCCGCTGGGAAGCTGCCCGCGCGTCTCCGGAGTGCGGATGATGTCACGGGTGTCGGGTTTCCAGCCTGGGGGGCTTGTGGGGGGGGGGGGCATCAAACGTGAGGAACTAGGGTGGGAACTGTGCTGAAGGTTTGACCCAGGTGAGAGAGGCTCCTCCCTCCAGTGCTACTGGAAGAGGAGGAATGTTTCACTCAACTTTGAATGGACAGAATACGTTGTCGATTCATATTAAGCAAATTCAGATTTTTCTTATTTTAAAAAGCAGTAGTTGCTGCTTTAGAGTGACCCGTTGTTGGCCATGCAGGTCAGACAGCCAGTGTGTGCACAGGGACTTCGTGGTCACTTTTAGAGCGCCTTGTTGTCCCCCTTAAGTGCACGCACGTCATGCAGAGAAAGACACATTTCACTGAACCTGGGACGAAGTTGGACCCAATCTTGACAATTTTGCAAATAAAAGCCACAGAGAGCCAGCGGATCCGCAAAAATGGCGTCTGTGCCGCTGTGGGAGTGGTCACAGTTGACTTCAATCGAGGCAAATGAAGGCAGCTCATTGCATTCCATTTAAAGGGATACTTGACTCATTGAGCCATTTTCAGCAGTCAAAAGTTAATATTTTGTCTATAATTTATGTGGTAACATCATTGCTTTTCATGGCCATTTTTGTAAAAAAAAATTTAGTAATAGCTACAATCACTTTAAGCCACCTCTTGGTGTCAGTATATGCATTAAAGCCTTCTGTATACTCTTGCATAAAACAAAAACAAACAAAAAAACGTGTAAATCCGTTTTTGGGAGTGAAGGACAAAGTATTAAAAAACATGTTTACATGTTTTGGGGTTTGAATGAGTTAATGTACTCAGAAATTTGACAAGAATTTGAGTAGAATTTCTTATGTGAAAAAAAAAAAACTTTACTAGCTTTTTTTGTCCAATTAATTTACTAGATTTTTTCAAGTAAATACCAATCCACGATTTTTTCAGTGTTACGGTTAGCAATACAAATAGTGATCTATGATCTCGAGATGTTTACCACCCTGCTTTCTCTCTTCGCTGATGCGGTTCGCATCTTGAGGTGCAACAAAAAGAGCACAAAGTTTTTCTTGGGCTAGCTGCAGACAAAAAAAAAAAAAAAAAAACATGAACGCGAGCCCGTTAGCTAACAACAAGACGCGAGTGTTCTTTTCCAGGACACGTCACGGCTCCCAGGAGGTCATGAACTTTGACCCCCTGCGAGGAGGAACATGGCGCAGTCAGAAGAGCGCCAAAAGGAAGACGCGGCATGAGACGGCGAGGCGCCTGCAGCAGGATGTCAACGTGAGGTCACATGACAGGAGGATGCAGCCACGCCGAATGATGGTGGGCGTGGCCATGCCCGATTTTGTGCCGGTGTCATGTGACTTTTGAGCCGGCGCGAGTTCATGTTTTCTGCAGTGATTCATGTGCGGCAGAAATGCGAGCGGGTTGCCTTTAGAAGGCAAAAAAAAAAAAAAAAAAAAAAAAAAAAGTCTTTGTGTTGTTGAAATGGATACCGCCCCCACCCCACATACACGCACACACTCACAGGACAGACACAAACCCCGGACCACCGACAACCCCCCCCCCCCCCCCCAAAAAAAAAACCCTTCCTTCATCACTGCCTGGAGAATAAAAGACTTTTGTTTGCTGTAAAGTTCATGTCGGATCAAGAAATATTCCCTCAAGTAGACACGGTTAACCCAATTAGTTGCCAGCTGTGTCATCCACTTCAGCAATATAAACGCCTCCCTCAAACAGACGAGTAAAAAAACAAAAACAAAAACAGTGGAATGTAACGACCTCAGTTCACAGTCGCTTTTGTTCACACAAATGAAAAGAGTGAGCAGACTTGAACTCCGTTGCTAACAAAACACGAGCTCCGAGTCAGGCGTGTACAGTTGGACATGTGGTCATGTGATGTGGTCACGTGACGTGGTCAAGTAACTTATGGCTAGGTTCGCTAATGCTAATGTAACATGAACACGCACGTGATTTTAAAACCGTACAAATTTGTTGACAATATCTTAAAAGTGATCTCACTAGTCTCAACATGACATTTTGATGAATAGTGCATTTGTGGAGTATGAGTTATGAAGCAAAACGCAGCCATTTTTATCCATCTCAGGGGGCGGCCATTTTGCCACTTATTTATTTAATTCCATCACTTGATTGATTATAAACTAAAGCCTCGAATCTAATTTGTTCTCATCACAACCTTCCACCGTATCCAGTCAGACAAAACGTGTGCGCATGCGTGTGTCCATTTTGTCCCTACAGGTGCTTTGCTGAAGTGCAGCGTCAGCACCGCGTTGGTCTCCTTCCCCACTGGTCGAAAAGCTGCTACATTTCGCACACACAAACACCCCTGCGACTGTCCAGGATTATGTAAACGCACGATTCCCGTTGATTATTATTATTTTTTTAAAGCTACACGGCCAAGATTACCTCAATGACTGCCGTGATGATTTCTATTCGGCAACCGGGATCCAATTGTTTACTTCCACTGCCGACTTTTCAACGGTTGTCAACGTTCAATATAATCATCTTTATAAGTCAGCAAACGATTATTTTACCATTCTATCCTGTTAATTACTAAAGAATAGAAAACTGCATAGACAAAATTGCTTTCGTTTTGTAAGTATTGTCATACAACACAATATTTTGTGGGTCTTGAAAGCGCCATCAAAATGCTGTAAAAATGACACAGGCATAATTTTAAACATTACCTGCATTTTTTTTTTATGGACATTTTGCTGACAACAAACATTCATGGGCCGAGAGAGAAGCAGTGACACCCTTCCATCTTATTTTCTCTGTGCTGTAATTTCACATCAGAGCGGTAAAAAAAAAAGAAGTAAAAAGCAAAAAAAAAGAAGATGAAGAATCCGCTGACTCCTGCAGCCATAAAAAGATGAAAGTGTTCCTCCATGCAGGCCCTCAGGAGAGCTCGTTAAAGTGAACATCTGACCAGAGAGACGGAAGACGGACACACTGACCGAGACGTCCGGATCACACGCAACCAACTCCGCAGTAGATCTACTCAACTGCGGGAAACAACCAAAACAAAGTAAATAAAAATGTGGTAGTGAATGCCGAAGGGCCGTGAAATTGAGGGCAGGTGCAGCCAAATGGATCTCACGTTAGCATGTGTCCCAATACTTTTGTTCGAAATACACATTTTTGACACTTTTCACTTTCATTGGTACGCTAAAAATTTGGTTCAAATTCGACATTTTATTTTCAATTTTTTTTTTTTGTGTCCACGTCTGTCACTTTCTGTTGGTGTCCCAATACTTTTGTCCAAATTTTCTCCCCTTCTTCCGTGTCCAAATACTTTTGCCCACATTATTATTATTTTTTATTTTTTTTTGGTGTCACTTCCTTTAATTCATTTTCTCCCAAAAACGTATAAATATGTTTTATTTTATATGTTTTGGTGTCCCAAAGACGTATTTATACGTTTTTTTGGTTTTTAATACTAGAGCATAGAGAAGGCTTTGATGCAGCCTCTCAACTCCAAATAACAGTTGCAGAAATGGTAGTTATTACACAAACAGCCAGCAGGTGGCAGCAGAGCAAAGCAGATCAACCAGGGCCATGTTGAAAAAAAAAAAGTTCAATTATTCATAATTCTAAATAGCTGCAAAACGGAAACAGATAGAAATATACTTCTTTTTCCTGATGAAAGAAGAGACTTTAATCTTTTTTTTGGTAGGTTTCATGTTTTGATAGCAATAGAACACAATATTCTGTGGGCCTGGCAAAATTAGTCAAAATCCAATAAAAAAACGGCCGGGAGCGAACGGGATTGCGAAATGTGAAAATGGCCCCCATACTTTTCGTCAACATTTTCTTCACCTACTGTAGGTGTCCCAATACTTTTGTGTAGATACTTTTCACTTCTTTGATGGTGTCCCAAGACTTTTGTCCACATTTTCCTCACCTCCTGTTGACGCCCCAATACTTTTTATCACAATTTTCTTCACTTCCCTCTGTGTCCAAATACTTTTGTCCACATTGGGTTTTTGGGTGTCCCAATACTTTTGTCCAGATTTGTTTGGTATTTTCCTCCTTATTTTCTTCTCTACTTTTTGTCAATCCATAGACGAGGACTGCTTTTTTTTTTTTTAACGCGCATCAGTCAGGCATCATGGAAGCCCGCCCTCTAGTGTCCAGTTGATGCAAGTGCTTGTTTTCTTTTGTTTTGTTTTGTTTTGGTTATCCTGGCATCTGTGTACAGCCCCGAAGCGTCCAGGCCGAGCGACAGATTGTCGTTCAACGCGAGCGCGCCAAGTCTCAGCGGGGGTCGCATCCCGCCATTGTCCGGGGCCGGGACTGGATTCCGCTCGGTCCGGCGCGCTAACGCGGCGCTAACATGCTAACGACATATGGCCGTGATTCATCATCGCCTTGCTCGGGAAGTGCTTGCCAAAAACTACAACACGAAAAAAAAAAAATGGCGTTAAGGCCGTCTTGAAGGATAAAAATCACCTTTTGACGGTCTTATGCCATCTGTGTGCTTTAAAACAAAATGTTGCTCGCTTTTTGGTGAGTAAATATAGCGCGATTAGCACTTACGTGCTATTATTCTTGCCACTTTTTTTCTTTTTTTTTTGTCAAACAAGAGGATGGTAGTGCAAGTGAAGCGAGAGCGCGCCGTGCATGCAGACGAGCGCGACTCCTCCAGCATGAATGAAGAAGATGAGGAAGATGAAGATGAAGGCGGCGGGCGTCACGTGCCGGAGCTTCATCAGTATTCCGCCTGTTCGCTCGCCCCCCCCCGCGCGCGCCTTTGACGCCGCCGCGTTAAAATGTCGCTTCGGGGAATACAAGTTGACATCAGAACAGGCGAGAGCTCGTTTCGTGTTTTTGTGTCACAACGTTTTTTTTTTTAAGTTTGTGGTTATAGATCCTTGAGATACGAGTACAATTTGAGATGCGAGTGAGTTTCAGTCCCGTAATGTACGACGGCGATGAGATTTGTTTGCTGCAGTGGAAGGACAGTACCAGCAGGTGGCGGTAAAGCGTCGTTAAGCTAATTTATCAACTGCCGTTAAACTTGGAAGGACAGATCATTAGGTACAGGCGTGTTTTGAGACACGTACAAAACTCGTATCTCAAGGCACCACCAGAAATCACTCTTATGACAATCGACATCAATTTTGTGGGCAATGTATAGTATTTTTTGTGTCAAAATAAAACTTTTTTTGGGGGGGTTGGCTATTTTTGTGGCGTTGTCCTGCAATGACGCTTTCAATGTTCACAAATGTATGTTTTCGTTCCAAAATCTATACTGACATGTAAAATGCCGTTTAAACTAAAATCATAAAGGCAAAAAGTAAACAAACAAGCCAGCAAGCAAATGCAAAGGATGACTTAGTGGTCTAAAGTCTTTGATTTTGTTTTTTTTAAATTGAAAAAATGCAACACTGACTGCAACACAAAAAAATTATGTATCAATGATAAAATAGATTTTAAAAAATACATTTAATAACAAATCAACAGCTTATCGGAGTCAGTTTATTATTTTTATTGTTATATTTCAACTTTATTTATTTATTGCAATGTTTATTCTTAATACTATTATCGATTTTTATATTATTCAATGATTATAAAAATGTAGGTTCAAATGGTTTAAATTTTCTTAACAGCAGTTAACTTATTTTTGCACTTTTATGACAGTGAAGAACCAAGCAATTATTGAAATATTTTCATAACAATGAATAAACAAAATTATGAAAACAATATAAAAATAAATCACTAATAATTTAGCATATCATACAATTGATAAAACGTATAAAAAACATTTTAAAAACAATAAATTAAAACAAAAGAATAAATCAAATCTTAATAAATCGGTAATAATTTATTATAACCAGATAATTATTGTAGTTATTTTTTATGACTATAGGTTTTATGTTATTAAATGATTTCACAAATTGTTATTCACGTATTGACAGCCAAGCTGATTTTAACCCGTCGCTCGTGAACGGCGCGCGTACAGGTGTGACGGCGTGCACGCGCGTAGACTCACCATGTTCCCCTGTGGTGGTGGTCTTCTTCTTCTTCTTCAGGTGGTCCGCACCAGAACATCCACAAACACAAGAACCCCAAAACAAAACAAAAAACAAAATCAGCCCGCTGACGTGCAAGATCCACTATACCGCAAAATCAGAAAAAAAAAAAAAAAAAAAAAAAAGTCCCAATCAATCCTTGCCTCACGTGCACGTTGATCTCCTCCTCCGGTGCCGTCCGGTGGTTCCGCTCGGTCCTGCTGCGTGGCCGCCCGTCAACAAGAACCACACGAAGAAAAGGAGGAGGGGAAGAAAAAAAAGCAGAAAGAATGCCTCTGAGCCCCGCGCTGATGCCCGCTTGTCGCTCGGGAGACTTCGGGCGAGCTCGGCTCTTTTCGGAAAGGGTCCAGCGCACAGGGCGACGCTGATTGGTCGATTAGTTTGGCGGCTAACTTGCAGCGTGTACGTACCGCGTCACATTAGGACAGTTTCAAATAATCATAAAAAATCGAATGAAAAAGTTTTTTTTACGTAGACTTTCATCTTCGGAATCATTTTACATTATTTGTTTTGAACTTCTATGACATGTCAGTGACTTCAATCTTAATTTAGCTTAACGTTTATCATTTCATTGCATTAAAACTACACGAGTTTTTTTTTAATCCATAAAAAACGATATCTGCTGATATTTTTTTATTTATTGTCTATCTAACCAGTCACAAAAAAAAAAAACTAAAAAAAAAAACTAAAAAAAAAAACAAAACAAAAAACGTGATGGTAATGTCCACATATGTACAAAGTTGTGGTCAAGCAGCTGCCCACCCCCTCCCCCCTTTAACCCCCCCCCCACTCCCCATGTTGAAGAAGCCACCAGATGGCCCCGCCCTCCTGAGGGCATGCATGCTAATATTAGCTTCATTCTCTCAAGGTAGACTTCCAGTGGCAGATGGCGCGAAGCATCCTCGTCACTGCACAATGTCCCTCCACTCAAATCATGCACATTAGAAACAAAACAATAATAATGGGGGGGGGGGAAATTCCCATCATTTGTAAATCTCTTCCAAAGCATCAAAAAATACGTGTGAGGCCTTATTTGCAATAATTATCGCCAAAAAATGCTTTTGTTACAATTAACGCAATGTTAACTGGTAAAATTATATAATGTAACTCACTTATAGCAGCCAACTAGTAACACATAGTTGAACTACTAATATGCCGAACGTGACCAAACTGGTGGACAGAAAAGTGACCGTGTTGCTTTTGACAGTAGCAGTGATAAAAGTTGGCTAACTTTCATGGTGGCGATTGATGTAATTACTTGCCTTTGCCAGAGGGGGTGCTGCGAGCCCAGGCAGCTAATGAACGAGCGTTGCCCCGGGAATGGTACGCGGGCAACGGGGTGGCATTGTAGCCAGATAATTGACTTCCCCACACTGGCACTTCGCACATCAACACTTGCACGCCAACACCATTGCCGCAGTAGTGGCCGACAGGATGCCTGTAAAATTTCACTAATCAGAGGGATTTAAAAAAAAAAAAAAAAAGCTTACAATGTGTGGACTGATTTAGGAGAAAATGCAGTTCTGAATTGTTTTCGCCAGAGTGGATGTAACATAAAGTGTTGCTTTTTCCAACTTTCAAAAAGGTAACAAGAAAACGATGTTTAATGTCCCTAATTTGCTGTGGAGTCACGTGACTATAGTTACGTTTTCGAGTAATTCCGTATACGTCACGGATGACGTCGTAATAAATCAAGACAGTACAAGTGTCGTAATCGCGCAGTGACTTCGTAGTTTAAATAAGTTAAAAAAACAACTGGTAATACTGGAATTTAAAAAAAGGACGTTTTTTATGTTTAAAAAGACGATACCACAAATAAGTAAACATCTGAATTTGCACACACTTTAGTTTGTTAGTTGAAAAACTAAAACCATGGCAAGTCACGTGACTAGTATTTGTCCACTTCTGCATACGTCACGGCCCACGGATAACGATGTCAAAATACAGGTGCCTTACTTGAAGTGACTTTTGCAAGTTGGGGGAAAAAAACCCCAACTTGATCTTATATTTCACTCTTGTATATATTATTGTTTAGATGTTAGAAAAACGAAAATGATGAGTCACGTGACTACTTTTGTCTCCGACTTCCGCTTACGTCACACTAGCCAGCACGTTGAAAGTTTGCGGACTTGTTACGCATGGAGCGGAGGTGAGAAACTTTGCGCGATGTCGTCGTCCTCCTCCTCCTCCGCGGCGCTTCGCTTCTGCGCCAACATCAGCTGGCTGTTCACCGAGCTGCCGGACTTCTCGCAGCGGATGCACGCGGCCGCCGCGGCCGGCTTCCGAGCGGTGGAGGCGGCCTGGCTCTACGACGCCGACCCGCTGGAGCTCCGACGGGCCAAAGACGACCACGGCCTGGAGGTCGTCCTCATCAACACGCCGCCCGGTGGGGACAGAAAGAAACTGCACGCCCGCATCTTTTCTTTTCATTATCATCGTCATCGTCATTATGAATTGCAGGTGACGTCACGGCGGGCGAACTTGGCTTGGCGGCGGTACCTGGAAGGGAAGAAGACTTCAAACGAGGACTGGATCAGGCCATCGAGTACGCGCGAGCTCTGGACTGCAAAAGGTCACGCGCGCGCACACCGGCCTCATCCAATCATAAATATGTCTAAAATTTAATGCAAAATAATTCTATCATTTAATTTAAAAATATGAACTCGGTTCAGTATTAGTTATTTGTATTTTTCAAATTGTGTAGTGGTCTATTGGAAAAAAAAAAATCTTGTAAAAATTCAAATAATTCATTAAAACTTTCAAAAATCATTTAAATGTTGATTGAAAGTCTTGCATTAAAAATGTTTAGAAAAAAAATGTCAACAAAATCCTAAAATTGCCATAGATGTAATTTTTTTGACCAATTTTGTACGAGTTAAAAGTTATGTATTTTTTAAATGTATTTATTTATTTTTAAATAAAAAAAAGATTAAATATATGTAACATTTTTCATGATTCAATTAAAAATGCCATTCATTTGAAAGTATTTAATTTGTATTGGAAAAAAACCCAGCCTAATTAAAAGTTTAGATAATTTAAATGGTCTTTTAAAATTTCTTATTTTAATTAATTTTAACTAATTGAAGTGAAATAAAATTTGAGTACATTTAAAATTGCATTACATTTTTTTGTTTAAATAATGCAAAATGCACAAATTATTATTATTTTTTTGTTGCTGTCAGGATCCACTTGATGGCCGGCCGTATTCCGGTGGGAACGGAAGGCGGCGCCGCCGTCGTCCAGGAGATGGAGGCGGTGTTCGTACGGAACCTCAAGTATGCCTCCGAGTTGCTCTCCAAGGTGAACGTGCGAACGTAGCAACTGGCGAACGAGACGACGACAAACTCAAAAACTTCCTGTCACCGCCAGGACGGAATGACCGGCCTGATTGAGCCAATCAACACGCGGCTGACCGACGCTCGCTATTTCCTGTCATCGCCTCACGATGGTAAAAACTTGTTTGGCCCAAGCCAGAAAAAAAAATAAAATAAAATAATTGTCTCTCAAGCTCGTTGTTCCCTTCGTGCGCAGCCGCCGCCATCTTGGGGAAAGTCGCCAAGGACAACATCAAACTGCAAATGGTGAAGTGGATGCTCGCCATTTTTTTTTGTTGACGTCAACTTAACGACCACATTTTGTGCTTCCAGGATGTTTTCCACTGGCAAATAATGGACGGAAACCTGACGCAAAACATGCGGCGGTATCTGCCGCTGCTGGGTGAGCAACGCGCTAACCGTTAGCGATACGTTATAGCAATGTTTCCCAAGCGCTATTGAGCCAAAGCACATCGTTGAGGGAGAAGAAAAAAAATCTGACAACACCACAGAAAAACAGCCACAAAATGTGGATGCACAGGTTAATGATGTCACTTCTGCCATCTAGTGGAAGATCATTGAATTGGCCTGCCTGTCACTGTACATCACTGGCATAGAGAGTTAAATGAAATTATTGTAGTTTAAAAAAAAAAAAAAAAAAAAAAAACTACAATATGTAATAATGTTAAAAATGCTCTTTACATTTTTTTTCGGGCGGATAAAAATAAACAAAATAATTCAAATTAATTGCTAAAAAAAAAAGTCACAAAGTCTAATGTGTATTTTAAAAGTACTCCTAAATCAAATTATTTTATGTGATAATTTAAATGTTTAAAAAAAAAATCATATACTACACAGTATGTTCTATTTAATGAAAACAATTTTAAAGACAAAAAAAATCTAAAAATGGTCTTCAAATTAATACATTTAAAAAATATTTTAATGCAAAGTAATTCAAATTAAATGTAAATGAAAAATTAAAACACTTATTCTAATTTTAATTCAATAAATTTTGACTGACAAAATAAAAGCACATCAAAATTATCTTCAAAACTATTACTTTTGCTCGTTTAATTTAATAAACAAAATCATTCAAATTAAACGTTTTAAAAAAAAAGGTCTCCAAAAATCTTCAAAACTCTTACATTTGCTTTCATTTAATACATGCATGCATTTAATTATAAAAAAAAAAAGGTCTATTTTAGCTGCAACTAAACAGCGTTTTCAGTTACAAAATGAAAAAAAAAGTCTTAAGTTTTCATTTAGCATTTGCAGATGTAATTTATTATTATTATTATCATTATTATTGTTATTATCATCATCATCAATATATATGTATTAATTACATTTAATTTAACACCTGCAGACAATCAGAATTTGATTCATTTGAATTGACTTTAAAAATAAAATGCGGTCAAATTCAGATTGAAACATCTGCAGCCTTATTTGTGACATCATCGTAACGTGGTCACGTGACGTCAGGTCACGTTCAGGTGGCTCAGGTTCCCGGCAGGAACGAGCCGGACAGCGCCGGCGAGATCAACTACGACTACGTCTTCTCCCTGCTGGAGGCGCTCGGCTACCGGGGCTACGTCGGCTGCGAATACAAGCCGCTAGGTGGGCTATAAGCGGCCGCGATCCCGACATTGGTCCCGCTGCACGTCGTTAACCTCGCACTTGCGCTCTTCCAGGAAGCACGCAGGACGGTTTGGGTTGGCTCAAAGGTTACTGGGCACGCGGGAAGTGACGCCGACTGCGTGCAAGTTTTTTGCGACATTTCACGTCAATGTTCGTAAATTGCTGTCGATTGAATTTCGCCTGCCAGTCCTGTAGGTGGCGATCAACGCATTGCAAAGCGACGGACTTCATTCAAGAGATTTGAACTCTTTTCACATGATCAATAAAAATGTTCAACCTGCTCACCTGCATTTTTATTAGAAATTGGTTATGTCATTTCTAAAGGTGAAGACAGCGCCACCATGCTTTTTTTTGGTGGTACTGCAACATTTACTTGGTTAGTTCTCTCAGCCAAGTGAATGTTTATCACATCAACCGTGGACAACAAATGAAAAGTAAAATTTATTGAGCATTTTGTCAGGGTGCCACAAAATGGCCTTCACTTTATACTAACATACAATAAAGGTGCATTTATTCATTGTTTTTATACATTTTGATAATTAAAAATTGTGCAAATCGTCTACGTTTCAGCTTCGCAAAATCAATCTGCGGACTGATCATGTTTGTGTTGAATCAAAATAAAACATTTGCTCTTACTTTGGAAAACAGTGATGAACTTCTTTTTTTTTTTTGCCTATTTTCTGACATGTTACGGACCAAACCAGTCAGAATTCTTTTCTTTTTTTCTCCACTGTTAATTTGAAATAATGTCTTGTTTGAATAAAGGGATAGAATAGATTTTTTTTTTTTAAATCCAATACATTGATTAATCAACAAAATAACAGATGAATAAATTATTAAAATATTCATTAGTTGCTACTAGTATACAGTATTTGGTATATTGACGATACAGTTGAATAGTGCACTTCTTCTGTTATGGCCTCCAGTGTTTGACATCTTATTAACCCTTTCTGGGACAGTGGTCACTACAGTGGACAACTTCCAAAATTAAATGAATGAATGAATCTTTAAAAAAAAAAAAATCCTGATGTAGGTTATCATAATTCATGCATGAAAGGGTTAAAGATCACGATTGTGTATTGTGTGTACATTTGGCTGACAGTGACGCTAAGTAGCGCCGTGCCATTAACCCTCAACAAAGGGATGAGGGTGGCGAGAACTTCTGTCAATGTTCTCAGTTTGTGCGACTCACAAAGTCAATAAAAAAAAAAAACAAGCAAGGCACTTTTGGGCAGTGAATAGCAAAAAAAAAAGAAAGAAAAAAAGCAGACTGAAATCTCAGAACAAACACTGACGCGGTAGCAAAGTCCAACACAAGGCACAAAAAGTTCAGGCATGTCACTGGCCACCAGTCCAGAGTCTGTCAGTCAGAGAGTCGGACCCCCCCCCCGATCAGGAAAGGTCCCAAGATGGATGGTAACGTCCAACATGTATGCTAGTCCTGCGACCAATCGAGGGTCCTCAAGTCAGTCAGCGATAGACCGATGGAAAGTTCAACATGCCAATCCTGGTTCCAAAGCCCGTCAGTCTTACTCTGGCGTCGTTAATATGTTCCAAAATGGACGCCAGGTCTGAATGCACGTATGGTGATTGGCTGGCGACCAATCCCGGGTGCAGCCTACCTTTGAAATGGATGGATGGAAAGTCCCCATAAGTTCCATTTTCATTCCGGAGTCTGTTAGTCCTACTTGTGGGAATGCCGCGACACTTTCACGCGCCACCTTGGCGACCATTCCTTTGCAGGGACCACTCAATGATTCTGCGATAACTGCACAGGACCCCCGTCCAGACCTTGAGGACCCAAAAAGGAGTCCAAATTCAAGAACTTCTGATGAGTACAAATCCAGAAATGTCAAAAATAAATAAAGCTAATGCTAACGTTAGCGAGCCGTAACGTAGCTTCTGCAGCTAGCCAGCTTGCTAGCAACGGATGTGAGATCAGAGAGAAAAAAAAAAGATGGCTGTTTACTACAAGAGGCCGGTCCAGAGGTTGAAGCAGGCCGTGTTGATGACGGACTCCAGGTGATGGTACATGGAGAGCAGCTGAAGTGGCGGACTGCCGCCGTCCCGCGGCCTCGGCGGCAGCGGCTCGCGCAGGACCACCTTCAGACCCTGCCGACGACAACATTGTGTGTGGGGGGGGAAAGGCGCGATTTGATCGAGTTGCTCATCTTGACGACTCACCGTTTTGCCAGCTTGGGAGTCGAGGAAGACCAACACGAAGCAGTCGGTGAACTTCTGGTTCAGAACAGCCTGGAAGGGATGAGACGGGCGGGTGTGATTTGATGCTGATGCGGTTTTGGGGCGGAGTACGAATACGACGCCTCACCAGATATTGGATGCCGCCGTCGTCAAAGTGCCGACAACTCTGAGGGAATCGACCCAGCAGGACTTTAATGAGACTCTGGTACCACGCCGTACTCATGTTCAGGAAGCAGTCCTGCGGGGACACCAAGACGTCACGCCATAATCGGACAAGTTAATCGTCTTCAGGTGGGCTGTCATGATTGAATCTTCTCAAATCGATGATTCTATCGATCCCGGCTGTGTTACTGGACTTTGACTGATTTTGCAAGGCCCACAGAATATTGTGTTCTATTATTATAAAAACATGGAACCTACCAAAGGAAAGATTAGAGTCTATTCTTTCATCAGGGAAAAAGAAGTATATTTCTATCTGTTTCCGTTTTGCAGCAATTAGCATCAGAATATAGCTAAGTTTCATCATTATTCACAAATCTACTTAGAATTGTGAATAATTGAGCTTTTTTTTCCCAACATGGCCCTGGTTGATCTCTTCTACTCTGCTGCCACCTGTTGGTCGTTTGTGTAATTAACATTTATTCAATCATTCTTTGCAGTTGAGAGGCTGCATCAAAGCCTTCTGTATGTTCTAGCATAAAAAACAAAAAAAAACAAAATCAAAAACGTATAAATACGTCTTTGGGACACTTAATACATTTAACATAGAACATATTTGTACGATTTGGGGAGTAAATGAGTTAAAAGTATGCAGTTCTGTAAAAGTATATTATTATTAAGTATATATTTTAGACCCAGCCCTAATATCAATTCTATCACCGGCTTCTCTGTAACGCTCAAAGGAAAATGGCGGTTCTCACCAGCTGGGGGTCGATGTCGGCCACCGAGTGGCTCTGCACGGCCTCCAGCAGCTCCTCCAGCTCGCCGAAGGACAACTTGTTCAGCTTCAGCTTGTCCAGGTGCTCGCCGTGGAACAGCCTCCTCCACAGGTTGTCGCGGCGACAGTGGCCCATGGCTTCCTCCACGCTGGCCTGGATTTGCCGGCGGGCGGCGGCCACCTCGTTGTTGAGCAACGGGAAGAGCGGCGACGGGTCCAGCAAACCCTCGGACCGGACGGCAGCGCCCACCAGAGGGTAGAACTCGTTGCCGTCGCTGGGCGGGCGGGCCTCGGACCCGGGTCCGGCGGGCTCCTCCCACGGGTCTCGCTCGCCGCCGCCGCCGCCGGGCGACGCGCAGGCCTCGGGACGATCCGGTGGCGGGCGGGCGGCGGGCTCGCCGGGCTCGCGGTGGATCTGCGGGAGCTTCTTGAAGCGCCGCATGTCGGCCGTGAGTCGGGGGAAGAGCTCACGCTGGCTCGTCATGATCACGTAGAAGTGCAACCTGCACGCACATTAAAAAAAATAAAAAATAAAAAAATAAAAATAAAAAAATAAAAAGTCTTGTATACAAATAGTAGCGTGGGTAACCATAATGACCACCAAAACCAAGTGTGAAATTAAAGGGGAAGGCAACCTTCAAAATTTCTTGACAATAATATAATAACAGAAATAAAACTTAAAACAATAAAAACTAACGGAAAACTTAAAAAAAAAAAAAAAAAAAAAACACTGAAAAAAAAATTCAAAAATGCTTTTTTAAAAAAAAAGAAAACTAACTGAAACTACATTTTATTGTTTACAAAATTAACTCTAACCATAATTATAGTGAAAACGTCCTTCGTTTTAGTCTTTGGTACGATTATTAATTAATTTAATGCATGACATGATTTAAAATGTGATTTTAAGGACATTTATTTCGATATTAACCGGAAGAAGGATGTTTGAAAGTATGTCACAGGGAAGTGATGTCATCTAGCAACAGCCAATAGAAAAGCAGCCGAAATGCAACGCCAGGTGAGAAAAATAAATTTTTCATTTTACCAGGGTGTTTATTAAATATTGCGCACATGTAATACACTTAAAAAACAAAACAAAACAAAAACTAATTCTGAAACTAAAACTAAGCATTTTTTTAAATAACTAAAATTAATAAAAACCTAACAGAACCACCCTAAAAACTAATTAAATCTAAAAAAAAAAAAAAACTCAAAACAAAACAAAAACTATCAAAAATGAAAATTCTAAAACTATATTAACCCTTGACCTCATTAGTCTAAAACTGACATTCTGATGAATATTACATTTGTGGAATGTGAGTTCTGCAGCAACATCCAACCGTATAGATCTCCGGGGCGGCCATTTTGCCACTTGCTGTCGACTGAAGATGACATCACAGTTGATCAGGCAACGACCAATCACAGCTCACCTGTTTTCTGAAGCTGAGCTGTGATTGCTGCTTACTGTGATGTCATCTTCAGTCGACGGCAAGTGGCAAAATGTCCGCCTTCTAAATAGTGATAAAAACTGCTGGATTTTGCTGCTTAACTCATATTCCACTAACGCAATATTCACCAGAATATCGTGTTTAGAAGAGTGGGGCTGCATAGAATATATCGTCAAGAATTTTAAATTTTTTTTTTTGGTATGATTTCCCCTTTGAGAAAACCTTTTGTCAACTGATGATTTGTCCTACCTGAGCAAGTTTCTTTCCGCCTCCGACTGCTCCTCAAAGGGCGCAGCGTTGTGACACACCACCAGGGACACGTCAAAGTCGTCATGGTGATGAAGACCCTCCAGGTCCTTGTACGAACCCGAGCTGGATCGGGGAAAGAATTCCGAGTCGAGGTCAGGCAGCTCAAGACATTTCTCGCCGTTGGTCCTTACCTGTTCCACAAGGCGACCAGAGCGTATTCGTGGAGGTCCGGCGTGGCCTTCTTGGCGTCGGCGGTGGCGGCGGCGGCGGCCTTGGACATGCGCAGGGGCTTCAAGCCGTACATGCCGGCGTGGTCGGTGATGTAGTTGTACAGCTGGTGGGCCGTGATCATCTTGGTGGAGGTGGAGAAGCTCCCTTGATCAGAGGAAGGGAGAAGGACAATCAGGGAGTCTGCTCGAGTCACTTTAACGTGGAAATCAACCTTTAACATTTCATGACAATAATATGTTCGATAATTTATTTAATTGTTTCATAGCTGATCTATTGCACTGAAGTGCCTGCAAAATCTATGCTGATTTTTTTTTTTTTTTTTTTTTACAGAAACGTGCTATTCGTTTGGATGTGGATACAGAGACCACACAAATCCATTATTTATACAACTGAAAACTTTAAAATTCAACGCATTGATGAGTTTAACAGCCTTCAAATAATGTATAAAACTCATCAGGAAATTTGACCAATTAACATGAAAATCAAATTGAACAAAAAAAAAAAAAAGAAAAAAAAAAGTGTAAATTAAGAGGAACGGGTATTTTTTTCCAAAACAAAACTAAAAGAACAAAACAAAACAAGCTCAGTATTGTTCATTTGTCTCCAGTCTTACCGATTCAACAAGTCATCATTATTGCTCTCTTTTTTTTTTTTTAATGTGCGTGCATGCGAGTTTGTGCCCACTAATTCACCCGAAGCCTGAAAGTTCAGAAAGTCGGGTGACCAGAGGAAAGATCAAAGGAAAGAAAAGCGGAAGCAATGCCCACCTTGGACGACGTGGTTGCGTCCGAACTTGGGGATGTCGGGGTGCTGCGTGATGAAGTCGCCGAGGAAGTCGGTGAGCTGGTAGCCCTGGCGCAGCGTCATGTGGCAGCCCACCAGGTACTGGTGGGCCACCCGCAGGTGGAAGTCGTAGCTGAACGAGTGCACGTGCATCAGGTCGCGCACCTTGTCGCACTCCTCGGTGAACAGCATGGAGAGCTGGAAGACAAGGCCGACGCTCGTCAATCTCGTGTCAGTCACGCCCCTAAAAAAAAAAAGCGAGCCGAGCATTCTGGGAAATGAGGAGAAAGATCAAGCTGGAGGGGGGGGGGGGGGGTAATCATCAGATTAAGGGTGCTGCGTTGCGTACGGTTAGTGAGGATGTTCTGCAGTCTGATCTATAAACAAAATTGAGTTGCTGCACATACTCAGTTGCTGGTTTGGTGAAGTGCTGCCTCCATCAGGGAAAATACAATCAAAAAACCTTTAAGGGAACTTTCTTTTCATTTTAACACCTTGCACTCTGTGTCCTTTGCAGCTCAAATCCAGTGGTAACCGTGGTGAAAAGATAAGAACATCCTCTTGACACGGAAGAATGAAAACATGAACTTTTCCACCCCCCCTCTTGTGGTGTTCCGGCACTTCGAGTGTGACTATCAAGCCGGCGTCATGACGACGAGTCCCAAATCCGCAGTCCCGGACGGCTCCGTTGGCAGCCAAGTCAACTCCCGCTGCGACTTTGACGGGAAGGTTCAGTCGGATGACGGTGACGCCGCTCGTTAGCCGGGGACCCAAAAAGCATGCTGGGAAAAGAAAAGTTGTCAAAACCAGCGGGGGCCCCGACTGTGCGCCCTGGGGAACTCCGCACAGCTTCTGGACTTGCCATCCACGTTTGACCCCCGTGATTCTCCCCTTTCAAAGTAAATGGAACAAAACAAAAAGCACACAAGCGATAAAAAAAAAGGAAGAATAAGAAAGTCCAAGCAAGGAAGGCGGCAGAAACTGGGAATGAATCATAACGAGCAAGCGGCCAGGAAATCAGAAAGGAGCTCAGCAGCAGGTCAAAGGTTAAATGAAACCTTTGTCTAGGCGACCATTTAGCAAACCAGGAAGTTCTCGTCAATTTTGACTGCCAGCCAACCCGGAGGAGCAAAAAGGTAAAAGGATGAGACTGGCAAGCAGAGAGGCGAGGTAAGGGTGAAAGTGGGGGTTTGAATGACCCCCACCACCTCCACGACCCCTCCCCCTGCCTGATCATGGCCGGGACGTACCGCACAGTCAGACACCTGGGCGGCGTCCGGGAACGGCTTACAACGAGGTTTGATGAGCAGGCCGCCCTGATGGAGAGATGACAGGAAGTGTGTTGCGTATGTAAAGGAACGGGGTGGGGGGGGGCACAGGGAAGGGGGAGGGGTTTCAGACAGGAACGCATGGACAGGTGGAACAACATCATGGAGTCGCCCTGGCGATATGTAAGCCGAAAAAAAAAAGTTGCATTAAAAGGGATACTTCACTTATTTAGCAATAAAAAGTTAATATTTTGTCTATAATGAATTTGATACTTTCATTCTTTTTCACGGTGTCTCTCCTTTCTGCGATGTTTTTATGATGTTTAGCTTCGTTTCTGTAGTAATTACTTTTCTATTGGCTGGACCAACATTGATAGAAGACGTAGCTTTCTTCTTCTTTGGGGCCATGATGTGGGGGGAGAAAAAAAAAAAAAAAAAAAAAAAAAAGAGGGTGGAAAAAGCCAAAGATACTGTGCACAAGCGCTAGCACTAGCTAATGGCTAAATCGCGGACGAGGAGCCAAAAGGGCGGGCGGGGCCAAAATGGTGGAGCGCCTTAGCTCGAGTGCACCTTAACTCGAGCACTCCCTATATTCTGAAATCTATGTATTTATTCATATTTTGAGGCGCATCAACATGCCGCAAAATCTCACCGAGTAGCGCTGGAATGTTAGCCAGTTAGCAGACTTTTTTTTTATTTTGTGGCTAATTCCAGTGTTTGTGCTTTATTTTGCCGAAGCCCTACCAGGTAATTTCCCCAAATCAGAAGCAGATATAGTAAACAGCTGGTCGACGACAAATTGCACGAGTTTATTGACGACATTGTTGAATATGGGCGGAGCATTCTTCGGAGGCGCCATTTTGTGAGGAAAGCCATTCATTTTCCTACCTGCGAGTTGACCGACTGGCCCATGGGGATGCGAGAACACTCCAGCGCGTACTGTTTGACGCAGAAGTAGCAGCCCTGCAGGAAAAACAAAACAAAACAAAACAAAAAAAAATGCTTCAAAGCTACAAATAATTCTATTAAAATGTCGTACAGAGTACTTTTTCTCACATTTGCAATTCTACTTCCATTCTTTGTAGACTACCATATTGACAGTTTGCAAATTTGTTGTTAACTTAGCATTAGCATTAGCATGAAAGACTAATGAACACTTTAATGAGAAAAACGTTACTATATTTTTAGAGACATAATTTATTATTATTTTTTTTTAAATTGTACCTGAAAAGCCAGCTCCATCAACACAATCCCACCTGGCAGCGCCCTCTGGAGGTGGTAAGCGGTGGTGGCGGACACAGTGGTCTGTAGAGCGGATTGATGAAAATAGACAGTGAAATAGTAATAACAACAACAAAAAATAAGTACATAAATAATAATAATAATAATAATAATAATAATAATAATAATAATTCCTTAGTGCATGCGGTAAAACTTTGTTGGAATTTGTTTTTTGTTTTTGGAAATGTAATTAAAAAAAACAGATCTGAATCTCATGTATAGTTATGTAAAAACATTTCTTAGAAATATTTCATGCTTTTTTTTCCTTCAAATTATTGATATTCATAATCACCATCCTTTTAATTGTAAAAAAAAAAAAAAAAAAAAAAAGGTTAATAGTTGTAAAATTGCTTATTTTAGTTTTAAGTAGAATTTAATTATAATTCAGCAATTACTGTACTTTATATGAAAACGTCATATTCGTAAAATTGTTTCATAAAATAATTCATGCCCATTTTTATATATTTTTTCTAATTAACTGAGCAAGTCTTGCAGTTAATGGAATTTCAGGGGGCATTTGCGCTGACTCACCATGGGGCTGTCTTCACGCTTTATGAAAAATATTTCTCGCATTTTTTTTTTTAATTTGTTTTAAATTATTGATATTCATAATCACCATCCTGTTTCTTTTAATAAGTAGACACTAATTCAGATAATTCGGCAATTATTGTACTTTGTATGAAAATCATGTTATCGAATACGTAAAAGTGCGTAACAAAATCATTTTGATATTTCATTTCTAATTCATTCAATTCGAATGAACTGATCAAGTTGATGGAATTTGAAGGGCCTGGACTCACCTTGGGGCTGTCTTCACTCTTCTGCTTGACGTAGGAGAAGGACATCCTGCCCTCGGACGACATGGAGCTCAACATGGCGGCGCGAGCGCGGGCGATGCTGGCAAACAAAATGGAGGACGAGCAGGGGGAGGGGGGACACACTGTTGCTACGGCAGCCCAATCAGCGACGGACAAAAAAAAAAGCAAAAAAGGCGGGCGCCACGGGTGGATACCGACCTGCGAGCGGGCGACTGCGGGCGCACCTGCACCAGGATGAAGCCCAAGCTTTGCAGGTACTGCACGTACTGCTGCAGGAAGCCGCTGGAGATGTCCAGCAGCCACGGCTCCTCCTTCAGACGGCCGGGCAGCATGTCGCCCGAGTCGCCGCTGTAGCTGCGGTCGCGCCCCGACGCCGTCGAGTCGCTTGAGCGGTGACGCTTCTGCAAGACGTTGAAAACATAACTCAGCATATCCATTAAGTCTTTATAAATCTATTTTTTTGTTTTGTCTATAACAGTGGATTCCTGCTATTCGCTGGCATAGTGACCAAGTCTTCCCACAAATTGTGAAAATGGAAAAAAAAAAAAAAAAAGCGGCCATTAGAACTACATTGAAGAATTTATTTTATTCTTTAAATTTTGATTAAGCCTGGGTTATTTTCCATGAAAAATAGGGTTTATTTATAGTATGTGTTAGGTGCAGGCTGCAAAAAAATAAGATAAAATCAGTCTGGACTTTGGACTAGAGTTGCCAAAATTAATTGACAAGCAATTGACGAGCATATTAAATGGACAACATTTGCAAACATCTGTTTATACTTTGAAAAACAATGACTGAACCGGTACCAGTACAACATAAATCCACCTTTTTTTTTTCTTCTTCTTTCTTTCTTATAATCACTATGCGAATACGAAGTATGAAATAAACACCAATCACTGGTTAATAGGGGTGAAAAAATGCTTTTGTAATACACCTTAAGGCAAAATTGGAATGAATCCGATTATGAAGGTCACGATACGATAATTATCACGATATTGTGGGGAGGCTGGCGATACAAAAAAAAGTCACAATATTGTGTAAAAAAATAAATATATATATATATTGTATTATATATATTGAGTTCCTCCACATATTGACTTGGTTCACAAGCATATTACATCATTCCCTTTCATCTGGCCATTAGCATGGATTTTAAACACAGAAGGGCCAAAACATGCCTTGATAAAATTAAACAGCACAAAAAAAAACCTAGCCACCAGAGGGTGATAGAACTGCACAAATTGAAAATCAACCTGACTTTTTTTGAACAGATGTGCTGCTTTTAACTCATTCACTCCCAGCAGAAGCAATTCCCTTCAACTGTTCTTTGCAGGTGAGAGGCTGCGTCAAAGACTTCTGTATGTTCTAGCATTAAAAAACGTCTAAATACGTCTTTGGGACACTTAAAACATTTAAAATAGAACGTATTTATACGTTTTTGGGAGTAAATGAGTAAATATAATGACATGATGCCAACGATATATTCTGACCCCCGCCCCCAATTTCCAACCTCCATTTTCCCTCCAGTGCAGTAGTACCTTGACGGGCGGCTGAGCAGCTTGTTCCTCCTGGATCTGCTTGCGGAAGACGGGGTCAAAGAGCAGCGGCGTGGCGCAGTAGTGGACCAGCCGGGACGACTGCTTCAGGGTTTCCAAGTCGGCCATCTGAGGAGGAGATTTGGAAAGGCGACGTCAAATTTTATGCTCACGGGCAACAGCGTTGGAAAGCTTTAATTGCGGCTTCACTGAGCTGCATCGATAAACAAAACATGAACGCACCGCGATGGGCATGTTGGACTGCGCCGACCGCTGCTGCCACGTCACAAACAGATTCTCAATCTTCATTTGCTTCTCCAGCTCTGTACACAAGAAACAACAATAGCAACAACGCAAAGACCTTAATGCAGAAGAGGATCAGGGCCAGTCGAGAGAGGGAGGAAAAAAAAAAAAAAAAAAAAAAAAAACATGGCAGGATTCTCACTTTAATTTCAGAATTCTGACTTCAAAGTGAGAATTCTCAATTTAAAGTCAGAATTCTGACAATAGAATTCTCACTTTAAAGACAGAATTCTGAGATGAAAGTGAGAATAGTCCGAATTCTGACTTTAAAGTCAGAATTCACTTTGACTTTAATCTCAGAATTCTCACTTATAAGTCAGAATCCTGAGAAAATAATTCTAAAGATGACTTTAAGTCAGAATTCTCACTTTAATTTCAGAATTCTGACTTTAAAGTCTGCTTTAAAGTGAGAATTCTGACTTGAAAGTGAGAATTCTGACTTTCAAGTCTCTGAGATTAAAGTGAGAATTCTGACTTTCAAGTCAGAATTAAAGTGAGAATTCTGCTAATGCTAACACTAGCTTAGCATTAACACTTCTGGGTCACTTCCTGTTGAAATTGGGTCACTTCGTGTTGAAACAGGTCACCTCCTGTTTAAACAGGTCACTTCCTGTTGATATTAAGTCACTTCCGGGTCACTTCCTGTTGATTTTAAGTCACTTCCTGTTGAAATCAGGTTAATTCCTGTTGAAATAGGGTCACTTCCTGTTGATATTAGGTCACTTCCGGGTCACTTCCTGTGGAAATTGGGTCACTTCCTGTTGAAATCAGGTGACTTCCAAGTCACTTCCTGTTCAGGTCGGGGCATATCCTGGCAAGGCGTACCTAATAAAGTCAGTCACAAAGTGAGAATTCTGATTTTGCAGTCAGAATCCTGCCAAACTTTTTTTTTTTTTTTTCCCTCTCTTCACTGGCCCTAATCGTCTTCCGTACTTTAACAACAATGATCTAAAAATGTGGACATCTAAATCAATAGGCCGTTGCATTCATGCTAATTTCTGTTCAACTTGTCCATGTTGTTTCACATTACATGTTAGCATTACGCTAGCGGACTCATACGTAAGAGCTCTCGATTCCAACCCGAGTCTGCCAACCTCTCCTCTCAGCCGCCTTGATGTCCAGGAGCTGCCCGCCGTGCCGGGCGACGGCGTCGCCGTCCGTGAGCGCCCTGATGGCGCACACGTCCCGCAGAGCCTCGTCGAAGGGCAGCAGCTCGGAGGGGAAGTGAAGCGGGGCCAGGCTGCGGCCCGAAGACGCCAGGCGACCCTGCTCTTTGCTGGCCAGGGGCGGGATGGCGCTGCGCAGAAGCGTGTCCGGCTCCATGGACGCGCCTAGGAAGGGGTTGGGGTCCTGGACGACGATGGGCGACAACCGCTCATGTTATTTCCCAATGTTGGCATACTGACATCAGATTTTTCAATACAGGAACCTTTACTGTCTTCAATGTCATGATGCATTTTTAAATCATTATCGATACACATGAACAACATTTAATGAATGCGCCTCACATTTAACATTATTTTTCACTTCATGTAACTGTAATGTACCATAAATGACATCATTTTAATGTCTAAACTTAGACTTAGACTTGACTTTATTGATCCCTTTGGGATGGCTCCCTCTGGGAAATTTACATTTCCAGCAGCAATGAGAACAGATAATAAAATAAAAAAATAATTCAATCAATCAATAAATAAGGTTATTACACCAGAGATTGAATTAATAATAATAATAATAATAATAATTCAATCAATCAATAAATAACGTTATTACACCAGAGATTGAATTAATAATAATAATAATTCAATCAATCAATAAATAACGTTATTACACCAGAGACTGAACTAATAATAATAACAATAATAATAATAATAATAAAAATCAAACTTCACCAATCAATAAATAAGGTTATTACACCGGAGATTGAATTAAATAAATGAAAATAAATACAGTACAGCACAGAAAAGTGCCATATTTGTGAAGTGAATTGCACTCTACACGTTAAGAGTGAATGAAATAAAAATACAATATAAAAAAATAAAAATAAATAAATAATAATAATAATAATGTAAAGATATATTTAAAACAAATAATATAAATAATAAGAATACTATTCAAGCACCGGTACACAAGGGAAAAAAAAAAGTGCTCATCTTCACTTCACATTTAATATTTATTCAAAAACATAATGAACAATATTTACATAAAATTTAATTTCTATACTAGTGCTGTCACTATCGGATATTTTTAGAATCAATTAATCTATCGACTAATCGGATTAGGTTTAATTTTGCATTAAAGTGTATTACAAAAGCATTTGTTGGTGTTTATTTCGTACTTTGTATTCATATAGTGACTTAAAAAAAATAAAGGATTAATGTACCATTTTCCCGGTTTGGTCATTGCTTTCCAAAGTAAAAATTGCAAAACACAGAAGATAAGTTTGATTAAACATGGAAGATAACCAGTCTTCGTTCATGATGAACTACAATAATCAGTGAACAAATGCTGTTGATATGCTGAAAGCAGAAGATTTGGACAATTTTCAATTAAAAAAAAAAGTCTCCAAACGATTACTTGATTATTAAAATAGTTGTCGATTAATTTGATAGTTGATTACTTGTCGATTCAACAAGTAATTTTGACAGCTCTATTCTATATAAATATGTAGAGTAGCATTTTTACATATTTAATGTCTACATAGCCCTCTAAATGTAATGTTTGATTCGGTTTCATTTGTTCTGGCCCCGCAAACGGAGCTGAGCAGGGAAGCAAGATGGTGACTTGAAATCCCCACGCTGGCTGTTTGTCGAGCAACTTTGGGGCGCGTTAGCTCAGCGGAGCAGCTCGGGGCCGACACGACAGAGCGCAGCGGCGGCGGCGGCGGTCCCGAGGCGAAAGGGGCCGGAGAGGCCCCGGCCGGCCGGCCGGTGCCCCCCCGCTCGTCCCCCCCCCCACCCCTTCCGCCTCCCGTCACGGCCGTGACAGATGAAGGCCGATTCAGGCAAATTTTCTGCCGCTCTGACTCTGCTTCCTGTCCGAGCTCGTTAGTGACGCGGCCGTGAAGGCCATCAGGGGGAAAGCGAAAGTTTTTTTGCGCTTGGTAATTGGCCGCGGGGGGCCACGCGGGGCGGGGCACTTAAAGGGCACTTTGTTGGAAGATGCTGCTCCAGTAAATCTCAAGTACTTAACTCACAACATGTTACACTTTATCTTGCTGCAAAAATGGATTCAGTTTGTTCCTCAAAATAAAAAAAAAAAAAAAAAATAAAAAAAAATAAAAAAAAAAAAAAAGTGTTGAAAAGTGAAATGCTCGTAATACTCTCCAGATTCACAGTGCTTTATATACATTTTGCAAGGCCCACAGAATATTGTGTTCTATTGTAATAAAAATTTGGAACCTACCAAATGAAAGATTCGAGTCTCTAAAAAGTATATTTCTACCTGTTTCCGTTTTGCAGACATTAGCATTAGAATATAGCTAAGTTTCATCATTCACAAATCTGTTTAGAAATGTGGGGAAAATCTGCTTGTTTTCAACATAGTCCTTGTTGATCTCTTATACTCTGTTGCCACTTTCTGGCAGTTTTTGTCATTACTACCATTGCTTCACCCGCTTTTTCTCTGCAGTTGCGAGGCTGCATCAAAGCCTTCTGTATGCTCGAGCATAAAACATAAACATAAAAAACGTATAAATACGTCTTTGGGACACTTAAAACATTTACGTTTTTGGGAGCAAGTGAGTTAAGTAGATCAGGGCTGAACTAATTCATCGACATTTAAAACTTGAAGTTGACGACTGCTTAATCATGGGGTTGACCTAATTTGTCGACCAGTCGATTTAACTACTACACATCTACGTGTAACGCTTGAAGTTGATTCGTTGCTGCTAATAACGTGTTAAACGCTGGTAATTTAGGGCACTTTTATTTAGGAGTGGGGAAAAAATGATTAATACGTCACCTCTTATATGCGATTATCTGAATTTTTTTTTTTTTTTTTTTTACAGTATTATATAGTACAAATTGACATTTCTGCTTATTTTTATACTTTCAAGGTTTTTCCTAGCTTTGTTGGAATTGTTCTCTCATTTGTAAAAATGCATCAGCACAGCACTGACAAGTTGTGTTTTGCGTTTGACTGCAGAAATATAAAAAAAAAAAAAAAAAAAAAATCAGCCCGTCGCCGCATATTTAATAATAAAAAAGCAGCGGATGTGTTTTTTTGCTGAGGCGCTCAGAAAAAGGGAAACGGACTTGAATGAAAGCTGAGCGTAAAAGCCGGAGCTGAAATCGATTGAATCTAAAGCAAATCTCAACGCAGCGTTTCTTTTTTGTGATGACTCGTCAAGGCAGCGGCGAGACATTTCCATATATGGACTCACTTCCTTGTCACTTCTCCTGTGTGTGATGCGGCGATGAAGCAAGCGAGACGAAACATGACAAACGCTCGAGATGCAAGCAACGATTGGGAAAGACGACCAACGTTATATGGAATCAAGGTTATTTTAGTTCACTAAAACTAATGGAAAAACTCAAATTAAAATAAAATAAACTATTTTGTTAATGAAATAAAACAAACAAAAATTATTAAAACAAACTACATTTTATGTAAAAAAAACAAAAAACAACTAAAACTAACTATAATTATAGGAAAAATGTCATTTGTTTTAGTCTTTGGTAATTAATTTAATGCATTAGCCTTTGGGGATGATTTTAAATAGATTTGTTTTGATATTAACCGTAATAAGGACATTTGAAAGGGTGTCACACAGAAGTGATGTCATCTAGATGTTTTTTTTTTTTTAAATATTGCGCACAAGTAATACACTTTTATATATATATATATATATATATATATATATATATATACATACACTAAAACTAAATAAAATTAAGCATTGATCAAATAACTAATAAATAAATTAATTTAATTAAATAAATAAACTAAAAAAAACTAACAGAGCCACCCTAAAAACTAATTAAAACTAACTAAATTGAAAAAAAAAAAAAACAAAAAAAAAAAATGAAATAAAAAGTAACTAAAATGAAAATTCCAAAACTATAATGCATGACTGACAAGCCGACTAAATTTCATGTCACAAGTTCAAACTTCAATATTTACATTCTGCATCTTTTAGGACTTGCTATTTTTTTTAGTTAAAGTGAGTTTATCAAAGGAGGACAAGGTTCGACTTCCCGGGGCCACAACAGCTGCGCACGTCGGTCCGCGGGGACCTGCCGCCTGGTGCGGCCCCCGCGAAGCAGATGCTGGCCCTTACAGGTCGCTTCCACCTCAGCTGGCAGGAAAGCGGCGGCAGATGTCCGGCGCGGTGACGTGAGCGAGCGAGCGAGCGAGCGGTCGCCACTTACCGCCCGCTTGGAATGGTCGTCGTGGAGCGGCGCGTCTGAGAAGCAGTGGTGGTGGAACAGGCCCATCTTCTGGCTGAGCAGGCAGTGCAGCACGTGGGCGCGGGCGTTCTGCCACCTGACCAGGCGCGCCAGCTCGCGGTTGAGCGAGGCGCCCAGGTCGACGGACCAGTTGTAGCTGTACAGCGTCACCTGCGGGGTGGAGTGACACGCAGCGCGTCAAGCCGACAGTCGGTTTCGGGTTTGTGATTCCGCTATTTTGCAGATTTTCTGACAACTCCATTTTCACCTGTTTCCAGTTTATTTTTGGTTTTATTCACCGTGGCAATGCTGAAAGCACATTTTGACACTTTTAAATACAAATACGTCATTAGCCATTAGTGTGAACATGTTGATTAGCTTATTGGTAAAACATCTGCCTTGCATTACCAAGGCCAGTCAATGCGCGGGTTCAAGACTTGCTTGGAGCAATCTTTTTTTTTTCTTTTTTTTTTAATAATATAAATTGACTTAACTATTACTACTACTACTACAATTACTAGTGATTAATAGTTAATTACATTCACAGAATTTCTTTCTATTTCCTTCATTAGCATTCAGCTATTAGTATTCAGCTTTCAGCATTCCCGCGCAATTTCTTCAGAAATTGCACTTAGTCTAGTTTTTTTTTTCGTAAAAAAAAATATAGATATTTTTTTTAAGTCTAGTTTATTTATTCACTCACACCTACTTCTTGTTATTATTTATTGACGAAAATTTTAATTTCTTGTATACTTATAATTGTTTTTGATTTACTTATCTTTTTCTTTACTGCGTGACCGATTTCTGCTCCAAGTGCACCACTTCATATACAACAATAGTTTGTTTTAAAATACTTTGTAAAAAAAAAAAGTTGAGTTAATTCACACCAGTTGGCAGCACGTTATTTAGTTTCACATTAAATTTAGTTTGGTTTTGAACATATAAACATAAACACATGACAAGTGTAGAAAAATTAGTTGAAATAAAAAAAATGTAAGTAAGAAAGGGGGAAAAATTGTCAAAAAGAACAACACGAGTTATTTCAGTTCATCCACTTCTTGTTCAGATTATTGAATGTCAAATCCTGTTTAATCCTGCTTTTTACGCCTACAGAAAACAAAGGCTGTATGTTCTATAAGTAATTTAGATCTTCAGGCCCGACGGATTTTTTTTATTTATGTATATTGTGAGATGTTTAAGTTCATTAGGCATATTATGAATTCTTTTTCATCGCCGAAGAAATATTAATATGACAGCTGGTTCCCGCGGAGCCGTGAACGTCCTCCAAATAAATCCTTTTGTCTGTATTATGCTGCCCCCAGGTGGGCGAATATATAGTGACAGGGTTCCTCCAGGTTTGTTCAAGTTAAATTTCAGACTTTTAAATACTTATTTAAGACCATTTAGCCAAAAAAAATTAACACCTTTATTTACACATTAATTGACAAGGAAAAACACAATTTGTCAATCTGTGTTAAAATATTTCACAAACGCTTTTAACTTTTCCATCCAAATCACATGTCCAAACACCCTCCAACCTTTTTGTCCAGGATGCGGATGAAGAGGAACCTCTGGCGGGGAGCCGGCGCCGACGCCCAGCCTGCCGCCTGCTGCTGCTGCTGCTGCCCCGAGAGGCTGGAGCAGTCACCCTGCTGCTGCTGTTGCTGCTCAGAGGCCTCAAAGCGCTGGAGGCCCTTTTGAGCTGCACAAAGTCAGAAGGACAAAGGCAAGGGGGAGGAGTCGAGGACATTTCTGGAGGCGGTCATTCGACAACAACCGCATTTTATGCTCTGAGGACCATCACTGTGCAGATGGTATGCAAACGATAAACTACGCGGTACTTCCGGGTTGGCAGGAAAGTCATTGACAACCGCTGACGTGACCCTGACAAAAGCTCGAGTTTGGGGTTGCGCCACAAAATACGAATGAAATATGTGAAGGTGAAGAATAAAAAGTGCATCTTGAGCCTACATATTGTGATAGCGTATGAAATGCTGCCTGAAATAAATGAACAAATGAAATGAAAATGAAAAAAATAAAAAAATAAATCACTCAAAAACGGTTCACTCCTGGCTGTTTTACTGAATTTTGCAAGGCCCACAGAATATTGTGTTCTATTGCTATAAAAACATGGAACCAACCAAAAGAAAGATTAGAGTCTCTTCTTTCATCAGGAAAAAAAACCAAACATATTTTCTATCTTGTTTCCATTTTGCAGCAATTAGCATTAGAATATAGCTAAGTTTCATCATGGCCCTGGTTGATCTCTTACACTCTGCTGCCACCTGCTGGCCATTTTGTAATTACTACAATTTTTTTCATCCAGCCTCTGCAGTTGAGAGGCTGCATCAAAGCTTTCTGTATGCTTTAGCATAGAATACGTCTTTGGGCCACTTAATACATTTAAAATAGAACGTATTTATACGTTTTTGGGGAGAAAATGAGTGAAACGTATGCATGTGTACCATATATAATGAGAGTGCTATTGAAAATGTGCTTCGGCTTTGATTTGGAGTTGTTTTTCCACTTGTGTGATAGTTGTTAATGTAGAAGAAGTCATACTTACGTGTGAATTTATTAAGCGGCGCCGTGTTTTCCTCCTCTAAACTGTCATCTGCGGCCGACGCGAGATGGAAAGACGCAAGACGTGCGACAAGAGACAGAGAAGACACGGCTCAACGACAAGTCATGTTAAGACAACGCGTGTGTTAGACACACACACGCACACACACACGCACAAAACAAAGACATACAGGTGACGCCGATGGTGACAGCAGGACGAGTGGTTAAAGATGCGGCTCGGGTCGGTTGCGTTTACCTTGCTCGGTGCTGCAGCGCCACTGCTGAAAGTTCCTCGCGATGACGACGAAGCTGCGGGACGCCTCGGGAGGACGCCACAGGTCTTGCAGGGCGGACAACGGAACGAAGACGTCTCTCGATACAGGACAGCTGGAAGCGAGTTCATAATTCGTCCAGTGACCACGCTCGTATCTCAAAACACCTCAAATCATCTTTCCTCATTAAAATGATTTGAAATGTCATGAACTCATTCACTGGCAGCCATTTTCTCGGAAGCAACTCCATTCTCTCCTCGCTGTTTTAATGGATTTTGACTGATTTTGCAAGGCCCACAGAATATTGTGGTCTATTGCTATAAAAACATGGAACCTACCAAAAGACAGATTAGAGTCTCTTGTTTCATCAGGGAAAAAAAAGTATATTTCTAACTATTTCGGTTTTGCAACAATTAGCATTAGAATATAGCTACGTTTCACCATTATTCACAAATTGTTTAGAATTGTGAGGAAATCATTGTTTTAGCATGACCTTGTTTGATCTCTTATACTCTGCTGCCACCTGCTGGCAGTTTTTGTAATAACTACCATTGCTTCAACCGTTCTCTGCAGTAGAGAAACTGCATCAAAGCCTTCTGTATGCGCTAGCATTTAAAATCGGACACTTAAATATTTAAAATAGAACGTGTTTATATGTTTTTGCGAGCGAATGAGTTAAGTAGGTATGGGCTGAACTAATTCATCGACTAGTCGACTTTACTAGATTCGAGTCTTTAATAGATTAGAGTCTCTTCTTTCAGCAGGAAAAAAAAAACTATATTTCGATCTTTTTGTGTTTTGCAGCAATTAGCATTAGAATATTGCTACGTTTCATCATTATTCACAAATCTGTTTAGAATCGTGGGGGAAATCAGCTTGTTTTAACATGGCCCTGGTTGATCTCTTACACTCTGCTGCCATCTGCTGGCCGTTTGTATGTTCTAGCATAAAATTATATATATATATATATATATATATATATATATATATATATATATACACACACACGTCTTTGGCACATTGAAAACATTTAAAATAGAACGTATTTATGTGTTTTTTGGAGCAAATGAGTGAATATGTTCCAAAAAATGCTTTGGCGCCGCCCACTTTGCTGTGTGCGTTTTGGCGGCGACAAGCACTGACCTGGTCTTGACGAAGACCTTGACGCCGGTGTCGGCGGCCAGCGACGCCACCAGATTGACCAGCTCGGCCAGGATGGACGGCAGCAGGAAATGGGAGGCCACATCGGCCGAGCACTGCTGAATAGACGGGCAGCCTGTAACAATGCGGAAGGAAAACTACATGATTGGTTGCCGAATTTCAAAAGCGGATTCACGGAGATTGCGGCGTACCGAGCTCGGCCATGAAGGTGATCCAGGGCTGGCAGGTGAGCTGGTAGACGGGATGAAGAGCGCCCACGTCGCCCTCCTCCAGCTGGCACGCTTGCCTCCTGCAACAGAAAAAAAAAAAAAAAAAAAAAAAAAAAGTGGACATTTTTCCACCAACTTACAACAGTAACAGAACCTTTTCCCTATAAAATTGGTCAATTTTCATTTGTTTATTGTATTTATAGCATTACAGATGCTCAATGCAGGAAATTGAATTTCGAATCACTACTGCCACGTGTGGCCGAAAAGTGACACTGCACGCTCCCTTCTCCATGCGCAGACAGAGTGCGGGAAATATTCAAACCCGAATCCAGTCTGAAAACTATTGACCACAGGCTACCCATTGTGAACAGCTAAGGTGTTAATCTGCTAATTAGAAGATGTCTGAGTCGTAAATGGTCAAATAATAAAGGCTATTGTAAAGATATTTTGGGGCAAATTACTCCATAGAGCATGGGTGGATTCATTTATTGCAAACAGTTAAAAAAAATAAATGTTAATAAATAAATAAATAAATAAATAAAAACCATAGATTTGAAAAATTTTATTTATTATTAAATTTTTCTCAAGAAAACAATTATTACACTTAACTAATGCAAACAAACAGTAAATTAGTGTATATTTAGCATTTATTTATTTAATGACACTGTTTCATTGATTTATTGTAAACAATACAAGTAAAAAAAAATGTAAAACAAACTAATAGTAATTAAATATTTATTTATTAATTGATTATTTTAAATCTAAAAAAAACTAGTAAAGTCCATATTTACATTTACCATATACTGAATACATTTGATTAAATATTTGGTATAAGTATAAGTAATACACTTTCAAAAATGAGTAGGAATTACTACTAAAAGTATCACACATATTTTACATCCAGATCTTAATTATTTATTTATCCCCCCCCCCCAAAAAAAAAAAAAAAAAAAACTCAACTCAACTTCATTTATATAGCGCTTTCAAACAGCCTGAACTGTAAATCAAAAGCGCGCCTATTGTACGCACCTTTGTGCCTGTTCCAGCTCGCCGAGCTTCTCCTGCGACCACTGCTGCTTGACGCTGTCCGTCTTGTGCCGGCGCCGCGCCACGCGGCCCTCCTCGCCTCGCTCCGGCACGATGTCGTCCGTGGTTTTCGGGCTGCCCAGCTCCGACGAGTCGGGTTTGCTCTGCGGCCACAAACAACAGCGACGACGAGTTGTGGCGAGTGAGGAAATACAAATATTTTCATTACAGCGCTAAAATACATTTTTCAGGTACAGTTGTCCATTGCTAGATCATGCTTCAACTTATTGGAGGGTCAGCATATCGTGGAGAATTTTTTTTTTAATTGCCGTAAGATAGAACTCCGTGAAAACATGATAACCATTTATTGCTCATGAACTTGCTCATAATGCAAACATCTAACCAGTGAGGTTTTTGCACCAACCTACCAGAATGTCCCAGAAGCTGCGTCGCGTGCTCTTCCCGGTTGGCGTCGTGGACTCGGGCGTGCTGGTCCCCGTCATGCCGGCGCCGCCGCTGCCGGGATGCGCTAAAGTGATGGGCGACGGGCTGCTTCTGAACACCCGAGAGCCGCTACGCTGCCGGGGAGTGTCCTTCGCCTCGGGCAGACTCAACGCGCCTGAATATTGGAAATTAAAAACAAACTGGTATCGTAATGTCATTTGGACATACATATACACTAGGGATGTAACGATAAGGGCAATATCGTGATATTAAAACTGCCACAATATCGTCGTCATCATGTTCACGATATTTAAAAGCAACATATCAGTAAAAAAAAAAAAAAAAAAGTCAGGTTGATTTCCCTTTGTGCAATTCTAGCACCCCCTGGTGGCTAGTTTTTTAGTACAATTTAATTTTCGTTAGGGATGTTTTGGCCCTTCTAGGTTTGTTGTTAGAGATTGTAGGTGGTTGATATGCATTGATGTTGTCCAAAAGCAAAATATTGTGCTTTTTTTTTTAACAATATTGTGACTTTTTTTTTTTTTTTTTTAAATAATCGCCAACCTCCCCACAATATGCTAATTATCGTATAGTGGGCATCACATCGTGATAATATCATATCGTGATGTTTTGATATCGTTACATCCCTAATATACACGTGATGAAACAACATTTTTTGTGATGATGTCCCATGTACAGTTTGGTGTATTTTTGCATCATTTGGTGGGCGTCGGCAGAGTGTCACCTTTGGCGTGGTCCTTAAGGGGGACGTGTGCGTTGGCGTTGGCGCAGGGCAGGCAGAGCGGGTTGGGCAGCACCCGCAGCTCCATGAGCACGTCGCAGAGGGCGTGGCGCAGCGCCCCCTGCAGCTTGTCGGCCAGCTGCGCCGGGCTGACGTTGCCTTGCTCCCACACGTCGAAGCGCACCAGCAGTGGCGTTGACGCCGCCTCTAAATATTTATTCAAATCAAAGAACTCAAATCATACTTATTTTTTTTTCTAGTTTTTTTCAATAACAACCTTGAAAAAAAAAGAGGAAAATCAATTGGTCCTGTATATACCATTTTTTAAAATTTATTATTTAAATTATAATTTTTAATTAATAATTTGAAAACTGACATTTTTAGAAAAAATAGAAACTCAATGTTGTGTTTAACAGTAGGAACAAAAACCTAATTCACAAACGTTTTTTATTTTAAAGAAGGAAATTCCAATATAAGTTGCACATTTTTAAAGAAAATTAGTATGCAAATTATAAGTATTCCAAAAATAGAAACTTTGAATGTCATTTGATATTAAAAAAAAACTGTCGAAGTGTTTAAAAAAAAAAAAGAAAAAGAAAAGAAAAACTCATTTGACTCATTTACAAATGTTTTAAATACAATAAATTCGGATTCAAGGTTTTTTTTTTTTTAAGAAGAGAAATTTATTTTTGCAAATGTAAATTTAGATAAGTAAATTAAATAATTTATGAACATGTGTTTGAAGAAATACAAATTATTATTTTAAATTAATTGGTTTAAGAATTTTCAGTTTTTTTCACATTTTTTGAAGAGAAATGAATTAGGGTTTAATTTTAATATTTATATATGTTGATATATAGGATAAACTTTGCAAAAATATGTTTTAAATAAATGAATGAGTATGTCATTCACATATTTCTTTTATGTTTATAACAATTTTCACAGTCATTGGCTGGCCACCACTGTATTCAAGTGACAACTCTTATTGGTGAAATTAAGTCAAAAATAACAGTGAAATTACATACCTCATGACAACGATTGCATGATTAATATTGTAATGTAACTCTGAAGGACTAAGATGTAATCTGTTACATTTTGGATTTGGAAGCGATTCCGAAACGCGCTGCAACAGCAACGCCTCACCTCGGCTCCCGCCGTCGTTGGCCTTCACTCTCAGCACGGTAGTCAAGCGGTCAAAGTGTTCCGGCTGCAGCGGGGTGGAGCAGTTGTCCGTCTGTCTGCCGTAGTCCTGGGAGGCGGCCTGGAGGAGGTGCCCCGCGGCGTCCACGAACGTCAGAGTAATGCAGGCGATCCCTGCGAGGTGCGAGAGGGTGCGACGATGAAAATAGCATTTGTGGATTTTGGTTTTTTGACAGGCCGAAATTGCAAATTGACTCGGGTCCAACTAACTGCTTTGGGGCCTAAATAGGTTGCAAAAATGTATATTTTGTGTTATGTTGCACATCATATCATAGAATGAACTAAGATGAACCAGCACCAGAGAGGTAAGGTCACTGTGTAATTGTTATGTTTACCGTTCCAGTTTGTCAATTGTGTTAGCGCACCCCCCAGTGGTTAAGTTGTGTCGTTGCACCACCTAGTGGTTAACTCATTCACTCGTCGCCATTTTCACATTTCGCAATCCCGTTCGCTCCCGGCTGTTTTACTGGATTTTGACTGATTTTGCAAGGCCCACAGAATGTTGTGTTCTATTGCTATAAAAGCATGGAACCTATCAAAAGAAATATTAAAGTCTCTTCTTTCATCAGAAAAAAAAGTATGATTCTATCTGTTTCCGTTTTGCAGCAATTAGTATTAGAAGAGAGCAAAGTTTCATCCGTTTTCACAAATCTATTTAAAATTCTAAGTAATTTAGCTTTTTTTCTAGATGGCCCTGGTTGATCTCCTTTGCTCTGCTACCACCTGCGGGCGGTTTGTGTAATAACTACCATTTCTGCAACCGTTCTTTGCAGTTGAGAGGCTGCATCGTAGCTTTCTATATGCTCTAGCATAAAAAAACCCAAAACAAAACGTATAAATACGTCTTTGTGACACTTACATTTAAAAAAAAAAAAACGTATTTACACGTTATTGGGAGCAAATGAGTTAATGTTATTTGCGTGTGTGGAAATAGAAGAAGTAGTCAGAAACTGGAAGTAAGTGATCTCAATGAAACTAGCGGAACTTTTCCTTTCTCACAGTACTTTGTTCAAGCATCGTCTGTAAGTGATTTAAATGATTTAGATGTGTGCCAAATTGTAGATGTTTGTCAATTTAAAAATGCTAATGCTAATCGCGATCGCTAATTGTTAGCATATGCTAATTACGTTTGTTTTCCTATTATTATTTCTGTGTATGTCGCGCAAATGTCAATTGTATGTTTCTTGTTGCAGTTTCACAATATTAATAGACAACTTCACTGCGCACCTGGACTCCGTGGAGTTTGTTTATGAATGTTTAGCTGCTTGGATAAGCTAGCCCTTCGACTAGCAAGGCCTTGACAGTAATTGTTGCAAAAACATGTTTACTGAGTGAGCTTCATTTTAAGCGAATATGCTCTCATCGCCTGATTGACCAAAAGATTCCGAGGATGTCCCACAGAAATTCTGTTGACAATATACTGTAAATATCTTCGGGTCAATAACAGATCAAACCGTCACCCGCAATCGTCTTCGTACTGTTTGAGCTATCTATTTATCTCCAACAGGTGTACCTTTGCCTCCTGTCCCCTGACCTCCAGGCTTGTTGTAGAGGTAGATGTCCCCGTCCGCCACATCGGCGCTCGAGTGAAAGCAGTGCTGCAGAAAGGAGATGCACGGTGAAAATGTATGTTTTATGTATGCTGGGACGAATTGAGGAAGCCATCTTCTTTTCAAGGTGTAACCCGGAAGTAAACGGCTCTGGTCATGTGATCATTTATTCCAAACATGTGCAGATGCATCCATTTCATCCAAGCTATGTATTCTGGCAATATATACTGGAAATATTTTTGAAAGATTACCCAAGTAACATTTTACAGCCCTGTAAATCAAATTATTCTTGTCAATCACACTTGTGACCAGAGGGTTGAATTAACTCTTTCACTCCCAGCCATTTTCACTGAAGCAACTGAATTTGCAAGGCCAAGAGATATTGTGTTCTATTGCTATAAAAACATAGAACCTACCAAAAGAAAGATTAGTCTTCTTTCATCAGCGAAAAATAAAGTATATTTAAATCTGTTTCGGTTTTGCAGCAATTAGCATTAGAATATAGCTAAGTTTCATTATTATTCACAAACCTGTTGAAAACAATGGGGGAAAAGAGCTTGTTGTAACATGGCCCTGGCTGATCTATTATCCCCTGCTGCCACCTGCTGGCCATTTTTTGTAATAACTACCAATGCTTTAAGTGACCTCTTCAGGTCAGACGCTGCATCAAAACCTTCTGTATGCTCTAGTATAAAAAAACAAACAAACAAACAAATAAAAAACAAAAAAACGTGTAAATACGTTTTTGGGTCAAGGGCAATATTTAAAATAGAACGTATTTACGTTTTTGGGAGCAAATGAGTTAATATAACAAGTTGAGGTGTAGATCATATGCCATTCATCCTATCATTCATCAAGGTCATGGTAATCTTTACTTATTCAAAATGGAGAATGGGCATTATTATGAGGACACGTCTAAATTTCTGGACAGCGAGGACCACTGCTGCAGCCATCTACGGCAGGGGTTTGGGTACACAATTGTCCTTTTGGCGCCATTCCACTTTTGCAGAGCAAAAGAATTTGAGGCGTTACCTTGAAGTGGTGCGCCGTGTTGCTGTCCGTGTACTTGGGCACGTGCAGGAAGATGAGCAGGTTCTGGCGGAGGTAGTGCGACACGGCCGAAAGCCACGGCAGACAGAAGGCCGGGAGGCCGAAGGTCATCACCTCGCTGGAGGACGAGCCCGACGGCTGGATGAACTGAACAGAGCGGGTGATTGAGAAGGAGTTCATGTGATGAGTTCATGGAGTTCATGATATATCCTGTATTTATATAGTGCTTTTTCCTGAATTAAAACATAAGAGGCTGCCTTTAACTAAAAATATCACGATACTTGCGTAGACGTATCACTAAACTATCGGGAGACAAAAGTATCACGATTTATCGCGATATCGATATATCGTCACACTCCTAGTTTAGAACATTGCGAAAGGGGGCTTGCATAAAGAAGAAGTGAACCTCCACGTCGGCGGGTGTCAGCTTGCAGTTCCTGACGAGCATGACGGTGATGATGTCCAGCGTGGTTTCATCCAGACGTTTGCGCAGGACCTTGACCAGCTCGTCCGTGATCTCGGGACCTTTCGAGCGCAGGAAAACCCCATCAGCAGAATTTCTTTGACGTCAAGGCCATGTTTGAAAGATATCCCGCCGGTTACCTGCATTGCCCACGCCGTGCACCAGCAGCAGGATGTGCTTGTCCACCTGGCCCACTGGACGAGCACCCTCCAGAGATGACCTGGAACCCTGACAGCCCAAACAACAGACATCAGTACTGTTTTAAATGAGATAATTTAGGATTATCCATGCATCTAGTATACATGGATCTGGCAAAATAGTAAGGCAAGTTCTTTTTTGAAGGACCCCTTGAGATGTTCAAAATGACTGTTTCAACCCAAAATGGCAGACTTCCTGTGCATTCTTCTTTTAGGTCGACGCATAGCTACACTTACTGAATTTCATGCTGCTAATTGAAACTAGCTTTGAAGCTGATTAGCAAAAAAATCCCCAAGATTAATTCTTCTTTTTAGGACCCTTTGAAACAGGAAAAAAAAAAAAGAGCCGAAAGGTGCTGTTTCCAATCAAAATAGGAGACTTTCCATGTGTTTTATTTTTTGTGGGTCTATTTATGGTCTGGGGAAAAATCTATGAACCGTAAATCTATAAAAAATAAAATAAAATAGACTGTGTGGTTCAATTTTGTTGCAGTTATAGAAAATCTATATGACAGGTTTGTTTGGAAATGGCCAAAATGGCTGCCTCAAACATAATAAAATGAAATAATAAAAGACGTTTATATGACCAACATTTCATCATTTTAGTTAATAAGGTTCCTTCATCACCAAACGAGAAGCATTAAAAGGATCTTTGTGTAGTTTATCACTTTTTTACTCACGACTGCCACCTCTGGCCCAAAGTGTAACTGCAACATCTGTGTTCGGCTCGTTCATTGTGCACGATCTTAAAGTGATAGCCACAGTTGACAAACAAAGACATGACTTGAAATGAGGTCAGAAAAACTCCGCCCCCTCACGAAAGAAACTGTGGAGTGTGCGGACCCCCGCACACTCTACTATAAAGGGAAGATGAGTAAAACAGTCAGGGCTCTTTGTACTGACCTATGGAGCATGTATGATGTAGAAAAAGTTTTAAAATTACCTTTTTAAACGGCACAATGCACCTTTAAGATTTTTTTTTTTTTTTTTTTTAATAAACGTACCATGAGGTCTTCGGTGTACAGCGGCTCCTGACTTCTGGCCAGGCTGAGGGAGCGAGAGGTGTGGAGGCCGCCGTCCACGTCAGAGTATTTGCCTGCTTGAGACGTCTCGTAAAGTCTGCGTGGTGATCAAGAAAAACAAGACGTGAGCCACCGCCCAAAATGAAATGAGACGCTTCGGGAAAGGGCAACAGGTGACCAAAAGGAGAAGACGGTGTCACCGACCTGAGGTAGAAGACAGATTTGGTGGTACGCTCCTGGTAGACAAACATGTTCTTCCTGTTGACCACGCAGAAGGAGTTGAGCACGGAGCGCAAGGCCTGGATGGCTGAGATCATAAAATCGTATGCTTGAATTCTTGATTACAATGTCGCTTCAAAGCAAAATAGCAAACTTTCTTCCTCTTTTCTGCCGTGGCTTCTTGAGATGTTTTCGTGGGTCCACTTATGCTCGGCAAGTCTACCGAATTTTATGTTGCGAGGTGAAATTAGCTTCAGAATTTTTTTTTTTTGTCCATCTGTCTCGTAAACGGTATTTGGTCCAAATTTGGTAGCAATTGGACAACATCATCAAGACATGAATCTTTACAGTACTTGAAGAAATTATGAGTATTTGTGGGAATGGCATCTTGAGACCGGCAAATTTCATATTGTTCTGTGAAAGCTGCAAGAATAAGTTTATGGTTGAACTCAAAAACGTCAAAATGAGACACAAAATGCGACTTTAAAACAAAACGATAGCCCTTTTGTTTCTTTTCAGGCATGGCTTCTAAGAACTTTTTTTTTGGGTGACTCACGCTGGAGGTACATTTTCCAAATAATACACTACGAACATGTGAATCCTTTTTAAAACTCATTCACTGCCATTCATTTTAGGAAATGTTAAAATTTTCAATACTCACGTGATATTACATTCAATAATTATATATAAACCGAATCTACCAAATAACAGAATAGACTCCCTACTTTTTGCCCCGTCCCGTTCTTTTATAATTGACAGTAGAAAAATGTAGGTTTGCCAAAATACAGCCATTTCTCCCATGGACTCTGAAACTGTGTTTATTTGGTATAAAATGGGGCAATGATGTCATCTACCGGTGGTTGGGCATCAGTAAAGTTGTTTCCAAGTTTGATATTTACAGTGGAGCATAATCAGATTCGCCCCCATTTAGCACCGCTCTAAAAAATACAATTGACGAGTATACTTGTCAAAGGCAGTGAATGAGTTAAAAACCCTGAACTGCCAAAAAAAAAAACAAAAAAAAAAAAAAAAACTAAAATGGCCCCTTCCATACAAAATGCATCCATTTTGTGGTTCTCCTCATGATAGGCATTCTTACCTCTGGACACACCCATATTAGGTCCCATTTTGAGTCTTGGGTGTATGTGGATGACGGTACTCCACACCACGTCGCAGGCAAAGTGTCCTGGGATGAAATGCATGGTGGCAGCCAGGTAATCCCTGGCTTGGTAGCTCTCCTCGGCGTGGTAATCTGCGGTGCACGAACACGCGTGGGGACGCCGCTTACGACACGCTCACCCCGACATCAACGCACGGGGATGGCGGCCAACTGACCGTCGGACGTGTTGCGCCTCTGCCGGTACGCGGACTCGCTCTTCCAGATGTCCTCCTCGCTCTCGGCCACCAGCAGGGAGTTGCACACGTGGCTGTCGTGAAGGTCTTGCAGCAGCATGTGCTAAGAAGAGCGACGACGAGTGCTGTCACTATCGAATATTTTTGGAATCGATTCACCTATGGATTATTTAAATCGAGTAATCCGACTCATTTTAATTTTGCATTAAAGTGTATTTACAAAAACATTTTTTCCCACTGAATACTGTTTATTAACCAGTGATTGGTGTTTATTTCATACTTTGTATTCATATAGCATTTAAAATAAATAAATAAAAAAAAACAAAAAAAAAAAAAAAAAAAAAAAAAAACAGATGATTGCAAATGTCTGATTTTGATTAAACACAGAAGATAATCAGTTTTCTTTCATGAAGGACTACAGAAATTACTGTTGATATGCTGAATTCAGAGGATTTGGACAATTTTAACTCTTTTGCCGCCACACGTTATTAAAAAAAACCAAAAAAAACAACTTTGATATGACAAATGCTTTGATCATTCACGAAAAGAGATACATTGCTTCCATCTGCTGGTCATAGTTAGAATGTTTTTGATTCCACAACCCATTGACCGGGCAGCGCCGCACTTAAGACGTTGCACTGAGAAAAAAAAACTAAACTAAAAAAACGCAGTTGATGTCATTTAACGTTTATGGCGGCATACATCATGATTTTATTGGTCGTTATTAAACGTTTTTGGCAGTCAAAGAGTTAATTAAAAAATATCTTGATTATTATTAGCTCGGTTTTTTTTTATGCGCGTTTTTTTTTTTAATGCTAGAGCAGGGGTGGCCAAGTTCGGTTCTCAAGAGCCCCTATCCAATCTGTTTTCCATGTCTCCCTCCTTCAGCGCAGCTGAATCTAATGATCAGCTAATCAGCAAGCTTTGCAGAAGCCCGATAATGATCCTGATCATGAATCAGGGGCTCTCGAGGACCGAACTTGGCCACCCCTGTGCTAGCCTCTCAACTGCAAAGAACGGTTGCCGAAATGGTAGTTATTACTCAAACGGCCAGCAGGTGGCAGCAGAGTATAAGAGATCACCGAGGACCATGTTTAAACAAGCTGATTTCCCCACAATTCTAAATAAGACTTGTGAATAATGATGAAACTTATCTGCTCTATTCAAACGCTAATTGCTGCAAAACGGAAATAGATAGAAATATACTTTTAGCTTCCATGTTTTTATAGCAATAGAACACAATATTCTGTGGGCCTTGCAAAATCAGTCAAAATCCAGTAAAAACAGCCGGGAGTTAAGGGGGTTGCTTCTGTGAAAATGGCGGCGAGTGAACGCGTTAAAATAGTTGTCAATGAATTGAATAATTCTCACTAGCAGTTCGAGTGGCATGCGGATGTTACTTGTGCGTCGTTTCGCATCAAAAGCAGCAACATGCAGTTGCAAGCGCGTTCGAGTCGTTCTACAAAGCACATCAGTGGTAGTCGTCGTGCTGGAAGCGGCAGTCAAGTCGTGATTGTAGCAATGATATTATTCGTAGTGGTGCCATTACCTGGTTGACTTTGCGACAAAGCTCTCCAATCTTCCTCGCCACCATCTGGTGCAGTTGTAAATATTCCGGAAGCTCCTGCTTGTCTTCGCTGCTCTCCTGATCCTTGATGTTCATCTCCCGTTCCTCACTCACACTCCTGCACCACACATTTGCGGAATCTACGACTTTCTGGCTCAGACACGAAGCGCGAGTTGCAGTTCGGAAGGTCCCAGTGGATCAGTCTCACCTGGAATGCGAGTAGACCGTGACCCTGTCCTGGTCGATCTTCGCCATGAGCCAGAAGTCGGGCATCAGAGGGGTCTGACTCTCCTGCTCGTCCAGGGTGGGACTCTCGCATTCCGAGTCGCTGCTGCCACCGTCGTATCCTTTGGAAAAAAACAAAAAACAAAAAAAACAAACAGCTGAGCATCATGCAAATGAGGAGTTCCACAAGGTTCAATGCAAGGGCCCAATGCATTTCGTATGGATAACGTAACATATGATTCAAGATGAGGACTTTTTTTGGGGGGGGAACAGTGGATTTGAAATTCACCTTGCATGTCAGAATCCAAACTTCCTTGGCTTGAGATGACACTCTGCACTCGACTCGGCCTTAGCTTCCCGAAGCCTGCAAAAAGAGTACAGTAACAGTGCTGAGCACCCCCAAACAATATTAGAGGGTTGGATGGGGCCAGCTGGGTGTGAACTATGCTGGATATTTGTGTTGTTGTTGTTACCTGTCTTGCTTATTGACGCAGTTCTAAAACTAATGTTTATTTCGTTTATTTGGGGCAGCACAGTGTTCAAGCGGTTAGCACGTCTGGCTCACAATGAGTTTTACTGTTCGAATTTGGGTGTAGTCCTTTTTTTTTTTTTCCCCCCCATGTTCTACAGGACTGTCTCAGAAAATTTGAATATTGTGTTAAAGTCCATTATTTTCTGTAATGCAATTAAATAAGCAAAAATGCCATACATTCTGGATTCATCACAAATCAACTAAAACATTGTAAGCCTTTTATTGTTTTTAATATTGCTGATTGTTGCATTTAACTTGGTCTGAGGAAATATTCTAATATTTTGAGATAGGATATTTGAGTTTCCTTAAGCTGTAAGCCATAATCAGCAATATTCAAATAATGAAAAGGCTTGCAATATTTCAGTTGGTTTGTAATGAATCCATTTTTGCTTATTTAATTGCATTACAGAAAATAATGGACTTTACCACAATATTCTAATTTTCTGATTCAGTCCTGTACTTGTCTCTAAGTGTTGTCAAAATACTAGACAAAAAGTCTACACACCCCTGTTCAAATGCCAAGTTTTTGTAATATTGAAAAATAAGCGCAAGATAAAAATGTTCACAATTGTATTCACTGTTAATGTGTTCTAGAACATGGACAACTCAAATGAAAAAAAAATAAAAAAATTGCGATAATGAGGTTGCACAAGCAAGCAAACCCTTTTCTAACTGTGTTCAGAATGAAGCAATCACATTCAGTCTCGTAATTAACAGGAGTCAGCGCACACCTGCCACCATTTAAAGTGCATTTAAACACCAAATGAAAGTTCAGCTGCTCTAGTAACTCTCAAAAGACAGCTAAGCCTGCTACAGCAATTTTCTGCGGCGGTTACGCTCCAAATATCACTTAAATGTACACCTGCTGCGACAGAATTCCGTGCGGTGGACTCACTTTGAGATGCGGACTGCACCGACTCGGCCAGGCTGACACTGGAGGGGGTTTTGGGGGGCGAGGTGAACTCGTTCAGCAGCTGGAGGCTAACGGAACTCTGCGCGTTACCGCCATCAGTCTTCAAAAGTCCGTCCGCTTCAGCGAACTCCGACGCCGCCTCTCCGTTGGTGTCAGCAGTGACGTTGGCGGCCTGTAGGCAAAACGATTAGATACAATTAGAAGGTTGTTAAAACTCCCTGTAAAGTGAAAACAATTTTTTTTTTTTTTTTAATTCCCGCTATAATCTACTATATAGTTGTCAGTGTTTACACGTTCACTGCAATTATCATCAAACGTGTAAAGGATTTCGAAACTAATCTCTCTATTCCCTTTTCACGTTCTTGAAAAGACTTAAAAACAGCTTGAAAAGAGATTAGACTCTGTTACCACGTCTTCGGCCTCAGCATCACTTTCCAAGAGAGACTCTTCCTGAGACGGAGGCGCCCTGTTGGCGGCGGCGGCGGCGGCGCTCTCCGACAGCCTCTTGACGGCGTGGATCCTTTGCGGGTGCAACCTGCTCAGTGACGCGTAGTAGAAGCTGTCCTGCTCGCTGTTGAGCACGTAGCCAGAGAGTGACATGCGACGGAACTCCTGCAGGGGGCGCAGAATACAGGGTATTAACTTGCATTTTTTTTTGTGTGTGTTTTTAAATGAATGAAAATTTTCATTTGTTTTTTTTTTTTTAGCAAAAAATAAATAAATAAATAATAATAATAATAATAATAATTCCACATGATCAAAAAATAATAATAATAAAATAAAAATTCCATATACAGGACTGTCTCAGAAAATTTGAATATTGTGATAAAGTCCTTTATTTTCTGTAATGCAATTTAAAAAAAAAAAAAGTCATACATTCTGGATTCACTTGGAGTTAATTAGACGTTTCAAGTGATTAGTTGAATAGCCTACTAGTATTCTTTTTCATGCTATTCTAATATTTTGAGATAGGATATTTGAGTTTTGTTTGGAATGAAACCAGAATGTATGACATTTTTGTTTTTTTAATTGCATTACAGAAAATAAATATTCAAATTTTCTGAGACAGTCCCGTATAAATATACAACCAAAAGGATGTAGGCAGAAGCAAAAGCTTTTCATTTCTGTGTTTACACCTCTAGCACTACAATACAGAAGAAATAATCAATAATTGTACATTTTATAAAATACCAAATAAAGACAAGTCCACGGCAAGGTCTAACCTTGCACGTACCCTCTGAGAACCTATATACACTGGTGCCTTGAGATACAACATGAATTTATTCATATTTTGTTTCTCAAATCATGATTCCCAATTGAAAGGAATGAAAATGCCATTAATCCGTTCCCCACCCACTCAGAAATATGACACTGTAAGTGAGAATTAAACAGCTTTTTTGAGTAATTGTTCAGTATCTGCTTGTTGTGACGAAAGTTGATTTGACTGAACAACACACAAAAAAATAAAAACACGCAAGAATGACTCACTGACAAAAAGGCAAGACATCAGTGACCGTTTTCTCCTGTCGTATCGAAAGCAATTGTCACTGTCTGAAACTATTTTTTACACCGGACACTGACGTCACCCAATACAGATTTTTCGGAACTCTACCGGTCGTATCGCAGCGAGCGGAGCCACTTGCCTCCTTGAACTTCTCCAGAGACTGCTCGGGCCTGAAGACAAACTGCAGCGGGACGTCCTCGCTGCGACAGTGCGGCCGTCCGGCCGAGTGGACCACGTGTTGCGCCACCTTGAGCAGTGTGGCCGGGCCGATGGCGCGCGAGCGGCGCAGGGCCGACACGATCTCGTCCTCCAGCAGCCAGCGAATCTGACCGGGCAAAGGGAACGGCAAAGAAGGTTTTGGCGGCCTCTACGGGCAGGAGAGCGTCACTGCACGCTCACCTCATCCATGGTGGCCAGGATGGCCAGCTTGTGCGGAAGCGGCAGCTTGGTCAAAGGTTCGCCACAGACCCTGACACAGGACAAAAAAAGTTAGATTTCGGCATCCGTCGTGGCGCCAACAAATGAAATCATCTGCCTCCATTTTGAGCTCAACCTTTAAAAGGCAACATCCGTCCATTTTCATTCTAATGCATCCATGTCCAAACTACGGCCCGGGGGGCCATTTGCGGCCCGCCGTCCATTTTTCAGTGGCCCGCGACATATGTTAAAAATGGCATTTTAATCAGTTCAAATAAAATAAACAAAACAAAAATGTTTGGAGATGGTCAAAGTAAGAAGGGAGGGTATCAAAAATCAGCTGCCTTTAAGGTTATTTTAGTTCACTAAAACTAATGAAAAAACTAAAATTCAAAAAAACAATATTGTTACTGAAATAAAATAAAAACAAAAATGCTTTTTAAAAAACGAAAACTAACTGAAACTACATTTTATGTTTACAAAACTAACTAAAATTATAGCAAATATGTCCTTCATTTTAGTCTTTGGTAATTAATTTAATGCATGAGCCTTTGGGGATGATTTTAAAATGTGATTTTTAGTAGATTTATTTGGATATAAACTGGAATAATGACACACAGAAGTGATGTCATCTAGCAGCAGCCAATAGAAAAGCACCTTCAGATGATGTTGCTCCCATGGTATTTTTTAAATATTGCACACAAGTAATACACATTAAAACAAACAAAAAAAAACAATACTAACACTGAAACTAACAAACTAAACTAAAACTAAGCATTTAAAAAAAAAACTAAATAATAAAAACAGAACGACCCTGAAAACTAATAAAAAACTAACTAAAATGAAAAATTCCAAAACTAGAATAATTCTACTACCATATTACAAATAAGTTGGTTTATATACTGAAGCAGTTTTCTAAATATGCAAAAGCACAAATCAATTATTTGTACAATTTTTAGGACTAAACACGATTTCTCTTCATAACATTATGTGGCCCTTGCGTCCTTCGGATTTTCTGTGTGTGGCCCTCAAATGAAAAAGTTTGGACACCCCTGTTCTAATGGCTCGTCAATCTAGTGATCAGTGGTTGTGCTATTACGTTGACTACACTCACATGTCCACATCAGCCCCCTTCAGTCCCTCCAGCACGGCCGACAGCTCCTCGTCCGACCGATACGACGACGGCTGTCCCGGAGAACGATTCAGGGACACGCTGCTCTCAGACGTGTACCTGCGAGACCGCACATCCACGACGCGATGATCCAACTTAAACGCCGCATTTAGGACCACCATCACCAACCACCACCTCACCTGTTGTGATGAAAGTCCGCCATGACTTCGATCTCCAGTGGAAGAGTGAGGACGAAGATGTCCAGCGTGACCGAGAGCTCGTTCAGGTCCACCGACTGCAAGGCCTCGCCGTCCTCCAGGCAGGAGATGATCTCACCTGCAGGTACAACGTTCAAAAGCAGTTTACGGCTGTTAAACTTCACAATCTGGTTCCGCCACGGTTGCAACGCCGCAGCAGTGCCTTGAGATACGAGTTTAAAGGGATACTTGACTCATTGAGCCATTTTCAGCAGCAAAAAAGTTCATATTTTGTCTATAATTAATGTGGTAATTTTTCATGTACAATAAATAACTTTAAAAAGTAATTTTTCTACTTGCTGTCGACTGATGATGACATCACCTGTGCTGACGACCAATCATGGCTCAGTTTGCTGACCAAGCCCAGAAAACAGGTGAGCCATGATTGGTCGTTACCTACTTCCTCAACACAGGTGATGTCATCGGCAGTCGACAGAAAGAGAAAAAAATAGTTTTTAAAGGTATTAATTGTACATGAAAAATAATGACGTTATCAAATTAATTATGTACAAAAAATGAACTTTTCACTACTGAATGTTGTTCAATAATTCAAGTATCCCTTAAAAAAAAAAAAAAAAAAGGTCATTTTTGTGTGCTGGAATGCATTAATGGCATTTTCAGTCATCTCAATGACATTTAAATAAGTACAGAAATTGAATGCATTTATTGATAAATGCAGTGTTTAAAAAGTACAGTGTTTACATGTCATGTGTCATGCAACATGAAAAGTTGGATATGTTGAAGTGGTAAATTGTAACTGTAATCGTAATAGAAAAAATAACTGATATTAAGGCTTCATTTGCCTTCATCTTAAGATCCTGTAATCTATAATAGATCTGATATTATCTATGATAATTAAGTTTTTGTTGGGTAAAAAATTCATTGAAAAGAATCTTAAAAAAAAAAATTGCATATGATACCGCAAAATCGCATTTTTCAAATCGCGATTTGATTATTTTCCATAATGGTTTATATTTGGCCTTACTCACCGAGGCAGGTGGGCAAGGTGTGAATGGGCGTGGATCCGTGGCAGCTCTTGGCGCTGACGGAGCAGGTGACGTGCAGGAAAAGCGGCGGCATGTCCATCTGCGGCCCCTCCGCCTCCAGCAGGGAGTCTCCTTCCTCCAGGATGCTGAAGGAGTCTTGATCCTGATCCTGGTTGACCGTGTTGGTGTCCGAGTGCGAGCGTTCCTCACCGCCGCTGTGGTTCCTGATGCCGCCGCCGCTGGGCTGCTCCTCGTATTCCACCACCAAATCGTTGTCGCTCTCTGTGGTGATGCAGCCGCCGGACGTCATTTCTGCAAAACACGAGGTGGCGGATTCTATCTGATGTCGAAGTGGAAAACAAAATGGCGGCCGGAAAGGTGTTGAGAAGAGCCTCACCGTCTTCCGTGGCTTGCTCGGCTTCGGACACCATCTCCTCGCAGTGCCTCACCTCCATATCGCCGTCCTCCGAGTCGTCCTAGAGAAGCCAAACATGGCACCATCACATACTCCTCTGAACATACACAACATTGTGGAGTTCCCATATGTCAGCATCTACTGGGGGAAAGGGGAATATTTTGGAGCTATGAAGCAAAACAACTAGCAATGAGGCAGACAGCGCGAAGTAGATAAGTGTCACATCTTTCTGAAACAAACAGGGATGTACACAACATTGTGGAGGGACCGAGTGTCAGAGTCTACTTGGGATGAGAGAACTACTTGAGAGAAATTGGGCACAACGATAAAAAGTGATGCGTCTCGGTCGGCAAAAAAGTAAGTGGCGTAGTTCCTGATAACAAACATGGACACATACAACATTGTGGAGTGATCTCTATGGAAATACTGGAAAATTGTATTTTTTTTTTGTTATAGAATTAAGCAAAATGACAAGAAGCAAGACAGACTATAACTCGGAAGTGATGTTGCTCCCTAGAACATAAACATGGGCATAAACAACATTGTGGAGTGACCCTTACACCTAATCACTATTTTAGAGGACCAAAGAGTATCAAATAGCAAAATATTAAGCAGTCTAAGGTAGGACTAATATACTGCAAAGCTCTCCAGATAATAACTTGGACAGACACAACATTGTGGAGCAACCACATTTCAGAGTCTACTCGAGGAGGGTGGGGAAAAAACAAAAACAATTCTGCAGGTGACAAATGTGGACTTCCTTACCTCCTTCTTGGAAGACGGCGGGCAGTAAAAGAAGTAATGTGGATTGGAAGGCACGGGTTTGAAATACTGGAACACGATCCCCATGAACTTTTCCTGCGGAGGTCGAAGCATTTCAGCGTTGCCACAAACAACAGCGTGTCACGCGCTCACTCCTCCGTGATGTCTCACCTGAATTATTTTGTGCACGTCAGGACACACGTCACAGGTAGGATGCGTCTGGAGCAACTCGAGGGGGAACGCCGGGGTCTTCCTGGAGCCTTCCTGGACGAGCCGGGGTTGCAGGGCGGGACCTCGGGATTCCGCTTCACTGGCGTCTTCCATCTCAAAACTATTTCCGTAAGATATGTACAGGTCATATGGAAAATAGTAGTCACAAGACTTTTCCAATTTTGAGGGGAAAAAAAATGGGACAAGGCTAACATAACTTAACTCATTTGCTCCCAATAACGTGTAAATACGTTTTTATTATGTTCCAAGTCTCCCAAAGACGTATTTAGACGTTTTGGGTTTTTTTATGCTCGAGCATACGGAAGGCTTTGATGCAGCCTCTCAACTGCAAAGAATGGTTGCAGAAATGGTAGTTATTACACAAACGGCCATCAGGTGGCAGCAGAGCAAAGAAGATCAACCAGGGCCATGTAGAAAAAAAGCTAAATTACTTACAATTTTAAATAGATTTGTGAAAACTGATGAAACTTAGCTCTCTTCTAATGCTAATTGCTGCTAAACGGAAACAGATAGAATCATACTTTTTTTTCCTGATGAAAGAAGAGACTTCAATCTTTCTTTTGATAGGTTCCATGCTTTTATAGCAATAGAACACAACATTCTGTGGGCCTTGCAAAATCAGTCAAAATGCAGTAAAACAGCCGGGAGCGAACGGGATTGCGAAATGTGAAAATGGCTGGGTGTCAATAAGTTAAAAGCCGCACACGTCTACGTCTTCTTCTACCTGGACAAGGAGGCCACAGCAGACTTGACGTCGGCTCGTTCCTCTTCTCCCTCTCCGACGATGAAGGTGGCAGACCTCCCGCTGGCTTTGGGGTGCCGAGTCCACGCTGGCGGCGCCCGGCCGTTCTGCCGGAACTCCCGGATGTGTCCGCACAACGTCTGCAGGAAGGTGGTGATGTCAATTTCCTGCAGGGACTCCTCGCAGTAGTCCATGGCCATCAGGACATCCTGCGAGCTGATGCTGAGCGACTGCTGGAGGCTCCGGTAGACGCCTAAAACGCCACACGCGCAAGGCAGACAGACGTCACTTGAAACACTTTCACAAAGAGACGCCGCAAAACAGGTGGCCTTTGTTTGAAACGGTTGCCTTTAACGTACGGTTACAGTTTTAGAATACAGCGTTCCCTCGTTTTCCACTGGGGTTAGGTTACATAAAATACCCACAATAAATGAAATCCTATATAAATATATAAAAATATATATATAATATATAAACTATAAATGTTTTAAGGCTCTAAAACGCCTCACCACAGTTTATACACTTTCCTCATCGAGGCATTTACATTTTTCTTACATTTGTCTCTTGTTTAAAAACTTCTCAATAGGGGTGCACCGATCAATCGGCCGGCCGATTTATCGGCCCCGATTTCCTTAATTTTGGAAGATCGGTGATAAACCGATCTTTTCCACCAATCTCATCTTCCTCTTCAGAGGTCTGAAAAAGTCAGCCACTGTCCTCTTCTGTTCAGATGACTAATAGGATTTTATTTTTATTTGCGAGAACTATTGTATTGTATTGTATTGTTTTTGCCGATATTGTTCAATGTTTTCCAATAAAACAAGATTGGAACACTGAAGGTATATTCTGCTTGTAATAAAAAAAGAAAAAGAAAAAAAAGTGGGATCGGCAGGTCAGACTTTTTCAAAGATCGGGGATCGGTGATTGGCCGGAAAATTGTTAACGGTGCACCCCTAATTCTCAATGTTCAACCTTCAAAATTTTTTAGAAAATAGGTACATTACTTTTTACTGTACTTTAATTTATTTAATACAATCTCCGGTGTAATAACCTTATTTATTGATTGATTGAATTTTTATTTTATTATTATTATTATTATTTCAATCTCTGGTTTAACTCATTCACTGCCTTTGACAAGTATACTTGTCAATTGTATTTTTTAGAGCGGTGCTAAATGGGGGCGAATCTGAGCATGCTCCACTGTAAATATCAAACTTGGAAACAACTTTACTGATGCCCAACCACCGGTAGATGACATCATAGCCCCATTTTATAGGAAATAAACACAGTTTCAGAGTCCATGGGAGAAATGGCTGTATTTTGGCAAACCTACATTTTTCTGCTGTCAATTATAAAAGAACGGGACGGGACAAAAAGTAGGGAGTCTATTCTGTTATTTGGTAGATTCGGTTTATATATAATTATTGAATGGAATATCACGTGAGTATTGGAAATGTAAAAATTTTCTATAATGACTGGCAGTGAATGACTTAATAACCTTATTTATTTATTGAATTTTATTATTATTATTATTATTAATTCAATCTCTGGTGTAATAACCTTATTTATTGATTGATTGAATTATTTTTAATTTTATTATCTGTTCTCATTGCTGCTGGACATGTAAATTTCCCAGAGGGAGCCATCCCAAAGGGATCAATAAAGTCAAGTCTAAATCTAAGTCTAAGTCATTACTGTTAAAAAAAAAATGCATGCAAAATTGCACTAAAAAAAAAAATCTGCGATACAGCGAGGCCGCAAAAAGTGAACCACGTTACAGCGAGGAAACACTGTAGATTTTTTTTTTTTTTTAGCAAATATCGTATTTGAAACGCTGTGTGCAAAGCTTCTATTGACATGTCCACTTTCCATACTGTGTCGGTTTCTTTCATGCAAACTTGCGGGTTTAGGCTGTTCACCTTTGGCGAAGCTCTGCTGGTAGTGCTCCTGGAGCAGGCTGCAGTAGTGGGCCAACTCTTTGTGCTTGTGAGGCTGCGCCAGAAGGTCGGTCCAAGGTGACGGGCTGCTGCGGTCCTGAGAGAGCGACCTGTCGGGAGACGCAAACGGTTGGGATAACTACGCAACTGATGGATTGGCGCGAGTCGGTATTTTCACTAGGTCCACTTCATGTCGCATCACAGTGTTAGTCTTGAGACAGCAAATCATTTGAGGTCCTCTCAAAACTCCACTGAGGGACGGGCAAAGACAAATCAGGCACACAACAACGACAACAACATCCTGATGACCATTGTGTGTTTGGACCATGAGAATGATTATCTCAATCAAAACTGAAAGGATCCATCTGAAGGGATTTGTACATTTGAGAGGTCCAAGAACTTGTTGGGATCTGCAGGGCTGGACATATGTGATTGGATTGCTTCATTAGTACACATTTAGTTTCAGAAACTACGAGAATCAAGGAGTAAAAGTTACTCAAAAGATGACCCAGAGTTCCAGGAACATTTGGTTTGAGTGGTTTGATTAGCAATTATACGAGGGTAAACTAGTTCTACAGCACTATCTGAATCATTTTGTTCCAGAAAGGTCTCTTGAATTTGGGCCTAGTGAGAAGCCATTCAATTTGGTGCTGAAGATTCAGATAGAAGCACAGATATCGTACTGTATTTGTGGACAGTATTGACCCACGAGCTCTAGCTGTTTGTGGCTGCCACCTAGAGGACTGGAGTGGAAGTACCCAGAAAATATACTATAAAAGGCATCGTATTTGCTGCAGCTGTTCTTTTGGTGTTCCAGCTGTACTTAATGATGATGTAACAGTTGAGTCTACATGCTCTTTTTTTTTTTTTTTTTTTTTTTTTAACGCAAAAAAATGCAGCATGCGGGCTGGGGAAAAAGCACCTCACCTGGACTTCATCTGTTGAGACATCTGCCAAGACTGAGCCTCTTGTGGTCTACTCAGTCATCAACCACAGACACACAATCAACAATTACAATTGCACATTTTTTTGGTCTTTTACAGCCACCGTAGGTAACTTGGAATGTTTATTAATATTCTTTTTCATCTGCTGAACTTTTTTTTTTGAAAAGTCGGAAACGTTTGCGAGCACGTATATCCTGGTAAAATGCTAATGCTAGCATCGATAAATGCGCGGGGCAATGCTAAATTGCTCATCTTTCTTTTTTTTTTTTTTTTTTTGCCAACCTAATGTGGCGCGGATGTACCTGAAGAAGACGTCCCGGGGCTGCCGGCTGGCGGCGGGATGTACCAACTGCTCCTTGAGCAGCTCCAAGCAGCAGTTGTATACGTAGACGGGACACTTGAGCTGCGTGCCGGCACTCTGCTGGGACAGCTGGCGGCCCAGGATGTCGCCAGTGGGTACGGCGCCGCGTTGCAGCTCAGAGAAGTGAACCTTCTCACTCAAATCTACAGCACACGCGCACGTGCATGGGAAAGTGTGGGTGAGAAGTGGTTGTTTTAACCGGGAAAAAAAAGTGTGGGTGGGTTTTGAAACCTGCGGTCAGGAGCCCCCCGTGTGCAGCTGCTGTCGTAGACGGACCCGAACCGGGCGTTCCGGGCTGGCTTTCCGACACCCTGCTATCCCAGCAATCTATCGGCGGGGCCTCGGGGGTCCCGCCCGGCCCCTCCAAGGGTGACGAGACGACGGGCGACGAGGCGTTCGGGCACCCGCCGCTTGAGCTCCTCCTCACCTCCCGTCCGCCGGTGGATTCCGACGGCGAGTCGGCCAGCGACTTACTGCGGGGTGTCAGCGTGTCGTCCTCCTGCGTGCTGACGTGACTCGAAGGCTCCGCCTCCAGCCCAGAGGTCATCAGCATGAGGACATCTGAAGAGAAGAAAAGCAGACATGTTTGTAGGTTGCGGTAGTTTGCCGGCGAGCAGGAATAGAAATGTGGCACCTGCGTAGGTGGCTGGCAGGAAAGTGAGCAGGATCTGCTGGGAGCTGATGTGCTTGGCGTAGCACCTCCACTGGGGCACGGAGCAGCTCGGCCCCGCCAGCGAATGCTCGTCAAATGCCAGGTCGGCGTTGGCCAAACTCTGACAGTCAAACACACGATAAACATTCAAAATGTTTTAGATGCTTTTCAGCCATTTTCTTTATTTGACATTTTTAAAGAGGGTAAACGTAATGTCCTGTTTTACTTCTTTTCATTTTCAAATGCATTTTTAATATCCTTGTATTGTATGTATTATTTTTATTTACATTATAGTATGTTCATATTTATTTTCCTAACATTTACAATAACATGTATATTTTTTCGAATACTTTGGTCATAATAAATAATAAAGTTGGTTGTATTTCTTTCTATTTATTTTTTATATATATATTTTTTTTATATATATTTTATATAATATTTATCATTATTGTATATTATTGGTAAATATTGTCTTAATATTTTTGTCAAAAATTTTACATTGATCCGTTCTTCTTAATATTTATGACTAGTGTCCAATATTTTTTGACACAATTTTTTTGATTTCTCATCACTTTTTATTAGGGATGGGCGAGTACCGATACCAGCCTTTTTTCAAGTACTCGAGTACTCGTGACGCAGACGAGTACAAGCGAGCGATGGCAGAGGGGGAAGACGTCAAGTGAGTCCTCCTTGCCTGTAAGTGGCGCTAGCTTGCAGCAGTTTTTCACCAAAACTTCACCGGTTTGGAAATACTTCAAAATTGTGACTCTTAAACTAAAAGAGCATTTTTGTGTTTTATTTTTGAGCGTTAAGACTATTGAAGAGTGACTGTGCTGGGTTTTTTTTGTCAAAATTCAAGGAAATATATTTGTTTAAAAATATCTTTTAGTGATTTTTTTAATTTGTCAAAATGTACTAGTGGTATCGGTATCTGAGTATCGGTATCGGTCTGAAAAAAAGTGGTATCGAACATCCCTACTTTTTTTGTTATTAAATTATCTTGCGTTGTATTATTTTCCAATATTTTTGTCATAGCATTTTCATTTTTTTTACATATGTATTTTATTTATTGTATTATTTTTGTTATTTTTTCATACAATTCTGGGCCATTCACAAACATGATATATAAAGTTGTGCAGGATTTACCTGTAAGGTGCTGGTGGATTCCGTCATCTCTTTACTGCTGCCGGTGAAGTGAAATGCTGACATCACATCCTGTCTTTCCAGGGGCCTCGTGAAGTCTTCTGCTGAAAGAGAAAAAAAATACAATTCAACAACATTATGAAACTTGTGAGATCTGCCAGGCCTGGTAAAGACTCACCCTTGATGACGGGCAGCGGGAAGGGGGCACAGTGGCCGTCACGTTCGCGCTCCAGGACGTGGCGCATGAATGCGGCGTGGTCGCCAACGGCTACGGGGATCTCGCGGTCGCTGAGTTCCTGCTCCAGGCTGCTGTGGAAGAGGCCCAGGAGCAGCTCGTTGGGAAGGCAGGGACCACTGCGGAGGTTCTCCTCCAGTTCCAACTCTGGACACACACACGGAAGGTGTCGTTTGCCCAAAATAGAAAACCCTCCAAAAATGTACAGCATGTTGGGATAACGTAAAGCTTTTAGAATCCAAACACAACCAAATCACGATTTTACATCCGGCCGGTAGGGATGATTTGTTTTTTCCGAAGTGCAAAATACCCTTGCACAACAGTTCGGTGAAAATGAATACCTCTACAAATATTTTCTTTCCTTGCACTGCCCCAACTTGGATTTTTTTTTTTTATCTATAAATTTACAAGACAAGGGTATAACTGCATCGTCTTTCGAAATAACTTCCCACTTGAGTTTGTAAAGAACCATGAGTCAATTGAGGTTGTCTATATTTCCAGATGGATGTGAAAATTTAAGTCCATTAAAAATGATTTCTAGAGCTTGACAAGTTGTCTTATTAATAGGGATGTAACAATAACAGCAATATCGCGATATTAAAACTACCACAAAATATCGTTGTCGTCATGTCACCATATTAAAAGCAGAACATCTGTTAAAAAAAAAAGTTAGATTGATTTCCATTTGTGCTGTTCTACCGCCCTCTCTGGTGGCTAGTTCTTTAGTGCAAGTTTAATTTTCATAAGGCATGTTTTGGCCCTTCTATGTTTAAAATCCACACTAATGGTCAGATGAAAGGGAACGTAATATGCTTGGGAAGCGACTCAATATGTGGAGGAACTAATGTGCTTGCATTAGCAAGTAAGTGTCTCAATATGAAGTGTTATTAGCAATAGTAGGTTGTTCATATGCATTGCTGTAATGTACAAAAACACAATATTGCGTGTTTTTTTAGTATGAGCTCATTTTTTTTTACCATGTTGTGACCTTTTTTGTATTGCAACCTCCCCACAATATCGTCATGTGACCTTCATACCGTGATAATATCATATCATGATGTTTGGATATCGTTACATCCCTCCTTATTAAAAGGTACATTGACTACTTATATGATTTTCAAGCAATGAATTTTCAGGAAATATTTATAATTATTTACACCTATTCAATGGGAAACTTTTGGAATAGTCGTTTTTGTCCCTGAATATATTTGTCGGGTCCACTTGGGGATGTGTCCAGTGAACTGAAACAAGTTTGACAGTCCTGTTTAAGACATTTCAAAGATAAATAAATCAATAAATAAAATACCTGTGCTGAATGTAAGGAAGAAGAGCTCCACCTGCTGACATTTGGGCAGAATTTGGATGAGATCAAACTGGAAAGGAACCATGTGAATGCTCTCCTCTGAGGCAGAAGGACTTCCTGAAAGCAGACAGGGAAAAAACGGGTAAACGTTCGGAATACTCTGCACGGGATCACAGCTACGTTTTTACGGTTTTGCACTCTGGCAATGCACTCAGAGTGAGTTAAAAAAAAAAAAAAAAAAGAAACATGGATGTCTACCCTAAAAGAAATGATCGATTTCTTTTCTGAACAATTAGTATGTTTGCGTGGTCCACTCACCTCACCTCTCCACACTACCCTTGATGAGCTACGTTGCGAGCATCGTTCCACGTCTTCCGTCTTGCACGAGCCTTCTCCTTCTCGACAGTCCTTCGCCAGGTCGTCTTTGGCCTTCCGCGTCTTCTTCTTCCTTCGGGGGTCTTTGCAATCACACAGTTGTCGTCGATTTTTCCGCCGCAACACGCGTCCAATGAACTTTCATCTCCTTCTTCGTGCATCATCACTCATCTTCATTCTTCCTGCTCTCGCCAAGACTTCTTTATTGGTAACATGCTTCTGCCATTGAATGTTGGGGATGCTTCACAAGACATCCATCTTCTTTATTCCTCTTCTGTCTCAGAACCTCAGAAGAATTAAGACAGTCTTAACTGGTGCTTTATACAATTTCGGCTTGGTTGTTCTTCAGCGCTTCACATTGTTTTCAGCTTCACAAACGCACCCGTCGCTTTAGGTAGACAGTTATGAACTAAGGTCTTATGTATCTTCGATACATATCTGTCCATTTCTTCTATCGGTTCTCCATTCACCAAAACATGCTCATGGTTTCTTGTCTTCATACGCAGGATCTTGCACTTGTTGACGTTGGCTTGAAGTCCCGTCAGTTCACTACTCATCAATAGCCACTTTGTTTTGTCCCGCTTTTGCTGTTTGGTTGACGACGACAATGCCACATTGTCCGCGTCATCCAATTTCTCCACGGATTTCCGCCGGATTCCTTCCATTCTCCCCGTTCGGGGTCATCTTTCTCATGATCCAATGAATTACGAGTAAGAAAAGGAATCCTGACATGCTGCAAGCCTGGTTTAACCCTGCTGTTTATGTTGAACCACTCAGTTATTTCACCTTCATCAATGACAGATCACTCAAAGCTTTTCAGACATCTCTTTCACGATAATTAACCAACTCAATTTATTATGATCTTATTTGTTGTCATCTAAATAATAACTATTACGATACTAATCAGAATCGTCTTCTTCTTTGAAGTTTTTAAATACTACAACCGTAATCACTTAATATCTATCTAGTACTGTACAAAAAGTTTTGAGATTAGCTAAAATAAGCCTACGGGTAAAACCTAATTGAATATTTAATATTTGGTGGACATTCCAACGACTAAATAAAGAATGGAAGCCGAGTGATTTCATGATGTATTGTAATATAAGTGACCAGATGGACCACTGACTGTAATTAACTCATTCACTCCCAGCCATTTTCATGTTTTTTTTTTTGTTTGTTTTTTCCCCTGATAAAAGAAGAGTATGGTATATATATATTTTTTAGCTGTTTTTATGTTTTGTAGCAATTAGCATTAGAATTAGCTAAATTTCATCAACCTGTTGAAAATACTGGGAAAAAAAAGAGCTTGTTGCAACATGGACCTGGTTGATCTCTTATACTTTGCTGCCACCTGCTGGCCGTTTTTTTTTTTTTTTGTGGGGGGTGGGGGGGGGGTGGGGGGGTAATAACTACCATCGCTTTAAGCGACCACTTCAGGTCAGAAACTGCATCAAAGACTTCTTACAAAAACTCTAGCAAACAAAAACCTAAAAAAGGTATAAATACGTTTTTGGGAGTGAATGAGTTAATTAAAATAAAGTGATTTCACCCCCATCATTATATCAAATTTTATAGACTGATAGGCACTAACTTAAAATAGTTGTAGTTATTAATGTTGAATGATTGTTCACTAAACTTGAATATCTGGTAAATAAATATGGTTGTAAGAAATGAAAGCTGAGAAGACACTTGAAAAGCTTGCTCACCAATGGCGTCCTTGAGTGCGGCAGGCATCGAGCAGACTTGGTCCTTGTTCTGACACAGTTGACTCAAGTACTCAAACGTCATCATAGTGGACATGCAGGCCAAATCTCTGGGGAAGATCTGGGTGAGGGGAAAGCGGGGGAAAAAAAAACAAACAAACAAAAAATAGCAAAAGTCAACCCAGCCAATCAAGGAGAAGTATTTCGAAGTGGGAATGGTCGCCGAGCGACGCACAGCTTGAGGCACTTCCTGGTAGCTGAGGCCCAGCAGGTGGCGATGTTGCTCCGAGCAGTCGGTGACGGTGCCGCTCTGAGGCTCCACCCAGCACTCGGTCACCAGGTTGAGCTCCGTGTCCACGTCCACCGCCTCCACGTCCGTGTCGTTGTCGTCGTCCGTGGAGAAGCTGCGACATTCGGCCGCAACTTTATTGACAAGCGCAGGCGGCGGCCGACAAACATCAAGCGAGTGCTCGGAGGAGGAGCTACCTGTCCTTGGTGGAGGTCGCGTGAGGCGGGAAGAGGATGTACTGTACGATGCACGAGTGGCTCTCTTGCTCAGAGTCGGCGGATGTGCCCTAGCGCAGAAACAAATATATATTTGTGTACGTTGTGTTTAAAGAACCCTGGATAAAGAGCCACATGCTGCTTCACAGAGACAGAGATTTTTTTTTCAGTTTTTTTTTTTTTTTAATGTTTTTCCTCCTGTTTTTCTGCGTAATTTTTCCTCCTGTTTTTCTGAATATTTTTTTCACGTTTTTCTGAATATTTTTTTATGAAATATTTTAATATTAAGAAAAACAGAAAAAAATACTCTAAAAAAAACAAAGCTCCCCCAAAAAACAGAATTTATTTGATTTTTTTTTCAAAATGAATGCAAATGACGTGACGACATTAATCATTTTTCAATGATTGGTTGTTTGATTCAGAATTATTTTTGTACATTGCTTTGTGTAACTAATTTGCTACATATTAAAGTTTTTTGTGAATGTTGATGTAGGCATGGACGTTTGAAGACGTTCACACGTTAATTTCGTTGTTTGTTATCTCATACTATGACGGTGATACTACTTTTTGGATATTCTTTTTTTTTGGTTATATATTGAGATGCCTTTGTTGGATTGTACATTGACAGTAATGTATGTTTACTGAAAACTTTGAACAAAATGATTTATATTATAAAAAAAAAAAAAAAAAAGGCCGGATTGTCAATGCTCTAGTTCTCTAATTTTGTATCCAAGATGTACATGAAGTCATTTTACCTTCATGGGCAGCTCAATGACCATGTTGACAATGCCGTCTCCACTCGCAGCGAAGTGAAAACCCTCCGACAGGCGGATCCTTCACAGAAACAACTTTCAGAGTCAGTCTGCTTGAGCGGGACAAAACAGAAGACGAAAAGAGGTACAGTGGTGCCTTGAGATACAAGCTGAATTTGTTCCGTGACCATGTTCATAACTTAAAACATTCATCTCAAATCCTCTTCATTTATTTTGTTAGTTTTAATTAGTTTTCAGGGTGGTTATGTTAGTTTTTATTAGTTTTAGTTATTTAATAAATGCTTCGATCTAGTTTATTTTAGTTAGTTTCAGTGTTAGTTTTTTTTTTTTTTTTTTTAAAGACGTGTATTACTTATGGACAATATTTTTTAAAAAAAAACACCATGGAAGCGACGTCATCTGAAGGTGCTTTTCTATTGGCTGCTGCGAGATGATGTCACTTCTGCGTGACACGCTTTCAAACATCCTTTTTCCGGTTAATATCAAAATAAATCTACTTAAAATCCCATTTAAAATCATCACCAAAGGCTCATGCTGTTAAGTTTTAGTTAACTAAAATAACCTTGCTTGTATCTTGAAAAACTCGTCACTTGTATCTCAAGGCACCACCGTACGCCGGCGACTCACTCGGACAGCATGGACAGGATGTGGGCGACGGCCTGCATGGCCACGGCCGGCCCCTGGCTGCTCTGCACCGCCCACACCCAGCGCCGGTGCAGGAAGTAGCGGGACAGCGAGGCCAGCGTGGACGAGGCGGCGCGGTTGCCCGCCACGTTGAGGGGCGCCGCCCCACCGCCGGAGGGCTGCGTGGACGAGTTCTCCATGCTGAAGATGAAGGGAGTCCTGAAGTCCAGAGGCAGCTTCTCGTATCTGGAGGACGGATCCAAAACAGTCACCAAAAAAAAATAAAATAAAAAATAGAAAAGCTAACTTTTGTGAAGCCGACCTGATGAGCAGCTTCTCGAGCGGCTTGTTGAGCACCACCACGCACGGCCGGTCCGACAGCGCCTGCTTGGGGGCGGAAAGGGAGGGAGACTTGGACGGCGATGGCTGTCCCGCCGTCGCCTTCCTCTTGGTCTTGGGCGTGGCCTCCTTGCTCTGAATGCGGTGCGGGAAGCGCAGCTTGAGGATCTGCTCGCGGAGCTCGTCCACAATCTGGCCGGCGGGCAGGATTTGAAAAAATGATTGGCTCTGCAAGTACCACTACAACGACCAATATTACAACGCAGTAGCGTAGGCATAAATATGTATCAAAAACAAGATATGAGTTGTATTCCTGAAATATTGCGATATTCAGTCTCCCACAATATATTGTCATCGTCGTCATGTCACGATATTAATAGCAGCACATCTGTTAAAAAAAGTCAGGTTGATTTCCATTTGTGCAGTTCTAGCACCCCCTGGTGGCTTGTTGTTTTTTTTTAGTGCAGTTTAATTTTCACAAGGCATGTTTTAGCGCTTATACGTTTAAAATCCGTGCTAAAGGTCAGATGAAGGAGAAAGTAATATATGTTGTGAAACATTAACTGCTTGTCAATATGTAGAGTGTCTCAATACAGATATATTTATAGATTTTTATATATTAATTTTCCATTGCTGTATATAAGCACATAGTTTTTTTTAGTATGAGTTTTTTTGTTGTTGTTTTTTTTTTACAATATTGTGACTTTTTTTTTTTTTTTAAATATCGCCAACCTCCCCACAATATCGTGATAATTATCGTATCGTGGCCTTCATATCGTGATATCGTATCATGATGTTGGGATGTCGTTATGTCCCTAATTATTACATGAAAAACATTTGTCACTCATGAGAATAACGTCAAAATAAAAGAAAAACAAGTAATTTGACAGAAATCATGTTAAAATGTTATAAGGAAAAAATAATTTTACCAAAAAAAAAAAAATTGTACCCAAGTCATACAGTCATAGAGTCTGTATCATATACTAAATTTAAATTCATGTACCACTAGAGGGAGCCAAAGTACCACCAGTGGTGCTCATACCACAGTCCACTGATTTTCAACTAATAGTCAACCTAAACTTAAAAAAAAAAAAAAAAAAAAAAAAAAAAAGTCTTAAAATAAACAGTTCTCAAGGTTAAACAACTGAATTATATTTAGGCAGCGATTCTTTGAGGTACTACTAGAAACATGGAATGTAGAAGCACAATGTGAGAATCATTCACCTAGTGTAGCAATAATACATTTTCACATCTTTTTGATGATTGACTCTGCTACCTTGTTACGAACATGCGCCGGCGTTCCGATGGGGAAGCCCAATCGCAGAACCATGCAGGGGGTCTTGGAGATCAGTCGGACCAGGTAGAAGGAGGTTGGGGGTTGCTCCGGGGAACTGTTGGACACACAATATGGACTTCACACAAGTTTAAAGCATCCTCCTGAGTTTATCCTTAACTCATTTGCTCCCAATAACGTGTAAATACGTTGTTTTTTTTAAATGTTGTAAGTGTCCCAAAGACGTATTTATACGTTTTTTTTTTTTTTTTTTTTTTTTTTTTTTTTTAATGGTAGAGCATACAGAAGGCTTTGATGCAGCCTCTCAACTGAAAAGAACGGTTGCAGAAATGGTAGTTAGGTGGCAGCAGAGCAAAGGAGTCAACCAGGGCCATCTAGGGAAAAAAAAGCTCAATTACTTACAATTTTAAATAGATTTGTGAAAATTGATGAAACTTAGCTCTCTTCTAATGCTAATTGCTGCAAAACGGAAACAGATAGAATCAGTTTTTTTTTCCTGATGAAAGAAGAGACTTTAATCTTTCTTTTTGTAGGTTCCATGCTTTTATAGCAATTGAACACAATATTCTGTGGGCCTTGCAAAACCAGTCAAAATCCAGTAAAGCAGCCGGGAGCGAACGGGATTGCGAAATGTGAAAACGGCTGGGAGTGAATGAGTTAAAGTGGTTCTTAATCCTCTTCAAAGGACTATAATAAAGTTGGGGCGGGTCAATTATTTTTTCGGTTAAATCGACAAATCAGAAGGAAAAACAAATGAATAATTTCCTGTATATTCACCTGTATATGAGCTTGACGTAGGAGTAGCCCTCCACCAGCACGAAGCTGCTCCAGTCCCTCAGCAGCGAGGTGAGCGCAGAGTGGGAGATGCGACACTGGATGGTGCTGTAGCGGCCGTTGTTGCCCGCCGTGTGCAGGTGCTTGGGCACCGGCCTGCATATAAAACGCAAGCAGATACGCGTACACGCGCTGACGACACATCACGCGCAAACGAGCGCGTCGCGTGCGACTCACATGTCGTGTTCCAGGATGATGGCGATGCGGTGCATGTGCAGCCACCGCTGCCAGAAGTTGGCATCCATGGAGAGGATGGGCTTCCAGTAGGAGGCGAACTGCGACTGCGAGGAATCTTTGGAGCCGCCGTGTTGCAGGGACAGAACCTGCGCCGACGCAAAAAAACGCAATCGTGTCACGCCCTGCTTACGTCACCTGTCAATCAACTATCCTGTGGTTGGAACACAAGTGATATTGGAATTTTGTGTTCAACGTAGGGCTGCACTGATTACAGGAAAAAAAAAAAAAAAAAAATCACATACTTGGCATTTTCATTCTTGAGCTGCCGATGGCTGCATGTTGCAACTACTGTTGGGTAAATCGACTAATTGATAACTCATCGATTAACAAATTCATCAACAATTTGGACAATTACTCGTTTAGATACTTTTTTTTTTTTTTAACTTAAAATTGTCGAAATCATCCGATTTCACCCTCTCAACTGTAAACATACTCTAATTTTTGTCATTTTTCAAAACATCAGATTGGGCTTTTTTTTGTGTTTAATCAAAACAGAACATTTGCAAACATCTGCTTTTACTTTGGAGAACAATGAGTAACATTTTTGCCTATCTTCCGACTGAACAAACCAGGACCTGAACCATTATCAATTTAAGGAAAAATTTATCAGCCAATTTTTTTTTTTTTTTTTGTGGTTCGATCAGGGGATGTCGTTGGTATTTGTCAACTGTGTGCATATGAAGCCCTTTGAGACTTTTGTGTGATTAATTAAGGACAATATAAATAAACTTGACTTGACTAGACTATAAAAAAATATATATATTATTTATTATATAGCCCAATTGTTATTTGGTTTTGTTTCATCATTAAATAACACCAAGTAAACAAGACTAATCAGTTAAACACCAGTAATAATAAAAAAAATAATAATATAAATAAGAAATAATATAAATATAATAAATAAATAAAATAATAAAAATATATACAATAAATGCAATGTACATTTGCATCCAATCGATGGTGTAATCAAAAGAAAAAAAAATGATTAAAAAAAAAAACTGCAGCCTTAAATAAAAGCAATTGTTGCTATCAATCAAATAGCATGCATCTAATTATCTGAATGTGTCAAGCCACAGAGGAAATGGCCACGTTTTTTCACAAAGGGTCAGACAAATAAATGCTGGCCTCTATTGTGCCAACTTTCCGGAAGGATAGAAGGTGTATTGTTGCTGTTCTTACCGGTGTGGTGGATCCAGGCGGGATGTAGAAGAGCGGAACTCCATTTTTGGTGCTCTCAGGGATGGTGTAGTTCTCCGGAACCGAGTTGAAAGACTGCAGGTGTACCAGCATCTGATCCGTCTGGTTGATGCTGAAAGGACGCCAGCTCTCAATGATCCCGCGTCAATGTTGGGCCGGCGGTTCGCGTGCGGGTACCTCTGCAGAGTGTTCCAGAAGCGGCGGATGACGGAGGTGCGGTAGGGGCTGGTGATGGGCTTCCTCTGCGTGCAGCTGATGTCGTGCAGGATGTCGTAGCTGCCCTCCATGGTCACCTCCACCCGGGTAGTCCGCTTGCTGGGGTCCAGCGGCCACGAGGCGGACGCCACGTACTCGATGTGCATGTTGTGCTTCCACAGCAGCACCAGCTTCACCTCCAGCTGGCTGCCACCTGAAGCCAAGCAAAACAGAAATTTTATTATAATAATAAGGTGCAAAACAAAAGTCCTGATGGAAAAATGTGCAATTTTAGTGATAATGGCGGATTTTCAGGAGAAAAGGTCAGTCTTACAAAAAAAAACAACAACAATTTTGAAAGAAAACTGAGGAGAAAAAAAAAAAAAAAAAAGTAATTTTGCAGGAAAAAGTATTATGATTACAAAAAAAATGTCAACTTATGAGAAACAAGTTGTGATTCTAAGAATATAAAAATGTTGCAATATTTTGGGGGGAAAAAATTCAAGGAGAGAAAAAAATGAAAAAGTAATAGAATAATAATAATAATACTAATAATAATAATAATAATAATAATAATAATAATAAATATTTGAAATTTTCCTCCCACAAAAAAGTACATTTTATAGGAATAAAAAAGTTGTTAAAAAAAAATACAAGTTGCAATGAGGGGAAAAAAAAAAAAAAAAGAATTTGTAATCTCATGAGGAAAAAAGAAAAAGAAAAAGTCATAATCTCATGTCATGAGGCGGGAAAAAAAAAACAATCTTATGAGAAAAGGATGTTTTGGTGCAAACCTTTGGTGAGGCTGATGTCGCGGATGGTGTAGCCCTCCCTGAGCCTGACTGAAACCACGCTGATGAGGTGAGCGTGCACGTCCTTCTCCGTGTGCTTCTTCCTGCGCATCACCAGTGCCGGATTGCCGCTTGCCGACACCAGGTGCTCGTTGAATAGTTTGTGCTGGGACACTGCGAAACAACAAACATACAGAATGTCACAACAAAAGACAACAGACACAACCTTACATGAAAATAAAAAGGTTATGATACCAGAAAATGATGGTAAATTTGTGAAATACGGGAAAAGCAATATTTTCATAATATAGAATCTTAAAAGAAACAATTTATAACAAATTATCAAGCTTATAACAAAAAAGTCAGAATCTGAAAAAAAAAATATTGTCTACAATCAATGTGGTAACGTCACTATTTTCATGTACAATTAATACCTTTAAAAAGTAATTTTTCTACTTGCCGTCGACTGATGACGACATCACCTGTGCTGAGGAAGTAGGTAACGACCAATCATGGCTCAGTTTGTTGACTAAACCCAGAAAACAGGTGAGCCAGCACAGGTGATGTCATCATCAGTTGACAGCAAGTAGAAAAATTACTTTTTAAAGGTACTTAATTGTACATGAAAAATAATGAAGTTAGCAAATTCATCCTGGACAAAATGTTCACTTTTTCACTGCTGAAAATTGTTCAATGAGTCAAGTATCCCTTTAATATTACAATAAAATATTTTACCTTACAAAAAACACAGGTGAATATTTTGTCGTACTTTTACAAGGAAATAATAAATTGTCATAATCTTAAAAATTAAAATTTAGAAGATATGTAGACTTTGAAGCAACAATTCCCAATTTAAAAAAAAAAAATCGCAAAATGTTTTTTTTTACAAGAAAGTAAACAGTAATTTTATAAAAAAAATTGTAATATTGCAAAAAATGTGTAACTTTTTTGTAAAAAAAAAAAAAAGTCACAATAAAAAAAAAAAAAAGTCTAAACGTTGTACTTTTACGACTAAATAAATTGTAAAAAGTCAAGAAAAACTAATATTACAGGAAAATGTATTACCTTGCAAGAAAAAATAAAAATAAAGTGCAAAATCACACTTTGAAAAGGAAATACATTTAAAAATGTTGTAAAATTTCAAACCGCAATTAAAAAAAAAAAGTTAATCGTCATTTGTTCACATGGAAATACATTTTGAAACAATAATATAAATCAACAATAAATTGTGAGAAGTCATTTTAAGTCGGTATAGAATAGACCACAAGTGAGATGAATGGTCCCACCCACCGCTTAAGATGTCCGAGTTGATGGCCTCGGGGGTCTTGAGGAAGGAATACGTGAGGAAGGCCTTGTGATAGGCGTTCATGTCCTGGCTGTCCAGGTCCAGTGGAGGACAGTTGGGCAGGTAGGATCCAAAGGTGGCCACAGAGATGAACTTCATCAGTTCCACATTGGGGATGTAGCCGAAACTGCAGTCGTACGAGTACGGCCCGCCCACCTAAACGGCCGCATGCCCAACAATTCCCATCACATTGCACTTTGTGAACCACAATTGTGATTAAGCACTTCATAAATAAACTAGTTGAGTTCAGTTATGGTTGTGAGAGTTGAGTTGAGAACCTGCACAAAGGAGCACGTGATGGTTCCGCTCCTCAGCTGGTTGAGCAGCGTTTCGCACACGACCACGTCGGGGACGCTCATCACGCCGTCCGTGATGATGATGATGCCTGGAACAACGCGCGCGTTTGGCGGGGGTTAAGCTCGCGCGACCGACAACAACAACAAGAAAAGCGGGTCGAGGGAGTCCGGGCTACCGGCGCTGGAGTTGGGAGGCAGCAGCTGCAGGGCCAGGATGCCCTGGCGCACCATGCTGACCAGGCCCATGTCTGACGACACCATGGAGACGCTCGGCCTCCTGGGAAGCTGATCCTCCACGCCGTTGCCGTGGAGACCGCACTCTGACGAGCACTAAAGGTAAATAAAGAATAATAATAAATAAATAATATATGACTTTTAGTAGTAAATAGAGGACAATAAAATAATATTACGAGAGGGAAAAATATACCGTAATGCTTCCAGAAAAAAAATGAATCTTTTGTAGTCAATCTCATGAGAACAATTTATTTTATGGGAAAATTAAAATTTTACAAGAAAAACACTTGTAATCTTACAAGAAAATAAGTCCTGGTATTAGGGGGGGGAAAAAAGGCATTTAAGATTTATATTATGAGAAATAAAGTCCCAATGGTGCAAAATAAATAGTTGGGATAAAAAACGGTTTTATGAAAAAAAGAATCTTATTGTGGGGGGGGGGGGGGGGGGGGTAGTTTAGTTCATTTGTTCTTGTCTGTTCCCTGTAGTGCTCTGTTCATCCACTTTTGGATTATTATTATTATTATTATTATTTTTTTGGCTACTTCCAGGCTTTTGTGTTGACATTTTTGCCGCTTTGTTGTTTGTTTTATTTTCTCTGTGATTGTTTTTACTCACCCACTAGTGCTCCCTTTGTTTAATAAAAGCTGTGTTTCATCTCCAACTCTTGGTGGTGTGTGTTGAAGTTCCAAAATTTAATTAAAAAAAAAAAAAAACATGTGAGGAAAAAAGTCGTAATGTAAAAAAACAAACAAAAAAAAAATTCTGAGAAAAAAAAAAAACAAGAAGTCATAATCCGATGAAGAAAAGAGAAAAATAAAAAAATCCAAAATTTTCACTTGAATACCGTCATTATTAAATAGTTCCAACTGTACAAGAAAAGCAAGCAAACAAGATAACTTTTGTCAATAGTGTCTAAACATTGCAAAATATCCTTCTTTTTTTCCTGCTAAAAAATCATTTGAACCGTTACCGTGACAACCGGGGGGGGGAAAAAAAAGAAAACATGACAAAGAAAACAGTCATAATGAGGAAAAAGTCACCTTTACCTGAGAAACAAAAAGTTGTCATATTAGGAGAAACGATCTTGAAAAGCGGTCATCTTACACTTTCATGCTGCTGATTGAGCACGTGGGCGATGTTGCTCTCCACCGCTTTGAGCTGCTGGTAGATGTGATGCAGGAAGTGGCCCAGGTCCGTTCGCTCCAGTTGACATCCCTGCACCAGCACCTTGCAAGAGCGACACAAGTTGAGCCAACGCAAACGCCATCCGGGAAATTAGAAAAAAGCGGAAAACCTGATGGGATGTGAGGCCGAAAATGGAGGAATAGACCAGGATGGTGGTGAAGATTTTTGGCGTGAAGAGCTGCTTGGTTCCCGGGACCATGAAAGGTTGAGCGAGACCGGCGAGACACCTGGACAAGGCGTGGAAAACCTCGTCGAAAATCAACTCGCCCGTGCTGTCATCCTGGGGACACGGCGCACTCGGTTAGCATGCTAATGCTAACACTTGAACTGAAATAAAATGGCGGCCGAGCGGGGGCGGAACTCACCACGATCCCCGTGGACGGGCTGAGGTCCAGCTCGATGATGAAGCGATACCTGCGTGCCAGGAAGGTGGCGCGAGTGGAGGGCACCAACAGGGCGGGCTGGACCGAGTTGGCACGGCGGGGCGAAGGCGGGTCCCGCTGCCATCCTTTGGGTAAAACGCTCAGCAAGTCCAGCTCGTTTGCGGAGTTGAGCTGCAATTGAGCGGAAGGTCCCGATTGGTCGCCGGATGGCGGTGGGAACGCAAACGAAGAGGAGAAGAAGAAGCTCACCAGCTCCGGCTTGGCCGCGGGCCAGATGACTTGGTTGAGTTTCCCCAGAAACCAGGCCAGGCGCACGTTCCTGGAGATGCGGTACTCCTCCTTCATCAGCAGGTAGATGTGCTCGGCATCCTCCACCTGGATACGCCACACATCGTCGGACAATCATATGTCCAGTTTTTTTGTCACTAAGAATTCTGTAATAAATTTAAGGTCACTGGCGCACTACTACTGTTTGAGCTTCCTTTTTCAGTAATGTGTACGTAATGTACAGCAATACTAAAAATAAAGATTTAAAACCAACCGTGAAAGCTCATTAACTCATTTGCTCCCAATAACGTGTAAATACGTTTTTTTTAATGTTCTAAGTGTCCCAAATACGTATTTATACATTTGTTTGTTTGTTTGTTTTTATGCTAGAGCATACAGAAGGCTTTGATGCAGCCTCTCAACTGCAAAGAACGGTTGCAGAAATGGTAGTTATTACACAAACGGCCAGCAGGTGGCAGCAGAGCAAAGGAGATCAACCAGGGCCATGTAGAAAAAAAGCTCAATTACTTCCAATTTTGAATAGATTTGTGAAAACTGATGAAACTTAGCTCTCTTCTAATGCTAATTGCTGCAAAACGGAACCAGATAGAAACATACTTTTTTTTCCTGATGAAAGAAGAAGTCTAATCTTTCTTTTGGTAGGTTCCATGTTTTTATAGCAATCGAACACAATATTCTGTGGGCCTTGCAAAATCAGTCAAAATCCAGTAAAACAGCCGGGAGCGAACGGGACTGCTTCTGTGAAAATGGCGGCGAGTGAATGAGTTAATCGACAGAGACGAGAACAAATGACATTTTCAGTTAACTGTAGTTAGTTTGAAAAACGTAATATGCAATTTTGGTCAGTTTTTTGTTTGTTTGTTTGTTTGTTTGTTTTTTATTTTGCTAATGAAATGTTTGTTTATTTTTGTTCTTGTTAGTTCATTAGTTTTCGTTATCTACAATAACTCTGGTGTGTAATAGTTAAGGATGTAGTAGTTCAGCATGCAGTGGTTAACAGGTGTATTTGAGTTGCGTGTCACAGCTGTTGAGGGTGAAGTAGTATGGCAGTTTTTGGTGGCAGTTCCCTGCTATCATGTACACTTCCACAATCACATCATGATGAAGCAATAATGTGACGTCGACACGCCCGCCTATTTTTAACACGACTGCATTTGGACGTTAATTAATGAATGACATGAAAAAGTCTCTCAAACACACTGTCACCAACTGAACCTCATGAATTAAAAGCACGACGGTGGACGTCAGCTGCCGAGCTAATGCGAGGTGGCAGCCTTCAAACACAAGTTTATGTTGAAAGTGTCCAAATGTGATGTTTCCAATTCCACTTGCTTGCCTGCTTGATGACTAAACAGGAGCAACAGTGAAATCCAAACCAGTGCGCCACTTTTCTCCTTGTAACAGCATTTGTTTGGCTCGACTCACCTCAGTGTCCTGTCTCTCTGCCATGCCGTGCGTCGCATAAGGACCGCGGGGATGTTGGTGGTCGTCAAAATGATCGATTTGGAACTTGTTTTTGGCCCAAACTGGCTTCTTGTTTGTCATGGACATGGGCTATGGACGCGTCTTCTTCGCGTCCTCTAATGTGGTGGTTGGATAACTGCTATCAAACTCACGAGCGCCACCGAACGGTGTGCAACGGTTAAACGGCAAATGGAAATTTCATTATGAAATGCAAAGGATCAAGTGTAAAATATGAAGGAGAGGAGCTCATTCAGTGTGAACTAAGGTCTCTCTTTTTTAATTTCTTTGTATGGAAAAGGAAAACGAGCAAAACATGATGGCGCTAAAACCCTACATAGTTTGCAAATAAAAAAGAAGAAGAAAACTAAGTTGACGCTTCGTGATGACATCATCACAACGCGCCGTTCGCCCCACGCTGACAGACGCGTCCCTTCACCGGTGCGTGTTTATCTATTTATTTATTTTTTGAATTAATTTTGAATAAATAACAGCAGCTAAAATGGCAGACACATCGGATCCAATCAAAGATTTTGAAAAATGGAAAAAGAAATACAACCTGAAAAAAGCTCGCGTCAAGCGTGAACGAATCCAAAGGAACAAGAAGCCCGAGTGGCAGGTCGAGCGAGAGAACATCGCTCGGCTGATGAGCAGGGACGGCGACATCGATAGCAAGGAAGTCATCAAGTTCTCCGACTTCCCAATTTCCAAGAAAACCCTCTTAGGCCTACAGGACTGTCAGTACAGGCAGCCCACGGAGATCCAGAAGCAGACGATCGGCTTCGCGCTGCAGGGAAAGGACGTGCTGGGCGCCGCCAAGACCGGATCGGGAAAGACTTTAGCCTTCCTCATCCCGGTGCTGGAGTGTCTGTACCGCCAGCAGTGGAGCTCCGTGGACGGCCTGGGCGCCCTCATCATCTCACCCACCAGGGAGCTGGCCTACCAGACCTTCGAGGTGCTCCGCAAGGTCGGCAGGAACCACGACTTCTCGGCGGGGCTCATCATCGGTGGCAAGGAGCTGAAGGGCGAGTCGGAGAAGATCCATCGCACCAACATCGTCATCTGCACGCCGGGCCGGCTGCTGCAACACATGGACGAGACGGCTGCCTTCCACGCGTCGGACCTTCGCATGCTGGTGCTGGACGAAGCCGACCGTATCCTGGACATGGGCTTCGCCGACACGCTCAACGCCATCGTGGAGAACCTCCCCGTCGGTCGGCAGACGCTGCTGTTCTCCGCCACGCAGACCAAGTCTGTCAAGGACCTGGCGCGCCTCAGCCTGAAGGAGCCCGAGTACGTGTGGGTCCACGAGAAGGCCAAGTTCAGCACGCCGGCCACGCTGGAGCAGAGCTACGTGGTGTGCGAGCTCCACGACAAGGTCAACATGCTCTTCTCCTTCATCCGAAGTCACCTGAAGAAGAAGATCATGGTGTTCTTCGCCTGCTGCAAGGAGGTGCAGTACTTGTTCCGCATCTTCTGCCGCCTCCGGCCGGGCGTCCCCGTGCTGGCGCTTCACGGCAAGCAGCAGCAGATGAAACGGGTGGAGGTCTACGACGACTTCCTGCGAAAGAAGAACGCCGTGCTCTTCGCCACGGACATCGCCGCCAGGGGTCTGGACTTCCCCGCCGTCAACTGGGTGCTGCAGTACGACTGCCCCGAGGACGCCGACACCTACATCCACAGGGTGGGCCGCACCGCCAGGTACAAGGAAGGCGGCGAGGCCCTGCTGCTGCTGCTGCCCTCCGAGGAGACGGGTATGATTGCCCAGCTGCGGGAGAAGAAGGTGCCCATCAACAAGATCCAGGTGGGTCTCTTGGCTTTCTCTTTGCACGTGTTCCTTCATTTAGGCAGAAAACTTCATAAATATTTTTGGTTTTACATTATTATTGCAACCCATTAAGGCAGCAGTCTAGAAAATGTTTTTCAGTTTCTTCTGCAGCCCCTTTAGGCAGCCAAATATAACACTTGTTTACTTTTTTTCAATTCTTTATACACAGAGTGATCTTATTTTTCTTTTTTTTATATATATATATGTGTAGTCAGCAAATTATAATATTTGTTTACTTTTTAGTTTGATTCCGTTTTTAGCCTGTGGATGCAGCAAGCCAGAACACCGCCATTTTTTCTTGGGCTTTGCATTTCCTCTGCAGCCTGTGTAGGCTGCAAACTAGAAAACATATTTTTCTTCTGCACCCCAGTTTGGTAGAAAATTTATGTTGATGCTCTGCTTGAGAATTTCTTCTACAGCCTTTGCACAGAATATTTACTTCCTGTTTTGATTTCTTCTTAACCCAATTTAGGTAGTAAACTATAATGCTTCCTGTTTATGAGTTTCTTCAAAACCTCTTATTTATTATTTGTTTGGATTTTTGTTTTGCAGCACAATTAGGCAGAAAATGTAAAAAAATAATAATAATACTTTCAGTTTTGATTCCTTCCGTTGAGGTAGCAAAATAGAAAATTATATAACTTGTGTTTTCATTTTCTTCTGCAACCTATTTAGGCAGAAAACAACAAAGTCTATGGTTGACTGTTTAAATTTCTTTTGCAAACCTTTGTGGTAGCAAATTGCAAGTTGTCAGTTTTCCTTGTTTTTTGTTTTTTTTTCCTTTTGCAGCCCGTTTATGCAGCTAAAGTAGAAAACACATTTACTTCCTGTTTTTGTTTTCTTACATGGATACTTGATTCATTGAGCCATTTTCAGCAGTAAAAAGTTAATATTTTGTCTATAATTAATGTGGTAACATCATTATTTTTCATGTACAATTAATACCTTTTTGAAAAGTAAGTTTTCTACTTGCTGTCGACTGATGATGACATCACCTGTGCTGAGGAAGTAGGTAACGACCAATCATGGCTCAGTTCACTGACCGAACCCAGAAAACAGGTGAGCCATGATTGGCCGTTACCTACTTCCTCAGCACAGGTGATGTCATCATCAGTTGACAGCAAGTAGAAAAAATACTTTTTAAAGGTATTAAATGTACAAGAAAAATTGTTGTTATCAAATTCATTCAGGGCAAAATATTAACTTTCCACTGCTGAAAATTGTTCAATGAATCAAGTATCCCTTTAACTTCTAAGCTGAAGTTGTGATGTATTGATTGATTTGACCGGCTACTTGATTGCAGGTGAACCCCGACAAGCTGCAGCACGTTCAGCAGAAGCTGGAGGCCTTCCTGGCTCAGGAGCGGGAGCAGAAGGAGCGCGCCCAGCGTTGCTTCGTCTCCTACCTGCGCTCCGTCTACCTGATGAGGAACAAGGACGTGTTTGACGTCTTCAAGCTCCGGCTGCGCGAGTACGCGCTGTCCTTGGGCCTGGCGGTGGCGCCGCGGGTGCGCTTCCTCAACAAAGCGGAGGCGCAGCGAGCCCAGAAGACGACGGCTGAGGAAGAGGAGGAACTGAGCAGCTTCAAAGCCCGGCTGGGAGGAGATGCTCCTCGCCAGGAAGAATCTGAAGATGATAGTGATGGTGATGATGATGATGATGGTGGTGGTGAGGATCAGGTCAAAGCGCCTGTCCCGGATGCCGACGATGACGACATGGGAGAGTTCGACTTCCTCACACTCAAACGAAAGGATGTCTTCAATACTGAGGAAGAGCAACAAGCCCAGCCGGATGACTCCAGCAAGAAGAAGAGCCAACAAAAGGTGACCAAGTTTAAAGAGGCCAAGAAGATTCTCAAAAGGAACTTCAAAGTCAACACCAAAGTGGCCTTCACCGAGGAAGGGCGAGCCATGCAGGTGTGGCCTCCCGTGCAGCGCTCGGCCGCCAGCCAGGATGCGGCGCAGGGTGAAGGCGAGGAGGAGGAGGAGGACGACGACGACGACGTGTCGGGGATCGACGTGGAGAAGGCCAAGGAGAGGCTGAGGAGGGAGGACCGCGAGTTTGACAAGCAGGAGTACAGCCGCAAGGTGAAAGCCAAACATCGCGAGAAGAGGCTCAAGGCGAAAGCGGCCAGGAGGGAGGCCAGCAAGCAGCGCGCGGCGGGCGAGACGGACGACCGCGACGACGACGACGATGAGGAGGACGAGGTGGTGGCGTATCTGGCCGACAACGGCGAGGAAGACTTTGACCCCAGCACGCTTCCGGACCCCGACAGGCGGCGCGATGACGACGAGGACGAAGATCAGCCCGCTAAACGCAGCTACGGCAGCAGTGACGAAGATGAAGCACCAAAGAAGAGGAAGAAGAAGGCAAGGCGGCAGCAAGAGGAGGCGCACGCGGCGCTGGACACGGGCCTGTCGCTGGCCGAGGACGAGGAGCTGGTCCTGCAGCTGATCTCGGGACGAGCGTGACGACAAGAAGAAGGGGTCCATTTTGTTTCCGTTGACCGTTATCATAGTGTCACATGTCGGACTTGACCCTCATCTGACATTGAAATCTTTGATATACTGTACATGAATCATATTATTAAAACTTGGATATAAAGTTATTCTGTTATGAAACAATTTGGTTTGTGTGTTTTTTGCTTCACAATCACAACAACAGAACCATCACGGAGATCCTCAAGAAGATGGCAGTATTCCCCTTTTTTCCCCGCAACAGCCAGATGTAAATGATATTAATGTGACAGATTATATCAAATTTCTTCTTTTGGAAATAGTATGAGAATGACAGGAAAGTGTTTTTCCAAGGTGACCTAAGTCACCTAAGACTATGAACTTTTTATATGGAGACATAAAATTCAATTTTTGTGTGTGTGTGTTTAATTAAAGAGGGGCGAGACGAAGGGATCATAACACAACCGTCTTCTTCCAGTGTGCACTGAACGCATCGCTTCACAGAATGGTGCGTTCAGGTCACTGCAGTCTGCAATGCGATATTTACATACAATTACAATTAATCCAATGTTTTATTTTGTTTGATTTTTGTATACGTTAAAGTTATCTGAAGAATGCGGAATTTACATAGCTATAATGATTCGACTGCGTTATTTTGTAAGGAACATAAAATCGAAAGAAACCAAGTAGGCCTTTTTCCAGTTTACCTGAATGCATCACCGGTAAGCACGGCCAGAGAGCACGAGCGGTAAGGCGGGACGGTGCGTTCATGTTACCTGAAGAGTACGTAATTTAAATATTCACGCCTCGAAACGCCACCACTGCCTGTTCAACGTACAAACCTACAACTCCACTCGGTGCCCATCTTTGTAACATGTTGTATTTTGTATAACGTGTATCATATTATATTTTATATAAAATGTGAATGTGGACTCTTAATTCCTCATTCTTAGCAGCGCAATGTCTCGCGAATTGGCTAATTGGAAGTGTTAGCAAACATTTCAAAGTTGCTTGAAATTAGCCTCGTAAAAACACACGAAGTAGTCTGGTATGAAACACTTGTCGTTAGTGTCGCTTGAAACACGTTTGACTTTAATAATCCAGTTAAATGGAAATTAACACGAGTACACCTCGCTGCCAACAGCATATCGGTTTACAGAAGCCAAAAGGTCGTTTGACGTTTGGTTGTGCTTAGAAAGCCTGCACAGTAGCGTCACAAAGGTAAGTTTCTTTCATGTATTGAAGTCTGTAGAAAAAACAAAAACATGTGCCTAAACTTGTGTAAAATTCCAAGTGTTTTCCTCGCAAATGTGTTTAAAGCAACAAATTATTTATTTAATTAATTATAACAATATTGTTTAAAAGTGTCTTACACATTAAATGAATCGCATCAAGAGCACATGTGTTTCCCCCCATAGAAGCAAGTATGGCTATGAATAAAGACCCCATGGTGACGGTCCAAGATGGCGAGCCCAGCACCATTCAAGTGAAGACCCTGCAGGTCACAGCCAAGTGTGGCCTTGTTCCTTCTCCAGGTGTTTCTAAGGGCGAAGTCTACCAAACCACCTCCCCAGTTCCGTCCCCTCAGGCGTCCTCTCACGCTGTCATGGTGGTAACCAAGATTTCCAAGCCTGGCGGGGCGAATCCCACTGGGCCCAAAGCGGTTCTGAGCCAGGCCACCACCACCACCACCATGAAGAACCCGACCTCGACCCAGGGGAGGACTGTGGTGATAACGGTGCCCAGGTCAGCTGGACCGCAGGTGGCCGTGGCGCCTCGGCTGGCTCAGACACATTTGCCCGCTAACATCCAGATTCCACCAGGTATTTGATTTTGACCTCATGACTGAGGCTACATGACAAGATTACCATAAAAAAGGGTTTTAAGGGTTGTCCTTTGTCCTTAAAAAAATATCTTGAACATTTATGAGAAGAGCAGTAGAAGAGGCCATGTGCTTTAGTAATCTTTGTTGTTGTTGTTTTGTGAATTAGATTGTTATGGAGGATTTTAGTGGTATTTGAAATGTGCATTCCATGTTTTTGTTTTTTGCTTACTGAGCAATTTTGGCCGTCCTTCATTAATTCTATAGCCATATATCTGAATTATACTGCCCCGAAGTGGCTAAGGACGCCAAAGGAGCAGCAAAATGTTCAATGAATTGAAGCAAAAAGTGTTTTGTTTACCCTACCTGGTGCTATTTTTATTATTGAAAACCACATGGGATGTATAAATATCATTTTCATAAATAAATAAAGTGAACAAATTAAACTTGTATCGCAAAGCATCACTTAAGGTATGTTTACATACGTATATTTAAACGGGCAGGTATGGTGCTGATCCGCAGCGAGAGCGGTCAGCTGATGCTGATGTCCCAGCAGGCTTTGGCTCAGGCGCAACAGGGAGCGAGAGCCGGCAACGGTCCGGCTCCCGGAATCCTGGCCTCCCAGGTATGAGTATGTCCCGCCAGCCCGCACTCGCGTGCGCTCACGGCGCCGCTTTGCAACATCAGGTGTCCACTGCAGCTGCCCCAAGTCAAAGCAACGAGAAGGTGACAGTGATCAGGATGACCACTCCTCAAACTTTCCAACCGGCGGCGGTCCAGAAGACGGCGATGGTCAAGGTAGAAGCACGTCCGGGACTGTACTCATGCCGCTCCTGTCAGAGTGACTTGTTAGTCGATGAAACACAATGCAAATTTCATATCCTGATGACGGTGAGCAAAATAATTATCAGTGTTATCATTATGAAGATTAAAAAAATACTTCAGGGATCTGATAGCGGGAATGGATGGATGGATGGATGAATATTACATCAAAAATATAAATGTAATAATCTAAAGATAAAAATACGTTCGAGGAGAAATACAACTATAGTGGAAAAACAAAAAGTACAAACGATAAAATACATGAGAAACAAATACACAAATTTACAAAAAATAATACATTGTAAGCAAACAAAATGTAAAATATTAGCTAAAAATACACATCGAAAAGAAAACAAAAAACACAAAAAGAATATAATGTGAAAATAAAAATAGAAAGTAAAAAAAAACTTGTAGGAAAAAGTATAACCAAATACGAGGAATAAATTCGAGACAAATCATTCAAAAGGAACAATACAAAATCGACGAAAATATGTACACAGAAAATCTAGATTTCCGATAAAGGTACAAAATAAATGGAAAAATACATGGTTCAAATATTTGAAACAAATACTCAATATTTGATAAAAATACAAAAACATTAAAAATTCTGGAATGAAAAAAGTATTAGCTGAAAATACTCATAATTGCAAAGAATAAAAAAAAAAAAAAAAGGATATTCGACCAAGAAATAGTAGTGAAAAACGGTATGGAAAAAATACAATAAAATGACAAGAAATATAACAAATATTAAGACTAATAAATGTCAATAAATACAAAAAATATATCAGCAAATAATCTAAAATGGAGACAAAAACACAAGACAAATTTAGACAATACATGAAAACAGACTAGTCAGAAATACAGTCGACAAAATAAAAAGTACTAAAATATTAGATTAAAATACATATCCTTTCTGTATCGTTATGTGAGACTAAAAAACAACAGAAGTGCCACTAAATGCAGTAGTAACGATTTGTTAAAATTCATTGGCTAAAACTGAATGCTACAACTATTGTCACGGTTTTCTGTGTAAAACTTTCACTTTGGTTGTGTGCCTCCAGGTGATCGGCGTGACTCCCAAGCCAGCGGTGGTTCAGGCCGCTGGCGTAGCGGCTGAAAAACGGGATTCTTTTAAGCCGGTCACCGTGGAAACCAAGAAGGAGCCCCAACCTACATTTAGTCAGGCAAGTGCCTCGACCTCGCATATTGGAGAGCATCACTTAGTTTCGTTAAATTCCACGGAAACACATTTTTCAAAAAACATTTCAAGAATAAATTGAGCTCATCTCTCAAGGCAACACTGTTTCGTCTCCTTTCAACGTTCATCTGGAGATGTTGAGGGCAACCTTGCATTCTCTTTTTCTTTTTTTTTTCTAGGAGACGCTCGAGAGCGTGAAGAAGTGCAAGAACTTCCTGGTGACGCTGATGAAGCTGGCGTGCAGCGACCCCAAGTCCGCCAACATGGCCAACAACGTGCGAGGCCTGGTCAAGAGTCTGCTGGTGGGCTTCTCGATATTGCCGTTTGGACTTTCTGCGTCGGGTCACATGACGTCCAAGTTGTTGTTGTAGGAAGGCAGGATGGAGGCGGAGGAGTTCACGGAGGCGCTCTATAAGGAGCTCAAGTCCACACCGCAACCGTGCTTGGTGCCGTTCCTCAAGGTGAGTGAGGAACAAGGACACTAGATTCTGTTGGATTTTTTTTTTTTTGTAAATATTTACTGTCATGGCATTTCCAGAAAAGTCTCCCAGCAGTGCGTCGGCTCACCGCAGACGCGCAGGTGTTCGTCCAGCAGGCCTGCTCCTCGTCATCGGCGTCCTCCTCCAACTCTGCTGTGAAGAAGCCCAACGTGAACCCAACTCCAAGTTTGAAAGCCCTCGCTCAGGTGGGCTGTGCTATTTCAATGAGAACGATTAAAAAAAAAGAATAAAAAAAAAAAAATCATGTAAAATCCTGCTAATGATCTATTTTACAGCCAAGTGGCACAAGCCTGTTGGCCCAGTCCAGAACTTTCACTTCCAAGAACTTCAGAACTCCTGCTTCGACCCCCAAAGTCACCCCGGTACAGATTGGAAAAAACTTCACAGGTAGGCGCTTTAGCCTCTTGAGAGCCAACGTGGCTTTTTTTCTTCTGTCTTTGAAGTTATATTCACTCATTCACTCGCAGCCATTTTTACTGAAGCGACCCCCTTTGCTCCCAGCTATTTTACTGGACTTTGCAAGACCCACAGAATATTGTCTTCTATTGCTATAAAAACATGGAACCTACCAAGAGAAAGATTAGAGTCTGTTCTTTCATTAGGAAAAAAACAAACATGTTTGTATCTGCTTCCGTTTTACAGTATTTACCATTAGAATATAGCTAAGTTTTGTCATTATTGACATTCCTAGTGAAAACACTGACAAAAAGAACTTCTTGCAACATGGCCCTGGTTGATCTCTTATACTCTACCGCCACCAGCTGAAGTTTTTTTTTTTTTTTTTTTATAAGAACTACCATTGTTTTAAGTCACCTCTTCAAGTCAGAAGCTACATCAAAGCCTTCAAAAAAAAAAAAAAAGCATAAAAATGTGTAAACACGTTTTTGGGACTGAAGGACAAAGTATTAAAAAAAGACATTTTTGGGTTTGGTGAGTTAATAGTCTACAAATGGTGTGAGCTGTCATAAATCTGCGTGTTCTATTTTTTTTTTTTTTTTTTTTTTTTACTAGGGGTATTCTCCATGAAGCAGCCTTTTGCTCAAGATCCTCAGTGCACCACCAGACTTGCTTTCAGGGACACTTCAGCCTCGTACAGGTAAGAAGATCCTGATGCAACTGTAACATCCAAATGCTTTCATCTCAAATGTCGCACTAGCGTTCATGCCACACTTTTTTTGAGAATCACTGAATTAGCCAATCATTCAACCTCTCTGCATTTCCCCCAACAGAGAAGAGGACGACATCAACGACGTGCCGTCCATGGCGGGCGTCAACTTGCGCGAGGAAAACGCTCAGATCCTGACCAGCGCGGTGGGCTCGGTGGTACAGTCCTGCAAGGATCAGCTCTTCCTGTCTCCGGGCCCCGTGCTGGGCCGTATCCTGCGCACGGGTCGCCCGCTGGGGGTGAGCCAAGTGGGCCCCGAGGCGGTGGCCCTGGTTTCTCACGCCGCTCAGGAGTATCTCCGCAGCCTTCTGGAGAAGCTCAGCGTGATGGCGGAACACCGCAAGATGACGCTGAAGGTACTTGCGCCGGGGCTTCCTGGTTTGTGGTGCGTTCTGAGCTCCCCATTGGCCGCTTTTTTGTCGCCCGCAGGTGGACCCGTGGCACGCCAGAGTGAGTGACGTGCGCGCGCAGCTGCATTTCCTGGAGGAGGTGGACACTTTGAGGAAGAAGAGGCAAGATGAAGAGGAGAGGGACAAGATGATGCGATTGGCCAGGGTCAGTCAGTCTCACGCCGCTTTCGGCCGCGAACCCTGTCTCACTCCAAATCTACCTCATGCTGTTCGCTCTCATTGCTGTCTCACACCATGTTGGGTCTCAGTCCTTGTCACATGCCAAATTCAGTGTCATTCCTGTCTCACTCTACATTCCTTCCTCTGGTCTCAAGCCATGTAATGACCAACCAATCATGGCTCACCTGTCTTCTGGGTTTGGTCATGTGACGTTCACAAGCTGAGCCCTTATGCTGCATTCGAGGAAAGTGGGAAGTCCGACTTTTCCGACTTCAAACCAGGAAGTGTGTACGGGAACGCTCCCTCGAACTTGGAAATCCCACTTGCGAAATCGGTGGGGGAAAAAAATGTACCCGGACTTCAACGACCAACTTCGATGTGATGTCACTCTACAATGGCGACCATTATGGAAATGCATAGTGTTCATTTTATCCGCCATTTTTAAATTTAGTCTCAGTTTTAGTAGAGTTTCAATCAAACTTGTTAATTTTTAAGAATAGTTAGTCAACCTCATCTTGTTTTTATTTAGTCCGTTTTTATTTGACCATGAATCTAGCATTTTAGTCTTTATTTTAGTCGAAGAAAACATAATTTTAGTTGATTAATTTCGTCAACGTTTTAGTCTAGTTTTAGTCAGGACAATCATTTAATCCCTGTATTTATTTATTTTTTGCGGATTATGATTACATTTAGAATCTAAAACTCTTTCACTTAAAAGTTTTCTCAACTTTTTGATGAAAAGCAACTTGACACACAATTGCAGTAATTTCTGGGAAAAGCCAACTGGGATAAATCCGACCTTCCTCGAATGCAGCATTAGCTACTTTGATTTTCAGGCGACAGCAAATGACAAAATGGCCGCCTCCTGAGATGGATCGAAAATGGGTGGATTTGTATGCTTCCTTTTCCACAAATGCAAAATTATTAATCATAATACTGTACGGTTTTTAGACTAGTGGGACATATTGGAGGCTGAAATTCAACAAAATTGTTGATGCCGATCCCGAAAAATTCATGTTCACATGTTGCTGTTGTCACTTGTCGCCCCACGTTTGTCTCTCTTGCCGACAGAGTCGCTCACACACTGAGGATCCGCTGCTGCAGCAGCTGAGGCAGCGAGCGAAAGAGGTGATTTTTTTTTATTTATTTATTTATTTTTTTCACTCCATATGAATTCCGTTTGCACGGTTTGTGGTTATGCTGACTCAACCGTTGTTGTTGACGTTCCCTTGTTGAGTTGCAACAAATGGAAGAAGCTCAGCTGCAGAAGCGAGAAGCCAACCTCACCGCTCTGGCGGCCATCGGCCCCAGGAAGAAGAGGCCGCTTTGTAACGCGGAAGGCCAGGTACATGTGCATGTGTGTGAGTATATGTTTAAAGTGTGTGAACCAGTATAAAAAAAAAAAATTGTGTGTGCGTCAGGTGTCGCTGGCACCCAGGCAGGCCGTCCATCGCGTGAGCCGCGTGATGCTTCGTGACCTGCTGGTGTGCATGGAGCAGGACCACTTCCTGCGACACTCTCTCACCTTCTACAAGGCCATGCTCTGACCGCTCCAGCCATTCCAGTCATTAGAATCACAACCACTAGAAAAAATATGGATGCAGTGGTGTGCCCTGACAGGAGAGTGGAATTCACTTTTAGCGCAAATTCTCTTTCTCGTTTGAAATGAATGGAAAATACCGCGAAATCCATTCTGGCCTCACCCAAAAAAACAAAAAAACAAACAAAAGTGCATTGTTTAATAAGGAAAAAATTATTATAATATGAAACATAGTTGTAACATAATTACAATAGAACGTAAATAACTCAACATTGTTCAACTCAATTCATTGTGCTGCCCCTGTTGTGCCCACCTTCGCCACTGGGAGGCACTATAATACATTCATGACAACTAACGAAGAAGAGCTAATTGATATCGTAATAATAATTTAAAAAAAAAATATTTCCAACCTGTGATTTTTTTTTATTTATTTTTTTAACAAGCGTGGAATATGGTAAAGAAAGTGAATGATGGGTGAGAGCACAAATAATCAGAATTACATGGCGAGAATTATTGTTGTTATGAAAAATGGGGAACTCCCCAAAAGTCACGAATGCCAAATCGCTAATACGTGAGTGGCCTCTGCATTTGTTTTTTTCCACAGAGGATAAAGAATACATTCCTGAGTTTTGTCAAAATAAGTTTCTTTTTGTGTACGTTTATATAATCCTGCAATTATCAATGTGAATTGTTAGCATGTGAATAGTTTTTTTTTTTTTCCATTATAAGTTAGCAGGGTTGTTGTTTATGCACAAAGTACGTTTCTCGTTGTTTCATGTTAAGTTTGAGAGTAGTCTTTAAAAATTGTTCACTATCTGTCAAACTGCTGCTTATTGTATCTAAAATTTTCACTCTATAAGTCAAAGCAATTTAGCTTAGCATTTTGTATTTGTTGTAAAATATCTTTTTGTTTTTGCACGTTAATTGCAGTGGACCTTGCTAGCAAATACCAAAAATTCACGTATAATTGATGGCCATCGGGGGGGGGAAATTATTATTATTATTTTTTTTTATGTTGTGCTTATCATTTTTTTGTATATGTTGAAGCTTACATTTAAGCTGTCTTTTTGTTGCACTTTGTAAAATTAAAACATCTACAAGCATTTTGTGTCATGTTGTACCTAAAAAAAAAACATGTTTTCTTCTTCACAGAGGATACATTTTGTGCCGCACTTCCTGTCACATGATGTGGTCATCATGAAGCAGAAGCAGTTCACCGTCCACGTGCGACTGATCGCCGACTTGACTTTTACAGCTCTTCACGTTTGACGCGTGCGACGGGGCGCCGCCCGGCTGCCACGCCCGCCCGGCCGAGTAGGTACTGGCTGAAGTATGAGGAGGCGTCGGAGGCGCTGCCGCAGGAGCCCGTCACCCGGAATCCCCTCTGTTGGAAGCGCTCCAGCACCTGCAGCCGAAAGCAAGTAAGAAGCAAAACGACGCTCGCTTGATTTCACGTCGGCTTCAACACAAAGCTTGTAGGCAAAAAAGTATCGGGGCGTCGCGAAAATCATCTATGTGAACTGCTACCAACCTGTTAGTGTTTTTGAAGACAGTTTAGTATTTCGTGAAGCTTCCATCCGACAATCAGCTTTGTCAACCACATCACTACCAAACACACTTTTAAATAGAGATAGACCGATACGTTTTTTTCGGCCCCGATACCAATACCAATTATTAGTAGTGAAGGATGCCGATAACCGATATTTGGAGCCGATATTTATTTCCACTAAAAAGGGACATCAAAATTAGGAAAAAATACAAACTCCAGCTCTTATCTTTTTTATTTTTTTATTTTTTTTTTTATTTTTATTTTTTTTTAAATTTGAAAGCATATGTTTGTTGAGCAACTTTTAGGGTTCGTAAAATATTTTTAAGGTTTTTTTTTTCCTTCAAAATCTTAGTCAATAGACAAGTTCTTGGATCTCCCAGGCGCAGTAGAATGTTTTCAAAAGTTAAATAAAAACAAACTGAAACAAAATGAGGTCAAAATTATTTTCTACACAAAATAAGTCAAAATATCCAAAGTATTAAATTTTTACTTATCTTAGTTTTAATTTCAATCAAAAATAGAAGGTGTAGAGAGTTCCCAGGGTCGACAAAAATGAAAATAAAAACTTTTTTTTTTTTAATTTACATTTAAATTAGTTCCCTGAAGTTAACACTTAAAAAAAGAAAATGGATCTATTATCGGCCATATGATTCTTCAAAATGGCCGATGCCGATATTTCTCAAAATGCTGAATATCGGCGCCGATAATCGGCCCAGCCGGTAATCGGTCTATCCCTACTTAACACAATTAAGAATCTTTTAATTAACCTCCCAACCAAAAGTATGTCATCTATGTGAACTACTACACAAGCGAACGATCATTGCGGTGTTTGTAAACATTAAAAACAAATTGGAAGCTTGAATGAACATACAGCCCACAGATATGCAGGTCAACTACACGAACAATTTGGTCATTCTGAAGCTCCCGCACAAGCTACAAAAATCAGGTATTGAAACCACTACAATGCCTGCTGAACATTCCTGTTTTTTCTAAACCTTAAAAACAATTTTGAAGCTTGAATGAATCTACAGGCCCAGATATGCAGGTCAACTATGTGAACTACTATACAACCAACCAACCTTTCTATTTTGAAGACATTTTAGTCTTCCTTGAAGCTCCCACACAAGCTACAAAAGTCAGGTATGCAAACCACTACACTACCAACTGAACATTCCTGTTTTTTTGTAAACCTTTAAAACAATTTGGAATCTTGAATGAGACTACCGTCCCAGATGCACAATGCCAACTATGTGAACTACTACACTACCAGTCTTTCAATAATATTTTTGAAAATAGTGAGTTAAAAAAATAAATTAAAAAAAAGTCAGATATACAAATGACCAAACTTCCAGCCTCCCACAGCAGCTACACAAACGCCAGCTATGTAAACCACTACACTACGAACCTAGCATTCTGGTTTTGTCAATACAAATGAGACCAGCTAGACCAATACTGCCGTATGTGAACACTACCAACATTGCATTGCTGTTTTCATAAACAAATTAGTCTTCCATAAACCTCCCAAGCCAGCTACACAAAAAAGTCCCACATATACTATATTATCTGTTTTAGATACCTGTACAGAGGTGAGGCAACAGTAGTCGTTGAGAGGAAAGCGACAGACGGGCGTGGCATCGTTTTCTGGTCTGTCGTTTCCGGATTCGCACACAAACTCTCTGACTTCCGGGAAGACGTCCTCCAGGGTGGTCCGGCGACCGCTCACGCTGATCCTCTCGCGCAGGTCTTGAGCCACGTGAACCACTATGCACTCCCACGGCGGCGACGGCGGCGCCGCGCTCTCGCTTTCCCGCCTGCTGCGCCAGCGCCGAAGTTCTGCCTGCAGAGGAGCCAGCTGGAAGAAGGAGGCCTCCTCATACAGCAGAGCGTACTCCTGAGGCACAGTCACACGACAAGAGGAACAAGTGAACCGCTACATGTCTGGCCCAGGTTGCGCGGACTCACATTGAAGTCATCCGGGAGGAGGAGCTTGGAGGTGCGCATGAAGTTGAGGATGTAGCGGAACATGGCGCCATCTCGATCGATGAAGTAGTGCTGCCGCAGACCGTCCAGCACGATGGGCTCGCTTCCGTTGAACAGTCGCCCGATCCTGCTGACACACTGCTAGCGCGTCACATAACGGAAACAACAAGACCAAAAAACTTTTCATTTCGGCATTTTTTTTTTTTTTTTTTTTTTTACTCCAGTCAGCACTAAAAACCTGGAATTCCCAACAATTGAGATCTGACAAAAGTGGGCTATGCAAACCACTGTATGTCATGAACCTCCCACATAGCTACACTAAAGCTAGCCCTGTGAACCACTACACTACACATTTTGCATTATATTTTTGTAAAAGAGATTAAGTCTTACGAAGCTACATAAGTGGTCAACATGAACCGATGTACAGTACATCATGAGCCTCCCACGCAGCTACACTGTTAGTAATGTGAACCACTACACTACAAATCTCGCACGGGCATGTTTTTTTTAACCTATACGGTTTAGTCTTGTGAATGCTGTCAAAGCTGCAATACAAACTGCTGGATGTAATAAACCTCCAAGACACAGCTACACTAAAGTCAGCCATGTGAAGCACTACACTACACATTTTGCACTTTTGTAAACACGAGATAATTTTGTCTTATGAGGCTATTAAAAAGTCAGCCACGCAAACGGCTTCCTAAACACGGAAGATCATTTTGTCTTAAATGGCCCCTCTCGCCTCACCCGCAACCACTACATTACAGTCTTGCTCCGGCGCGTCTCACCGTGACTCGGGGTACTTCGTGAGGGTGTCCAGGCTGCTGGTGTACGTGTGACCTCCCACGTCTACGTGGACCGGTGCGTTGCCTTTGCTCAGTTGGGCCGGCGAGGGGACGCCGGGCGAACCCGGGGGTGATACGGAAGTCTGCCCGCCGCTGTCCTGGGACACGACACACTCGATCAGCACCGTGTCCTGTGGCTTTGTAGGATGAGAGATAACAAACACACTAATGCTATTCAGCTTTAGGCCTTGAGGTCACTGTATTGCATGCTGTGTAAATTAATTAGCGAGTTGTGGTTGCCCTAGCAACAGATGCCATAATGTTCTTGCTCAGTGCCCACTTCATTATTGTTAAAGGAAAAAATGCCTTCCGGACACAACATTAGGGACACACTAATGAGATCCAATTGTTGTGTCGATCTACTGCGTCAAAAAGAGCATTTTCTAATATTTTGGTGGAAAACATTTTAAGCATTATACTGGACGCTGCATTGATAAAGTATATGGATAGTGTTGTCTTTGTGACGGAAGACATTTTGGAAAGAGATTACATGGTCCTGGTGTACCTCATGAAGTGTCCCGTGACCTTTCAGGCTAACCTGGGTGACGGTGGAGCGGAGAGGAGACTGCGCATGCGCCTGGCTGCCTCTGCCTCCCGACTCCGCGCGCGCTCTTTTGGGGTGAGGAAGGGAGAGACTTTCGACCCGAGCACCCGCGTGACCGCGTTGCGTTGCCCCGGCAACCAGGCACCGCTCGCTGCCGCCCTTGTCAGCCGTCGCCGAGGCGCCGCCCACGATGCTGTCGAGCGTCGCTATGGAGACGGCGCCGATGCAGTGGTTCGTGTACGTCCTGGAAAGCTTGGCGGCGCGCGACAGCATCTGCATGCGCGTGCCCAGAAGGTTCTTGCCGACGGCCTTGTTCTCGAACCAGGTGTCGTCGGCCGGACCGCAGGCGTCGCGCGGCCGCTGGAAGAAAGCCCGGCACAGCTGGTTGCGCTTGGCCAGGTAGCGCACGAAGCTGGCGTACGGGCACAGCGCCGTCCGCGTCTCGTACATGCGCGGCCGCGGGGTGACGTCATCGTCGTCGTCGGGGGACGTCTTCCGGCAGCCGCGCGCGGCTCGGAAGTAGACGAACTTCCGGCCGTGCTCGTCGGCGGCCAGCGCGAACGAGTCCTCGCGGAGCTCGCGCTGCTTCTCGCGGCCCCTGGTGCTGAAGTACATGCAGGTCTCGAACCAAACCTTGTTGAGCAGCCCCGGCGGCGTGCACGCGTCGAACATGGACGACTCGTAGAGGCGGCGCAGGTCGGAGCGCGCGATGGCCTGCTTCTGCACCACCGGGCCGGCGCCGCGCTCCTCCAGCCGCCGGATGACCGCCGCCAAGGCGAGGTTGGCCCCGCGCAGCTCCGGGTCCTTGGTGAGGTCCAGCGTGCGGCAGTGGGGCGGCTCGTTCAGGTAGCGGTTGAGCGAGCTCCGGATGCTGACGAGCGACGACTTGCTGTACAGCTGGCCGCTTTTGGAGCGCGCCTCCGCGTAGAAGGAGCGCAGCAGCGCGCACAGCTCCGCCTTGTCCAGGTTCTCGAAGTCCGGACTGCGCGCCTTGTCGCTCAGATACTCCCGGAAGATGCGCACCGCGTAGCGGGTCGCCAGCCGCGTGTTGTCGCTCAGCCGGCTACGCTGCGGGGGGCTCGGGTGAGAGTCGGGCGCAGCGGGCTGACTGTCGTCCGCGCTCGGAGCGAGGACCGCCGCCGACCCCCAGCTGCCCTCCTCCCCGGTGATGCGCACCTCCTGGATGTCGTCCTCCCAAGCCGCGAGCTCCGTGCAGGCTCGGCTCTCTGCAGGCGCTCCCGCCATATTGCGGTCTGCGTGCCAAGCGGTCCGCCTGCACTGCGCATGCGTTATATTGGACCGCAACGCCACCCCCTCCCACCGCTACCCCCCAAAAAAGTCCTTTTGTGGTTTAGTGACCTTCATTTGTGCTCGTACTTGTTCTACGTGCACGGCGCGTGCACGACGATGCCGGTTTGCTCTGTCGACTTACACCAGCAACTCATTGATTATATAGCATAACAAAAGATTATTGTAACGTCAAGAATGTTGATAAAAGTGCACGTGGTTCGTTTCTGTGACCTAAAGGAACTTGTGACGTCACATCATGAGCTGGTATGTGTCCAGAGAGTGCGAATGTGTGCACATGTGGGGCTCCAGGTGGAGGAGTTGAACCGTCACTTGCCTAAGGTGCCGGTTGGTGTGAGTTCACCTCTCTGCCTGGGTGACCATGTTTGGCTTACATGATGTAAGCTAATTGAGTGAGTGATTTATATTATTAAAAAAAAAATGTGTGCAGGGCTGGACTGGCCATCTGGCATACCGGGCAAATGCCCCGGTGGGCCGATGTCTTATGGGACCGATGTGCTAGTCAATTATTATTTTCCTCCATTTTACCCCAAGAGACCACCCCACGATTTAGAGGGAGCAGCCAAGTAATCAATTTACAATATAGAGAGCAAACTGAACCAATCAACATTAGCGGCGGAGCGAGATGGTAGCCAAGTGTGGTCAGAAATCGGGCTGGCCCGGCGGTCCTAAGTCAAAATGCGATTATTTGTGCCAGTCCACACGATATGCACACGCTCATGCACAACACATGCTTTCTTACTTCAAATATGTGATGAATAAATGTATTGTGGCAGCGTATCGTTCATGCGAAAATGGCACCTGGGCAGCGCACGGTGCACAAATTATGTGTACTGAGTCTGACTGCATGCAGTCAGGCTGAGCAAAAACTCAAGATGCGCCTTCACAAATTGGGTTTAAGCAGATCATGCTGATTAGTTTTTGGTTAAGATTATAAAGAAATTTGGAATTTTAGATTGAATAAAATTGACTATACTGTACGAAGTTGTTTATTGTTGTTATTATTATTATTATTATTATTATTTTTTTTTCCCTCTATAGATCGAGAAGGCCAGCAGCTGCACAAACAAGTAATCCTGTGATTAAAACGCATAATTATTGAACTTCAGGGTATATTGAGGCGTCCTGACTTGTTATTGAAACATGATAAATAGAGAGTTGTATGGGTCTTAAATTATTTTGCATTTTACACGGTGGGGAAAAAAAACAAACAAATAAACGGCGTATTGCTTTTGCCTGTGACTAGCATACAAACCAGGCAGATTGTTATAGTAGTCAAACGACAATTAATCACATTTGGAAATCAAAATAATCCTCACAAATGAAATTACAATGATCCAAAGTCACTTCAGAGTCAACCCGCTATTTTTTTAATTAATTAATTGTGACATAAACTCTGAATTTTAATTTCGGGCTTGGGCCTTTTAAACAGTTTTTGTCTTCACACAGTTCAGAATTGTGTTTATTTGATTGTGATAGCATACAATACTGTAAACTGAAACTGTCACTGCGACACTCCCTGCCAGCGGTGTCGCTAGTGTCGCCATCTTTTCCTATTTGCAGCCGTTTTAGAGTGACGTCACTTCCAGGAAGTGTTTTTGTTTTTGTTTTGTTTTTGCACGTCGCCAGTATACACTCACGTAACCATGTTCGAAGTACTTAGAAAAATTACGACTTTAAGGGACGTGTGCTTAAAAAAAGTCCATTATTATTTCAGTATTGAAGATTTGGGCACACCGGCAATTCTCAGTAAGTGGCTTTTATTTTTGTTATTTGTCATGCCTTGATCCTAGTTTACCAAACAAGGCAAATGTTTGTTTTTTGACACTTGTCTTCTCTCTTTTTTTGGGGGGCATATACGTTTACCAAGAGAAGCACTTTTTTGCTTTATTTCGTTGTCGTATCTCAATTTTAAGAAAAAAAAAAAAGTCAATCTAACAGCGCAATTACGCCTCCTGTAAAATCCAAAATTGTTGATTATTTGGCCATTTTACGTTAATGTCGGTCACACAGTGGCCAGCAAAATTGTCATTGTCAACCCAACTGAAGACATTTTTTTCTCTCAAGAATTAGGATAGGACAAAAAAATAAATCAATCAATCAATCAAATAGCGATTCACCCCACACCCATTTGAGATTACAGTTTAAACGAGCTCATCAAACTATGGTCTTTACATCCAAGAAATACATTCCTATGAGACAATGAATGTATTTCTGTGTCTCCATCTCTGACAAACTTTTCCCCTTCCCTTCGTGTCAGATCTGCCAGCAGACCTGTTGAAAGATCTCCTTCCTTACTTGGACCCAGTTCAGCTGGATCATCTTCAGCCAGACCTTGAGGTCAAAGGAATATCCACCTTCTCGGCATGGATGAAGATGTACCAAAACTCGGTGATTGGCAGGGACGACAAGGTCGGTGTCGTGACAGTAAAGAAACCACACATTGACTCAAGTTCACACACAGTGAAACACTGGTTCACCTTTGCTATATTGTAGATTTTTTTTTCTTTTAAGCAGTTGCATTCTTTCTTTGACTTGAGTGCTCGTGTGAATGAGACGCTCCAGCGAATCTTAAAGTGGCGATTGAAGGACTGCGCCCGTGAAATTTACTGTCGTCCTAAAATAGCGGCTTTAATTTAGCGATGACAGAAGCCCGGTTAAAATAATGTTGACAGATTGATGGGTTGACGATTAACAGCTTGGTTCTGTTTGAAATAATTGACAGTGACGCGAGGGTGTCCTCGCTTGTTGACGAATGACTGACACTCAAAATTCAGTGACAAGCCCACCTCTGCTTATCATTTGATTTGAATGATGTCAATGTGTCAGTACAGATGAACAATTCAGTTGAATTTATTGAAACAATGGAATTGACATGGCGACAGTTGCAATGAAAATGGTTTATAGGGAAAAACAATTTCTAAAATGGGAGCGAAAAAAAAATAAAAAGGATTCCAAGTGAAGTAAATAATTAAAATACTGCAGTGTTAATGTAGGAAAAAAAAGTCAAGGTAATTTTACTAGAATGTTCATCTTTCTCATAAAATAATAAATGAATTGGATGATAAAGGATAAAGAATGCCATCATAGGTGCAACAATTCATGTATTAATTGATAACTGATCGATTATCAAATTAATCAACTATTTTGATAACCAATTTATCATTTAAGATGCATTGTTTAACTTCCAAATGTCCAAATTATTGTAATTTCAGCATTTCAACAGTAAATTTTCTCCTCCTTTAATGCAGGCTGATTGACAGATGGATGAAAATAATTGTTAGCTGCAACCAGTTTGCCTTATTGCAATAGGCAACTAACAATTATTTTAACTCATTGACTCACAGCCATTTTCACAGAAGCAACCCGCTTCGTTTTACTGGATTTTGACTGATTTCACAAGCCCCATAGAATATTGTATTTTATTGCTATGATAAAAACATGTACCCTATCAAAAGAACGATTAGAGTCTCTTCTTTCATCAGGAAAAAAAAGTGTGTTTGTATCTGTTTCCATTTTGCAGTAATTAGCATTAGAATAGAGCAAAGTTTCATCATTATTCACAAACCTGTTGAAAACACTGGCAAAAAGAGCTTGTTGCAACATGGCCCTGGTTGATCTCTTATACGCTGCTGCCACCTGCTGGCCGCTTTTTGTAAGAACTACCATTGCTTTTAGCGACCTCTTCAGGTCAGAGGCTGCATCCAATGTGCTCTAGCATAAAAATACACAAAGAAGTTAAAAATACGTTTTTGGGACCATGGCAATATTTAAAATAGGCAGTTTTTCTACTTTTTGGGAGTAACTTCATCTCTTGATTATTTCTTCAATTTCTGCCTCATGTTTACAGCTTGTGGTCTTATCTGATTCCAGAAAAGGACGTTTGAAACGTCACAAGAGGCGAAAGTGGAAGTGATGCGACGGCTGTTTGCCCAGTGTGTCTGCGAGAATTCCGACGGCTTGGGCCAATGGTTTTACATGAGCAGGAGCGAATTCCACGCGACGGCGGTCAAATACGTCAACCGCCTGGAGCTCAGCTCTGACACGATGCCCGACGTGGACTTGCGTGCGCTTCTCTCCAGTCTGGAAAGGACGGTGGAGTCGCTGACGTTTGCGTGGCCGGACGACGACGCGTCCCGGGAGATGGCCGGACTGCTGTCCTTCTTGGCCCATCGCTTTTTGGATCACGGCGTGGTGAAACACGTGGAACTCCGCTCGCCTTTCAGCAACTTCTTGCCCTGGCTGTTCACGGAACGCGGCCATCTGTATAAACCTGCCCTGGTGGAGGACAACCTTGACAATTTGGTTCACGCTTTTACTGGCTATAGTGAAAGTTCGGACCGATATTGTGATGAAAACGGTCCAAGCGTCAAACGCTGCCGGGTGGCCAGTGAACTGTTTTATGGGCATCGTTGTGCAGACTCGTATCCCGGCTGCGTGAGGCCGTGTCCAGATTTAAAGATCCAAACGCTGGTCGTGAATGAATGTACTTTGGATCAGGTGGAATATGTCATCAACATCCTGCCCACGTTTGACAGCCTGACCACTCTGACGCTGTCAACACCCTGTGAGTTGAGTGTATAATATGTGATAAACTTGTCGTTCTGATTAATATTACATTAGCGGAATCTGAGCTATGAAGTAAAATCCAGTTGTTTTTATCCGTCTCAAGGGGCCATTTTGCCACTTGCTGTTGACTGAAGATGACGTCACAGTAGCGCAGGTCTCAGGTAACAACCGGTCACAACTCAGCTTTAAAAAAACAAATAAATAAATAAAAAAGGTGAGCTATGATTGGATGTGGCCTGAGCCCTGAGCAACTGTGATGTCATCTTCAGCCGCCAGAAAGTGGCAAAATGGCCGCCCCCTGGAGATGGATAAAAAACGGCTGGATTTTGTTGCTAAACTCAACCTGCGATTGGCTGGCAACCAGTCCAGGGTGTCCCCCGCCTACTGCCCAGAGCCAGCTGAGATAGGCTCCAGCACCCCCCGCGACCCTTGTGAGGAATAAGCGGTCAAGAAAATGGATGGACAATATTAACCAGAATACCTATTTAGACTAGTCTGGCTGCATAGAACATGTTATTGTCAAGAATTTTTTTTGGGGGGGGGAGTTGACTTCCCGTTTAAACCCAAGTACATTTCCTTAGCCGTCCTGTTAGCGGCTAACGCTTTAGCCAGTCCTCATTTGCTCACTTTCACATCCCTCAACAGCCAAGGTTCACTTTTTACAGGCATGCACACGCTTTCGTCAACGCAGACAGTGTGGAATGTAAAGATTCATCTATAATGCATACCTGGTTGTTATTTTGCACATTTTTCCCATCGTGGAGGTGTTCTGGAGCGTAACCCCCAGAGACAAGCGAGGAATAGCTACTATATAGATATCATACACTGTTGCGCACTAACATCAATACAATTCTATTATAAAATAACGTTTAACACAGACACAAAATCAGTAGATTAATAACGTGACAGCTAAGGATGTCCCATTCACATGAAATGATTGAATAAAAAGGGTCTGATCAGGTGATTTTCAGCTGATTGGAGAAAAAAAAAAGTTTTTTCTTAACTCTTTGACCACCAAAAACGTTTAATGACGTATTCTGAAATCCTAATGAACGTCGCCAAAATCGTTAATTTACGTTTATTACTTTTTTGTTTTTGTTTTTTCTCTCAATGTTACTAAACAAAAAATATTCCTGTCCAAGTCACTGTTGTGACACTGTTGTGTTATGTCACTCAAATGACCTAATTTGAAATGGTGATTACTCAAGAACGGATTAAGGTCGAAACATCCTTTTTTTTTTTTTTTCTCATGAAAGAATGGAATCCAATCTTTCATATGGTATCCACCATATTCTATCTGCTTTGACAGATGAGTGAAAATGCTCAAAATCGGCCGGCACCGTTGGGTTTTTTTGGATAACGTTTGGCAGTGAAAGAGTTAATTTTTTTAGAAATTTTTCAAGGCATAAAGTGGCCAAATAAGCCAAAGATATATACATTTTGCCAAAAGGAACGGTAAAAGCTTATGTTACACAATGGTATGTTCTTTTTTTCTGTTTTTTTTTTTTTTTTTTAAGTGGACAGTGACAGTATAGGGACCTTTTTAACAATTTGTGAAAAAAAAAGCTGAAATTGACCATATTTAGTTGTCAAAGGTTTTTGACTGACAGCGATGCAACTTTTTTTTTCTCTTTTTTTATTTTTATGCTCATATTGTTTGCTCTTCCCATTTTCAAAGATCAAAAAAGGAAGAAAAGTGTCGTGACTCTAATGTTTGGTGTTGTTTTTCTTCATGGACCGTTCAACTTGTGTTTGTTTAGACATATGTGCGCTTCCCATCAGCATCATCGAAGACATGGCGGCAGCGCTGGCGTCTTTATCTTCACGTCCGCGCCGCTCCCTCCGTCGTCTGTCCATCCACAGGCTGTACCGCGGGGACCTGCTGTGCCACCTGCTGGAAGCTTACCGGGAGCTGAAGGAGCTGCACGTGGGGGTCACCACGCATGTCACTCACGAGTCCAGCAACAAGCGAAAAGAACTCGGAGGTGAGTGTATGCGGGATTGAAATTGCCAAACGTCGGTCATCTCGATCCGCTTTGCCGATCGTCCCTCAGGTGAAGTTCAGCTGGAGCGTCTGTCAGTCAGTGTGGACATGTTGACGCAGGACGCCGGCTTCCTCTTGTCCACGTTGCGAGCGTGCCCCCGTCTGCTCTCGCTGCGCCTCTCGGGCATGCGCTTGACCGCCCGCCAATCCCAGAAGGAACTCCTCAAAACACTCGCACGTGAGCACGTTTCTATCTTATGTTCGTTAGTCGTCATCATTTGAAAATAGGGAAGATACATTTTCTCCACATCAGTGACTTTGACACTAATATTTTTAGTGACATTTGTTGACTGACCATTAGTATTGATTTTTAGGAAATATAGGAAATATACCCAATTGTGACTTAGGAGGTTTCGGGCCGACGCCCACAATGTGGTGATAATTGAACTTAAAAAAAAAAAAAAAAAGTCTGTTGATAAAAATAAATAACAATACAACAAATATGAATTTGGATAACATTTATCAGAATCCAATTTATTGTCAATGTACATGCAATTATTGAGAATTGAAATCTCCAGTCAGAATGTAAAAAAATAAAATAAAAAAAACTTTGCACATCCTGCTGCAAAATAGTGCATACAAAAAATATAATCTTGCTATTTTAAATGAAAATGCATTGGAGAGTTTTTGCACGTAAAATAGTTTTGGTTTCTATTTTGTGCATTGTACGTCTTGTACACGTCTGATATGATTTTATTTCCTGTATTTACCATTGCTGCTGAAATGATGCAAATTTCTCCAATGTGGGACTAATAAAGTTAATCATATTCTAAATATTTAATATATTACTGTAATATACTTTGAACCTTACACGCCACTTCCTCAGTTTTTGCAAATTTCCAATTTGCAGTTCTCCGTGGCTCTGCACACTTTATTAATGTCTCTCCAGTCAATTATGTTGTTTGACGGTATGTACGATAGCTTAGCAATTAGCACGTCATCGCCATCTTTCTGTTGTTGTTTTTTATTTGATGGAGGTCTTTTTTTTCCCCCCACATTCTCTTGCGGCTAGCCAAACAATTTGTATCCATCTGATGTATATGCCTGATGATGTGTGCGTTTAGAGTCGAACGTCCGCCTGACGAGTCTCATCTTGCAAGACCTCAACTTGTCCGATTGTTTGGAGGAGATCGTGAAGCTGCTGAGCGTCTGCAAGCTGGAAGGTAACGCTCCTCTATTTCATTCACAACTTACCTTCTGGTTTCCCTCCTCCCCCATCTTTCATGCTGGTCTTCATTTTCACCTCCTCTTCCACCTCATCCTTCTTGTTCTTCTCCTTTTTCATGTTTGTCTTATCCTTGACATCACCATTTTCTCCCCCTTTGTCGACTCTGAATACACCGCTAGTGTTTTATTTAAAGAAACCCTGTTGTGGATTTGTCCTCACAAGGGTCGCGGGGGGTGCTGGAGCCTATCTCAGCTGGCTTTGGGCAGTAGGCGGCGTACACCCTGGACTGGTTGCCAGCCAATCGCAGGGCACACAGAGACGAACAACCATCCACACTCACAAGCACACCTAGTGACAATTCAGAGCACCCAATTAACCTGCCATGCATGTCTTTGGAATGTGGGAGGAGACCGGAGTACCCGGAGAAGACCCACACAGGCACGTGGAGAACATGCAAACTCCACCCAGGAAGGCCGGAGCCTGGACTCGAACCCAAGTCTTCAGTACTGGGAGGCGGACGTGCTAACCACTCACCGTGCCGCCAAAAACAATTTATAATAAAAAAAATAAAAATAAAAAAAGTAGGGATGCACGCACGATAATGCTATTTTCAACCGATACCGATAAATCAATAATTTAGAAGTGCCAATGTCGATAACCGATGAGTAAGCCGATAATTGTTTGTAAATGTGTATTGCTTTCGAGTCCCACTATAAGACTAACAAATGCATTGAAACATTTAACATTAAACTTTGCACAATATTTCAATGTATGTAAAGCACCATGAAGCTGAATTTTATTGATATGAGCCACAACAGATGTCATGTCTATAATTATTGCTGGATTTCTTTATTATCTGGTTTATCTGTATGAAATCAAATTGCCGATAATTATCGGCAGATTTCTCGATTATCTGTTTTATCTGTTTGAAGTCAAATTGGCCGATAATTGCCGATAATTATCGGCCACCGATATTATCGTGCATCCCTAAAAAAAAAGAGGAACTCAAACCTGATAAAATAGATTAAAAATCCTCCACAAATTCTTCCTCCCATCCTGTTCCTTTTTCTCCTCTTCATAGTTTCTCCTTCCTCTCCTCTTCTTTATATTCTCATCTCGTCCCCACCTCCTCGTTCTCCTCCTTTGCGGTCTTCCAGAGCTCCACCTTGCCGACTGTCGCCTTCTGGAGCTTGCCGCCGACAAGGCTGCGAGTCTGCGTCAGCTGACGGACGCCCTGAAGACGCAGCCGTCCCTGCGCAAGCTCAACTTGTCTCACAATCGGCTGGGTAAGCCACGGCGTCACCTCACCTCATCGCGCCCTCCGTTTTCCTCGCTGACGGCCAACTAACTCGGTGAGTGTTTGGACGTTTGCAGCCAAACACGTGCACGTGCTGGCTCAGCTTTTCTCCGGACCTGCGGCCGGCTCGCTGGAGTATCTCCATATCGGGTGAGTGCTTAGCATCGCAGTCGCGAGTTAGCTTTTTCAATAAAAATCACATTGCATTTTTTTTTTTTTTTTTTGGAACGGATTAAGGGGATTTCCATTCATTTCAATGGGGAAGTATGATTTGGAATGTGTTATTGTGGTCAGTTTGAGCCTCATTCCCACCTCAATTTCCAGGAACTTTTACTTCCTCATCCTCACACTTGGTTGCGCAGAGAGAAAGTACATCACATTGTAACTTCCAAAAGTTTATTCATTATTTATTTATTTATTTTTTGTCCAGGGCCAACTTCATCCAACCAGCAGACCTGCTGCTGTTTGCCGATGCCTTGATCTCGCATCCTCCCCCGCGCCGACTCACCCTGGACCTCACGACCAACCCGGGAGATCGCGACGCCGGCACGTGGAAGGCGGCGCTGGCCAAGCTCCGCCCCTTCTGTCATCTCCTGACCAACGCGTGGAACTCGAGGAACGTCATGGCCGATTACGTCAGCGTCATGTGAGGCGGCTGAAGGGCACGTACGTACCAACCAGAGAAAACGTTTCTTTTCTTCAAACGCAATGCAAGGAAGTGACAGCGACGTGCTGGTCGTGTTCGTCGCTGTTGGTCAGTATGGAAAAGCGTTTTGAGTAATTTGCTGTTTTTGATATTCAGCTCACACATCTTTCTCCATTGAAATCAATGGATTGCACTGATCAACACTGATGTCAAAGTACATCGTCATGGCGTGACCAATCAACACGCATTATGTACATACTTGAAACGTAATTTTGTTTACTTTTTTCCCATGTTTTGACTTGGTTATGTTTTCTACTACTACATTGGCCCGTGTGCACAATTAGTCAAGGGACTGGAGGTCAAATCTGGGTCAAAGTGAAGTCTTGTGAAAACTTTCTGGATGCAATAAAAGCGCATCCAGTGCTTCACTTTTAGACTTTGATGAGGAAAAAAAATAAAAAAATTATCAACCGGTGACGTCTTGCATACATGGGATTTTGTTCTTTTTCGTTTTTAATAAATGTGCAAGAATTTCTCAAAACTGTTTCACAGTGTCATTATGAGGATGCGTACTATTATCTAGCTAATCAACTACAATATCTTGTGCTATGGACACAACCCAACAGAGATACTAACTGTTGGTTGGAATTGGAGCAGAAGGATTGTAATAATCTTAGACTGTCAGATTTACTCTTTATTACAAAATCAATAAGACGACATAATTGTTTTAAAAACCCAATGATAGCCGCCACCCTGACTGCCTGGTGGAAGGCATTAGAAATTACAAACTCCCAATTGGCGCCCTGTGGGCTCTCTCCCATTTGGCATAACCCCGACTTTCAACTTAATAATCAGTCGTTCCATTTAAGCCTATGGGAGCAGAAAGGAATTACACACCTTCATCATCTTTTCTCAGATAATAAGTTTATATCGTATACAAACTTGGTCCAGAAATATGAAATAAAAAAGGGAAATTTCTTACATTATCTGCAAGTTAAAAATATGGTTAAGAAACAAATCCCAACACTTCAGGATACGCTCCAACTGCCTGTCTTAGCTAAAGATATTATAAAGCTTTCTCCAACAACAATAAAGAAAATATCAAAAATATATAAGTTATTTTTATACACAAATAAAACGTATTTACCGACTTTAAAATGGGAAAAAGACTTGTCTATAGTTCCGGAACCAGACTTTTGGACCCAAATCTGTGAAAATGTATTTAAAATGACCAAACAGACAAATTTGCAACTTATCCAATATAAGATACTTCATAGAACATATATTACACAATATATGATGAAAAAAATGGGACTCTCTGACTCCGACATTTGTCTCCAGTGCTCACAAAACACTGCCGATACTTATCTTCATGCTTTATGGTCATGTACTCCAGTGCTGCATTTCTGGACTAAAATCTTGGAAAAGCTCGCTGATATATTAAACTGTAGGCTTCCTTTATCTCCAAGACTGTGTTTACTAGGTGACTTAACAATAACTGAGCTACCATGTAAACAATCTCAATCTATATTTATAGCCCTTACTATTGCTAAAAAAATAATCCTTGTCAATTGGAAAAATAAACAATCTCTAAATATCGACCACTGGTTAAACTTACTAATAAATTATATCTCACTGGAAAAAATCTCTGCCTTAAATAAAAATCAAGTATCAAGATTTAAACAAATATGGTCTATGTACATAGAATATTTTAATCTCAATTTGGCAACTTAATCCTGCCAAGATTCTGCCTGTTAACGAGAGCCACCACATCGTTACAACTTCTGTTTTCGCTGCTCCTGTATTTGGTATTTTGTATCTGATTGTTTTTATTTTTATATAGTCAGGAACCTAGTTGCTGCTAGTGGGCTCGAGCATACCACACTATACGACACTATACTCAATAACTCCTTAAGATCTATTTCTAGTGGGCACTAAGCATCAACACTTGGTGTTACTGCATGCTAATTAGTCAATTTTCTTGATGCCGTCCCCTGTGGTCGGGCGGGGGTGGTTCTGCACCCCCCCCCACCCCCCCCCCCCCCCGTTGTCTGCTCGGTGGCGGTTGCGTCTTGGCCGCTCCCTGGGCCCCCTGTGGGGTGCGGTGTTGGGGTGCTTCCCCTGGTGCCCGGGGCGGTGCCGTCCCGGCGCGGTCCGCTGCTCCGTGCCCGGCGGCGCGGTTCGGGGTGGGTGGGCCTCCGGTGTGCCCCGTGGTTCCCTCTCCCCTCCCCCTTCCTCCCCCCCGTCGCCTCTCCCTCCTCGCCTCCTCCCGCCCATCCTCCTCTGCCTCCCGGTCCCTTTTCCCTTGTCGCCCTCCCTCCTCCTCTCCCCTCCCGCCTCCTGCCCTGCAGCCGCCCTTTCGCCTTCTTGTCGTCTTCTCCCCGCTTCCCCCGCCCCCCCCCCCCCCTTCCCTGTCTGCCCTGCGGCCCCTCCCCCTCCCTCTCCCTGGGCCTGGGGCTCCCTCCCCGGCCCGGGCGTCGGGCTCCGGGGGCCGGGCGAGGGTTTGGGGCCTGCCCCACTCCGGTATAACTCCTGGCGCCCCGGGCGGGCTCCGGTGGCCGGTGGGCTGTCCGGTAGCCCTGCTGCGCTGGCTGTCCGCCCATTGTGGTGCCGGGTGGATGAGGTGGGGGGCGGCAGGGGGTGGGGGTGCTGGGGGGCGGGCGTGCCACCTACACCCGCCGGGTTGGGTGAGGCCCCGCTGGTCGCTCCTCTTACTCACTTCAATAGCTTGCACTATACACTTTGTAAATATACACATAGGGCACACAACACATTTCTTGGTGGGGTGGGGAAGGGTGGAAACACCGTCTTCACCCTTCAACTCCCCTCCAATTTTAATGCACCTCACGTCCAAGGGGAGGGGTGAGTTGGGGCGGGGAGCCATCAGAGGGGATGGACTGCAGTGCCTGGCAGCGCTGTGGTCCCCCCCATTTGTGTCCCTGCCCCACCACTTTGTCCCTCCATTCCCTTTTTTTAATGCACCACACATATACATATTCATTTTTTGGGGGGGGATACGGGTGTGTCGGAGTAGGGGAAATTTTTTCCCTCTGCTCCGACTCACCTGCTCCCAATTTTAATGCACCACACGCACACACTTGTATATACACTGGGTGGGGCCACATTCACGGTGTAAGGGTAGAGCTCGCCAGTCGGCGAGCTGGCGGACTCAGTAACAGGGTTAGGTGTCACTTGTACTCTGGCGTGACGACCGGGGCCTCTCCCCACCGGGCTCGGTGTTCTGGTGTCCCGCCTTCTCCCCTGGTGCTTCCTCCTCTGCTTCCCCCCTCCCGCCGCTGTGCAAATCTCGCGCGGCTGGAGGTGGGGTGGGCACATCTTCCCTCTCTGCGCTGCTGCCCGGTGCCGGTTTCCGGGGGGGGGTGGGGGGTTCTCGCGGGGGGCCGGGTTCGCGGGGGGGGGTGGCGGCCGTCGGGGGGGGGGCGGCTTGTTTGGGGGGGGGGGGTGGAGGTATGGGTGGGTGGGGGGTTGGGTGCTGGGGGTCGGGGTGTGTTCGGGGGTTTGGGGGTCGGGGGTGGTGGGGCCTGGGTCGTGGTGGATGGCGGGTTTGGGTGGGGTGCGGGGGGGTCGTGGGGGGATGGGGGCTGGGGACCGGTGGGGCGCTGTGGGGGCCCGCTGGGCCTCGTTCTGCGGCCTTGGGCTCGGGGGTGTGGGCCGGGGCTGGGGCGGGGGTGTTCCGGGTGTCTGGGTCGGCTCGCCGACCGGTGTCCGCTCGGGTGGCTTGGGGGTGGCCTTGGTGCTGCCGCGGCCTGGGGATTCCGGGGGGGGGGGGGGGGGTGCTCGCTTTGCTGGACCGCGGTTGACGGCTTCTTTCTTTGGTGGTGGTCCTTATGCATGCCAGATCCGTCGCACCAGCATCTACTGAAACTCAACAGAAGTACCCTCTCCCTCCCACAGCCCCTTGAATCAGTTGGTGCTGGTGTCTGTGGTTCTCACTTTGCTTTATCTATCCTTCCCTCCTTCCTCTCTTTAGTTTTTCCTCTGGTCACTTGAGATCTTAATTTATTAGAAGTATGAGGTTTCTGGGGTTGGCATAAGACTCCGGTTTTGTAACCACGCAGGAGGGGTCTTGTTGGTGCTGGACTTCACTTTGATGGATTGGATGTACTGGCTTCTATTGATCTCACTCTGCCTTATCGATCCTTCCCTCCTTCCTCTCTTTAGTTTTTCCTCTGGGCTCTTGAGATCTCGCTAAATTTGCTGGAATTTAGAGGCTTCCGGGGTTGGCGTAAGACTTTGATTTTGTAATCATGGGGAAGGCAGGAAGTGTTTGGTCGGTGCTGGATGTCACTTTGATTTACCTTTCTTTTCTCTTTATTTCTTTTTTTTTCTGACCTTTTCTCTGGTCTCCTGACCATTTAAATCTCACGACTCTGGCAAGATTCTGAAGTACCTGGTTAAGGCGAAGGGTAATGGGATATTTATAAGGTTTTAGGTGAATGAATGAGTATAAATTTATACGTATTTGCACGCACGCACACGCACGCACGCAAACGCACGCAAACGCACGCAAACGCACACACGCAAACGCACGCACGCACGCAAACGCACGCACGTAAACGCACGCAAACGCACGCACACATACACACACAAAAAAAAAAAAAAAAAAAAAAAAAAAAAAGAGCAATGATGACAAGACGTTGAATCGGTAAGACCACCGAATGAACAATTCTGAGCTCTTCAAAAAAAAAAAAAAAAAAAAAAAAAAAAAAAAAAAATGAGGATGCGTGAAGAATTTTAGAGTGTTGGGTGGAAAAGTAACAATATGGGGGAAAAAAGTGAAGCGGTGTGAAAACTAGCACTGGCCAGTCTGGCAGATAAAATTATGGACCATTTTTTGTTGCAAGGATTACTGGGAAATAAACAAAAAACTAGCTTGTTGCGGAAAGCAAAAATGTTTCACATGAACATGATTTTGAAGGATGAGTGTAGTAAAAATGAAAAAGTAGACTTATAGGGCTGATTTTCAGCACCAAAACATTAATATTTTGTCCAGAATTAATTTGATAAATTCATTATTTTTCATGTAGAATTAATACCTTTTAAAAACTATTTTTTTCCACTTGCTGTCGACTGAAGATGACATCAACTGCGCTGAGGAAGTAGGTGGAAAAATTAGTTTTCAGAGGTATTAATTGTATATAAAAAATAAAGTAATTATCAAATTCATTCTGGACAAAATACTAACCTTTTAAGTGCTGAAAATGGCTCCTTTCCCCCCCCTCACATATTTGTTCTCCATAGTTAGCTTGCGGGTGTAATGACATCCGTGTCCTCTAGAGGGCAGCATATATCTGCTAGCAAAAACTAGAATGTGAAGTTGTCCCTCATACCCAGTGACGTCAACGACACGTCCAGTCCTTGAGGGCCTGAGTCCTGCATGTTTTCCAGGTTTTCCATGTTCAACACCGTTGACTTATATTTACGCTCATTAGCAAGCTCTGCGGGGGGGAAAAAATTACTTACTATTTATCACGTGAGTGTAATAACACCTGTGTCCTCTAGAGGGCAGCGTTTTTCACCCTCCCAGTTTTTTGGTTGTTGTTTTTTTGGCCTGCAAAGAGAACGCCGCCGTAACTCAAATGTGCTCTCTCATCTTTCTCTCGCTTGCCCCTTTGCTGCTTCCCACAATCTGCCGCTGTCTCCAGGGAGGCAGCCATGTTTGTTGTTGCTCTCGAAATAACCTGTTTATTCTGCATGATGCTCTCATCTCGTGACTGGATTTTTTTTTTTTTTTTACGATCTGAGGTGTCCTTAGCTTGCCCGCTCGCAGTCACCATATTGCAGTGAAAAAAAAAAACAGTAGTAGTAACAATATCCAAATATCACGATATGATGTTATCACGATATGAATCTCACGATACAATAATTATTACGATCTTGTGAGGAGGTTGGCGATATTTTAAGTAATAACCTTATTTATTTAATTTGTTTTTTTTTTTATTCTTTATTATTATTATTATTAGTAGTAGTAGTATTATTATTAGTAGTATTATTATTATGATTAATTCACTCTGGTGTAATAACCTTATTTATTTATTGATTTAATTTTTATTTATTATTATTATTATTATTATTATTATTATTATTATTAATTCAATCTCTGGTGTAATAACCTTATTTATTGATTGATTGCATTTTTATTATTATTATTATTATTATTATTATTATTATTATTATTATTAATTCAATCTCTGGTGTAATAACCTTATTTATTGATTGATTGAATTTTTTTTTTATTTTATTATCTGTTCTTATTGCTGCTGGACATGTAAATTTCCCAGAGGGAGCCATCCCAAAGTCAAGTCTAAGTCTAAATCTAAGTGTAGCTTTTAAATATCGTGAACATGACGATGACGATATTGTGGCAGTTTTAGTATCACAATATCACGATATTGCCGGTATCGTTGCATATGAAAAACAAAAATCACCTAAGGCGCCATGTTAGCAGATTGGTAGCTAGTGTTGTGACAGGGTTATTGAATAAATGGTAACAAATACAAAATTCTACTTTTAAGGGCTGCCAGGTGGCGGGCGACATGCAACCCAGAATACTTGCCAAATAAAAGAATTTAACAGGGATTCGGACTCGAAGGTACGACTGCGCTTCCCTTGTGACAAGTCGACACAAACGCGACGTGATCGCTAACCGACGCGTGAACAGAAAACTCGTTGAAAATGAGAAGAGCTCCGGATGATTTACAAGAACGACTTGCCATGGGAGAGTCTTTCTTCCTGAGTTAAGGTTTCGAGTCTTGAGCGAGCTCAGTGTGTCTCTGCCAGCGCACTGATAAGAGTCACGCTGCCCGCTTCCCCTGGCAGTTGCCACGGCAACCAGTGTGTCTCAGCAGCACAGGGCCCCGCAGGCGTACCGGAATAAAATATTGCCAGTCTCCGGATGGACCAGCAAATAGACACATCCTTAGGATAGCAAATAGTCTCATCGCTGGTCAGTCGGTAGACAACGATGGGTAAGCAAGTGGATGCATCCATGATGTCCAGTAAATAGACACATCCCTTCGTCTGGAGACACATTCATGTACCACGAAGTAGACACATCCGTGGGGCTAATAAATTGACTCATCTCTGGGCTACTCGGGGTGTAACGATATCCAAAACATCACGATACCATATTATCACGATATGAAGGTCACAATATGATAATTATCACGATATTGTGGGGACGATGGCGATACAAAAAAAAAGTCACAATATAGTAAAAAAAACAAAAAAAAAAACAGTATTGTGTGTATAAAATATATATAAAAATTAAGGGTGTCAAAATTAGTGCGTTAATCTTGAGTTCATTTAAAGTTCCTTTAATGCCACTAATATTTTTTTAACGCGTGGTTAATGACCGCCCCTGACTTTGAGAGCAAATTCTGGGGGAATTCCAGTCGCAATGCAGCAGACACGTCCACATCAACAAGTTTAGCAGTAACAAATTTAATAAATAATGCATATATTTGTGGAGACTGCCGTCAAGTTGTATTTTACAATTTTAAAAATGTGCAGAATTTCACAAGTTACTTGCGATTATGCCATCTAGTGGCAGAAAAATGACCAACACAAATCAATATCACACTTGTGTTTTTTTTTAACATACATCTTTATTCAATTTTAATATTTATTATGAATTTATTGTATCAATGACATTTGCAGCCATTTTCCCACTTTTATATTAACAAAAATATGAAAATTGAGGGAAAAATATTGTATTGTACACTTAGAACAGATCTAAAATTTGTGATTAAGTCGTACCATTATTTACGATTAACAATTTGAATCGCCTGACAATCCTAATAAAAATATATAAATATATATATAGAGGCACTTTACTTGCTCTAATGCAAGCGCACATTGAGTTCACCATTAGCGTGGATTTTAAACATCGAAGGGCCAAAACATGCCGTATGAAAATTAAACTAGTCACCAGATATCACGATATTGCCGTTATTATTGCATTTCTAGGAGCATTTCCCTTTCATGCAACCATGGGCCTCGGTCCAGTCAATAGACATATCCTTTTGATACATTAATTTGCAATAATAAGTCGAGGTGTGTTATCATCACAGTTTGGCACAACTTAGAAGACGGTCGAGTGTCAAAAGAAACTTTGAATCATGGGACGTCTTTTATTTTGACGAGTGAGCGACAACAATCCGATGTGCTTTTATTGTGCTGGGAAGAGAGGCAGGAACATGAATGATTGATGTCGAGGAAAAAAGGAGAGAAAAAAAAGAAAAGCTCCTCGAAAGTTTGGACTTCACAAAAGATGCCAAGACTGACTTCCCATCCATCCTCAATCTGTCAGGAAGGAAGAAAAAGTCAGCTTGTCCTCCATCTTTTGTTCTTCTTCTCCTCTTCCGTCTTTCTTCTCCGCTGCCAAAGTGAAAGTGGAGCAGCAGATTTTTGAGCCCTGCAGCGCCGACGGGCTGCAAAATTCAAAACGACTAGCGGCGTGCGATACCGCAAATTTTGGTATCGATCCGATACCAAGTAAATGCAGGGCCAGTATCGCCTATAGCGATACTTTGTGAAAATTATGTATAATTATTTTTCTTAAATTAAGGTATCATTGAATTGCTTATTCACAATCACATTTCAACCTTTTAGTGTTTTTGTGTTTACTTTTTAAACAAGACATTAGTACAGTTTGATAAATCGAAAATACTTTATCAGTGTTTTTCCCCAACCTTCCAACATAACAAAATATTTTTCTTAAATAAACAAAGTATACAAAGTGACCATAGAAAAAGAAATTTAAACAAGTACTTTCTTATAATGTTCAGAAACTACAAATATATAAAAAAAAAAAACTAAAAATGTTGTCGTTTATCGCTTCTTTTTCACCCTAAATAAAGATGTTGAAGATTATCATGCAACAACAAATATAAAACATAAACCATACCAAAAAAAAAAAAGCCCGTTAATCTGTTTGACTAAACCGCAGCCGTGCATAAAAAGAGTCGAACTGAAACTAAACTGCTAGATCGATATTTTAGTAGCAGTATCGATCCGATATCAATACCGACTTTGTATCCGTCTACCACTCACTAACATCCATTTTATTTTGTACTGTAAACTGTCATGGGGCGAATTTTTTTTATTTATTTTATTTTTTTTTACAGAATTGCCTACATTCATAATAAAACGCCAAACTATGTCCTAGTAACATTTTCATATAATTTCAAACTACTAATCTTACAGCGTCCCATGTAAAGTAAGAACTAGTCTAATCCGGAAGTAGTCTAATTACTGGAAGTAGGGGGCGTGTCTATTTTTAGTGAGCGGTGCTGCTGTAAAATGTTTGACTGACTGATGGATTTGAAAGATCTATTTTTGGCCACTCAAGTGTCAACCGATGGCAGAACAGTCCGACAGCCGGAGAGGAGTAATACATGCCGACTGAGCGATATGTGTTGCTCAGCCAATAACAAACACACGGCTGGCGCGGTTACAGAACGCATGGCAGCAGGAAGTCAACATAGAAGAAGAGAGAAAAACAAAAACAAAAAACCATTAGAAGTGTTTGCCAGAGTTAGCATAACGCCGCCAAGTTGTAGGTAGCAACGGTGTGTGAGTGGTCGGTCGCCAACACCTTCCTCACTCGCGTGTGAGCGGAGCAAGAAGCAGATGGCGACTGATATCGCTGATATGTGTCTTAGTAAATAGACGCGTCCCAGAATGTGATTACATTGGCACATCCCTGGGTCGGGAAATAGATAGACACCATCAAGTGTCAGGTTTACATCTATTAAACACGACACATCAAGGAGACAGTTCAAGGCTCGCAAGGACTGACTGATACAATTCACTCCTGCACTCTCTGAAGAATCCTCTCCTCACCCTCTCTTTTTATTTGGTTTCCATGCGGCCGCGCCCCCTAGTTTCAAGTGTAACAGTTATTCCGACATCAAGTAAGTAGTCACATCACTGGGTCAGGAAGTAGACATATCTATGGTTCAGTAAATAGACACATCCCTCTGTTCTAGTAAGTCGACACATTCCTGGGCCAGTACACAACCAAATACCATAAAATAATAATAATAACAAAACCACAGGTACGCAAATAAATAATAACAAATTAATAACCACACCCTTAGCCCGGTTATCCAGTAAATTGACACATCCCCGGGCCAGCAACGACACACATCCACATGATCTAGTAATTAGAACACCTGTCTGGGCTAGAAAAATGTTTTATTTATTTAAAATTGTCCAAATCCTCCGATTTCAGCACATCAACAGTAATCGTTTACTGATTTCTGTAGTTATTGATGAAAGAAGACTGATTATCTTCTGTCTTTAGTCAAAATAAGACATTTGCAAACATCTGTTTTTACTTTGGAAAACATTGATCGAATCGGGTACCACAGTACATCAATCTATCATTTTATTATTTTTTTATCACTATATGAAATTGGGGGCGGCACGGTAGTCGAGTGGTTAGCACGTCCGCTTCCCAGTTCTGAGGTCTCCGGTTCGAGCCCAGGCTCGGACCTTCCTGGGTGGAGTTTGCATGTTCTCCCCGTGCCCGCGTGGGTCTTCTCCGGGTACTCCGGTCTCCTCCCACATTCCAAAGACATGCATGGCAGGTTAATTGGGCGCTCCGAATTGTCCCTAGGTGTGCGTGTGAGTGTGGATGGTTGTTCGTCTCTGTGTGCCCTGCGATTGGTTGGCAACCAGTCCAGGGTGTCCCCCGCCTACTGCCCAGAGCCAGCTGAGATAGGCGCCAGCAGCCCCCGCGACCCTTGTGAGGAATAAGCGGTCTAGAAAATGGATGGATGGATGGATATATGAAATTGAACTACCAGAATAAATACCAATCACTGGTTAATAAACAGTAATCAAGGGGAAGATGCTTTTGTAATATACTTTAATGCAAAATTCAAATGAATCCGATTAATCGATTGAATAATCGATAGCTTATTGATTGATTGATTGATTCTAAGAATATTCGATAGTGACGGCACTAAGACAGTGAATGACAGGAGCAAGTCACCAGTGGAAGGGGGGGAAAAAAAAAAAAACATTTGAAAGTGTTAGCTAGCGTTAGCGCAGCGCTGCCAATTTGTGGCGTTGAAAATAAATGTGCAAATGACGTGAATGGTTGCCAACACCTTCCTCACTCGTCAATAGAAAGAAGCAGAAGCCGACCGCATACTCGCAAAAATAACTGACAGAATCTTCTAGAATTTCAAAAGAAGTCCAATCTTAATCCGCTTTCTGCATTTGATGCTAATATGCTAGGAGACGCATGACGCGATACCTTTCGCCACATGATGCCGTAATCTTCATCCCGGAGGAGCGGGACAACGCTGTGGAACGTCAGTCATACTCACGAGCGCACGTCCTCCTCCTGTCCCGCCGCTAAATGCTAAACGCTAGCTAGCGTCCCGCAGGGGAAGGACATTTGTGGATTAGGTCTTTCTTTTGCGTTGATGCTAACTGTCGTCTGTCGCTTGTCGTCCTTGTTGGCGACAACATGGCCGCCTTGACTGTGCAAAGTGTAAATGCTCACAAAATGTGATCACGCCATGTTTGACAGGGTTCAGGGTTTAATTAGTTGAACAAGGACGAGTCTATTAACCGGCCCGGCGGACGCGTCTATTTACTGGATCGCAGTCATTTGTCTAATTACTGGTCCAAGGATGAGTCCGTTTCCTGGTCAATTTCAGATATGTTGTCTATTTATTCAATCACAGTGATGTCCACATTGGATGTGTCTTATTTCCTGCACCATGAATGTATCCATGTATTGAGGTCAGGGATGCATCTATTTAATGGATCAGCATGAGTACGTTTACCTTGTAAATAAACTAAATTCCCTGGCCAGTAAATAGCCTCATAATTGTGATGTGTTTATATATTGACTCATTAGCTCCCAAAAACGTATAAATACGTCATATTTTAAATGTCTTGTGTCCCAAAGACGTATTTATACGTTTCTTGTTGTTGTTGTTGTTGTTGTTTTTTTATGCCAGAGCATAGAGAAGGCTTTGATGCAGTCTCTCTACTGCAGAAAATGGTTGAGTGGCAGCAGAGTATAAGAGATCAACCAGGCCATGTTAAAACAAACTGATTTCCCCACAATTCTAAGCAGAATTGTGAAAAACGATGAAATTTAGCTATGTTCTATTGCTAATTGACGCACAGCGGAAACAGATAGGAAAATACTTTTTTTTTTTTTCCTGATCAAAGAAGAGACTCTAATCTCTCTTTTGGTATGTTCTATATTTTTATAGCAATAGAACATAATATAGGGATGTGTCTATTTACTGGACTGTTAAGTTTTGGCTCTGATCTAGACTTACTGCAATGGATTTGGATTTTTACCTCTCACTTTTGTTATTTTTCCTTTTATTCTTGTTGCATCAAGTGTACGCCACAATGGATGACTGCTTCCAGAATTTGTAATTTTTTTTTCTTCTTCTTCCAGAATCTTCCACTGACATTTTCACGCGTGTGCGTGCGTTTCTGCGCGTGTGTAACAAAAGGCTGGCTAATGAAGGAGCTTAACGGCTTTTCATCAGAAGCAGCAGGCTGAACGTTTTTTTTGACACTAATTGCAGGTAATGCAGACACTTGAGTGGACCAATCACAGCTAATTATCCGGTCCCGCTGCGCGCGTGCGCGTGCGTGTGCGTGTGCGCGCTTTATAGAATCTCTCCCCCGCTGTTTGCTGATTGCAGTGGTCCCTCGCTACTTCACGGTTCACTTATCGCGGATTCATGATATTGCACATTTGCATTTGGCTCCAAAATTGATACATTTATCTTGGGTTGTACCTCACTATTATTATTATTATTATTATTATTATTATTATTATTATTATTAGCAGAGATTATAACTTGAACTTTGACCCTAGGGGGCAATTAGGCCACAACATAAAAAGTTTCCGGCTACACTGGACAGACAGACAAGTTTTCAGAGCTCGAAATTCACTTTTGGAATTTTGCATACATTTAAAAACCTTAAATGGGAAAAAAAAAAAAAAAAAAAAAAGTAGCAAAAGTATTGAGAGCGCGCGTGCGTGCGTCCGGGGGCGGTCTATGTTCTGGGAGGATAAGCGGCGACGAGTGCTTGAGCGAGAAGTCTCTTTGACGTGAAAAAGCTTCAGGCGGACGCTCCACTTTGATGATGCTTTGATTTTAGTTTTTTTTTTTTTTTTTTTAAAGCCGCTTTTCGACTTCTCTCCTTTCTGTGACTCCACGGTGACTTCATCCCCTTGCGGTCACTTTATTCGCAACACCACCTTCATCACATTGCCAAGAAAATGGATAAAAAAAAGTCAAATGATTTTTCTGGTTACATAAAGATTTCCGTTAATTGCTTGAATAATTGGAATGAACCTTTCGATATATGTTTTGATTTTTGGAGTGACTAAATCATTTCGTAGCTGCAATTTTCACAATGTTTTTCAAAATCAACAAATAAAACCTTTTTTAAAAATCATTTCAATAATTTGTTACACAATTTTAAATGTATTTATTCAATTTATTTCATGCTAATTAAAACTAAGATTTAAATAAAACATTAAAAATGAAGGCATTTTTATTTTGCAATTAAATGTTTTAATCTAAATTTTTCTATTTTAACTGGAAAATCAATTAAAATTAAATAAAAAAAACAGAATGTCTTTTAACAGAATGTAAAATGAATTTAAACGTCAATTAATAAAAATAAATACATTTCTCAATAAAAGCTTTAAAAATGGAAAACTACATTAAAACATAAAAAATGACATTTTTAATTTGAAAATTTTATTTTAATCATTTTTTTCTATTTTAACTGAAAAATAAAATAATTTAATTTAAAAAAAATGATTTAATCATTAGTAATGCAAATCTTTTCACAATATAAAATGAAATTAAAAGTCAATTAATAAAAAATTAAAATTTCTCAATAAAAACTTTAAAAAATTGAAAACTACATTAAAACAAAAAAATGAAGACATATTTTATTTGCAATTAAATGTTAATTTAATCTATGTTTTTAGTTTAACTGGAAAAACAAAAATTAAAAAACAAATTGATTTAATCAATAACAATGCAAATGTTTTAACAGAATATAAAATGAAATTAAAAGTCAATTAATAAAAAAAATAAAATTTCTCAATGTGGTTTAGGTCTTTCTTTGCGTTGATGCTAACGTTGTGAACGGAAAACTACAAACATAAAAAATTGAAGTCTTTCTACATTTAAATTGAAATCTAAGACACGTATGTTGTATGTATGTTTTGAAATTTTGCGTGTGCACTGGCGAGAAATGGCACTTTGGTCACGATGAAAAGCTGTAAACATGCAAAAACATTTTTAATGTGTAATCCAAAGAACATGTACAAGGATTGCGATCGTTATCCAACAACGAGAAAAAGTAAAGAAAACAAAACAAAAAATTTGTACAGTTTACAGTGAGAATCCATCTGGAATGTTCCCTTCCCGACAAAAACGACAACAAGGCCTAGAAAAAAAGCCAACGCAAAGCTTTGCTTCGGCGTCGCTCGTTTGGCGAACTTGTGCGCTACCGAGTGCAACTGACGCTGGCTCCCTCTGCTGGCCGGAGGCTGCATACATTTTATTTTGCAAACAGAAAGAAGAGCTTGGTGTTCACTGTACATCTCTTCTTGCCAACAGTTTTAAAAACAAACAAAAAGGAAAATTACGTCAACTTTTGTGTGCAGCTCAAACTTTTCTTAACCACTTTTCTTAAAATTGACTTTGAATTTTTTTTATTTATAATTTTAATGTATTTTTTTAAATACCTCAACAAAATTGTAAATTTAAGATTTTTTTTCAATTTATTAAACTAAATGTATTTTTATTCCATGCAGATTTCAATCAAATGGTGACAAGGTAAATTATTATTATTATTATTATTATTATTATTATTATTATTATTATTATTATTATTATTATTTACTGTTGAACTTAATTTGAAAGTTTTTTTTTTGTAATAATGTAGAAGCAAAAAAAAAAAAAAAAAAAAAAAAAAAATTTAAATGTCCAATTGTCACTTTTTAAAATGAAAAATGAAACTAAAAGTTGACCAATAAAAATTATACATTTAAAAAAAATACAAATCCCATATTTGGTGGCTAAATGCTAACAGTGTCGTACACGTTTGTGGTTATGATGTCAAGTTTTGAGCAAAGTGGAGCAGCACAAGAAAGCTGACACATTTTTGTTGACCTTTCACCCATCCGTCCGTGTGTCCATCCAGCCGTCCGATGTGTCTCTGTGGGAACTGCACACGCACGCACGCACAAAATGGTGGCCAGCCCTGGGCTTGCTTGAAATGAGGGGTGGGCAAACTTTTCAATTTTTAGAGTTTTTCAAATGGACACGTGCGCAAAAGTCATTTCAGAGATGGAAAAAAAAAAAAAAGTGTAAATGTTAATGTCAAATTGTTCATTTCACTTATTTCATCATCATTATTAATAAAACAATGATATAAGAGCTTATTCTGTTTGTTATGTTGTTTTAATTTTTGCTTAATTGTAAAATTGTTCATAAATGAATCAGATAAAAAAAAAAAAAAACTCAATTCCTTTATTCAAAAATGGCAAATATGCAAGGACCACTGTATTTTACTTAACCATTATTTTAAAAAATAAAAATATTTTAATGTGAAGTCAAATACCGTAGTAAATTTTTATTAATAAATAAATTATTTGTACTTTTGATCATTTGTTTATTTTAATTATAGTTAGTTCACCTATTTAATATTATTATAGAACTCATTTTAATCAATAACAAATAATTTAAGTAAAACAGGTAAATATTTTAATTTTATTTGTATACTAATGTAATTAATAGCCATTTAATATTATCTTTGACCTTTTTGTAATTAATATATGATAAACATAAATGACTGGAAATTTAATGCAAGTAAAATGGGTTTATTTTTTGTATTTTTATTCTCGCTATTAACTTATTTAATATAATTAATATGATAAAATACTAATGTAATAAATTATTCTAATATATATGAAGTGTCTTAAATTGTTTATTTTAATAAGAAATTGACTCTAAATTAAAATGTAAAATAAATGAAAAAAGGGAGAAAAAATAAAAATCACTAATTTTGATCCTCATAATTAATAAGACCAATTAAAAAGTTAATTAACCAATTATCTAAATGTAATAAATATTTAACTTTTGCCTGTATTCTGTTATTTACAGTAAATCCATTTAACAATTATTAATGACTCCTAAAAAAAAAAAATACATTTAAGGGAAAACGGGCAGAATTAATTACAAGACCGTTGATCATATAAAGGTTTGCTGGGCCGCCTGTTGCCTGCGGGCCGCACTTTGCCACACCCCCCTGCTCCAAATGGACCAATCAGAGCCAGCGCAAGCCAACAAGAAGAATGTACATAAAGGCACGTTTGACCTCAGTGTTCGCGTGAGATTCAAGTGGAGTCCGCGTCGTCGTCGTCGTCGTCGCGCGTTCCCAAATAAAAGCCGTCCCTCCTGGTGGGGGCTCGCCTTTCGGGCCCTCAGTCGTCGGCGCCGCCGCCATAGAGGTCGGCCAGCTTGCGGAACCTGGGCCCCCAGTCGCCGAGGTAGTCGTAGTCCTGGTCGGCGCAGCTGGAGGCCGAGTGCAGGCTACTGAGCGAGCCGGCCGTCGAGCCGCCGCCCTCGTAGTCGAACACCAGCAGCGAGTCGTAGGGCGGCGCCGTCGGGTCGTTGTCCGCCGCCTTCAGGCCCTGGAAGCAAGTATTGCGTCATCATATCACACAGACAGTCAACTGTAGGGGTGTTAAAAAAAAATCGATTCGGCAATATATTGCGATACTACAGCACGCAATTCTCGAATCGATTCAGTAGGCAGCCGAATCGATTTTTTTAACATCCATTTTTGATGGAAATATATTCAACAACACGTCTAACTTTCACACTTTAAGCATGGAAGAATGTTATATTAATGGAACATTAAGCCTGAATATTTTATTTCAATTCCTGTTTGTTACATACAGCGGCTCACAGTTATAAAACTGAAGTTTCAGATCAATAAATAATACAATTTCATACAAATCTTACAGGGTACATGTACAAGTTTACTGAACGGTATTTTCTAAATTGAGTAAAAAAATAAAAAATAAAAAATCGCAACAATCGACTTGTAAATTCATATCGAGATTAATCCGTATTGAATCGAATCGTGACCTATGAATCGTGATACGGATCGAATCGTCAGGTACAAGGCAATTCACACCCCTAGTCAACTGCATAGTCCACTGCATAAAAATCCATTATGAAGTCAAGTCAGGTGTCAGTCAGTCATCGAAACACACAATTTGCCGAACCGGCGGGCTGCGAGTACCCGCTACGGATTACGGCGGTAATCCGTTCGCGTCGCCAGAACCCACTTCAAGCCTCTCGTGACCCGTGTTGGACCCTTTCACGCAGTCTGACAGGTGAGCGGCGCCCCCAATGTCAAACTGGCTAACCTCCTTGTTAACACCCCCTTCCCCGAAGGAGGAGACCTGTCACAACTCACGTGAGCCAAATCGCTGGAATGGAAAATTGCACAGTTGAGTTGGAGAAGACGTTTCTTTCTTTCTTTCTTTTTTTTTTCTTTTTTTTTTTTTTTTTTGGTACAATTTCTTTGTTTAGAATACACCAGAAGTGACGTCAATCTGACTGCTGCGGAACAACTGAAAGGGGGAGGAGCCAAGAACACTGCCGGCATTGCAAAAGCAGCAAAGGGTGCCAGTTCCGTCAAAGTAGTCATTGTGTGAACACAACACAATTACAGTACATACGACACAACACAGACACACGCTTAAATTACACAGTCCAGAGATATTTTTTATTTTTTTGCCATAAATATTAATTTGGCCACTAGAGTGCACTATAGAGCTGTCAAAATTAATCAATTAATTGACAACTAATCGATAATTATCAAATTAATTGACAGCTATTTGAATAATTGAGTAATCATTAGGAGCGCCATTATTATTTATTATTGTTTTTATTATATTTATAAATAATAAAATAATACTAATAAATAATATCAACACCTTTAAATAATCACTAAGTATTTTTTTTCAGATTTTTCAGGAAACAAAAAAATAACCATGAGGAGATGATTTCGGCAAAAAAAATTCACAAAAAAAAACAAAACTGATGTAGGCAATATTTCAAGAGGGTGACGATACGTAATTTAAGTTATAAAGTTAATAAATATAAATATATTATGCAATATAAATAATGTAATAGACATTTAATAAAGCAATACAAATAATACTACAAAATAAAATTATGGGAAAATGGTCTTTTAATACTGTACACTTAATTACGATTTTTTTTTTATTAATTAGATTATTCGATTAATTGATAGAATAATCAATTCTGAATGATCATGACAGCCCTAGCGTAGTATTTGCAGGAAATACGTGTGTTGCAGGAGATGGACAGCAGGCGGCGCCGTGCAAAAAACAAACAAAAAACAAAGAAAAAAAAAAACAGATTACGAAATGGGGAGGATTTGGGTCAAACTGGAGAGACGCTGCCTGTTTCTCCTACTAGAGGAGATTCCACAGATTAAGAGATGAGTAACTTCCATTTGAAAACACGCACGCACACATTCACAAATAAAAATGCATACTTGATTGATGATGAGCTGTCACGTCGTGTCATGTGTCACAAGCTCATTTCAACCCGTTTCGCAATCAAATGGATCCAAATGCAACAACTCCTTTCCAGCCACACAACAGAGCCGAGTTAAATTTAGCTTCTCTTTATGAACGTGTTGTTAAAAATAAATACTGTATACAGAAGGAAATAAAAATATATCTTAGCGATTCTCTTTTCTCTTGTTGTTCGGTTTGTTGCATGATTAGTGTGATCGCCACAGAGTATGGGTATTTTTCTTATTATTATTTTTGAATTTTCCCTGTAAATCTATTTTTCTTTTTTTTTTTGCTGGAGGATTACATTTATTGTCACCAACAGTTTCCTCTTCTTTCTTTTTTTTACGTTAGTTTTTAACTCAATGAAAGTTGGTTAGAAATCCAGTTCGCCCCTGTAAATCTCTTTTGTCTCTAATGTTTTCATTTAATGCTTAGGACGAAAAGTACTCAATTTGGTCAACAGGTGGCAGTGTAAGGCCACGGGTCATCTTTGGAGTACCGGACACTTGTAGTTTAGTGCGCATGCGAGGCGAGCGGCCATTTTCTGGAGAGAGCCGATGAAAACTGGCGAACGGCAGACGGCAGGTGTTGCGGTACTGTCTTCATTGTTTTACAGGTGAGTAAAGCTTTATGAAATTGCTTTATTATAGCCCCATATGTTTGAACACGTTCTATTTGTTTTCTTTTTGTGTAAAATAAGTACAGCCGCTGTGAATCCACACCTTCTGTTACTGAGCGTGAAGTAGTAAAATGGCGTCTACTTGCGATGTGATGTTTCAGTGTGTCAAGTCAAGTGTAACGTGACATTATTTCCACTCAAATAGTGTTTTGGTTTATTGATAAAGTGGCTCCAATTGTGTATATACTGTGTTCTTTAACAATTTAAGAAAGCAATTGACAATTCCGAACATTGTATTGCCTTTGCATTTGACTAGCATAGAAACAACGGATAATGTTATAGTAGTCAAACATTTCATCACATTTTGAAATCAACATAATACTCACAAATTACAACAATCCAAAATCCAATGTTTTTCAATGAATGGAAAGAGTCATTTCACGGAGTAAGAACGCCTTTTTCACTTGTGACGTAAGCTCAGAAATGTCAATAAGAAGTTTACATTTCAAGTATTTTACTCATCTATATAACATTTATACCATCGTTGTGACTTTATGCTATATTTTAGGCCTATAGATGTTTCTCTAGCATCTTGATAGATTAAAACAACAACAAAAAAACAACTCATTTGTCATGACTACAAGAGTCTTACGTACACACACCTTGAAAGCAGAATTTGAAGCCCTACTCGCAGTTTGCAACCCTAACACCATTTGAATGTGTACAGGTGGTCAAATTGAAGCCACTCGGAATCCAAATCCACCAACCTCATGGATGAAGTCGCCGATGTCTCCGGGGTGCGGCGCGGCCGACCTGAGCGGATAGCGGTGGTCGTGGTGGAGCGGCCTCTCGTCCAGACGCCGGATGCCCACCTTGGCGCCGCACTCGTTCTCCGCCACCGCGTCGGGCTGCTGCAGCTGGCTCAGGTCGTAGTCCTGAATGCACACAAACACACAAAAAAAAACATACGTGACGCCATTGGAGACGCACAAGCCGTCCTCACTGAAAGTTCACCTCTGCGACAAGCTGAGGTGCTAAGGCCACGACTGAAATTGAAAATGAAAATAACGCTTAGACGTACTTTGAATCCTTAATCCAAAATGATAATCCAGGATCCAATTTTAAAACCCTAAATTGAAAAACTACTTTTAAAGAAACATTCACTGTTGTAAAACCATAAACTTAAAAGTTGACTTTGAAACATGAACTCTAGTTCACAACTTGAAACCCCAATTTCAAACCCTCACCTCTTGACACCCTACTTTGGAACCATAACTGTAGTTCACAACCCAAACCTTGGCCCTATCTAAGTGTGAAATACAACAGTCAAAATAAAAATAAACAACATAAAATGACCCAAAATAATCAAGTAAAAATGTAATCAAAATTAAAATGTAAAATTTGATATTTTACACGTTTTTTTGTAATAAAAAAAATCTCAAACGTGAAATGTGCATTGCAAAATGAAACAAAAATGTAAAATGACTTAAGATATAAAATGAAAAATTAAATAGACAAAAAAGACCAAACTGTGAATTAAAAAAATAAATATTGAGTTTAAAATTAAAGAACAATGAAAAATGACAAAATTATAAAAATAATTGAAAATAAAATAAATATTTAAAAAATTACATAAAATTAATAACATATTTTTAAAAAACACAACTTTGAATTCTGAATGAAAACTTTGGAATGGAATATTTAATGGAACTTGTTGGTACCTGGTCCTCCTCGCCGCCACCTTCCTCATCATACTTGAGGATGTTGTCGCGCACGTCGTCCTCGGGGTCGATGAGGAGTTGCTTGGCCTGCCGCTCTTTGTCACGCCGTTTCATCCACACGCCCAACAGCAGCACCAACACTAAACACACACACACACGCACAAATCTTTTAGTTTTTCCACTAAAACTTGTTCACATCTCCAAAAGTTTCTTTTCAAGCTTTTTGAAAGCTGACAACTGATTTGAAACCCAAACCTGACTTTCAAACCCTTCAATGCCTCCAGTGGAGAACAAGCTTGCTTGTCACCAAACAATTTACACTTGTTAAACTCTTGTTTGAAGCTACGTGGTTTGGAACGTCACAGCTGCTAGCTTGTCTGTTGTACTCTCAACTCTTGTTGTTTAGCGAGGAGGAGGCTGCTTTATATCAGGTGAGGCAAACTTATTTTGGAGTATCTTCTGTCCCGTTCAGTGTTGAGTTTTCTCTATATTAGGCAAGGTAGACTTATTAGGGAGTATCTATTTGGCTTGCAAGCAGACAAACAAGCCTCTGCGGAGGAGGCACGTGCGGCATGTGTGCGTGCGGCTCTGTTACTCTCAGTGTAAATCGTCCACATTACCGAGCAGCACGATGATGCAGATGAGGATGCCGATGACGGCGCCCATGCCCAGGCCGGCGGCCATGACGCGCTGCACGTCCACGCAGTCGCCGTGGCGGTCGCAGCGGCACACCTTGACGCGCAGGTACGACGTGTTGGTCATGGGCGGGTTGCCCGAGTCGGTGATGCCCACGGGCACCTCGTAGACGCCGTGCGCCAGCGGCCCGCCGCGCAGACGCAGCTGAGCGTGCTCACCTGCCGGGTCCAAAACAGCAGAACATTTTGGTGACGGTTTGCCATGTGAATGGGATATTTTGTCGTTATGGAGATGTCATGGTGTCTGATTAATATTGTGTTTGTGGAATATGAATTAAGCAGTGAAATCCACCTGTTATCATCCATCTCAGGGGGCAGCCATTTTGCCACTTGTTGTCGACTGAAAATTACATCACAGTGCCTAATGGCTCATCTTGAAAATGTTACATGAGCAAACCAAGCGAACAGGTGAGCTGTGATTGGTTGTTACTGAATCCCGAGGCACTGTGATGTTATTTTCAGTCGACAGCAAGTGGCAGTACAGAGCAAAATGGCCGCCGCCTGGATTTTGCTGCTTAATTCAGATTCCACAAATGCCATGTTAATCAAAATATTGTATAGAACATATTTTTGGAAAGAAAATGTTTTGACTTGGCGGCACCCTTTAAAAAAATAAAACACCTCATATCGTCACAAAAACATTGTATTTAGCATCAATAGGCTACATTTTACCATTAAAATATTTGCTCACAAAAGGCTTATGTATGATGTTACATTTTGCCACAAAAACACTTAGCTCAAAAAAGGCTTTACCAAAGTATCATATCGTCGCTCTCCTGTGCAAAACTAATAATTAAGTCCTTTTTTGATTTTATGTTTTGGAGATTTCTGCACTCCCTTTTATCCCATGTACGTAAAAATGTAAAAAAAAAAAAAATGGACAGAACTGTTTTTTACAGGACAGCGACGATATATATTTTAAAAAAAAAAAGGTAATTTTAGATTTTGACAATGTTTTTCCACCAAAAGATAAATTTGGTCTCACTGTTGAGTGCGTCTGCTTACCGGTGAGTCGGCTGAGCGTCCAGTTGCGTCGCACGTCCGACGGCCGGGCGGGCAGCTCGAATGCGAAAGGCCCGCCGTTGGAGCCGAGGTCCGGGTCCACAGCGGTGATGTTGATGCCGCTGCCGGTCTCGGGCCTCTCGCACATCTCCACCTCAGGAGGGAAGACGTGCGGCGCGTTGTCGTTGATGTCCATGAGGTACAACTGGAGCGTGCCCGTACCGCTGGCAGGTGGCACACCTGTGCAGTCATGAACATGGAAAACACACAATACATAAATACACAAGACATGCATATAAAACACAAATGCATACATAAAACACAGACGAGCAGTTTAAAGACACAAGACACACACACACACACACATTCAGAACAGATGCACACAGACTTTTAACACAAATACACAACACACGGTGTTTAGTGAAGCTGGTGATGTGGCATTTCCGGGCGCAAACAGAGGAAGCACGGCTGTGACATTCCGTTCTCGCCGGCCATTTTCCATTTTAAACAGACAATTGTTTTTTTTCTGCGACTAGAAAGAACGATTATGAGCAGAACCAGAGGAAGAATTTGGGAACATGGGGAATAAATGCAAGTATTGTAGGCAGTGGACACTACAGATCTGTTGTCCCCCGGAGGGCCAATGGTGGGATAATGGAATGAATTGCTCCTTACAAGTAGTCTCAAAATAAAAATTAGCTCTAGATGCTTACATTATACTGCATGTAAGAAGCTTGTAAGCTCTCTTTTGAATCCATCAAAAATCAACAAGAACACCTTTGTCTGCTCCTAGCAAAGCAATTTATAATTTTTTTAAATGCTATATTGCTGATAACTCAAAATGCTCACGTCATGCTACCTAGACTAGACGTAGGTTGCTATGTTGACATCCACAGTCATTTCTGTCCATCGGAAATGAACAAGAGTAATTCATAATTTTGTAAAATAAAGCTATGCGTAGGTAGCATGATGTGCTATAATGCTAACATCATGCTACTTACGCTAAGCCTAATTACTTGAATTGATGGGGGGGGGGGCGTGGGGGAATGAAACCATTCTTATTTCTAACATACTCGACACTATGTGGTGTTATCTCCAAATGCTAATGCTACGTTAATCACGTAAGACCTAGTTACTATGCGAGCCGATTGAATCTGTCAGAAATCAACAGAAACACATTCACTTTCTGCTCCAATATCAATCATGTATTTTCTGTAGAATGCTATGTTATTAGCTTATAAATGCTAACACAACTCTACTAAAGTTTGCAACGTCAATGGTCTTGGCTAGACAATCATCAGGACACTTCATTAGGCACACGGTGGAATCAAAACCTTTTTGTTTTTTGTAGTCTCACCGTTGTCTATGGCCATGAACGTGATGTTGTACAGGTTGTTCTTGACGTATGGCGATTCGCGGTCCAGAATGGCAATGGTGGAGATACGCCCGTTGACCGGGTCGATCTCCAGCCAATTGGCGGGGTCGAACATCTTGGAGTACCTGGAATGGTCAGTTCAAGAAAGCCAGCTGTTAGCAACGGCTAATTTATTCATACACTGCTACTAAATAAAGAAGGCCTTAAGAAAACAGGTGCGGTAATTAAAGCGGATAATCTCAACTTTTCACTGTAACTATGCAGTCACATTTAGTTAAACCACACATAGTCTAGTCTCGTTTCACGCAATAACTTTAAAGAAACATAAAAACATCTCAGAAGGTAAGTAAAAGCACATGACTACATATGACACATTCCAAGAGAATCCGTTAAAAGTGAGCCACTGAGCATTTTAAATACAGGCGAGGGACAAGTTCTTTTAAGTTTCACATATTTTTGAAGGCTATTCCCGGAAAGTGGAGCAGAGCACGAGAAAGCCTTTTGTTCAATTTCAGTCCCGCAACTCGGAGGAGAATCATTCCTCTAAAAGATCTTTGAACAATCAAAGAGCAGATTTAAGCCGGGAGCATAACGACAATCTCTCTGTCCCAAAGTACATTGGCACATTTGCCATTTGTTTGACTTGACTCAACTTATTTCCCTTGGAAAAATTTATAATTCTTTAAAAAAAAAAAAAAAAAGAAAAAAAAGAGGATTCAAGCTGTTCACTGCTACCCAAAGTTGAACTTTACTATCAAACTAAATGTAAAACTATGAGAATTGGCCATTGTGTATAGCATAGCCTTTTATCCCGTAGCTTAATGCTCATGCTAATACACAAACAGTGAAGCCAAGCCACACATTTATTCATCCATCAATCCATTTTAATACAGTCATAGAGTATATTCTTTATCCTCTGTGAGGAGCTTAGAGGATGTCAAATACTGTACAATATATACTGATTGCGCTCCATTTTTCTGAGCAGTGTATATATGAAAGTAGACATTTAGACACACACTGATGACGAGTCAAAACGGCTTGGTTACAATCAAAATGCAACAACAAAAACGAGCATTGCAAACCACACAGCGTGTGTTGGAATGTCCACGTGTCCAGACCCGTCACCAGAGCCCAGACTTAAGGGGGGGCACATGAAATGCATGGGTGGTGGGCCCAATTATTATTATGAATACCCTACAGACAGCATTAACTTGCCCAATATATTTGGATAAATTAATGTAGCACTTCAGTCCATTGAATGGCGCCCTCTGACAGTATTATCATAGATAGCATTTACAATACATACACATACAGTGGACTGCAGCGGCGTCGTGAGTACATTGACACTGCAGCCATATTGGATGAGGCAAAGTGATGCTATTTGTAAAGATGCCTCGTTACGTTTCTCCTTGGAGATGCATAAAGCCACAACTCATTGGATTAATTAGGAACTATTACCTTTGATTATATTACCTCATTCAAAGTCAATCTTACACTTGCCGATGGCAAATACAATTGTCACATCCAATGTGGCGGATGCGCTGACAAATCGCCTCAAACGGAGAATGCCGCCAGAAAACGTTGCTTGGGAATGTCACCCTTTTTGTCTTGAACAAAGGGCTACCTTACCGTTGGCCGTAGCCGACGCCGAAAACGAGAACAATTCACAAGCGGCGAGCATTAGAGCATTATTTTATTTATTTTTTAAATCTTGCAGGGGAAAAAAAAGTTAAGGGGGTCTTCTCTCCGCCGGGAGGCAAAACTTTGACAATATGAGAGTGTGAAAGCGCCACGACGGATGGATTTATTCATGGCACTTTGATGTCACGGAGAGAGGAACGCACTCTAGAACCTGACGGTAAAAAGCAAAAACCTGGTTGCACAATCCAACTGACAAAAGTTACAGACTTCAAACCCCGCAACGTGACTGTAAAATGCCAAAACCTGACTAAAAGAAGTCACAACCAGCCTGCAAAATGCCACTGGTAAAAGCCAATCCAACTACACAAAAGCACAACTGCAAGAAGCTAAACTGAATAATAAAACTCAAATCAGGATCTGACGGTAAGACAACGATGCTCAAAATAGCTGTAACCCTCCTGGAGGTTCTCACCGGATGGTCTGCCTCATGAAGCGGTCGGGGTCCTGCGCTGTGAAGGTGGTGAGCGGCGAGCCGGCGGCCAGGCCCTCGTCCAGTTTGATGGGTTTGGGATTGGGGCTGAACTCGGGGCTCTCGTTGAGGTCCAGGATGCGGATGGAGACGGTGGCGGTAGACTGGCGTGGCGGGTGGATGCCACGGGCCAGCGGGACTTCATTCTCTGCCGCCACGTTCAGCACGTACGAGCGAGACAGCTCGAAGTCGATGGGCTGAGGAGGAACACGTGATGGATATCAGTGTTGGACGGCACAAGGGTAGTTGGTTAGGCGTCCGAGGGTTCGTACCTTGACCACGGTCAGGAGCCCCTTGTTGGTGGAGGGGTCGGTGGGAATGGAGAAGTGTCCTTTGGAGTCTCCACTGATGATGCGGTAAACGGCGTTCCAGGCCGAAGAGTGCGGCTGGTCCTTGTCCGTCACCGTCAGGTTGGTTACGATCACGTTCACCAGGTTCTCGTGGACCTCGCCGAAGAACTGCCGTAGTCGTCCAGCAATATTAGCGGAGGAAACCGTTTGGCATGCGTCAGTGAAAGATGAGATGAGACGAGACGTACCGTGTCGGTGGTGAATTCCGGCGGGTTGTCGTTGACGTCGGTGATCCTGATGACGGTGGTGGCCGTGTTGGAAAGGCCGTAAGTGGGGTTGCCCTCCATGTCGGTGGCTTGGATGATCAACGTGTACTGAGACACTTTCTGAAAACAAACACAACCGGGAAGAACACAGCATGAGAGATGACTTACCATGTGAAAACATACGATACAAATCACGCCAATCACCATGTGACAAGCTTAGCTATGATTCAGCCCATTTACCATGTGATAAGATACCTTCAATTACATGCCGTAAGATTCAGTCCAACTGCCAAACCATATAATATGTTTCAGGCAAATTACCTTGAGACAGGATGCGGTATAATTTGCTCCAATTAACATGTGACAAGATTCAGTCAAATTTACAGTTAACATCATTTACCATGCAATAGAATACGATTTAGTTAAATTAGCATGTGATATTAGACAATTCACTCGAATAATATACACTTCAAATGTGACACCATCCAATTTCCTCCAAATAACATATAACAAGATACGGTTCACTCCAATTACAATGCAATACCATGTACTACAATTAGCAGAGACCTTCTCTGATTTTTACTAATAATCTTCACGTGCAACACCTGCGCTGTCATGAAATGACTTATCGACGGGCATCCACAGCCTCCATCTTTTTGACGGCCCCGTGCTGGCATGCAAATGACAAATGGCGTGCCCGTCGGAATGGCGAGAACATTTTGCCGGCTCTACTAGTGTTGGATTATGACTAAAAAAAGACACAATCTGTCTTAGCGCTGCGGGAAGCGCTGCGGGCCAGACAGACGCTGACAGGCGGAGAGTCCATATGGCCAACGACGCACCCCCCCCCACCTACCCGTCACCCCAACCCACACACAAACACACACACACCTCGCGGTCCAGGCCTGCTGCCACGGTGATGATGTCACCAGTCTTGTTGTTAATGGTGAACATGTTGGGGGACGGGCTTTGGGGACTCTGAGTCAGGATCTTGTATCGCAGCATCCCGTTCGCCGTCTTGGGATCGTCCTTGTCCACAGCCGTCACGGTCATCACGAAGGTCCCTGCAAGGAAGTTGAAATATTTTAAGAATTTCTGATATGCTCTATCACAAACCTGCTTGGCAATGGGAAAAATATTTGTGCAGATAGCGTACCCGGCTTGGAGCCCTCTGGCACGGTGCCGTTGAAGACGTTGTGTGTGAACTCGGGCCGGTTATCGTTCTGGTCGATGACGTTGATGTGGATCTCCACTGGCGTCTCCACCTGGTTGCCGTTCAGGTCCACAGCGTGGGCGCGCAACTGCGCACAGCAAACACACAAACGGAGGAACACGCCAAAAGGCTACGTTTAGCATTAGCGGGTCAGTGGGGTCCCATCCTGGGATAGCAAAACGGCAGCAATGTTTTGGTTTGTAGATTTGTGAGGGTGAATATGTGATGCGAATGCCCTCTTGAAAGGTCGTACTTATTATTCTTGGACCAAATATGCATACTCCCTGATTTTGAAATAGATTTTTTATTCAGCTCCTGAAGCCAATTTCACTTAGCCACTTACTATGAGTAGAACCACCAAAAAGTCTGATTACCTTTAGTGGTGCGTGCTGCTCAAATTCAGAGAATTATACTTTGAGTATATAAACGCAAAAACATAGCCTCCACTAGCTTAATGCTAACATACATGGGCTAACAATTAGCAACCATCTTGTTGCATCAAATCTTGTTACCCTTTAGCTCGATATCTGAACACAGTGCAGCCATATTAGTATTGTATGTTTTTAGAGCAATGTTATTTTTTTTTCTCATTAAAAAGCAATTTTATTTTATATATGTTTTTTTTTTTTTGGGACGTTTGGAACAGATGAATTCAGTGGGGAAAGATGCATGTGCTTTTCCAATAACAGCAATCCTCTGATAGTGTGCAAAACTGCCTTCTGGGTTTGTGAACAGTAACGGAATGTATATTGGACACCTCATGCGCATGTAATAATCTCCCTTTAAAGCTACGCGGTTCTATTTATGTTCACAAATACTCCATGTAAATGCATTGCCATGAACGTTTGTCTCAACATTGGCATGGTACAAAGCACCAATGTGAATGCTTGACTCTCAGCATCGGGCCAATTAGACGCCTGGCTGGCCAGCCTTCGCGTGCCTTGTTTTTGTCAGCGTGGCAGAGGAGCAAGATGAATGCGGCAGGCATGAAAAAAAGACCAAATATGATGAATAAAGCTATCGGCTGGCCTGCGACCCTCGGTCATTAATTCGTTTAGGGCGTCCTCTCCCTCATGAATAAACATGGCGGCCCATCTCGGCTCACACTTCTGACAACTACATCCAGCGCCATGAATATTCATCGGGCGGCTTAAATGAAAATGACCCTGCTGCGACTCCAGATTTGCACTCCCCGGTGCTCCGCCGCGCAGCTTCCGATCAAAAGGTTACGCTCGTCTCTCGGAGAGGCGGGTGTGACTGCGGTAGACGCCGTCGGGCTTGATTTTAAGGAGAACTTCATCGTTTTCATCTTTAAGCATGAGAGAGAAATTATTTGGTAGTCATGTTGAAAATAAAACAGGATGCCTGATTCTGACTAGCGCTGCATTCCCCCATAGTACAGTACATCGCATTACATTTGCAGGTTCTGGGTTCCATTATTTCGCAGTCTTTTATAACTACTTTGTTCTGTCTCCCATTTATTATTATTGTTATATGGTTGGACACTATATCTTTGACACAAAATTTAACAGAATGACAACAGGAAGTATTTCAAGCTTAGCCTTATTTTTGCTAAAGACGATTGAATCTGAATACCGCTTTAATCCTGATTTTTGCGGCTACAAAAAACAATGGCTGTAAGTTGTTGCTGTAAGTTGATTATATAATGTACATCTTTTGGCACAATTAATTAGGTTTATTGTCATAAGAATTTAATTTTGTTGGGATAAGAGGTTTTGTTTCCTCAAAACAGGTGGCTTGGTACGCCGTTAGTTTGTACAATGTTTTTGTCTCATCCATTGCTCTTGTGATCTCACTCTATTTCAGTGTTTTTAAATGAGCTTGTATTAGTTTAAAACTGCATTTTAAGACCTTGAAAATAAAGTGTTGAAATACTATAAAAACAGGCCTAGGCAGTACAGCATTTTTATATTGCGTATTTCACTTATTGTGAAACGTAAACCCCACGATGGAGGGATAATTGTTGTTGTGTTTACACGGTTATGCCTGTCTGCCACACAGTTCTAAGGTACAGGGTTAGAATCTCCTCCTTCCTCTGTTGAATTTTCATGTTCTACTTCCCGCATGCTTGGGTTACCGCGAGGTAATTAATATTCAATCACTGTTGTGCGTTCACCTACTCACAGTTGTAACAGTATCTGGAATCATGTTAAGTTCAAGGAAGTGTTAAAACGCCCACTAGCATGAGCAGAAGAGTTGTGAGACAAGAATTTGAAGAGACACCGGCTTTGTTCAAATTTCTGGTCTGGCTTAATTTTTAATAAACGTGGATCAGTGATTTTTGTGGATTAATCATCCATCCAATATCTAGTACGCATCTTATCTTCACCAGGGTCGCGGGCATGCTGGATTTTATCCCAGCTGTCTTTGGGCAGTAGGTGGGGTACACCCTCGACTGGTTGCCAATGACCGAGATACTTGATAAGGGCCTTGGCACCGCATACCGAGCCCCCAACAAATCCCCAGACCTCAGTCCGGTCAAAACTTACATGAAAGTTGGAAATGTGCTCCCGGTCAAGAGGCTTGGTGACGGACAGCTGACCCGAGATGGGATTGATGATGAAGATGCCCGTCGGCGGCTGGTCGGCACCAGGACCTGTCACGCTGTAGCGCAGCAACCAGCTCTTGTCTCGGTCCGATCGGATCTGCGGCACAGGCAGAACCCACAGATGGAGTACTTGGGACGGCGTGGAAGGAGTTTTAGGTTAATTGGAGTGAGGGTTGTGGTGTGCATGGTGAGCAGGCGGCAAGGATCGGGTGGGAGTCTTGCCAATCTGTTTAAGATAAACAAGTATGTTTTTTCTGCGTGAATGAATTTAAACAAAGTTAGAGAAGCCCTGCTGTGAAAAGTACCGTCCAAGGTTTAATTCCTGTCAGTTGCCACGGCAACAGTGGATCGCCTTCATGTGTCAAAATTCTTGTTGCGTTTGGTTCCCAAACAGGAAGGAGATGTTTGGCCTCACAGGCTCTCCATCACTTTGGGATGAATAATGAAAACGTACATCTGGGCCCGTAGGGCCCGGCGGCGTGTTCGCTCGGAGCGAGGGTTAACCGCCACGCCTAGGGGCACGCGTTCACTTTCGGATCGCTGCAACTGTCAGACTGCATTAAATTGTTAATACTGAAAAAAGAAGAAGGCTTTCCCAATGCTGGTAAGTCCAAAAAATCTTATGCGACCGTGAACGATCAGGGCACACTATGACTATTGTAACCCTTTTCCACTGCTCTAGAACCTTTTCACATTTTGCTGAGCTCTGATTTCATAGTCTGCTTCTATCTCATGTACTGATTAGCTTTCTACCAGTCAATCAAGGTTAACATTTTGCAAATACGCCATTTTGCATACATTGAGATCTTTATGTAAATATGCAGTTTAAAAAATATATTGTAGCAGAGTATCAAGTGGTCTAACAAAGTTGCATCCAGGTGAAAATGGCAGAAAAATTAGATATCAAAATTGGCCTGGGGCGTGGCCAGAGAGTGGCAAGAGGTGGACATGTAGCTCCGCCCCTGTCTGCCCACCAAAACACCGACGATTTATATTTGGCTACAAATATGAATAATTATACACAGAAATGCAATAGTTGACCACAAAAAAAAAAGTTATTTTCCCACCAAAACATTAATACAAAGGCTATATATACAGTTACAAAATTACAGATTTTTTTCTGGCTATTTAACATTTTATGAATGCATATTGTGCCTTTGCAATATTTTCTATGTATCCAAAATGTGCTGCAGTGCTTTAGTCTGTTCTGGCAGCGTGCGTGTTGTGTGTTGCACGTGTCTTACTCTGACAAGGTCCTCGGGGAACTGTCCTCGCGAGTTCTCGGGCACGTTGATGGGCGGAATGACCCAGTCCCTCTTGACTCGCCGCAGAGCACCGTCACCCCTGACGACCGCTCGGCTGCTGCTGCTGCGCCATGGGAACAGCATCTTCATCTCCGTCTTCATCTCGGGTGCACGCTGAGTCAGCGTTGCGTCAGCGGGCTTCACCTGCAAGACAAGGTAAATAAACAAGCGTCATGCGCTGCCTGTGGGACACGCACGCATGCACACTGTCAACAACGTACATGCACACACGCAGACTGGAATATACTCTGACATGCACACTGTTTGTCACAATTACACTCTATCTATCTCTCGTGCACAACACTGAGACAGGCTCAGCGACTGCATGTACTGTATGAATCTCTGCTCTTATCGCGCTGGCTTGGATTAATGCCCTCATTACTGTCTCCAATCTCTGATAAATGGCCGCCACCTGTCACTGTGCGTAGGCATGTGTGTGTGTGTGTGTGTGTGTGTGTGTGTGTGTGTGTGTGTGTGTGTGTGTGTGTGTGTGTGTGTGTGTGTGTGTGTGTGTGTGTGTGTGTGTGTGTGTGTGAGAGCACAGCTCCATCATGGTGGCGGGTCACCACCAAGAACGGACGCCGGAGGCTTCACCCTGACTTGTAATAAAAGAGAGAAAAAAGGAAGAAAAAAAAAAAGCGCCTGATCTCGGACATTTTCAGCCGCCGTTGGCCGGCCTAAATGCTGTCCGGGGAATAAAAGCCTCATAAAAAGGCCATAAAAAGTAAAATCGTTTGTTGAATGGCATGAAAAATGCATTCTAGGAGGAAAGGGCTAATGTCAACGACAGTCTAATTACAATTAAAACCAAACAAAAAAAAAATAAAAAGTGTGTAAAAATGTGATGCACTTTTGATCAATTTTCTGATCCACTTTTGTGATAGATTTGTGTTTTCTATGCACAAGATGAAAGAGGTAAAAAAAAAAAAAAAAAAAAAATCACATTACTCCTATGGCGCCATGTTAGCTAGTGAAGGTTTAGCTAGCATTGGCAGGCTGATTGTCAGCCGGTTTGATGGCGAACAGGCGCATAATTCCAGTTAAATTCAGTAAAAGCAGCCCCATTTGATAACGCAGCGTTGTAAACTTCCACGGCAACAGAAAATGAAGGTTGCGTGTGTATTCCTCGGTCAACTTTGTTCTCCTGCTGATTACGAAAGAAACGAGAAAAGGTAAAGCAAACTTTTTTTTTTTTTTTTTCCTCTAGTGAAAGAAGAGTTATTTTATTTGGTAAATTTGGTGTATGCTACACATATAGTCAAAGATGTAGAGAAATTTCGGGATGGCTATCGTCAGTGGTTAACAGCGGATCAGGTCAGATGCTAACACCTAGCATACGGTACAGTAAGTGTGCAGCTAACAAAGTATACGCTATTTTATGTAGCACTGAGTCTAAAACATAATTAAATGGCTAATAGAAAAGGGTTAGGGTTAAATTATTAATACAGGCAATTGTAAACGTTTTAAAAGAGGAATCTTGTTATATTAATGATGGGTCTTGGTCTCTAACCTCCACTAAGAGTAAAGTTTCACTGTACTGCGTAGTCAAGGCTAGTCGCAGCGGAGAGTGTTGACACTGCTTGTTTGCCTGGCTGGCTGCCAAGATGCGTTCAGATGAGAGCAGACAATCAAAGGCGGGTTAAATGCATTCTTATTAACAGCATTATGTGCAAAACAAACTGACAGATGGCTCTTTGACTCGCATTGTGTCTGCGGCAATCGACGTTCTGCCAAACCAACGCCTGCCGGCTGTGAATTTTATAGTGTGCTAGTTACATATGTGCAGAGTTCATGTTAAATGATTGAGGGCACCCTGGGGGTGGGGGTCTGGGTTCAAACATTGTAAATTCAGAATCCTGGTCTCCTCGCAAGGCCATTTGACTTTAAAATAGTAAAAAATTGTGGCCGCTAAAAGGGTTTCTAATTTTTACTTAAATAGGGAAGTTTGATATCACTTTGATATACTCACCGATGCTGATATCATAGAGTGATACCACTGGTTCTTTTAATACATACAATACCCCCCCCCCCCCCCCTAATAAAAAAAACACCAATATGTCCCAATGTGACATTTTTTTCATAATCTTAAAATTGCATGAAATTAATGGCCATGTTCTATTCTTTGAATTTCTCATTTTTTGTTCCTGATTATAAAACGGCCACAAGACAGCTGTCATTTGTACTGATGCCTATATATAAGTACAAGATACAAGTCTCCTATTTCCACCTGGTATCGATATCGGCCATTCTAAATGAATATTTTCAACCATAAATATACGGGTACGCTATGATCTCAGAATTCATCTTTCATTATTACTCTTAAAAATAAATGGCTGCCAACAGGCCAAGCTTAGCTCCTCCCCTAACATGCAAAGATCTTAAACAATCATGATGTGTCCTCGTCAATCTCACCTGTCCACTCCCCGTTGTGTAGGGCTGGACAAGAAGGCGCACTCTGGTCTTCCAAACCTGTCTGGTGCGAGGGTCTCGAGCGTAGATGACCGCCATTTTCTCCCCTTCTGTCGCCCGATTCACCGTGTAAACCACACCCTCCTGGCTCACGTGGAAGTCGGACGAGTCGTCGGCGTTGAGTTGCACCTTCCCTCCGCCGCTGCCAACGTTGCAGTCCCGGAAGGTCACTGAGGACAAGAAAGGGAGGCGGACTTAAGCGAAAACACTCACAGGTTGACACAATACACACAGTAAAGCACTGTAAAAATGCATTTTATATGCTCCACAGCGCCACCTGCGGGTCTTGCCGCCTTTATACAAACAAAACTTTGATGGTTTCGCAGTGGCATGTCAGCGGCGCGTAAACGAGTTGACGCGCTGTGTGATGTGCTAATTAAACAAGCGCTTCAAAGTGATGAAAGTAAATCCATTTAATCCTCCAATCAAAAACAAGACGTCAGCGCCGTCAGCTTTGTTCTGCCCGAGAGCGCGGCGCCTGCTCGCATCACACCGCACCTGATTTATACTTTAATTGCAGTCACAGCTCGCGTTCACGCATCTATTTTTAAAAACGAATCTACTTGGGAGTCAAAACAAGAAAAGCTTCCACTTTTACATAAAAAAAATATTCACATGCTGTCGAGTCAAATGTGGGTGGGGTGGGGGCACAGCATGAACCTGGAAAAATAATTGAGCTTAAATGAAACACATAACAGGGGTGGGGCTGGGGTGTTGGGGGGATCAACTAATATGATTGCAGCTTTCTGAGGCTTTCATTCTGTATGACCTGTATTATACTGTCCCCTGGTGGCCAAGACGAGCACACCAGAAGGAGCAGCACAATGAATCAGAGGGACAAACATTTAATTATTATGTTACTCTTTATATAAAATACAATTTTATAGACAGCTATTTTCCTTAAAAAAATACAAAGATGTAAAATGGTGGTCAAACCATTCCCATGATGCATCAGTTCTTGGAAAGCTCACGCATCTGTCCCACTCCGCCCTCCTTTCCTGCCGACCTGCCGGCCGTCAATGCGCACTCATTATAAACGCTGGCGTGGAAAAACAGCCACACCGTCGGATTTAACACACCGCTGCTCCACATGTGAGTGCGAGGAGGAGGAAGTGGAGCGGAACAAAAGAGATGTTGCTGACTGTTTTGCCTCGGACCGCTCGCGTCGGCTGGAAAACAAGCAAACGCCTCACTCGGGCGACGTATGGCGAATAATTTATAGGTTTTCTTTCTAACCTTTCGAAGGACATCTTTACAACATCTTCCACTACGGCAGCACAAGCTCACCCAGCAGGGAGGTTAAAAGGCACTTTTGCCCTGCAACTTCCCCTAAGGACTTCAGTGATGGCCGCAAGCAATGCTTAAAAGGTCCCTTTGGAAAATGTGCCATAAAAACACAGCTAACTTTTCGTCTGTGCGTATTCACACCGAGCAATAATTGGGGATGTGGGCCGAGGGAAAATCTGGGAGCAATTGAGGCCCCCTAAAACGTAAACAATTTCAAATAGATGTCACCAGATGGCGGCAAAGCACTACATGAAGCTCTTCAACTTACTTCAACATAGTTTCTACAACAAGATGCCGCCAGATGGTAGCAAAGCATTACATGAAGCTCCTTAATCCATCCATCCATTCATCCATCCATCCATTTTCTTAACCGCTTGCTCCTCACAAGGGTCATGGGGGTTGCTGGAGCCTATCCCAGCTGGCTTTGCGCACACCTAGGGACAATTCGCAGCGCCCAATTAACCTGCCTTTCGTGTCCTTGGAATGTGGGAGGAGACCGGAGTACCCAGAGAAGACCTCCTTAATTCACTTGAACATATTTCCTTGGCACCAAGATGCCACCAAATGGCGGCAAAGCACTACATGACGCTCCTCAACTTACTTCAATGTAGTTTCTCGACAACAAGATGCCAGCAGGTTGCGGAAAAACATAACGTGAATGTGCTCAACTTCAATAATATATTTCCTTGGCACCAAGATGCCACCAAATGGCGGGAAAGCACTATATGAATTTATGCAACAAATTTTTGTACTTTCCAGGGTGTGTAAATGTAACATACTTCACACAATCTCGCCCCATCACAGTTTTTCTTCTGCCCCTAACTTAGCAAGGCAGGATGAAGATCCGTTCTTTTCAAATTGGGGGGGGGGAAAAAAACATAAAAAAATGGCACCATGTGTCTCTGCACTTAGATCAACTAAAGAATATATTGACAATTAACATGCTTTAGTGGCAAGCTGGCACAACAAACAGGCCGTGAGCAAACAGAGCGAGGGTCACCTCGACGTGTTTGGCGGCACACCGACACGGACTTTGACCACGGGGGACGTAGAGGGCCGCTTGAACGCTGGTCGGGCTGAAAACACGGAATGCTTGCTACGTGTAAAGATGGATTTTTGTAGGCCAAATCCCGCCACGGTCGACCGTGATAGGTTTAGCGCACAAAAAGACGCGCACGTTTACATAAACACGCACGCACGCACGCACGGAAAGAGTAAAGATTAAAAGTCAACAAAGGGAACTTAACAGGATTAAAGCCTCACTAGTGAATTTTTTCCAAACAATTTTCCCTGTGTGCTAAATAATCACAAATGCTGCTCAACTTTCCAGCCTGGCGGCGTGTGTGCGTGCGTGTGCGACAGCTGGGTGTTGCTAGATAAAGTGTGTCTTGAAGCCCAGCCAGAGGTTGCGTCTTGGCACTGTCAGCCACCCGGGAATGTGGATAATATGATTTTTCATGAATTTCATTAAGACACGCTCGCTCCCTCTCTCTCACGCACCGCACCTTCACACACAATCAGCACTGTGGAAAATACTCAATTACACGTTGATTATCACCGTAAAAAATGGACGCCTTGTAAAAAATAATTGACTGAGAAAATGTGGTTGCACAAGTGCACACACCCTCGGTGGTGACTCGAATAGAGATGTGAATAGCCCGTTAAAAACAATTTTATTTATTTATTTATTTTGTATTTGAGTCAGCATTGTTGCGTCTGTTGTCACTGAGAATGTGGAATGAACACGTTTCAGTTTGTGTCATGTATGTATAGTATTTAGCAGTGGGTCCTGGGTTGTGAGAAAAGCTTGGTGCCATCTAGGCGGACGCCCAGAATTGTTTGTGCATGTATTGGAATATTTATCCGGCTAATGAGCCTTAAATTCGACTGCTAAACAGTCAGTCAATAAAGCACAGCTCGGCAGTGCATCAACACTTTGTATACTTTCTCTTTGTTTACTTCATTGCAGGCCTCTCACACAGTCGCATACGAAGGGCGCCATGACACAATACCGATGGATTTACTGGAACAATGCAAGAAAAACACCCTGTATTCTACGGTTGGTCAACGTACAACGAGGGATCCTGGAAGTTGAAGTAAGTAAAACTAAAAAGGAACACACCAGTGTAAACTCCGGTTTTAATATCTTAAGAATAAATTATTCTATTAATTATACCATCAATTAATTGAATAGTCAGATTCAAATGTATTTTGCAAAACAAAAATAATCTTTTTTTTTTTTTAATTATTATTAACCAATTGATGTTGGTTAAATAAAAACCCAGAAAATGGGGGGGGGGGGGAATAAAAAGCAAATCTTGTTTTGAATGCCATCATTGTCATTTGCCTTTTATATTAGCAAAGCTGGGGAGTATTAAAATCAGAAATCTGATTGTGAAACAAATGTGAGATCTAATTTTAAGGCCATATCACCTCCATCCACTGTTAGCTTTAGCCTGCTAACAGCATCTGTTAGCTTCTGTGCCCGCCAAGTTTGCTTGCCATCGACAGACGAGCTGTGAAATCCAAATGAAAAGCTTTGATAAAACAGTCTGTCAGCACCAGGAACGACCATGAAATCTTCCCCGAAATAGCCACCACTCTAGTGTAACATTTTGTTGGCATCACCTCGGTCTCCATGGCAACCCCCCAGCCAGGAGGATGTTGTCCTCTATGGAGCCGTCAAGCAAGCACGTCAAATCCATCAAAACGTCGCCCGGCGAGGTAAACAAAAAGGCACGGCAGCAATTCACACGCTTCCCAGTGCGACCGGCTGACGGACGAGCGGAGGCCAATTAGCGCCGCGACAGGCCGAGGCCGTCACCTGCTGTTCGCACGTTTGTCCGTTCATGGACTCCACAAGTGGCAGCGTTAATGCGGCCACAAGAAGGAAAAAAAAATCCATACACTTGAGCGATGGCGGCGGTCCAACGGGAATGCTAGCCTCAGCTCCACCGCTGCCATTCATCTTTTTATTACTGTCAGGAAATATGCGCCCATGTTTTTTTGCCAGCTCGGCACAAATCAGCCACTGCAGCACAGAAACGCAGGAAATTAGAAATTTTTGATTTTCTCTGAGAAAATTGCAAAAGAATGTGGTAATAAATTGGAGTTACTTTGGGAGACTCAGCACAAATAAACTTGCTGACATTCTAGAAAATTGGATTTCAGACTTTGGGCCCCATTTTGGTAGGCAGGCAGGCAGGCACGTGCGCTCGGCGTAACAACGCTGGCATATTACCGTGTATGTTGTACCTCGCTGGGCATTTAATACATTACACGCCTCCGCCTCACCTGACAATTTGGTGACAGAAAGCAGAGTCGAATTCATTTTGGGATGTCAGCACAAATCAGATAGCGTTCTTCATTCATAAATATTCGTTATAACTCCACGTAACACAACATACGTGACAGTATGCCGCTATCTCCCTGCATAAAATTATGCGGTGAACTACTGAATTGTATGGAATTCTTATAGAATAAAAACAACAAATGAAGCAAAATTGCAAGAATGTTAGTTTGCTGGAAGTTAAAATGAGTTTTGAGGACCAAAATAAAACAATTTATCCCTATCCGCCATTTTGGTTGTTAACTTTTGAACGCTTTCAGGTCAGAACTGGGGAAAAAACGACGACTTCCCACCATCCTCAAATGCAACATAACACCTACATGTAAATGCTAAAATTAGCCAAAAATGTCCACCCTGTTAGTTTGACTGAATGGGTGGGTGGTGGTGGTGGGGGGGGGGGGGGGGGGGGTGTTAACGCTTGACCAATATGCAGCGTATCATCCACTTAATGAACTTCAAATGAAAAAACCTAAAAGCCTAAAATCACTTCTTGCTAATATCGACCACTCTCGATTCCAGAAAGGAGTATGTATATTGGAAACTTCAGACTTTCACATTTAAGAAAAGTGCAGTGAAATAGAAAATTCAATCAGAAATTAGTAATTTAAGAACATCTGCGAAAATTGTCAGATTTCCCAGAAATGTAAAACGTCAACACGGGTAAACAAAGAAGTCCGCCAACTTTCTAATTCGGAATATTAGCACTCGTACTGATGACGTAGCGCGGAAGCGAGCATAGCCAACCGCCCGCGCTCATCGTAGCAACACAGCATCACCGGGCCTTCTGCTTCGCGTCAAACGGGATGTTTTCATTGCGTTTATGTGGCGGCACTGCGTCATGCCGAGGCAGCGCATCACGGCAAATTGACAACAGAGAAGCGCTGACTCGCCGCCAGATGTAAATCCACTTGATGATGGACATATAAATCTGATACATACACACACACAAACGCGGAGCGATGGAAGTGGTTTAAGGAAAGGCTGCGCTTAAAGCCAGTCGCCATCTGTTATTGCGACAGTCCAGGACACACAATCAATATTTGTAGCGCCGCGCTGCGACAAGCGCTGATGGGCTGGGCCCGCACTCGTGGCCAAATGAGATTTACTTCATTACGCTTCTTTATTTAATTGTGCCAGCGCCTGCACGGAGACGCCAAAGAGCCCGCGGGGAAATCAAACTGCCCGCCGCATTTTTTCATTTCATTTTTAATAGAGCCATTCGGCTTATAAGGACACAATAGACGACGACGTTGGCCGTCAAAGCAAAACAACGCGGCGGCTATTTAAGATGACGATAATTGACTTTTAGCTTTGCGCCTGCTTTGGTCCCACAAAGCAGAAATTTCACGAGGGCTTCGTTCAGAATCACTCTGTCTCCTACTGTTTAAGGACCCTATATAATGAACGACACCCGAGTGCAGTGTTACAAACATTTTTCTTGTGATGAGTCAACTATACTGTATATTTCACTATAAAAATCCCCTTTATACTTTCTAGTCATTAGGGAGGAAGGGAAATGAGTAAAGTGACTCAATTAACCACTATTGTATGTCAGATTTTTCAGTGGACTAGTTAGTCAACTACATAAAAATCTCTATCTAGTAATTTAGGAGTACGGAAATGAGTAAAAGATTCCAACATGGCCAGAGTCTGGTCAACTTTTGACACCTTCCAAACAGATTCTACTGTGCTGGACTATGAAGGTACACTGAAGACCGACTTCTGAGACTTCCGGAAAGCTTTTGAGCGGTTACACAGTGACACCCGCCACCTTGTGGAATCTGGTGTACCGCAGGGATGTATCATCTTCCCGATACTCTTTCTGAATGCTTTTGACTCTAGACCCTGCGTAAGACCATATCAGTAAAACCTAGCCTAGAGACACCCGGTGGATGTTTGTCTAGAAAAAAAAAATGTGGATTGGAATGCTACTATGGTGCGGCACGGTAGATGACTGGTTTAGCACATCCGCACTCCAGTACTGAGGACTCGGGTTTGAGTCCAGGCTCCGATCTTCCATGTGGAGTTTGTATGTTCTCCCCGTGCCTGCGTGGGTCTCCTCCGGGTACTCCGGTCTCCGCCCACATTCCAAAGACATGGCAGGTCAATTGGTGTGCTTGTCCGTTTGGATGGTTGTTTGTCTCTGTGTGGCCTGCGATTGGCTGGCAACCAGTTCAGGGTGCACCCCGCCTGCTGCCCAGAGCCAACTGAGATAGGCTCCAGCACCCCCCGCGACCGTTGTGAGGAACAAGCGGTTCAGAAAATAGATGGATGGAATGCTACTCTGATTCGGAACTGCTTTTGAAAAGTCCACACAACCGCAAATGCCATTCAAAGTTTAAGGTTCTTTTGGAAGGTCAGCACAAATCAACTTTCGTGTTGAAGAAATTGACAAAATCAGAAATGTATGACTTTCCAAGTCGTATTTGCAATTCCCAAAAATTAGACCCTCAATGACGTCATGGCATACATGGCAGGAAATTCCAATCCTATGTCATGCCTATCCCGCTCACAACCACTTGGGGGCATAATTTGCGCGGTTTGCGATCATTTTTGTGATGTAGCATCGTTGTCTGCGATTCATTTCTTTCTCTGGTGACACCATCTCTCAGCATTTCACCTGCCATTACTGTGAGATAATTGCATTTTCTCGGCTGTTTGTTTCCAAGATGATTATGCCGAGAAAAGCGATTTCCCCTGGGGCATCCATCTTGCATTGGATTTTCCGACCGGATCTGAGACTTGTGACTTCCCAGGTAAATTACAATCCGTGCTTCAGTGATTCCGCGACTAATGGCAGTCGCCATCACCGCACACACAGACGCGTACACGCACGTACATGCACACACCGGGTGTTAAAGGAGTCATTCACAGGTCTGCTCGCTCCCCCTCGAAAAATAGATCACCGCTAGAATTTGGGCGAATCAAGCGCACCTTGTGTCCGTCTCGGGAACGTTTAGCGTCGTTCTCACCGCGGCCCCCCCGAGGGAGGAACTTCACTTTCGAGGGTGTGGGGGTGAAATAGTTGCGGGAAAAAATGATCCTGAGTTTTCATCCGAGACCGCCGGTAAACGACGTAAATCTCGTTGGCGGAGGAAATCGATGGCGGTGCTGCAGGGGACGAGCAGCCTGGGAAAAAACACATTCGCGCGCGTACACACACAAGAACACACACACGGAAAGAGATAAAACGGCGTTTTAGAGCACCTGAGGCTGCTGGGAAGTCTGGCCAGGCTTAGTATTCTGAACAACTACGATGTGAGCTGTTAGCTACATGAAGGCGCACAAAAACGTGGACTTCGGCTGTTTACGGAATCACTCGCTTATCCACAATACAGTGGTGCCTCGACTTACAAATTTTATTAACCAAACAAGCGTAATTAATCATTTAAATGTGTAAGTCAACGTCATTCAATTCCCTACTCTCTCATCACTACTATGAAAAGTATTTTCTTTGACGTTCAAGCTCTTCTTCATGTAATTTGTCTGTATCAGAGCCGTTGACCAAGTTTGGCCAACTCTGTTTCAGCAGGGTAACAAGATGGTGTCTGTCATGTGACTGGCAGTTGACTAATCACAGCGTAGAGTACTACTCTATGACATATGGACGCCATTGGCCATTACAACGGCTCTGGTCTGTATTATACTGTACTGCCCCCTAATGGCTTATTACAGTATTTTAACTTATTACACTGTACAATATAGTAGCTAGTAGCTAGGGAAGGAGGATTCAAGACTTTTGAGTCATGGAACAAATTCAACTCGTCATCCAAGCCCCCATTGTTGTTCACTTTGTGAAAGTCCCGATAGAGCGTTTAGGGAGTACGAAACGAGTCCCAACGTCTTCGTTAGCCGCTAGTTTGCCAGCTCCCATTTTTGAGTCGCTCTCATCTCCCGCAAGCTCACCATCATCATGTCGAAATGAATGAATGAATGGAGTCCAACAAAGAGAGCACAGAGGCCTCTAACAGTGACGCAGATGGCTCCATTTGGCACGCCGGCGTTTACTTTGCACCACCTCTCGTTTGCTGACGTGTCACATTTGTGCCGCAATTACGGTTAATTTAATAGCATTTTGGCTCCACTGGCCCCCGGATTACTTTCTGCTGCTCGGCGTGCAGCCTTTTTAAACGGCGTCCAGGATAACGGGTGTCGTTTAGGTTAACGTGTGTTGTGTTGTACAGATGATTGATTTGGGAAGCAAGTAAAGCCTACGCGTTTGTTTGTTTTTTATGATCTGATGATCATTTTTTGTGTGTTGCTTTTTGTTGACAACGGTAATCTATAATCCAGCCTCATGCATTGTACGAGTAGAAGCTTTAGCAAAACAAATCAGTATTTGTTGAGCAAACATTTGATTAAATCGCTACCGAGTTCAATAGACACACATGCTAAACAGTAAAGTTATGACCCTCGAAAGCAAATCGTGACTTATGTAATGGTTTGTAACCTCATGACCTCATTTACTACAGCACATCTTCAGATTTCCTGGTAAAATTGGCACCAAAATGGAAAACTGTCGTTGCTTGTAGATAGATATTGATAGAGGCTACTTTACTTATCAGAAAACATATCACATCCTAACCCTTTTTTGTGTGGGTTTGGGGTGGCTGGAACAGATTAATGGCACGTCTATTCACGTCAATGGGGACTCAATTAGCCTAACTCCCAACCACCTCACGTAAATATCCCGACGCGCCCTCCTACACACACGCACGCACACGCATACGCTGGTAGCGGTTAGTCAGATGTGAGGTCGGGCGTGCAGACATCATTCATTTAGCAGCAAATGGCTGAGAGACAGCGAGAGGGAGGAAGACAAATGGGCGGACTGGATTTAACGCAACACGGCGAGCGAGAGTGAGAGAGAGAGAGCACCTAGGGGACGTCTAACACGCACACACACATGACATAACACAGACAAACGCACACTAGCTTGAACTGTGGCGTTGGGATTTGTAAACTCATTGTAGAGATTATAATGAGAAACAGGCCTCGCACGCACGCGTATGCGTGTTTGCTGTGTTTTCATGTGATGAAGAGAAGCCGTGACTTTTGTCAATGTCAGCATTTTTTGACACGCCGAAAGTGGAAAAATCCTCGACAATTTACCATAAAATGAAATAAGTCTAATTGGTTTTCTTGTCTGGTAGGAGATAAAAGGAGTGAAGACAAATCTTCACAGAGAAGAATCATCATTTGCTTTTCTCCAGGAAATATTATACTGCTTAAAGGGGCACTCTAGGCAAAACTTTTCTTTGCTGTAATATGTTCTCGTTACACTAGTTTACACACGGTATTCTGAGGAATTAAGCAGATGAAGCCATCCATTTTCATCCGTCTTTTGGCTTGTACCACCCTCTGCTGTCAACTGAAAACTGACGTCAAAGTGCCCTCGGGCCCGCATTGCGAACGTCACGTCACTATTTTTGACAAGTTATTCATTGCAGAAGATAAAGAATATATGCCAATGAGTCTTATTATAATGTTACAGTTGTGTTCAATTAATTTGTTGCTTGAGGGCTTACAAGACTGCAACGATTAACGCTATCCGTTAGCCAGTCAGTCCTGTTTTTACACTATGTGCTAGTATTAAGCTAGCGGGGAACGTTCTGAAGGCACATATCTCAAGGCTCGGCTTTAGTCGCACAGAATGACTTCCACGCATGCTGCGTGTCAACGTCATGAGCGTTCTCATCTCCGCGTTTTGTTTACACCTTTAAACGACGTCACTCGCTGACAGCTCTCGCCGGGCGGCGCGGGCGAAGACGTTAAGTGTTGGGAAGCACAACTGCAGAGGCGCTAACAAGCGGAGGAGAGAGCAGCGGGATGGAAAGGCGCATTCAGAGAGCAGGGATGAAGGGATGGAGGGAAGGGAAGGGGAGGATGCGGAGCGCTTTGATTCGGGATCCCCATCTCGCTCCATCCCGCATGCAGCTGCCAGGCTGATGTATGAGGCCGGAAGAAAGGAGGACATGCTCCCCCTCCCCGGCTCGCAAGAGGAGGGGACCGTTCAGGCTCATTTGTGCCACACGTGAGAAAAAAACGCTTCCGGAGGCTTCCGTCCAAACGCATTGCAGGAGGATTTGTGTCCAGAAATGGGGGACAGTCAAATGAAAAATGCGCATATCTGGAATTGAAGCATGTTTATACCAAGCGCCACATTTACTATTTCAATGTTAACTTCAAAAGTACATAATCACAAAAAACAAAACAAAAAAAACAAAAACAATAATCACCATAATTTAAAAATGTATATTCGCTTGAAAGAATCACACATTAAAATCATAAAATGGTACAGATAAATTATTATTTTTTTAATAATACATATTTTCTTCATTTTATTAGTTAAAACTGACAAAATTTAAAAAATGGAAATTACATGTATTTGCGATTGGCTGGCAACCAGTCCAGGGTGTCCCCCGCCTACTGCCCAAAGCCAGCTGAAATAGGCTCCAGCCCCCCCCCCCCCCGGGACCCTTGTTAGGAATAAGCGGTCAAGAAAATGTATGAATTGATTGATGGATGGAAATTACATGTATATATTCCCTTGAAAAATAATACATTTAAACTATGAATAATAATTATGATGCATACATATTAATATAAATGATTTTTAAATTAAAAATTGAAACTAAATGCAAATTATCTAAAAATAAATAAATAAATAAAATAAAATAAAATTAATGGACGGATGAATCAGGCCAAGAAAAACTGTAATAAAGCAACCTATTATTGAATAAATTAAATGTGGTACATAAATATTTGGATGAAATTAACTTTTATTGGCAAGTTTTTCCAGAGCGGTTTTGGATGTCTTTATGTTGCAAACCTAACACGTCCAAGAAAATAATTCCATTAAAAACAAAGTCCAAAGTTTTCACAAAACATATCACATATGCTGTATATATAGATAAACTTGACTTGACTTGTATGTGCTCCGCGGGCCATACCTTGCACACCTTTGATTTTGATTAGAAGAGGCGCCCTCTAGTGGATTCATTGCTAAAGCTCCATCAGTGGTTACATGTTTTCAAATTTCAATCTATTTTTGCGTCATACTGGGAGCAGAAAAGAGCCTCGAGTGGGAGTGCCACGCTTGCTTAATGTGTGTGTGTTGGCTCAAATAGTGGGGTTTTTCCAGAGTGCGTGCGCGCGCGCGTGTGTATGCGTTGTAGTCGTATCACTGATGGATGGACGCTTTCTGCCTTAATAGGACGGATGGATGGGAAAAGGACCAAGGTCAGAACAGCCGGGCCTGTTGCTCGCCACAGGAAGTGCAGAATAGCAGCTGACCTCGGTGTGACTCACACACACACGTGCACGCACGCACACACACACTTAGCGGGGGGACAGTCCTCTGACTAACATGCTGGCTTGGCAGCTGTATCAACTTTCCCTTCCCACATTTTGTTTTTGTTTGCTGGCGTTGTGAAACAGAAACCTGACTCAGTTCCCCGAAACCGTTTTCTCCGTTTTACGACGTTTCCAAAAAAAAAAAAAACTTTTAAGAACGGCGACAGGATGCTGGGAATATTTTCACCGTTCAAGACATTCCAGGAGCTCGTTTAAGGCCGTGTTAAATTTGATGACGTATTCACACAGTTGTTAAATGACAATTGCCACTTGCACAACTTGCACTTGGCTTCCTGTGGCACAGTAGACATGTTCATCTATTACTGTAATGTGACCATCCCTCACATAACCATCATATTGCATAATAGAAATAAATAGAATGACTAGAAATAATCCATAGTATGAAACATTGTCTGACTTGGTCATGCACAGTTAACGTGTGAAAGCCATAAAATTAATGTTCCTAATTGCTCCTCTCACAAGTTATTCACAATAACCGCACCTTGCACAATAGAAATCAATAACTAGAAGTAATCCACAGGGTCAAAAAATTGTTACGGCAAGCTAGGCCGCCTGTGATACAGTAGACGCGACAAACAGAATGACTAAAAATAATCCATAGTGTCAAACAAAATTCATCTGTGGCGTGCTTGGTTACACATGCCTGCACAAGTCGTACAATTAATCCTCTCGACCGTTATTCATGAATTGTGCACAAGGAAGATAAAGAGAACCACCAGAAATAAAACACAACAAAAATCAATCATCGGCATGGAAGGAAATGGACACGGGCACAACTAAAACATGTCATACAATTAATATAATGCACTGATTTCTTTACGATGAACTATATTTTGCACAATAAAATACCGCGGAGTGTAAAATGCTGAGTCATGCTGCATCTCCCAGAAATACACGCGCACAAAAGAACCCATTATTAAGATGGAAAGTTTTTTTTTTTTTTTCCCCACTACTGGTGAAAGTCAATGGTAAGCGTTTTCAAACAATTGACCATCATATTATCTCCAATTCCTGTTTCCTGTTAGCTATCTGTTAACTGTCACCTTTGACCTCCTTCCCCATCATCCCCCACCGCCATCAGTCTGTCTGGTCCCTCCAACTTCCATCCTCTTATTAATAACAAACACTTGCTCTGCTCCAATTAAATAATTCACAGCGCGCGGGGCCGTCTGATTGGATTGGAGGGCGGCCTGCTAGCCAAATGATACTCGGATAGCTTCAAGCGCTAATTCGCCGGCGGCCCGTCGGCCATTTTGGGTGGGTCGCCAGCAGCTAGCAAACAAAAAGAAAAAAAAAAAATGAATTGGAAAAATATGGGTATGTGAATTATTGGCTGTTATAATTGAAAAGAAAAAACGAAAAAAAATAAAATAAAATAAAAAGAAAAGAAAAAACACGGTAATGCCAAAATGTCTTCATGATTTTCATATATATTGTGAAAATGTTAATTCCATTTGTGAATGTATAGGATTTTTTGTTTCCTGTCGCTTAATGTGACTTTTCCTGAAACCTAACACTCGCATGAAATCATCAACTCTTTAGGCCCAAAACCTCGTCTCCGGCTTCTTTGTGAACCCTACTTTGCAACCCTCACTTGTTAGGCGGTAATAACGTAAACGAGGCCGGCTGTCAGCCGTGTCCTGTTGTTGTTCTTGTTGTTTTGTGTTCGTTTGTTTGACCGCGGTGTTGTGTCGGCTGCAGACGCTCTCGCCTTGTTCCGCTTCGCCGCGTCTGGACAAGCTCAGTCAAGCGCAAAGGCGCACACACGTTCAGCTTTGTGTCATTGAGACTTTTTGCTGGTCTCATCTATCCAAAGTCACTTTTTTTTACCTTTTTGTGGCGGAGCCGAGAGTTTTTTCTTTGGTCTGATTTTCACAGTCGGAAGGTTCAAATCAATTTGCAAAAAGTGAAGCAGAAGCTTCCTCTTGACATTCTGGATTAGCCGCGCATCGATCGATGTTTTTGCGAAAACAGGAGACGCTTCCGAGCAAAAGTCTTGCCTTGATGTTTTTATGGCTTCTGCTTTGAAGAGGCTGGAAAGCAAGTGGCGTCCATTTTGGTGCAGGAGGAGGCTGCCATCTGTTGGGAAATCCTCACTTCACCCTGACTTAAGTTGAAACCTGCATTTTTAAAACTTGAAATATTAACACAGACTCCAAATTTGAAACTGTAACTTGAAACCCTAATTTGAAACCATATTGTACTTTAAATCCCTAACTCCGCCTTAAAAACCTGACTTAAAATCATCCTTTGAAGCTCTGATCCTAACTTAAGTGTGACTTTAACCTAAACTTGAAGCCCTATTTTAAAAGTAAAACCCTTGTTTGAACCCGTACCCATGACTTGAAACTAGGGAGGGGCGCGTACCACTACCAGGTATCAGTACCGGCCACATGCAAGTCTTATTCTAAGATATCGGGTTCTCGCGGAGGGTTTCAATACCAGCCATTGATACTTCAGGGGCAAAAAAAAATATGATGTAGACTGCAGCAGTTAAAACCTTAGCACTTGCTTCAAACACTCACTTGAAACCATACTTTGAATTTCTGACGCTGACTTAAGACTTAAACCCTGTGATTTTAAACCTTAACACAGGCTTGAAGCAATAATTTGAAACCCAATCTTGAAACCCTTATCCTTGTTTGACAACCAAACACGGACGTGAAATCCTAACCCTGTCTTGAAACCCTATTTTTAAACTGCATTTTGACACCCTGACCTGACATTTAACTCTTATTTGAAACCGTAACCCAGACATGAAACCATGTCCCTTGTTTGGAAAACAAACTCTCACCCAGACTTGAAACATTAACACTGGTTTCCAAACGTAACTTTAAACTCCAGCTTTAAATTGTAATGCTGACTTGAAATCCTAACCCAAGGTCAAAACCTTGATTGTGCGGCGGTTATTGTTCTTTTTGGAAGGTTCTTTCCTTGACTGAAAACAAAACAAGAAGTGAAGAGAAGAAGTTTTGAGTCAGATGAGAAAGTCCCCGGTTGTTGTTCCACACCAGGCCTGACATGACTGAAGGATTAAAGCCAAAGTTGTGCCAAACCAAGTTGAATCAAAAGGAATCCAGTTGAGCTTCAACTGTGAAGCGATTCATCAAAGTTCAAAAGACAATTCACAGTTGAATTAGTGTGAAAATTAAAAACCTTTGTCGAATTTTCCACAGTGTTTTATATTCTGTGAAGAAATCATGCGTCAGCTCTGGCTTAAAACCCTAATTTGTAAGCACTAATACTTGATACCTGAGCTATTTTTTTTGTTTTTGTTTTGTTTACCTTTTTGTACTTGTTTTGAGATAAATAAAGATCAAATCAAACCCTAACAATGGCTTAGAAACTCCAATAGTGGCTTGAAGCTCTAATTGGAAGCCTTGAAACCTTCATTTGAAACTCTAAACCCGTCTCGAAAATTTCACCCTAACTTGAAAACATCACTTGAAATCTTTCAAATTTTAAAAACCCTAACTTACCTTTACCCCTGACCCTTGAACTTGAAACCTTACCCTAACTATAAATCCCTAACTTGAAACCCTACCTTAAATCCTTCAATCTGAAAGCCGTTGAGTTCATAGCAGTGACAACGATGCATGTCGCAAAAACAGCAACATCATTCCCTTCATGTAAACTTGTTTTTAATTTCCCCCCCCCCTTTTTTTAAGGTACTGTAATCTCTTCTGGTGCAAAACAAACAGCTTCTGCTTTCATGCCGGGAATCAAACGTAAATATTTAAGTCCCTTCAATCTTAAACTTAAGCTGCCACCACTGCGCATAAGCTTCACTTTTTTTTCTTTTCTTTTTTTTTTTAAACTCTTTTTAAATCCTGTTGCTGAGTTGAGGCCAAATATTTGCATGCCTGTGATTAAGTCCACGCGCACATGACCGCGCACACGTACACACACGTGCATGAATGTATTCATTTGCCTCCAAGTAAAAGTTGGAAGCTGAGCCGCATCCACGCTTCTGGCATCCAAAAAGAAATTCGGGACTTTCAGGAGGAGATGTTCACATCGCGTTAAAATCATAGATTTGTTTAAGAAAAAAAAAAAAAAAGAAAAAAAAAAGGGGTAAAAGTTTATAAATGTACTGGGTGCGGCAATTACAATTACGGTATATGGAACACACAGACAAAAGTAAAACTGATAAGAAATATTTAACTTTGTAAATAAATAAATAAATACTCTTGTGAATTACAAATCTACATTAAAAATACGATCATGTGCTCCTCCTTCAAAATGCTAAAAACCACACCCACAACAATAAATAAATCACCAATAAATTATGCTAACTGTAATTATATAATACGACGACGACAATTATGATTATTAAGATTAAAAAGTAAGGCGACTTGGCAAGTATACATATGGTGTGACGGGAACGATTCCCAGTTCTTTTTGTTGTCTGCAGGCATGTACACGGACACCTATGAGTGTCACTTGGCCAATCGGATGAAAATGTATTCCGTCGAGTCAATACACTGCTGACCTTTGAACTTGTTTTTGTCCTCAAATTCAAGTATTGTGCAACCAGGCCGAGCACACAAAAACCTCAAATGTTGAAAGCAGAAATACATGGAATGTGTGTGTGCGAGGGGTGTATTAAGGGTTTGAGTTGTGTGAGGCAAGCGTGTGTATGCGTGGGCATGTCGAGTCGGCGTGTTCGCGTGTGCGTGTGCTGGTGTGTGATCACAGACATCCAAAATGTGTGTGGGCTGCTTTAGCGGATGCGCCTAATCCAGCTCCACTCTCAGTCTTTGCAAAAGCCACCCACCCTCCCCTTCAATCTCCATTGTGGCTCAAATGGCGGCATTACTCTTAAACAACCCCCAACCACCAGCGGGAGATTATTACTCCGTCTTTGTGTGTGTGTGTGTGTGTGTGTGTGTGTGTGTGTGTGTGTGTGCGTGCGTGCGCGTAGCGTGCGAGACTGACCGTTGACGACGGCCTGTCCCTGTTCCAGCTCGCGCTGCGTCTCCACCGTGTATTCGTCCTGCGAGAAGCCTCTCATGCATGGCCAAGGAGGCCCGCCCAGGGCCGCCACCTGCATGCACACAAAAAAACAAATGTGGGACAAATGTTGTGCAAAACAAAGCTAAGACTTTTGGCTTTAAAAAAAAAAAAATATTTTTTTTTTTGTGCTCTTTTGGTAACACCCCTAAAACATGTTTGTTTTTGTTTTTTTGTTAATGTTGCTATAAGATACTAGAAGTTGCTTTTGCCAACATTAAACAATACAACCAACCAGCCAGTTAACCAATTAACTAACCAGACAACCCGCAACTATGCAACTGAACAAACCAACCAAACATTGTCCAACAGCCACACAACAAACAACTCAAAACAATGATGACATTTCTCATTAACAATAATAAACCAACCATCTATCCAACTATGTACCAACCAACCAACCATTCTGACAACCAACAGACCAATCAATTGTACAACTATGCTGCAAACAAACCAACTAATTAACCAACAATGCAACTAACTATACACCAGCCCAATTAATCAACCGACCAATTAACCACTGACCAACTAAATAACTACTCAAACAATTTAAAAGAATTAACCAAGTAAGCAACCAGTTAACCAACTCGTCAACTAACCACTCAGCAGGAGTCATTTCGCAGTTCACAGGTATGCTTGGCTTTTTCTTTGGCTTTTTGTGTGTGCGCGTGTGTGTGTGTGTGTGTGTGTGTTCTTTTTATTACTAATGAATAATATCAGTGATGTCAGGAAATGGAAGCTATTGCAACATAGGAAGTAAGCCGCAAAATCAGATGAAACCCAAGACTCCCTGCGGGAATAATAACTGCAGCGTGCACAATTAATGAGGTCAGATCATCGCGATGATCATTAGTGTGTCTCCTGTTGTTTCCAACATGGACCCTGATGCCCCCCAACCCCTTTTCCCGTCTGACATGCTTGCATGTAAAGCATCTGTTGCAGCTTGTTACCGCGCTAATGGGTTAGTATGTGTGTGTGTGTGTGGGGGGGGGGCGATTAAGTGGGGGCGGCGGTGGCGGCGTAGTATGGCCGCTGATTTGCTTCCACTTAACCCAAAAACTTGGATTTAGCGTAGCCGGATTATGTCAGCAGGAAGTCGGCTCGGCTCACATATGGACCAGCCAGCAAACGTTCTACGACCGAGTCTGCTTCCCAAACTAAGCGAAGCTAAACTAAGCTAGGCTGTAAGCTATCCAAGTTTTTTTGAGCAAATGAGCGTCTCATATTCACTCATGTAAGGATCCATTTTACGTTGACCCTCTTATCCCGGACTAGACGAAAGAACTAGGAAAGATGATACTGCGGGAACGCTAAAGGATTGATAGTAATAGTAACAAATCCAATAGAACTAAGTTAATATAGCTATATATCTAGCGAAATATAACTAGTCAATATCGATAGAACTTGTGAAGATTGATACGAGTAAAATGTTTCAAACTAGTAAAGTTACCTATATAGATAAAGAAAGTTGGTAAATGTCGGTTGACCTAGTAAAGATAGAACAAATGTAGGTAAGCAAAACAAGTACAAGGAGTCCTCGAGTTAAGGCACACTCGACCTAAGACGTTTCGACTTTACAATGGTTACGCCCAGTCCGCCATTTTGGACCCATCCACCATTTTAGCTCCTCCTCCGCCCTATAGCCTGCAGTGTTTTACCCTTGTGTGTTTTCCGCTAGCCCTTAGCTAATGCTAGCGCTTGTGCCCTTGTGGGAGTATCTTTATTTGTTTTTTTTGCCCTCTTTTTTTGCACATCCTGGCGCCAAAGAAGAAGAAAGCTTCTATCAATGTTGTTCCAGCCAAAAGAAAAGCAATCATCATGGAAACGAAGCTAAACATCATAAAAATATCGCAGAAATGAGAGACACCGACGAACATCGGCAAAGACTTGGGCTTCAGTCAGACAGTAGGACAGCATCTTATTTACTTTTATTTTTTTAATGTGTTTTAGATTTTTCTGATGCAAATTTTGATGGAAATATTGACTTTAACGGGGCAATTCCACTTAAGTTGAAATTCGGGTTACGTCGCTAGCGTAGGAACGACACTCCGACGTAACTCAAAGACTCCCTGTATACTGTAGCTCAAACTGGTACAGATAGAACTACGCTAGAACTAGAACAGCTAGATATCCAGATAAACAGAACTAGTCAGCAAACACAGAAAGAAATATAGATCAAAATAGTAAAGATAGCTATCGAGACAAATAGAACGAGTAAATATAGATGATGCTCGTACAGTATAATTTGCACAGTATATAACTTGTTTCGAGAGATATAAAATACTATACACAGAGAAAACAATAGAACTAAACTCGTACAGAAAGATAAATAGAAGCAGCAGAACAGATTTGAACAGGAATCATTATGGGATGCAAGCAAAGAAGGGGTGCGCGTGTGTGTTTATGTGCATGCGTGCGCCTTCTTCAGTGTGTGTGTTGCCTCCCGCCCTCCAGCAGCCACAGTGCAAAGTATGAAACGAAGGCATGTCAAAATGAATGACAGGATCGCCATGGCAACGTCATCATTACGAGCCGCTCTCAAATCAGCAACAAGCGCCCTTTCGCTAATCGTACTGTACACTGTACTGACGCTACATCACGACGATGTGAGCTGCTCCCAGATCAGCCGCCAGCCCCATCATCCCCATACTGTACTATCACAAAACGCGTGTGCGCAAAATCATTATCAGAGCATCTCTATGTGCGCTGCAGCCGGGTGGGCTCGATGAGGATGGGTGGGGGGGTCTCGCAAGGGTGCGCGTGTGTGCGTGTACCTGCAGCGGGGCCGCCATGAGCGTCCAACAGATCCACACTGGCCGCATGTCGAGCTCGTTTCTCGGGATCCTGCGTCCCTCCAGCCGCCCGCCTCGCTTGTACTGTGAGCCCTCTGCGCTCAGCTGACGAGCCAGACCCCCACCGCCTCCTCTTTCTCCTCTTCTTCCTCCTCCTCCTCCTCTCCTCCATACCCCGCCTTATAACGTCTCTCTGGCGCCCCCTACCGCTCAACACACTCATGGCGGGCATGCTGTCACAGCTAGTGCACTTTTTTTCATCCCAGGGGAATTGAACAGGGTACATTGAGTGGCATTATGTTTTGTAGTCATTTTAAGTTGTAAATATTGTTTATTAAAAAAATGTAGGTAATCTAGCAGAGAAGTAACGACAAAGCAGAGATGAACAAGCAACTTTAATTTGACCATAATATTGAGATTTGCGTTTACAAATCATGTTTCAGTCGTGTAAACTGGACTGACACTGGTAGATGTTTGTCTTTAAACGTCACCTTTACTCATCTTTAACCTTTTACTGTTTACCCTTGCAAGAAAAAAAAATAATTCTTTAGCCTTTGAAAATTAAAAATATTCACGTTTGACACCACACTCTAACACATTGCTGTAAAAATACGGGAAATTTTCAACAGTAGTGCACCGTTTTTTATTAATACAGTTGAATACTGTAAATTCTGACGTAATGGAGGAACAAATACAGAAAGCTGCTATAAAATAGTACGATACAAAGCCGTTCCCTTTCTTTTTCTTTTTTTCTTTTTTTACAGTAAGGCACTGCAATTGTACGGATGAGTATTTTATTTTTCATTCAACTAGGACCCTTGCAATTTTCTACTCCTCTGGAAAAAATTCACAGACATATAGTCAACAGAACTAGTAGTACAGAAAGGTACAATTATAGGAATAAATATAGATCTCAACTAGGTAAACAGCTTTTCTGTATATTGTCAAGTCATCTTTATTTATAGAGCGCGTTAAAACAGCCTTAGCTGTCTCAAAGCGCTTTACAGAAACACAACAAAACATAAAAAGATTGTGTCACATTCTGTGCCATTGTGGCAAACGGTAGTATACTGAAGCACATTGCGGCGCATTTGATCACATTGTAGCACAATGCAGCCCTTTGACGCACATGGTAACAGATTGTAGCGCAATGTAGCTTGTTGTTAATAAATGTGAGCGTGAATGCATGCTTCCTGTACACAAATGCAAATCGATACTTTTTATATAAAGATTGCACGCGCGCACACGGGCGCGGAGTTGAAGCGCAGAGGCGGATGAAATGTAAAAAGTTTTCTGTAAAGATCACAGAGGTGAAGGAGACGGTTTCATGGGAACTTGAAAAGAAAGAAAAACAAACCAAAAAAAAATGCTATAACAAGCTTTGGAAAATGAGCGGCACTACAGCAGAGCTGAATTAGCCAGGGGTGAAAGGTCGTATCGGTAGCTACATTCCAGATACTTTTTTTGAAAAGTTTGGCCCTGCAACAGACTATTTCTATTTATATCACGTCCGGTGCATGTTTTAATCCAAACTATCAGTTTTTATCTGTCAATATGACCAGTGCTTGACATCTTTTTAAATGTGTTTTAAACAGTTAAATTGCTACAAGTGCACTTTTCAAAGCAGACGTGCGGATGTGGGGGGGGGAAAGCTGCGGGAGGAAAAAAAAAAAAAAAAAAAGATGAAATAAAATGTCGGATTTGGGACGCGGCGACGAAACACAAAGAACGGCTTTGAAAGTGTGACGAGAGGAGGAAGAGGAGGAGGAAGACGATGATGGTGATGCTGAGATTTGGCTCACATGAACGCTAGATGGGGATTTGGACGGAATGAAAAGAAAAAAATTGGCCCACTGCATCAATAAGGATATGAAAAGGTGTGTGTGTGTGTGCGTGTGTAATGTGTTAGTGTTTGTGCAAACTCCTCATCTTCTTGCTTTTTCCGCCACGTGTCCATCCATTCCTCCTCCTTATCGTCTTTTCCATTCTTCTTCCTCTCTCTCGTTCTCTCTCTTAAGTAATCTTTTCTCTCCCAGATTGTTGTGTTTGCCCGCAGGCGTTTTCCCTCTTCATCTGTTTGCTCCCTCGACGCGTTCTTCCCCGCTCGCTCCTCACACAAACTCGCAAACATGCCACATACAGTTAGTGGACAAATCTTTAGGTACACCCACACCAAAGGTTCACCAAGTAGTGGTCTGTAAAGGACAAGTAACATTGCTGTTGTACTGAGAAGTGAGACCATTTTATGTACACTTACTTTATCTGTATACTGCCCCCAAGTGGCCAAGGTGTGAACACCAGAAGGAGCAACACAATGTCAATTGAAAGGAAGCAAAAAAACGTGCATTCTGTTTAATGATGTCATCCTATCGTGCATCACTAGTGCGCAGCAACGTTTTGTACGTTTTGCACGGCGCCGGCATAGCTCATCAAATGCTACGTCACGCGTGCGTGAATTGTTTCATCTCGTGTGCCAGCATGCGTGGCTTCCTCCTTTACTGGGTCTTCATGTCTGATGCTCGGGTTTGTGCGCCGCTCGCTCGTCTGTCTCCTTGATTACTCTGTGCTCTCCTCACCGCTCACCGCTGTCAACTCCAATTAGACCACAATGCCAGCCTAGTGTGTGTGTGCGCGTGTGCATTGTGTGTGTGTGTGTGTGTGTGTGTGTGCGTGGGAACGGAGGATCCTTGAGGCAGCAGAGTTTTGTAACATCGTGTTTTTTTCTTTTTTATGACACAAAATTGGCTCCAAACGTACACAGATACAGGCACAATTATTTACAGTTATAATTGTTTACAAACATACGATTGCTCAAAAATTGTATGCAAAACAGTTTACAAACCACGCCCACGGCCATGTTAAGAATCTGGTTAAGAAATACAACAAGACTACGGTAGTCAAAAACCAGGTCAAGAAACATGACAAGAACCAGTACAGAAACAAGAACCCAGGCAAGGAGCAAATCTAGAATCCAGTTAGAACCGCAAGAATCAGTGAAGAACAAAATTAAGGATGAAATCGAAACCTATGCCAAGAACCAAATCAACAACTAGGTCCATAACCATGGCATGAACCAATCAAAAACCAAGTCAAGAAACAAGATAAGAACAAAGTACCAAGTCCAAAACCAGGTCAAGAACCAATGGCAAGAACCAGTCAATAAACAATTTGAGAACCAAGTGAAGAAATAAGTTAAAAACAAAGTCAAGCAGTAGTCAAGAACCCTGGCGAGTACCCCGTGAAGAAGAGAATCTAGACTCAAGTCAAGAACCACATGAAGAACCAGTCAAGAACAAGGCCAACAGTCAAGCATCAGTCAGAATCCAAGTCAAGAAGCAAGTCACAACCCAAGTCAACAACCAGTCCAGACCAGAATCAAGAACCCGTCAAGAAGCTAATGAACCAAGTGAAGAACCACAATTAAGAACCAATTAAGAACAAAGTGAAAAATGAAGTCAAGAACTATGTTGAGAAGCAGTCACGAAACAAAGAACCAAGGCAACATCCCATCAAATACTAAAACAACAATTGCAAGAACCCAGTCAAGAAGTAAATGTAGAACTAAGTCAAGAATTACCTTAATAACCACTCCAGAATAGAGTTAAGAACTAAGTCAACAACCAAGTAAATAACAAGCCGAGGACCAAGTCAAGAAAAAGCTAGAAATAAAATCAAGAACTACTGCATGAACCAAAACTAGGACCACGTTAAGAACCTAGTTAACAACAGTGTCAACAACCAGGTCAATAAACCATGACAAGAACCAGGATGTTCTCTGAAACGATCAAGCTGATCAATGAAATGTGATCATGATCACCATGTTTCACGTGCCAGCGCACGCACGTGTGTTGTGGTGCAGCAAAGTGGGCCAGCTTGACACCCCCCCGACATCAAATAAAAAAGAATACATCTGCAAAAGTTGGGGGCGAAAAAGATGTGAAATCGAAGGCGCTTACTTATTCAGAGCCGACTGACTATGTGGGACGTCAAAGTGGGACACGTTCCTCTTTCATCATTCAGCACCAAACTGCACTGTAAAGTAGAAGATGTCATATATATTTTTTTTCCACAAAAAAAAAACATTTCTACCTGAGGAGATGGGGTGGAAGCGTTTACGAGACATTTGATTGGGTACACCTTCAGCACCGGGGACAAATCCGTTGGTCCATTGGTCCCCGAATTCCTGCCTAGATAATGGATGTTGTACGACGTTTATTATTTCCTTGCCACCTTGAACACATCATTAGGCGACTGACTGACTGAACGCACTGTGTAGCTGACAAACTGGCTGGCTGATTATTTAGCGTACTGACTAAACGACAAGCTAACTTATGAACTGACGGGCTAATTAGCTAACTGATTGAACGACTGACTGACAAACGATCAGACTGGCTCATTAACCACCTGGCTGCTCCCAGTCATCTAAAAACAGTATCCCGACTTGCTGATGCAATACTTGATTCACTGACTGATTAACCAAAAATGTACCAAATGGCTGACTGACTAATTAACTGACTGACCGACTTCACTTGGTGATGCAGGTTGAACACTTTCGGAAGCGGTTGCCCGGCGGCCATCCGGCAAGTGAAGCAGATGGAACTGGGAGGGGGGAGGGCGACGATGTCGTGTTTGTAGTGCCGTTAGTCACCGTGACGACTTTGCCCTCCCGAGTGCGGCGGCCATCTTTCATCACCCCTCCCAACCTCTCCCGTCTCATCCATCACAGCCGCCAGCCAGCCTGCAAAATTAACGACTGCGCGTGAATCAAAGTTTTCCTGCAGGAGATCACATTTGCACATAAAACAACATCTCTCGCATGGAAAGTTTTTTTTTCCTCCATCTGTCATAGGAGATATTGTTGAAGCCCACTCACATCCATCCAGACCCTCCATCTTGGAATACAGTGAACTCTCACCAAACAGCCATACGCAAAATGGCTTCCTTTATTAGTCAACACTTTTATTGATGCTTCTACAGAGGAAACGGGCAAATCAGCAACGGTTTCCCGTATGATTGCAAGCGTTTGGGGCGGCAGCGGGAACGAAGAGACTGAAGGAAACGGAGTGTGTGGGCGCCAGGCAGCAGATTGAAGCCCGCGCGCACGCGCCGGCACGTCTCATAATTAAAAGACGCCAGCTGCCAAGTCGTCAGCGACTGGCGTCGCTTCTGCTTCCGCTTCCCAATCCGGCCCTTCATCTTCCCCGGCACGATCACCTCGGCAATCGCAAGCTTGTGTGACGGGATGATTGGAATGGTCTGCTGGACAATTGGCAAATATCAACCGGGTGGGATAATATGAGCTGGACGGGTATGAATTTGGTGGTCATGAACTTGACAGGTGTTAAGTAGGCGGGTATGAACTTGGTCGGGTATGACTTGGAAAAGGAGCCGGCATCCACGAGGATGCGACAGATGTTAGCGGCACCATTGAGGGACACCAGGATCTATTTTTACGCACTGTGAAGAGGAAGAATGCACTCAAAGTTAAAGATTGATTAACGAACGCTGAGTGGAACCCAGAAGTACTGAGCAGGATGAAGTTGTTAACGTCAAAGTGACACAAACGACAAATGACGGCTGCGCACGGAGGCGGCACCAAAGGTGTTGGAAAGTTGACTGTGGCACCGGTGACCTGTAGATGGCGCTAATGCGCACTTCACAGGCAATGACCAAAGGCTGAAAAAAAAAAAAAACTTTTCAACCTGCACCTTTTTGTGGAGCTGGACCAAAATGTCAAGTGGCTGAACTTGTTCAATCAGGGAATCTGTTCTGATGTCGTATTTGCATAATTGACTTACCAAATAATTGACTGAAAAACTATCTGACTTAATGCTGCACTTGTAAATGACTAACCAACTAAACAAGTAACCGACTGACTGACTAAATAAACATCTAACTAAACTAACTGACCCAAATGACTAGCTGAATAACTTAAAAACAAACAAACGTGTAAACCAGAATTTTCTTTTTACATTAAGTCTTAATTTTCCTAAATGAAGTAAAGCCACAGAGTGTAATCTTTAGCGCCATCTAGTGATAACTAATAATTGACTAAAAATTCAAAAACTCACTATTGATTTCAAGAATATACAAAAATAATGTTCTATCACATCAGCGTACATTATTTAAAATATAATCATAGGTCTTGTAACCACTAATTATATGGCTTGTAGTCTCACCTTACAAGATGATGACATGTTTTGCCGCCAACTTGCTGCTACGGATGCCCAAAAGACAACTTTGCGAATGTAGTTAGCCCTGGTGGAGATGTACCAGATGGATATTGCGGAGAACTCACTTGAGTGAACCATATCAATCTGGCTATAATGCCAGGTTACTTTTTTGGGGGAGGGGGGGATAAATATATTGTTTTCCCTGTCAAATTACAAATTATGCTTGCAAAAAAAAAATTACAAATCAATCTATGAATGGGCTACTTTTGGTACAAGTTGCACGTATGTACGGTAATTGTGTTCATAAAACACATTCCGTTGGAAGGCGATGCCAGTTTTGCTTGTCGGCCGTTCGGAGTGACAGCAGAGTGACACGCGTTGTGAAGTCGACGTGAAAAGCTGCTTTGTGCTTTTTGATGCCGCTCGACAGCTTCTGCTTTCATATGCTAATGCTGAGCAGAAATGACTCACTGCAAGGACGCAGGGAAAAAAAGTCGTTTTCGAGAGAGAAAAATCACATTGGAAGTGTAAATAAATAATAATAAAAACTACTTCTAGGAAGAGCTGCAAATGGGGTGACAGGATAATGCTGTTTAATTTTTTTTACATTCTATTGAATTCAGTCATTGCAGTATCTTCATAAAATACAATATTAAGTACAAATTGCCTGATTAAAAAAAAAAAAAAAGATAGGATTCCAAATTTTTTGTTGGTGTTTTTTAGGGTGCTGGAACAGATTAATGACGTTTCCATTCGTTTCAGAGGGGAATCATGATTTGTTATACAGGCTGCGAGTTACAAGCGTGGTCACTAAACTCAAACTCATATCTCAAGGCACCACTTTTGGTTCAGTATTTTTTTTTTCAACTGTAAAAAAATACTTAGGCCATTATTTTTTAAAAGATTATATTTTTAATTTGCAACATTTATGTGGCTACCAAGGAGCTGCTGTTTTGACAAAAATTGCGACAAAAATTAGCTAACGCTTTCAAGTCCGTGAAGACTAATATACTTTTGGACAAAAAGTCACATTTTTGTCAAGAAAAAAAACTTTAGAATCCAGAAGAGAATAAAGTCGGATTTTCTAGATAAAAAAAAATAATAATAAGATGAAAAGTTTTTTTCAAGGCTATATTTTCTCTAGTCACACTTTCATTTGCTAACGCAACGAGTACAAAGCGGCGTTCAAAGGAGCTCAGCAGTGAAGTCGATGAATGACTGTTAATTCCACTTAGCATCATTTTTTTTTTTTTTTCTCTCTCCCAGAGGGAGGCAAATATCAAACGTCGTCGTGTCATCGACATGACACCTCAAAGCGGCAAACAATCACGCACGTCGCTACTCTTACAAGTGCGTGTGCGCTTTGCCTCCTTCAATATTTGCGCGGCTAAGCGGCAGCGAGCTGACAGGCCCCACGCAAGCGCCGACATCCTTCTGCTGTCAAGAAACACGCCGGCTGAGCTCGCGCGCCGGCTTTTCACGCAGCTCGTCTGCTCGACTTCGAAAGCGCACGCGCACAAACGCGTATGTTCAGGCAACAATTTGCTGAGCGTTGTGCGGAATTTTTCCTAGTTTCTCTGAGTCCTGGATTTGGATTTTGGCCTGTTTTACTGCCATTTTGTTGCTTTTTGTCAGTTGTGGACTGACAAAGGGCTTTAGTTGAAGGGCTACATAAACAATCTTGACTTGACTTGATTGTGTGATGCTTTGGCTTGAGGCCCTCACACTTCTACCACATGTTCTGCCCCATTTTCTGTGTGAAAGGTACAGATAAGGAAATGGCGAGTTGAGGTCAACCAGAAAATTTGTTGCGAGCAAAGGGAAGTGCCAGTGTCAGACAAGTATTTCTCTGTCATCATCTAATGTAGTTGTGTAATTGCAGGAGATAACGTTTTAAGACCCTTTCACACAGCTATAATAAGCACAGGAGTGGAAAGTTTTAACACCCACTCGACAGAACTGCGAGGAGAGGTTGTCACGCGAGCGGCGCGGCGGATGCGGCGGCACGACTGGCCTCTTCATCCATATTGATGGCGGAGGCGTTCAGTGTCACCGGAGACTGCGTTTCCGTCCGCTTCCGCTAATAGCGACGCCCGCGCAAAACCCCAAACCCGCCACGTTTAGGTCTCATTGATGTCCCGTCTTGCTTTTCACGGTCACCGGCAGAACATGGATCGTATTTGCCTTCGTTGACCAGTGACTTCGGGGAAAATGCAGCAGAAGGGTTTGTGTTGTTGTTTCCCAACTCTTAAAAAAATAGCAATTAGTACTTCCCTATTCGTCATTTTATAATGTTTTAGAGTCAGTGATGCAAAGATATTCATTTTTAAATAGGTATTGTATAACAAAATGACTTGAATTGGTGACTCACTAGCTGCTAGCACTAGCCATTAGCAGCTAATGAGTTCATGTCCACCTTTCTCCGCATCATCTTCACAAGTTGACTTCCCTGCTGACTGACTGACTGAGTGACCGACTGACAACTCACTGAGTAATCGGCTAAGTGATAATGACAATCGAGGTGATATACTCCTAACTGACCGACTGAGCAACTGACTGACCGTCGCGTTGATGTTTTTGTCCCTTTCGCTTTTTATGGACACTGGCAGAACTTTTTATTTTTCCTCGAGGAACTTTGGCTCTTACCCGCCGAGTGCTTCTCAGCTGCACTGAAGCTGGAAATCAACTTTCCCAATTACATTGGCGAGATAGAACTTCTCCCAACGCTTGCTACGCATCGACTGACTTCTCTGTCGGTACTTTTTTCTGTCCAGCTGTCTACAAGCCTATCGAGTAGGAGCAACTCAAACCGTGTTAATTATTCATTTGCATAGTTGGTTGTTGAAATGGTTAATTGGTTCATTAGTTGTTTTTTAAATTGGGTAACTGGTTTGTAGGTAATTTGGTTAGTTGGTTAGCAGTTGGGTGAGTGAGTATTGAGTTAAAGATGACTTGACTTAATTGGTTGATTTAGTGCATTGGTGTCCAAACGATGGCCCGGGGGCCATTTGCGGCCCTCCGTCCATTTTTCAGTGGCCCGCGACATATGCTAAAAATGGCATTTGACCCAGTTCAAATAAAATAAACAAAATAGAAATGCTTGGAGATGGTCAAAGTAAGAAGGGAGGGTATCGAAAAACAGGTGCCGTTTAAGGTTATTTTAGTTAACTAAAACGAATGAAAAAACTAAAATTCAATAAACAATATTTTTACCGAAGTAAAATGAAAATGCTTTTTAAAAAATGAAAACTAACTGAATGTTTACAAAACTAACTGAAACGAAAAAGTTTGGACACCCCTGATTCAGTGTGTACGTATGTACAGTCTTCCCTCGCTATAACGCAGTTCACTTTTCGCGGTCTCGCTGTATCGCGGATTTTTTTTTAAGTGCAATTTTGCATATTTTTTTACAGTAATATACCCATTTTATAAAATTTATGAAGGTTTGAACATTGTCAATGTTTGAACAAGAGAGAAATGTGAGAACATGTAAATGCCTCAATGAGAAAAGTGTATACATTGTGCGGTCGGGGATTTTAGAGCCTTAAAACATTTATAAGAGTTGTAAAACAAAGTTAACTACTTCGCGGATTTCATTTATTGCGGGTATTTTTTGGAACCTAACCCCAGCGGAAAACGAGGGAACACTCTAGTCGGTTGTTTAACTGGTGAAATGGTTAGTTTGTGAGTTGCACGTGCAAAGCCACCTGCGCCATGCCTCATTTGCACACTCCAAGCTTTTTATAGACAATTGCACCTTCAAGTGAGCCTCTCGCGTGTTTTTTTTTTTTTTTTTTTTTTTTTTTCCCCCCCAATCCCCTGTGGCGGTCTCGTGGCGAGAGGCGCGGGATGTCGGGGATCAGAGGGAGAGCCGGGCTGTCGGCGGTAATTGATGCGTTTGAGGAAATTCCGCTACACTCGACCCCGCGGGGACGCCGAAAGGCAGGCAGGAACGCTAAATAGCGAGACGCTCAGCGAAAGGCTGTTTCTGTTGTTGACTCTTTCGTCAGCTGACATGCACAGAAATGCAATCGGTTTGTGCACCTTAAAAATTCAACTCTCACTTCCGTACTATATAGCAAGTGAAACATAAACAGTATGTGTGGATGCATTTATTACCAGCTGAAGTAAACATTAACTCAACTAGGGGTGCACCGATCACAATTTTCTGGCCGATCCTCGATCTTTTAAAAAGTCTGATCCCCGATTATTGCCGATACCGATTTTTTTGAATTACAAGCAGCATATACCTTCAGTGTTCCAATCTTGTTTTATAGGAAAACACTGAACAATATCGGCGAAATAAAATTTAATTGCACGTGAAGTGGTTCTCTCAAATAAAAATTAAAATCCTATGAATCATCTCAGCAGAAGAGGACAGTGGCTGACTTTTTCAGACCTCTGAGGAGGGAGATGAGATTGGTGGAAAAGATCGGCCGATCACCGATCTTCCAAAATTAACTCTTTTTACTGCCACACGTTATCAAAACGTTATCATTCACATCATCCTTGAAAACATTCTATTTCATCAGATTTCGTCACGTTTCATTGTAATTTGGCAGCCCATTGAAGAGATGCAATGCTGCCATCTGGTGACCATAGTTAGTGAGTGTTTTTGATTCTACAACCCATTGACCAGGCAGCGCTGCACTTAGATGTTGCACTGCCCATTGATGAAAAAACAAAACAAAAAAAAAACATAGTTGACGTCATTTAACGTTTACGGCGGCGTACATTGTGATTTTATTAATTGTAATTAATCGTTTTTGATGGTCAAAGAATTAAGGAAATCGGGGCCGATAAATCGGTGCACCCCTAAACTCAACTGAAACAAATTTAGAGCTTCGGGGTACATCATTTCTCTCGTATTATTGTGAAAAGTGCCATATTGGTTGGTTGGGTTTGTTGTCTAACTAGTTGGTTTGCTGCTTAGTTAGTTGGTTGGTTGTTGAGTTATTTGGTTTTTGTCGTTTGCATAGTATGTTAGCCAATTTTTGTAGTTGGCTATTGTCATTTTCATGGTTTTGATCAGGCTGTTGGTTGACTGGCTGCTTTGTTGTTGTTGTTGTTGTTAGTTTGACCAATAGTTTGCAAGATGGCAAGTTGGTCAGTTTGTTGGTTGGTCAAGTAATTATTAGGGTAACTTGTAAGTTAGTTACTAGTTGACTGACTAAAGATAGTCAAGTCCTTAGTAGTTGGTTGACTGACTTGCAGTTTGGTTAGCTTGCTGGTATGGTTAGTTGTTTAGTTGTTTTGTCAGTTATTTGGTTGGCTACAGGTTTGTTATGTTAATTTGCGGTTTAGTTGACTGTTTTTTGATTGAATGATAACGTTTCTTGGGTAATTCAATGGCTAGTTGGCTCATTAACTGGATGGATAGTTTAGTTCTTCTGATTTCAATTTGTTGGTTAATTGGATAGTTAACTAGTTAGTCAGTCAGTCAGTGGTGTCTACTTGCAAGGAATCCTTTAAAACGTTGCCAACGGAATGCCGGTAAGAATAAATGGGAGCTAAAATGGTTTCTTATCACATCTCATCATCACCGTCTTATCACCTCCGCTGTGTGAACATGTTTTCTCTCTTTTTTTTTTTTTTTTTTTTTTTTTTTTTTTTTATAACAGCCCACGTGCTGCGTTATGGTGACGTGCTGATAAAGCGTCGCGCGTGCACGAAGTTCACGGCACACGCTAACACCACTTTTTCCGCTGACTGACAATCATTTTGAAACTGGAGATTCAGCATGCAGGTTGCCATAGCGACAAACTCAAAGTGAGATGTAATTAAAGACAAAAAAACTCCAGCGTCAAACTTTCTCGGCGGCTAAATTTAGGCTGTAGGGACTCAAATGAGAACATCTTCTGAAGATTTTCTGATTTTCAGGAACATGCTACCTGGAAGTTTCACTGGAGGTGTGAGGGTCTTCAGTTACCATGGAGACCAGTGTTAGTGTTTAACTCATTCACTCCCAGCCAGTTTCACAGAAGCAATCCCGTTCGCTCCCGGCTGTTTTACTGGATTTTGACTGATGTTGAAAAGCCCACAAATATTGTGTTCTATTGCTATAAAAGCATGGAACCTATCAAAGGAAAGTTTAAAGTTTCTTCTTTGATCAGGAAAAATAAGCATGTTTCTATCTGTTTCCGTTTTGCAGCAATTAGCATTAGAAGAGCGCTAAGTGTCATCAGTTTTCACAAATCTATTCAAAATTGTAAGTAATTGAGCTTTTTTTCTAGATGGCCCTGGTTGATCTCCTTTGCTCTGCTGCCACCTGTTGGCCGTTTGTGTAATAACTACCATTTCTGCAACCGTTTTTTGCAGTTATGAGGCTGCATCAAAGCCTTCTGTATGCTCTAGAATAAAAAAAAACAAAAAAAACGTATAAATACGTCTTTGGGACACTTAAAACATAAAAAAAAACGTATTTACACGTTATTGGCAGCAAATGGGTTAAGGGACAGGATAGGAGTTAACGTTACCATATGAATATTGAGGTGATAGGGTACATTTACTATCCTGGTATAAAGACTAATCCTGACGTGAAATCTCAATTTGAAACCCTGAATACAAATTGGAACCCTAGTTTCAAACCCTAGATCTAGTTTGAATCATTTGAAAATCTAATCCTTGTTTAAAAAACCAATTTTATTAATCATGACACATCACTAAACTCGTGTGTCGTGTGTGTGTGTGTGTGTGTGTGTGTGCTACCTGGCTGTGACTCAGGATAGACTTGAAGCTCATTAAAAGTTTGTTCCTCTGGAGGAGACTTGACTTGTACGTTTGCTTGGAGTTCTGCAAGAAGGATGATGATGATGATGAAGAAAAAGATGATAATGACAACCCATTTAGTCTTTTCATGCTGATAATCGCGGCTAACTGCCTGCACTTGTTTGACTGAAGGCATGCCGGCGTGATGCGGTAATGAGCGCGCGTGCGTACAGTCAGGTCGCCATGGCAACGCAGCTCCCCCGCGGTCAAATGAGTCAAATGTTGACGGAGGTCCAAAATCTTGACAAGCACACTATACCATATGTTTACAGTAATACATAGAATACGAGCAAGACAAGGATGATGATGATGATGATTTTATATGAAATTAACCGTAATTTGAAACCCCAACAGTAGTTTGACAGCTATAATTTGAAACCTTAGCCCTGTTTTGAAGTCCTCATTCAAAACATACAGCATAGTTATTAAGCTTTTATTCATACCTGGATTTAATATTATTTATGACATCATTATGATTTCTTAGATTCAGGATTAAAAATGTTGACAAGTTGAATAATCCTTCATTTAAACCTATCGTGAGCCTGTCTTGAAATCCTGATTTGAAATCCTGACCTAAATCAGGCTTAAAACCAAAAATGTGTGACCAGGCTTGAAACAGTTTCTTTGTGTCCAAGTATTCATAATGTGTTGGTTGGGATTTGTCACCATGATAAAAAAATATTAACCCAAATCATTTTTTCCCAATACTTTTTTGTTTCAAGTGGCGCCATGTGACCCAGCAATTTTTTTATTTTTTTTATTTTATTTTTTTTTTAATGTTGCGTGTTTGAGGACGGCGCTTTAATGAATAATTGAGAGCACGTTCTCTTGTCAGCGCGTCACAGGGCATCTTTGATTCAAACACTCCGGGACATCCCGTTCCTCCTAACATCCTCACACCCTCCCGCCGTCACTTCGGCTTTTGATTAAAAAAAAAAAAAAAAAAAAATCGAGAAAAATCTCTCTGCGGTGATGATGAGAGCAGGAACACTTCATCAGGAAGACACCGTCAGGATCAAATCAGGACACTTGTGCTGAGAAGGAGCTTCATTAACAAGACACCACCACAACAGCAGCAAATACCTCATAACGACCAGCAGAATCTACGACCGCTACATTAACAATAATCAACACATTACAAAAACTACAAAAATAACCGCACCAGAAACTACAACAATCGACAAAAAACAAAAACTCTGCCTGCACCACCTACGACAGAAAACCTTGTTTTGTTTTCCTTAACCCACTTTTTAAACCCTAATATGAACCCCAAATCAAGTTCTAGTATGGGCCCAATAATCGAGTTTTAAAATGTTACTTGCAACTCTCACTTGAACTGTGAATAAAATGTGAGTCTTCAAACGCTAGCCTAGTTTGACATCCTAATCGGAAATAATTTTAATCCGAAGACACAATGTAAACACTACTTTGAACCACTAATCCAGGTTTAAAACACTAATCTGGAACCGTGACTGTAGTTTGAAACGGTAAACCTGTTTTAAAGCCCTAATTCGAAAGCTCAAATTTCCATCCATCCATTCATTCTCTCAATCACTTCTTCGCTCGTCTTCACATTCAAAACCATCGCTGAGTGGGAGGTGAGATCAGGCGAATGCACCGCTACACCAGTGGACAAACCCAAATTGGAACCAGTCATCATATTTTATCGTCAAAGTATCATTTAGCATGTAATAACAAGTACGACTTTTATGTGTTGAACATTACATGAGGAACGAGGCTGCGATCCGGCGGTTAGCTTAGCGTGCTATCGCTAACCGACATTAAAGCTGATTTGTTGCAAACGGCTCCCGTTAGCCTTGGTCTGAATATTAGCATGGCACTGAATTATGAATTGCTGCTTGTATATTTTAAAAAGGAAACGTTGATCGGCGTTGCACGCCCTCTGGTGGCCGAGTCTCACGGGAGCGACGTTAAAAAATCCATGAAAACTCGTTCGCGCGACACAGATCTCAAATCCTGTTTTACGATGAATTATGCAAACCTTTGCATTTATTATTTGGGTGGAGTGGGGGTGGGGGGGTGGGGGGGGGGGGGGGGGTGAACTAATCTGTACCGCCAACCCAGGCTCGAAACGCTAATTTGAAAGCCTTAACCAGGCTTGAATCCTTGTATGAACACTAAAGCAGGGATTTGATTCACAGCGGTGGAGAATCACATTCAGATTTTGATTCTGAACTGCCTTGAGATAAGAATAAGAAAAGCTGTTTCGGACCTGCAACAAAAAACAAAACAAAAATACTTTTCAATAAAAAAAAAAAGCAACCTACCATATTGTGTTTGATAAAACAACAGTAAGTAAAAGCACAATTTAATGAAATGCTTCAAAAGAATGGACATTGTTCTGCTCCTTCGGACTCTTACTTTTCATTTCTGTCTTATTGTTATCACGTACACTACAGTAAGGATTTAAAAAGTGTAAGAATCACATTCTGATTCTTTAATCTAGCGGAGGGGTCACCAACATGGTGCCCGTGGGGCACTAAGGTAGCCCCCCAAGGATGACATGGGTAGCCCACAGGATCTTCTCCAGATCCTGCGTGAATACTCATCATGGAGAATGTGAGCGTCAGATTGTATTGTTATCCATCATTTCATCATCACAAGAGGGGCACGCGACTTTTCGTGGCCCGGATGTGCGTGACAAGTTATTGGTCGTTTTCTTTCATCTTTGATCTTGTGCGCTCGTGTTTCATTTTCCACAGGAAGCCGTGGAGCAAATTCGGCTTCCTCCCAGACAAAACCCAAAACACACAAACACAAAACAAGACAAGCCAAGCATTTTGCTTGGGTTTCCTCTTTCCGCCGCTGATGTGTTGCGTAGTAAACAAGAGGCCTTAATGAAATCTTTCATCAGCAGCTGACTGGCCGCTGGGGACCGCCGCCGTCTAATGCGCCAATTCATTATGAAAATGACTTACGAGACGCCCGTTCCAGGCGGCGGCAGACATTATTACGCGCCCGCGCTGATTGCATTATGGCAGCGGAATAACGGAGATGTCGCAGCTCAGTGGAGGGATGTCGCCCGTAATGACACAACACAAGAAAACATTCGCGAGTGACGCGTCAAACACTTTCATTGGCTTTATCGCGCTCCATCTTACGCAAATGATCCATCCGTCCATCTTCTTGAGCGCTTATTCCTCACAAGGGGTGCTGGAGCCTATCTCAGCTGGCTTTGGGCAGTAGGCGGGGTACACCCTGGACCGGTTGCCAGCCAATCGCAGGGCACACAGAGACGAACAACCATCCAAACGCACAAGCACACCTAAGGGACAATTCGGAGCACCCAATTAACCTGCCACGCATGTCTTTGGAATGTGGGAGGAGACCGGAGTAGCCGGAGAAAACCCACGCAGGCACGGGGAGAACATGCAAACTCCACCCAGGAAGGCCGGAGCCTGTCCTCAGAACTGGGAGGCGGACGTGCTAAAAATCAGTCAAAATCCAGTAAAACAGCCGGCAGCGAAAATGGCTGGGAGTGAATGAGTTAATTATGTTATTAGGTATTTAGAAAATACTACTTTAGTTTAATCAATACATGTCTAAATTATATATTTTTTTCTGAATATATCCATCCATGTCTTTTCTTTACCCGCTCATCCCCACGAGAGCAAATGAGTTAAATGCTCTTGCGCGTGTCCCATTTTCTTTCTCTCAGCGTCGTTCTGGCTCCAAAAAAAGCGATAAAGGCGCATCACAAAGAACTCAAAAGTTTTGTTTTTTCTGGCACACGCTATAAAAGAGTGAGTTGAGACGCGCGCCCAGACTAAATGCATTACTGGCCTCATAAAGTCAAACGAGAGACTTCCAAGCAGAGTTCACTGAGAAGATTTAACAGGAGGTGATGGAGGGGAAAACGTTCCAGAAATTTCAAAAGTGTGACGTGAAGTAAAAGTCTCAAGTCAAGAGCCGCATTTGGTATGTTTGGGATTTGATGGCGCAACATCAATGGCAACGTTCATGCCAGTGAAAAACCACATCACAGAAATCCGGAAACGTGCTGCATTCAAGGAACATGTGAAATATTTAGTGGTTTGAAATATTTAGCGATTTTACAAAGTATGGACCGATCTGTGCTGCATGAAAATTGGTGTGTATGTGTGTCACTGTCACGATATGACCCACTCCTCGATCTTTAATCTGTATTAGGGATTTACATGATCAAAAGTCCGGTAATATTTGTTGCAATCATTTAGCTGTTTTTGAGCTGTATTTGAAATTAGCCCATTTTTATGAATTAATTTCTTCATATATATATATATAATTAAAAAAAATAATTATTGGTTTGAACTTTATGATGATAATTTTAAATGATGAAATAAAAAATTGCACTCCATTTAACAAATCCATTGTGGTCCTTGATCCCAAAGATTTGTCCACTTATCCTTGTTTGAGTGGATCTCAAAAGTCTACACACCCCTGTTTAATTGCCCTGTTTTTGTGATAGAAAAAAAAAAGAGATCCAGTCGAACGGTTGAGCTTTATTTTGGGTTAATTAGTGGCGTATTAAAAACTTGCAGGTGTTTACCAACTCTCATTTAACGTACAGTTGAATGTGATTGGTTATTTCTGAATGCAGTCACATCTACTGCACACTTTTACTGAGTTGCACCAGTTATAGGTTATATTAAATTAAGCTTGGAAAAATGTTTTGACATGATTTATCTTGGTCTCATCTTTTTTTATATATAACATAAACCTGGCTTTTCATATCCATTGTAAATTATCAATGCATGAATTATTTGGCAAGTTAGCAAATAAAAAAATTACTAAGGCTGCCAAAGGGGGAAAAAAAAAAGGTTTGCTGTTTGAGGTCAAAACAAAATACTGTACTAGTTGATCGTGATTTTCAGCCATGTTTTTTTGTTTACAGCCAGCTGGAAGTCTTTCAAGTCAGACCTAGTAAACTTCCAAGTTTTTTTTTTTATTCCCAGTTTTTCGGAGGCGGCAAATTATTTCCCAGAAGCCTCACCGACACAAACTCAGACATCCAAAAAAGTTGAGAGTGAATAACAAAACACTCCACAGAACAACAACAGCAACAGGAGCTACAAGAGATTCCGACATGTTCTCAAGCTGTAGGATCCAATTAGAGACCTGAGTCGTGTTTTGGTAGCAAACAGTTCAACCTCAAAAATTCATTCGCTAGTACGTGTTCTTGTTTTTTGGCGGAGGCCATGGTTCGCATATGCGATAACAAAAAAGTCAGTTGTTTAACTTTTAAGGGTCACCTATCTGTCTGCTATACAAAATTCAAATTTGCTGACAATCAAGACAAAATAGGAAACAGAATTTTGTTTTCAAGGACCACCTGGAAGTGGCCAAATAGATTATGTTTTTGAAGGACCAGTGACCAATCCTAAAATGGCCCCTTTAAACCAAATCTGCAGGTATGGCTTCTTAAGACTTTTTTTTTTTTTTCTGAGGTCTACTCATGACAGACGTGTACCAAATTTTGTGTTGCTAGGTGAAACTGGCTTGAGATGCTTGGAGATATTTTTTGAAACGGCATCATTTGATTGGCTTTCGTGTTAACATGCATGATCTCACTTTCCAGTTGCCGGATCTTGCAAAATAGATGTGCATTGTAATGCTCTATAGTGCCCCCAGAGGCCTGTTTATTTATTTATTTTTGACGGAAATAAATCCAATCATGACTGAGCATTGCTGTTCGACAAGTTGGCTTGTATTTTTTTTTTTCTTAAGAAAAAGGACGAAAACAAAACTAGTGTGAGAATTTAAAATGACAAGAAGTCGTCCTCAGAGAGAGCCTGCCAGAAAGTAATAAATAAATAAATAAACGAACGAATAGATGAGAGTCAGCATCTCCTGTTTGGTGTCTCGGCTTGCAGCGGGCTCATGAATATTTGATGACATCATTTTGGGGCTGTCAAGTCACATGACAAGACGCATACACGCTATTGATTAACGGCCGAGGCGCACTGATTGTCTTACGGTGTCAAAAACGCTGTCATTATTGCTTCTCCGCGTCCTTCGTTAATTATGCAGCACATAAATCATCAACTATATAAAAGCTTTTTTCAAAATTATTATTACTGAAACAAGAATGGGGTAAAATAATCATTAGGATATAAGAACATGAGTTAGGTTTATTGAAAACTTTCTTCCATATTTCACCTTTTATACATTAACATTAGCTTCCTTAACGTCTAGATACAAATTTCCCTGTTACGGAAGTAACAAATGATAATTTTCTTATAGGGAGAAACAATTGTTAAAATATTTATTTTTGAGATTTAGTTTCTATACTTTCCATCTAAATTTTCCGCTGCCTTCTTTTGCAGGCTGTCCTTTTCGAACAGCGTCTTTCTGCTGAAGTTGATAAAGCGCTAGCTCAGCTAATGCTAACAGATGGTTAGCGCATTCTATTTAAAGGTTCAGCAATCTCAAAGTTGAGATGCGGCAAAATCGGCATTAGTGCTCCAAATGCTCGAATAAGTCCGGCAGGCTAAAAAAAAAAAAAAAAAAAAAAAAAAAAACTCAGATGGCGCAGTCCAGATGAAAATAAATACTGTGCATGTTGACACTTTAATTTGAGTGCCGCCGCTCGTTGGCTGAAAGTGCTGCGTCAACATTTGTCAGGCCCGGGAGCACGAGGCGCTAACGTCTTGATGGAAGGCGCCCGATCGATAGCAATAGCCGATCGAGTTCCGCTTCGGTAACTCCGGCCTGCCGCGCGCCTGACGCTAAGCTAATTAGCAACGTAATGGAGTGAACGCTTTGCGATGCGTTTGACCGCGCTCTTGACACCAAGCTGCTGACTTTTCCGGCCACTTTTAACCGCCGCACTTCACAAACACTTCATTAGCCGGCTAATTAATCCTGTGGTTGGGGTGCAGCAGGAACAGGAACGCAGTTTAACACATCACTTTAAGAGCGTAAAAAGCTTAATATCGGAAATGACCACATGGTTGTACGGAGCACCTCTGGTGTCAGGGTCTGATTATTTTTTTTTGGCTAATCTGTACCCACAGTTTAGCAATCTGTACCCACAGTTTAAAACTGTACCCAACGTTTGAGTGGTTGCTTGACAACAGTATTAACAGCGAACGGCTGCTTCTTTTACTAAACTGTGGGTACAGATTAGTAAACTGTGGGTACAGATTAGTAAACTGTGGGTACAGATTAGTAAACTGTGGGTACAGATTAGTAAACTGTGGGTACAGATTAGTAAACTGTGGGTACAGATTAGTAAACTGTGGGTACAGATTAGTAAACTGTGGGTACAGATTGCTAAACTGTGGGTACAGTTTACTAAACTGTGGGCACAGATTATTAAATTGTGGTTACAGTTTACTAAACTGTGGGCACAGATTAGCAAAAAAAAATAAAATAAATTCAGACCCTGACACCAGAGGGGCTCCGTATGGTTGCTAGAAAAAAAGTCAATTAAATAAAGTAAAAGGTACTCGCATGTTTGCGAGGTTCCGAGCAGAATGACACGCCCAAATAAGGTCGCTTTGTTCTTGTTAGAAACGGGCACAAGCATATATGTACATGTGATGTTTGTTAATAAAGGGACAGGAACACTTACGGTTCACAGTGCAGCTAATTAGAGAGTTAAAAATAGATTACGCTAACAAATGGGGTGTCAGTGACACTCCCAGGAGGGGGTGTGTGCGCGTGCACAAAAATATTTATGCAGAACCGCATTTGATACGTGTGTTATTATGTGTCTTTATGTGTTTGTGTAGAACAATGTGTGAGCGTGTGTGTGATGTGTAGCGTTTAATGAAAGCAGCTGTTTGCTGCGACGGAACTAATTGTGCTTCCTTAAAGCGTCGCATCCGTCTTGATTTGCCTCAGTAAGCCGCCGGAAGCCGTTTGGCGGAATTAATGGAGGTGAGGCGGGCAGGGCCGCACCAACCAGCGGGAATCGCCGCCTCCATTAGCGCGACGACGGCGCAAAGACGACGGTGACATCACTGCATAGGGACAGTCTCAACTGTCGTGACTGATTCATAACGTCGACATCAGCCCGTTTCTATAGCAACGGATCGCTAACAGTATACTTTGACATCGAAGACCTGCTGCAACTGATTCCGTATCCCACCGTTGATTTAGTCCCTCCTTATCACCAACACGCACATTTGCAGAGGTGAGGCGCCAACGACTCCACAGAGGCGCTGAAATTGTGGCGGCTTTTATGATAAACAAGTCTTCATTAAAGAAGACAAAAAAAAAGAGGACGAGCGGGTTTGAAGGCACAAAAGCGCCGCGGGGATTTTCAAGGTCTTGTCTAATCCGCTGAAGATTGTTTACGGCCGGCGCTAAAAGCCTGCAGAAGACTAAGAACAAAAACGTGAAGATGAGCAAGAAGATGGACAAGAAGAGCAAAAATAAAAAGAAGAAAAACAAAATCAAAGAGAATAAAAATGGAGAACATTAACAACAAAAAATAAATAAATAATTTCTACTGGCTGTATTTATTTCTGACCAACCACTGTGGATTCAAAGAAAGTCCTTCAGCATTTTCAAGTGTTGTGGAATATTGATCAATGACAGTCATACAAACATGTAGCGAGCTGAAGCTGGGATGTGCAAAATTGGCAAACATTTGCCGCCAATTTCGAGTCAACTGTTTAAGGAAATTAATAGCAGGAGAGAAGAAGATAATAGAATGTCTGCTGCTTTTAGTGTACATTGTTCGATTGTGCTTGCCGGAGGGGGAGGAGCTAGAAGAGGTGGTGACCCGAATGTGAAGGGTCAGAGAATTTGGCCTGCCCTTGTCTTGGTTCTGGGTAGGGGGCACCAATGATTTTGTCAGCAGTCCGAACTGTCCGTTGTAGTCACATTTTGTTCTTTTTTTGTGGGAAGGCTTCAGTTACATTTGTCAACAACTGTCTTGGCTATGTCACATATGCTCAAATGCGAACATTTCAGCCTTTTTAGGAACAGAGTAACTTTAGAACGTCACCTAGAAAGTGTTGAAGTAACTCGTAACTACTCCTCCCATCAGGTGACCTCCATACTAACACGACAGTCTGGCTCCATCACCTCATCCGTCTCCACCTTCTCCCCTCCCCTCTCTCCACTTGAGCGCAGACAGGTAGGCAAGCAGTGACATCTACGGGCTGAGTGAGTATTTGCATGTGTGAGTTTTTTTTTTTTTTTTCTCTGTTGACGTCTGTGTTAGTGTATATGTATTTGGTCCATCTTATTTCAAGGTATCCGTACTCACAGATCCGTACTCAAGATGGCATTATGTATGATCAGGGACTAGGATTTAGAAATTAGAAGAATAGTAACTGTTCATTCATTTCATAGAATTTGGTGACTACTCATTACTCGACTATCGGTCTAAAAAAAAAAAAAAAAAAAAAAAAAAAAAGCAACCTAGCATGCTCTGATGCTAGTAACACATCTTCGTTCGTCACTGTCGCGACCGAAACCAACAAACAAAAAATATAGCCATGTATGCTAACTTAGCAACCTAGCATTCTCTGATGCTAGCAACGCATCTTCATTCGTTACTGTCGAGACCGAAACAAACAAAAAATATAGCCATGTATGCTAACTTAGCAGCCTGGCATGCTCTGATACTAGTAACACATCTTCGTTCGTCACTGTCACGACCGAAACAAACAAAATATATAGCCATGTATGCTAACTTAGCAGCTGAGCATTCTCCAATGCTAGCAACGCATCTTCATTCGTCACTGTCGTGACCGAAACAAACAAAAAATATAGCCATATATGCTAACTTAGCAACCTAGCATGCTCTGATGCTAGCAACACATCTTCATTCGTCACTGTCGCGACCGAAACTAACAAACAAAAAACATAGCCATGTATACTAACTTAGCAGCTTAGCATGCTATGATGCTAGCAACTTTTTTTCCATTGGTCTCTGTAGCAACTGGAGCTCAAAACAAAAACAATAATTGTCTTGTATGCTAATTTAGCAGGTAGCATGCTATGATGCTAGCAACTGTTCTTCCCTGCCTTCATTCTTTTGTTGATTGACATGCGAGACTGTCCAAACTGTGACTGAATCATGCAGGATCTAAACCCTCTCTCTGCTCTGATTGGTCGACCATATTGAACGACGGGAAGATAAAGTAACCACACAAACAATGAGCGTCTGTTCCAAACGGTCATGTCAATCAACGTGGTCTCCCACGGCAACGCTGATATTGCCTTTGTAGTCCTCTTGTACTTTCCCACCGCAAGGAGAACGCAAGCAGCGTCGAGCCATCAGAAATGATGAATATTGTAACGCAAAGATGTTAAAGGTAACGTGCGAACGTGTCAGCTCACGCCGTTGGAAATATTTGTGTGCATGGGCGGAATCAAGCATGAATGTTTGCGTTGGACTTTAATGCATGAGGGACTCTTAAAAAGCTCGTAACACACCCAAGGTGTGCTGGACTTCTGACTTCTTGATTGATTGATTTACACTAAGGTGCCTTTCTCACCAGTACAACCAGTTTTTGAGACCTTTGAGGTCTCCAGTGGTTGACTGAGATATGTGCAAATATTCAACAGCTAACTTGATGAAGCAATCAGTCAACCCAATGTAAATGAGAATGTCCCAATGAGAGAAGACTGGATGGGTGCCATCGCCTCATGAACGGCGTCCTTCCTTAAATGCAGCGCTCCCTGAGCCAAAAGCTACCACAATAAAACCAGCAATTGTCTGAACTGCTGACGGAACGTTGTGCACCAACATTTTGGTGGCCTGATTTGGAGCGTTCCAACTTCAACGGAACTGTGTATGAAGACAACGTTTTCTCTCATAATGAGCTTCCAGTGTTGGTCAATTAGCATACATCGCATGAACTTTGCAGCCGATTGAACCTTGACCCTTTGGAGGTTCAACTCCTCATGGCCGAATGCCAAGTTTGCATTAATAGAAATATGTCAAGCAGTTTTCTGACTCACGTCCAAGTGACACTCCTGCATTCAAATGGAAAAATACCGCACACCCTTCCTGCCCCCCGTCTGATACGGCAAACACTTGTTGTACGACTCGTTTGATGGATGCCGCTTTAATCGCTACGTCCACCCTGTCATCAAGTTTATCACCTTTTAATGCATGTGTCAAACATACACGGCTGCCAAGGGAATGCAAATTAAAGCGGAAACCGGCGTTTACGTCGGGGTAGGGCGATGGTGACAACTATAAAGTTTTTCCTTTACGATTGAGAAAAGTTTTGCAACAGACGATAACAGTCGAAAATACTGCATTCAGCATTCCTGGCCAGAAGGTGATGTCATTGAATGTACACAACATTGTGGAGAGACCATATCATCGTCAACTGATGGGGGAGGGGGAGTACTTTCTGGGCAAAACTAAGGAAAACATTAAGAAACCAGGTAGATGACATGGAAAAAATAAGTGCAACAGTGTTCCAAATTGTAACACAACACACACAGCATTGTGGAGTGACCACATGTCATAATTGACTGAAAAGTTACAAATCTGGGCTAAACTAAATAAAATTAAGAAATTAGCCAGACTGCATGGAAGAAATAAGTTTTGTGAAATGTACACACAACATTGTGGCGCTAACGCATGCCATAATCTATTGGAAATTTAAAAAAATAATAATAATTTTTAAAAAAAGCACTTTCTGGGCAAAGCTAAAGAAAACATTAAGAAACGAGGCAGACTGCATGAAAGAAATTAGTGCAGTAGCATCCCGAAATGCAAACTTGTGGTACTACTGCATGTCAGATTGTATTGTAACCGGTCCGGTCACTTGCTGAGAAGTCGGCGAAGATTTACGCAGGACACGCTTGACTGATGAGCCCATTCAAAGGCTTCGACTTCTTCTTGTGGCTTTTGTTGGTGCTGTTGGCAAGCGCGGACATGTCACATGCCAACTGCATAAAAAGTATGTTTAACAAAAAAAAAAAAAAAACATGCACAGGTCCATGACACACGTCCAGTATGAAAGATTAAGTGCATAGGAAAACTATATTTTATTGATGAATTAATTTATTCATATACAGTATAGTAAATCAGCAATATAGTCAGTAATCAGTAAAATCAGCAATACACAAAACAATTATTTAACAAATGTTTAAAATGTTATCCAATCAATATATAAATACCAATGATTTATGAATGTATTTATTTTGATTTTATTTTTTATGAATTTATAGATTACACAAAATACAATTTGTCATGTTCAATATTGAAATTATCTAAAACTATACAAATACTGCAAATACACAAATAATATAATGGTAAATTCAATATATTTGTATGTTTTTACACATTTGGAATACTGCGGATAAAATAAAACACTGACTAACACTATGCCAATAATTCCCATTACCAATTATAGAATTAAAAAAAAAAATTGAAGTGTGATCTACTCAGTGACTGGATTTAAAATCTTAAAACCTTTTGTAGTAAAAGTAAAAGCACACTTTGAAGAACAACTTCAAAATGTTGATCAATGTTGCTATTGATGCTTCAACGTGCCAATAAATTTAAGTTAAAAAAAATGCAATCAATTTCATGAATTTTTTTCGAGGGCATCTGAGTTGATTGTCAATAGGCGGTCCTTATGTCACAGCTTCATAACATTTCATGCACACACCCTGAGAGGGCGTTCTGCTTTACAAAGCTTTCCCTCTCCTTATTCTCAGCTCAGACCTGAAGAGGACCTCCTGCAAGGCATCATTATGGTCCGAGCGCTTTTTCCTGCCAGTATTTTGTTTCTAATGGTGAGTGAATTTGAATTATTAATCATTTTTTCGTGTCAGTCAGGAGAGGAGAGGAGAGGATGTGGGCAGGTGAACATTTGGAATGTATTTAGGTGGAAAGCAGTAAACCTACTGACATTAACTCACCACACATAAGAAGTGGCTTTTTTTTTTTTTTGCCTTACATGTTACTCTACACTACAAAACGTTTTGTTGGAGTGAACAGGTGGACAGTAAGGATATATACAGGTGGATGTTAAACACTTCCACCCTTGTGAGGAATGTCCTACAGCATTCATAGATGGACATCGGGGAGAGACAGACAATCGGACATGGACCGGATATAATGCGGAGGTTTTCCTGAGGTGCATGGGCGCACACGAAAGGCATTTTCCTGGAAAGACGGAAGGTTAAAAAGTCTAAATCAAAAGTGTTTTCAGGCTTCGTTCCTCAGCCAATGAATGCAGGTTGCCATGGTGACCAGTCACGTGCGGGTTGACCTGTCTTAAGTTTCACACGAACAGAGCACCATTCATTGCATTCATTGACTTTTTTTTTTTTTTTTACGAGACAGGCAATTACAGCAAAAAAAAAAAAAAAAAAAAAGATCAGGAAACCATGCTGGAAAGAGTGTGACATTTTGCTACCAATTGGCTATTTTGGAGTCATTTTGGACATTTCCAGAGGTACTTCAAAAACAAATTGGTCATATGGATAATTTATTATTATTATTATTATTGTTGTTTCTATTATTTAATTCCGCTCCATAAAACAGTTTCATGTAGCAACAGGAAATTTGGCAGAAAAGCTTCAACAGACGAGACACAGGAAGTCAGCCATTTTGCTATGAAGCGGCCATTTTTTCGATCATTTTGGATCATTTTATCCAACTGCCACCAAATTTGATCAAATATTCTAGACTTGAGTTTTCTGTCCCACTGTGCAGCTTGTTTTCTTAACCATGGACAAAATCGTCCACGAAGACAAGAGGTTTGCTTAACTCATTGACTGGCAGACATTTTCGCTCTCGGCTGTTTTACTGGATTTTGACTGATTTTGCAAGTCCCACAGAATATTGTGTTCTATTGCTATAAAAACATGGAACCTACCAAAAGAAAGGTAAGTCTCTTCTTTCATTGGGGGTTTCCGTTTTGCAGCAATTAGCATTAGAATATAGCTAAGTTTCATCATTATTCACAAATATGTTTAGAATTGTGTGGAAACAGTTTGTTTTCAACATGGCCCTGGTTGATCTCTTATACTCTGCTGCCACCTGCTGGCAGTTTTTGTCATTACCACTTTTTCACTCGTTCACTGCAGTCCAGAGGATACATCAAAACCTGTATACGCTAGCCTTAAAAAAAAAACAAAAAAAAACAATGTGTATATATATATATATATATATATGTATGTCTTTGGGACACTTAAAACATTTAAAATAGAACGTACTTATACGTTTTTGGGAGCAAATGAGTTAAACGGAAGCTCATAGACTGTAATATATGTGTTGAATGATAAATCTGCTCCCGGTGATGTCACGGACTTTCTTGTCGTCTACTGCATTACAGCTCCAGAACACACTTGTACTGACGCTCCACTCTGGGAATGAACCAGTCCGGAAAAGAAGAGAATGGGTCATCCCTCCGAAGCAGCTCAAGGAAAATGAAGATTACACTGGGAAGCAGTATATCGCCAAGGTAAGAGCCACTTTTGTCCACCGGGAGGCGCTACTGGAGCATGTGAAGCATCCCCAGCATTTCAGTTCCATTTTTGCAGCTCCTATTCAGTTTTTGTATGTCATGTGTCTTATTTCAGATTCGGTCAGATTTTGAAGTTGACAGGGACATCAGCTACTCCCTGCAGGGCGTCGGCGCAAGCGAATACCCCTTCGACGTCTTCGTGGTGGACCCCAAAACGGGACTCATACGCGTCACCCAAAAGCTCGACAGGGAGAAAATCGATAATTACAATGTGAGCGACCCCTCCTGTAATTACTCACCTTTTTTTTTTTATTTAATACCTGTAAATAAATATAGATTTGTACTCCTGAATCAGAAATAATTTTACTTTTTGATATTTCATATCACAATGCTTGGCAAAAGGGCCATTTCATTAGGTACACCTCCACACTTTATTTGTATTTTTTTATTTTATTTTTTTTTTTACAAAATAAAGACATTGATGAATGTGAATATTAACATTACATCATTTTCTACCCAAACTTTTAACAAAAAAAAAATGAAAAAGAAAAATTTGAAGACATAATAGCAACCTAGCTATATGCCAAACTAAAGTGGATGCATAGCTCTAAAATGAAAAAAAAAAAAAAACGAATTGGGAAAGGTTATTGTAATACCTCAAATCGGCCACTGGTGGTGCTGTGGAGGAAGTCAAGTCAAAGTTGTTTGTCCTATTTGTCCTTTCAGCTGTTGGGCATCGCCAGATTCAACGACGGCACCGAGGCGGAGAAAAGGATTGACATCCGCGTAAAGGTGCTGGACGAGAACGACAACGAGCCGCGGTTTGACGCCATGCAGCCCGTGGACGTGTACGAACGCAGCCCAGCGGGTTAGAGAACAGATGAACAATAACAACACATGAGACATACAGATCCATGAACGTAGAATTTTGTATTTTATTGAGGTACAGTATTCTTGTCTGAATTTTCTATAGCGTTTATCTTGATTAGGGTCAGACTTGAAGCCATGCGAATGTACAGTACCATTACATCATCAGTGACAAGTCTCTAGCGACTAGCCATACATTCCTCCGGTTCTGATCATTGCATAATTTTATGGAAAATAAGGGGGAAATGGTGAAAAAAATGCCAAAATGTCTCGCACTGTAAACAGGTGTGATAGACAAAACAGATTCACACCAAAATAGATTAGCGATTAGAATTTAAAGTAAACTAAAATATGTTTGTTGCCATTCCACTTCAGTCCTGTAGATGGCAGTGTAGCATTACAAAGCATGTGACAACTGACAGCCATGGGCTGGATCATTAGGCCTCAATGCCATTTCTTCTTCTTTGGCCCCAGGTTTTTTTTTTGTTTGTTTTGTTTTTGCATTTTCCTAGCATGTCTCCTTGGTAGAGTCAAAACGTATCATGTGCTTGGATGTCTTGTATTTTCCAGGGACTCCCGTCACGACCGTCACCGCGACCGACGCGGATGAACCGGGCAACCCCAACTCTCAGCTGTTCTACACCATCGTGAAGCAGGACCCGCCTCACAACATGTTCCACATGAACAGCGACGGAAACATCTACGTGGACAAGTCTACTCTGGATAGAGAGGTGCCGGCTCCTCCAAAAATAAATTCAATGTATGAAATTTGAATTTTTCTAAAAAAAAAACCCAAAACTTTTGAATGTTGTGGTTTTGTGATGTCAGACAACAGATCAGTACTTTGTGACGGTGCAAGCTCAGGACCTCAACGGCGACCTTGACGGACTGACAGGAACCAGCACGCTGACCATCAATGTGCTGGACATCAACGACAACCTTCCAATGCTGGAAAAAGACCGCGTAAGTTTTGTTTTTAAACCACAAGCTGGTCATCTTATTGGTCACGTAATCTGCTCGAGTAGTCGATTGAGTCTGGACGTTCTGAAAGCATGGATCAGATTTTCAGATGTCTTGTCAAAGGTCACGCGATGAACTGACTAGTCGTGCTTTGCAGTACGAGGGCAGCATCATGGAGAACACGAAGGGTGTGGAGGTGATGAGGTTCAAAGCTCAAGACTTGGACCTGAAGGACACGGAAAACTGGCAAAGCGTGTTTGATATCGCCAAAGGCAACGAGGCCAAATACTTCAGCATCAAGACGGACCCAAAGACCAACGAGGGAATCCTGATGCTTGACAAGGTACGCGCGAAAAATAAACAGACGCAGGCTAGCCACGTTAGTGTCGCAACGTGTCGCAATTTGAAAAAAAAACGTCCGATTTTGCAGCCGGTGGATTATGAGGACGTGAAGGATCTTGTCCTTGAACTCACCGTGAGGAACAAGGCTCCGCTTTATGAAGGACTTCAGCAAAGCGCGCCGCCGAAAACCTACCCGGTCAAAATCAACGTGCAAAACCAGCGTGAAGGTCCACATTTTGATCCCAAAGTCAAAGTGATCGCCATGTCGGAGGGAAGCAGCACGACCGTCAATGACGTCATTGCTCGCTACCCGGCACTAGATGGCGACACCGGGAAACCGGCGGAGAAAGTCAAGTGAGCTGCTGCACACCGAATCCAAAATACACGGCATGCCGCTGGGTTCTTCACCGGAATGAATCGGTGTGATAGTTTGAACTGTCTTGTAGGTATCTTAAAGGTTCGGACCCTGACAACTGGCTCACCATTGACCCAGAAACCGCTGACATCAGACTGAACAAGATGCCCGACAGAGAGTCCACTTTCTTGGTCAACGGGACGTACTACGCTCAAGTCATCTGCGTTTCGGAAGGTGCGCTATACCGCAGTTGAATCATTTTGGTGGTGTCCCGGTAGGGGAAGTAACACAGTACAAATACTTATAGAACTGTATTTGACTCGATTTGAGATTTATGATGTTGATTAGGGATAGACCGATATGGTTTTTTCAGGGCCGATATCAATGCTGATTATTAGTACTCGAGGAGGTTGATGACATCGTCATTTTCATTAAAAAAATAAATAAATAACTAAATAAAGAATAAAAAAATTAATTAAAAAAAAGCTGGGAATCTTGCCGTCAAAATGTTTTTTAAATGCATATGGCAATCTTGACGTTGTTGTAATATCTTAAAGCTTTTATTGAACTTTTTTTTTCTTAGGCAATAGACATCCTTTAAAATTTCTAAATAAAAAAAAATTAAAAAAAAATGTTCAAGAAGTGCCCTCGGTCATCAGTACGTCTTAAAAAGTTAAATGGAAATGGAAACAAGTAAATATCATGGCTCTCTATAGTTTTCTACAGTAAATCTTTTTTTCAAAATTTAAAAATAAGGCAATTTCATTTTTCACATTTCTAGTTTTAATGTCAGATCAAAACAAATGTTTCAAAAGGTTCCCGGCATCTCTTTTAAAGTTAACGGAAAATTTAAATAAATAGTTTCCTGAGATGTTAAAAAAGTTTTGGATTATATTTTATGGGCTGCCAGATTTTTCAAAAAGGCAGATACTGATATTCGTTAAAATGCACCGGTATCTGAACTTAATTAGACGGTTGTTTCCGCTTGTGGTTGCCACAAACAGACACCCCCTCGAGCACCGCCACTGGCACTGTGGCCATCCAGGTGGAAGACTTCAACGACCACTGTCCCACCCTGACCGGCACCCTGCAGACATTGTGCATCCCTGACGACACGGTCATCGTCAGCGCTATCGACAGAGACGACTTTCCCAACGGAGCTCCTTTCACCTTCGATATCATCCCGGAGGGAAGTCCGGGAAAATGGCAGGTGGAGCATCTCAACGGTGAGGAGACGACGTCTGCTTTGGATCTCATCGAACGTTCATCTCATGAAGGAAATCTGTGTTGGGCAGATACCGCAGCCATCCTGAGGGCCCAGCACTCCTTACGGTCGGGTCCGCATCAGGTGGAATTATTGGTGAAGGACCAGCAAGGGAAGACGTGCTCGGAACCGCAGAAGGTGACGGTCCGGGTGTGCACCTGCGAGGACGGAGTGATTTGCGGAAAACGAGGCGGACGAGGTCAGCCTGACAAGAAATCCGAGTTGGGACCCGCAGGCATCGGACTTCTGCTAATGGGCCTGCTGCTGCTGTTGCGTAAGTGCCATCAAACCAGTGTGAAGGTTGGACGGAAATCAGGGGGAAGAGTTATAGCACCAAAATATATTGTTACCACTAGGGGGAGCCTGTGCATCTCTTCATGTTGACACCTTCATCACACGTTTGACATTTCAAGATGTGACTCAGAGTTTCGTTGTTCTTTTTTATTGCGAGTAGTCAAACTTAATAACAAAAACTTGAAGTTAATATTTGATAGCAAATAAATCTGTATGAGTACATCTGGTAATCAACAAAAGTGATGCAAAAAAAAACAAAAAATAAATGGGAGACATGCTTGGCCTTTTTCAGGAACGGCTTCATGAGACTTGTTTGTGGTTTTGCTTATGATAGACGAGCCTACAAAATTTGATGTTGAAGGGAAACTTTTTTTGTTTTTTTTTAATGTCTTTTTGTTATTCAAAGAAAACGACACCTTCAGTGTCATCCGATTTTGAGCATTTTCACATAATTCATCTTTCAAGGCAAACAGAATATTGTGTGCTATGACTACGTAAATGTGGTGGATACCATATGAAAGATTAGATTCCATTCTCTTGTTAGAAAAAAAGGTATGACTCTACCTTATTCTGTTCTTTAGTCATCACTATTTGAAAATAGGTCATTTGAGTGACACCAAGCTATAATGTAAAAAAAAAAAAAAAAAAAGAAGTAGAAAACAAGCGTTTTGCGAAAAGATACATTTTCTGTACAACAGTGAATTTGACACTAATATTTTTTGTTTAGTGACGCGCTGTGGATTAGATTTAATGTGACAAAAACTTTGATCATTCACGACATCCTTGAAAACGTATTTCCTAAGTTCCGCCATGTTTTCATGTCATTTCATCCACGGAATCCCATTGAAAAGAGATACGATGCTGCCATCTTCCGGCCATACTTAGTGTGTGTTTATTTAACTCATTCATGAAACCGGAGCTGCCCAAGACGTTGCACTGCCCATTAAAAAAAAAAGACAAAAAAAAAACTAGTTGACATCAATTAATGTTTGTGGCGGTACTCGTTGGGAATTCCATGAACGTCAATTCACGTTAACGGCAGGAAAAGTTAAAGATAACTCTCTCACATGTATGATTCAATTTTGGTAGCAATTGGACAAAATCTCAAAGACGAGTTGCCATTTCTCGTTGATATGCCCATTCTTAAGAAGTAAATGACAGATGAACATTTTAAGATATGAAATACAAGCGTATTGTTGTTGTTCCAGTGGTTCCCCTGCTGTTGCTCTTCTGCCAGTGTGGAGGCAATCTGGGCCTGCCGGGAGGTGCTGCGGAAATCCCGTTTGAAACCACGTCCCACTTGGTCAACTACTGCACCGAAGGCCAGGGGGAGAACGCGGTTAGTCCCGCTCCACTCGGCCAGCTCTCGAAGTCGCTTGTGCAGTTTTTTAAACAACGTTTCCATCCCTTTTGTCGGCTCGGTGGCCAGGAGGTGCCGCTAAACTTCATCCCGGCACAGCAGGTGGCCGAAGACGTGAGCGATCGCGTGAACCAGTCGGCCTTTGTAGACGCCTTCCAGGGAAACGTGGAGCAGTCTTGGGCGAGGAGGCAGGCCAACATGAACACCTTCTACTCCAGGTTCGGGGGCGCTGCGGTGGGATGCCAGGCCGTGGCGGAGTACGACAGCATCGCTCTACCGGACCACCTGATCGCCCAATACTACCAGCAGGTGAGAAATAGCTTTGAACCTGTGATTGAACTTCTCTGCTGGCCAACTGTTGACGAACTTGATTGCGACCGACATCAGCTTTGTGGGACAAAACGGTGGACCGGATCAAACGGTGGACCGGATCACGAACACCAATCTCCTCGTCGTTCATGACATTCTGAAATAAATATAATATATAAGTAGCTTTGGTGCCCAAAGCGCTTTACAAAGCCTCACATTCACCCAATCACACACCGGCAGTCGACTGCAGCCATGCAGGGCGCTGGGAGCAAATCGGGGTTCAGTGTCTTGCTCAAGGACACTTTGACGTGGTCACCCAGGGGTGAATGTTGAACTCGCAACCTCACTGATGGCAGACGACCACTCTACCACTGAGCCATGCCACCCCGGGAACTCCCACGTTTTTGTATTCTATATTGAGTGGAATTTATAGCAACATTAGGTCAACCACTATGTAGGACCAAAACTGCCAAAACAAAAAAATAAATAAACAAATAATAAATAAAAGTGACAATAAAAATGGATATAGAAAATATATTCAGGGAGTCCTCGAGTTAAGACGTTTCGACTGTTTGGCCCCGTTTCGACTTTTTGGCCCCATCCACCATTTTGGCCCCTCGGCCGTTATTTAGCCCTTAGCTAGTGCTAGCGCTTGTGCACTTTCGTTGTGGTAGTATCTTTGGCTTTTTCGCCCTCTTTTTTTTTTTTTCACTCTCCCCTTCTTTTCCATCCACCTCTACAGCATGTTCTTATTTTTTTTTATTTTTATTATTATTATTTGAATGTATTTTAGATTTTTTATGGAAATTGATTTGATGTAAATATTGAATTTAATGGGGAAATTCGACTTAAGTCGAAATGCGGGTTGCATCCCTAGCGTAGGAACGGAACTCCCATGTAACTTGAGGACTATATATGATATATATATTTATTCATTATTTATTTATTTAATTTCAATTTTGGCAGTTTTGGTCCTCCATAAACCACAGCTCTGGATCAGTTGTAATCTTCACGACTTTCACATAATTTTTTTTTTTTTTTTTACTTGTTTCAATAGAAGGTGTACAGCGAAGGCGGCAGAGGAAACCTGGCGACGAAGGACGCTCACTTGAAGTACAATTTTGAGGGCCAAGGCTCCTCGGCCGGCTCGGTGGGCTGCTGCAGCCTCCTGGGGAACGACAACGACCTGCAGTTCCTCGACGACCTGGGCCCCAAGTTCAAGACCCTGGCGGAGCTGTGCGGCGGCCAGAAGATCCGACCAGATGTCATTCCGCCACCGGCAAAGATCTTAACGGAACCAAGGCCGGAACTCGCCAAGCTGCCGCCGGTCGTCCCCGCGGTAGACCAAACTGTGACTCGGCTGGCGAAGCAAAACACGACTACGTGGAATCAAGACATGGCGGCAGTGGTGGAAGGGATGGAAAACCAAGGCCAGATGTTCTTGCTCCAGCAGCAGCAGCCCGTTTATTACGCCGCCACCGCCGCTCCCATGCAATACGTAGTCCAGCCACAAGTCCAGAACGCCGTGCTGCTGGCCGAGGCACCGGCGAGCCATCTCCAGGGTGTCGTTCTGGCAGCGCCTGCGACGCAAGGCGTGCTCGTATCTGGCGGACACACCAAGGATGCCGGCGTGGTGCTGGTAGAAAACCCCAAGATCCAGACCCAGATCCACGCCAGAAATCAGCCCAGCCTCCAGAAGATGGTGGTGGTGGAAAGCAAGCTCCCTGTGGGGTCTGTGAAAGTTGACGGGGGGATCGGAACCTCGTTGGTGCAAGGAGGTGGAGCAGCTGAGCGCATTTCTGGAGCTCAGAAAGTCCTGTTGGTGGAAGGCTCATCCAGCGTAAACCAAGCTGGAAGCGTGTCCCATAAGAGGAACACCTCCGGATCCAAAATGTCCTGCAACGTCAAAAGCACCGCCACCAAGTCCACTGGACCTCAGGCGGCTTCTTCCAGAATCCCAACGTACCGCAAGGTTGTGGTGCAGCAGGAGACACGCAAATGACGGATTTTGGTTATCAGACGTTCCCGTTGTAAATGATACTCGGATACTTTTCCTCAACTGGATTATGAGGCAATCCTGCTGTTTCCAGTGCCCTTATCTCAATTCCCTCCCTCTCTTTTTTTGGTATGTAAAAGCATGTTTGTTTGATTGTTGTTGTTTTTTTATACACTTGTCAGCACTAGCAACAAATATTGTGGAAGCTTTCATACGTGCAGTTGGATTTCTCCGGTCTGAATCAGTTGTGAATCATTTGTTTCAAAAATACATTGCACATGTTTGAAGATAATTACTAAAAAATGTGCAAACTGAATTTTGGCGCTAGAGCTTTAAACACTTTTTCACCATTTCAGTGTTCCTGATTTTTGAGGGGGCGTGGTTAAAATGGGGCCTGGTGTCAGGCATCAGAACCAATTTTACGGCAAATAAAATAAACATAAAAGCAGTTGAACTGGCGAACGCCACATGCAAGAAAGCGTACAAATGAGGAACGCTTTTTGGGTGTGTCTACTGAGATTGTGTGTGTGTGTGTGTGTGTGTGTGTGTGTGTGGGTGTGTGTGTGCCTGTGCATGTGTGAGTCTGTCGCGGAACCGGTTTTCAAACCCCCAACACACACGCAACACGCTGACACTTAACTGTTGCCACTCTAAAGCTCAACATGACGCTTCATAAGCGGATCTGCTCATTTGGTCATTTATGTTTCATATCATTAAGTGAGCAACCAGGCCCGTGTCCTTATAGATGCATGTACTATCTTTCTGTCTCGATTCGTGCATATGTTATGTACTTCTGTAGTTTCTCCTACTCGGATGACGTTTGTCGACGACTTGCGCTCGGACACACCTGTGCAAGAGGGGAAACAAAGCAGCAGGTTGCAAGGCCACACCCCGTCATCTGTGCTCAGAAGCTTTGTAATTAGAAAGTGCAACAGAAATACTTAAAAGTGTGTTCCTGTCGCAAGGTCAAACGAATGATGCATTGAGGATTAGGGTTGGAAGCCACAATGCTAAATGTTGCTTTTTACATGGTTTGACACATATCAGAACGCATTTGCAAATATTCATGTTAGATTAGATTATGCTGTGATATGTTAATCCTAACCCCTAACCTTAAAAGCATCCCCTAAATTTAACTCGAACCGGAACCCTGACCCCCGAGCACTATCACCAACTGTTAAAACACTTGAACGCATTTCTCTAACCACTAAGCATTATAAACCCTAAACTTTTTTTTGTTTGTTTGTTTTTGTTATTACTTGCATCTAACACTAATCATAATTGCAACCCTCATAATGGTATTATTATTTTTTTTTTCCCTGGTAAAAAAAAAAAAAAAAAAAAAACAGCAAGGAAAATGACTTTTCTTTGTGATATTGGTCAAATAAAAAAATGAGATAAATGAGTATTAAAGTGGGCTAACAATTTTTTTTTTTTGGGGGGCAATAAAGGCATATACTATTGGAGACGTCAAGGAAAAATACAATAATATATTCTGTGCGGTGTTCTGATTAATATTGTGCATGTGGAATAAGAATTAAATAGCAAAGTTATCTAGGGGGCGGCCATTTTGTCTTTTACAGCCATTTGTTGAAAACGACATTTCAGTGCTAAAGGGCTCAGCTAACGACCATCACGGCTCACCTGTTTTCTGCGTTTGGTCCATGTGACCTTCCCAAGTTGAGTCCTGAGGTACTCTGATGTCATTTTCAGTTGACAGCAAGTGGCAGTAGAAGATAAAATGGACGCCCCCGTGGATTTCACAAGCGCAACATAAATCCGAATACCATGTTTAAGACTAGTTGTGGACACATACAAAATGTTATTGTGATGAATTTTTTGGGACTTGACTTACATTTTAAGATGAATGCTGATGTTTTAGTTCCAATTGTGAACTATAGGATGCAGGCAAGAACTCCTTTATTGCACTCAACACTTCCTCCCCATTTCCAAGATGGCTGCACCCCATGAAAGCAGGCTTCACCATCCCAGAAAGCGAGAAGAGAGTCACGGAGATTGACATGTAAGTGCGTCTGCATGTTATTATATTAGTGAATTAGTGAAATGTTATTTGTCATCTTTCATAACCTATTGATAGAGTTGACAAATGTTTGGACTAAAGTAAAATCGTAGGAAAACCACCATTTTGGTCAAAACAAGTAACCAGCGGAAGTAATCATTGCCATATAAACCACACCCCAAAATCGCAAATTGAAGCTCAGCAGCGGCTGAAATATTCTCACTAGCGAGCGAAACGAGTTGTTTTGATGGATGACTTGTTTTTGGGCGTGGTGGCTACTCTTAAGACTTTTCATCCACAGTTTGTCTCCTCCAGTCATCATGTGAGTCAATTAAATGTGACTCATAGACTCAGGTCTTTGTTTATGCTGTCGAGTCTCGGCAACACCGACACCGACTCATAATGTTTTGGCCACTTTTTTGTCAAAACACCAGGTGAGGGCTCCAAAAAGAGGACTTTGGGGGCGGCATGGCTCACTGGTATGGTGGTCGTCTCCCAACCCAGAGGTTGTGGGTTCGATCCCAGGCCATTGTGACCACGTCGAAGTATCCTTGAGCAAGATACTGAACCCCCAATTGCTCCTGATGCTGCGTCATCAGTAGGTGAATGGGTAGTCAAAAATGTAAAGCGCTTTGAGGGCCTTGAAGGTGGAAAAGCGCTATATAAATGAAGTGCCATTTGCCATTTGCCATTTGGATCCAACTTTCACCTCTAGGGGGCTATTTTAACTCATTCACTCCCAGCCATTTTCATGTTCTATTGCTATAAAAACATGGAACCAACCAAAATAAAGATTAAAGTCTCTTCTTTCACCCAAAAAAAAAAGTATATTTGTATCTGATTTTACATTTTGCAGCAATTAGCATTAGCATTAGCTAAGTTTCACCATTATTCACAAACCTGTTGAAAATACTGGGGAAAAAGAGCTTGTTGCAACATGGCCCCTGGCTGATCTCTTATACTTTGCTGCCAACTGCTGGCCATTTCTTTTCTTTTTTTTTGTATAACTAACATTGCTTTAAGCGACCTCTTCAGGTCAGAAACTGCATCAAAGCCTTCATAATGCTCCAGCATACAAAAACCTAATTAAAAAAAAAAAAAAAAAAAAAACGTATAAATAAGTTTTTGGGAGTGAATGAGTTAATTTGGCTAACAATGTAAATGCATATGCAACTAAATAATAAATATAATACAATTTTTAAAAAATCAGTGATGACCTAAACCTGGCAATAAGTGAACCCCAATGGAGCAGGAAATGACTTTATAGTGTAAGAATCCAGAAAAATGGTCACTTAAAAATCAGCAGTATAGCGGAAGGTGGTCCATTTTTCAATTAAGGACAATAGACGGCCATTTTCTTGCTGACAGACCTACTACTAGGTGAGTCAGCCAATCACGAGGCTAAAGTGAAACCGATCCGATGACATACGATCCAGCGGCAAAACAGGCCCGACCACTCTTTGTCTTCATGAAACGCGGCCGGTGGAAGCCCAGCTTAGAGTGACAGCCGCATTGTTCTGCTGGAACGAGCTCCCACCGCTAACTATAACTCACACTACACTTACTTAACTTACTTACTCACACTTTCTGGGCGTGGCACTCCTGTCAGCAGTTTTTGGGCGAGACAGCGATTCTCACTTTTTCTTTTTCTTTTTTTTAAACTTTCTTCAAAACGTCAGCATATCTTTTGGATGACATTGATGTTTCTGACATGTGATAAAGCCTAAAAAAATGTTCAGAGATTAAATGACATTGATTAGATGGTAGATGCATTAGAAGTAAAATATGATATAAGTATGGTAAATTAGAGGTACACGTTTTCAAGTATTAATATGGTGAAGTATAATTAAAATTCAATTACAATTTCAATTATTACGCTCCACAATTACAAAATTGGCATAATCGTAAAAAAAAAAAAAAAAAAAAAAAATTGAGTCATTTAAATTTATACATTTTCTCCTTTTTTCTTTTTTTTTAAATTATTATTTAAAAATAATTTAATACATTTTGTTGAATTTTATTTGTCTTAATATTTTATATGTTTGAGCATTTTCTTGTTTTGTACCAAAAAAATCAAATGATCTGCAACCAATCAGTTCATGACACGAAGCCAACTTAACCAATCATCAACTCGATAACGTGCTCCCTTGCTTTTTTTTTTTCCCTCAATTCTCTCAGCAGCTGCCAAAATGTCACAGCAGCATCGCTTGCGAGTTTGATCAAGTTCTGCTCCGTTTAGTCACGAGAACAACAGGAACTCTTCAAAGGTGCACTTTTCCGCCACGGACAATTGTGTTGAGAATACATCAATACTTTAGCAGGTGTGATTAAACAACAAAGTAATAGTCAAAACCTTGACATCAATCTGGGACCATTAAGACGTTGCACAAATGAGTTTGTTATCATTAACAACAAATGTGTTAAGTGGTCTCAAATGTGAAAACTGTGCAAAACGGTTAATTAAAATGTTGTGAAAGTAGTAAATAGAGAAAATGTTAAAAATGCAGAAAATGTAATGTTGCATAGGGAGTAAAATGTTTATAAAATTTAGTAAATGTGCAGAAATGTAGCTGAATATTGGGTCAAAGGAGTGTAGTTGAAATACTGTAAAAGGACTAAAACGCTGAAATGTAGGTTAAATGCTGGGTCAAAATGCAGTAAATGTAAAAAAATAAAATAAAATATGGTCCAAATATAGTCAAAATGTATTCCAGTGATTAACATGATGCCCACTATAAGTCGTCCTTTGACAAAAATAACCATTAAACCCACAGGCTTGTCCAGTGACAAGATTAATTTTAGCCAATCATATTGTGAACAGATGGCTTTTGTTGACAGTTTGACAATTTGGTGGGAATTGACCGAGGTCAGGAATCCTCGGGCTGGAGGTGGCTAAAATGTTGGTCAAAATGGGGTAAAATGTTCGTGAAGTTGTAAAATGGAGGTCAAACGGGTAAATAGAGAATACGGCGGTCAAAATGTAGTTAGTGTTGAAAAATGTTTGGTCATAATGTAGTACGTGTTTTTCAAATTGGGTTCAAGGGTTGTAAAATGGAGGCCAGATGCCATTAATGGTGTGCAAAATATCGTCAACAGTGTCAAATGGAGAGTTAAATACGTGTCAGATGTTTGGTCAAAATGGAGAAATTGTGTTAAATGTAAATGGTGAGAAATGCGTTGGATCAAAATGTGGCGTGACGTGTTCAAACGTAGGAAATAAAGTTTAAAAAAAATCAAGTGTAAATAAAATGCAGGAATAGCAAAAATGTTCCTCAACTTTTGTCCTGAATTGCGTAAAATATCAAATCACATTTTGCAAAACGTTAAAAGTTTGCATTTATTGTCGCCACAATTGTACACGGGACACATTTGTTGTCCCCACAGGCACTATTAAAACATAGACAGTAAGTGGCTAATAACTACGTACACAATGTGTATCGTAATCATAGTGCAGCAAACAAGGGAACAAAATGGAATCTCGTAAAAAGAAAAAAGATCACCGAGGCCAAATATTTCTGCCAGTTCTCTCATACGCACACACACACGCGAACCTGTCACGGCCTGCTAGGTGTGTGCGTGCGTGTGCGGTGAGAATAAAGTACTCCTCCCCTTGATAAATAAGCCTCCTCCCTGGCCCGGTCGTGTCAGATGATCAGGAAGCGAACGCGGGCATCGTTTCATGGATGCGGGCAGCAGTCATGATTATCAAGCTTGTGTCGCTGTTGTTGGCTGTAAGTACGAACTTTTGACACGTTTTGACATTTTTACGGTTGTTTCACCTGTGTGGAATTTTGGAATGTGAAACTTGGACCCTCCCATGCGTTACTTATCCGTACCTTACATAGAATCTAAGGTAGGTAAGGTAGTTGATAGTTTGGGTGTGTTTATTTGACACTTGAATGTGTTGATCCCAAATAGATGGTTGTCGTAGCAATGCAGGTGCAAGTTGAAACTAACCCTAAAGGCAGTCAGGTGCAAATTACGGTTGTGTGTTTTGGTAAGATAGTGGAAATGGTGTCAAATTGTGGTCAAAATTTAGTAAATTGTGTAAAATGTGGGTTGAAATGGTGTACAACGCAGGTAACATTTAAAAAAAATGTAAATGTTGTAAATGGAAAAATTTGTTTTTAAAAAAAATGAAGGAAATGGCATCAAATGGTGGGTAAATGTTGGTACGATTGTTTAATAAATCGGATAAATGCTTGCTCAAGATCTGTTCACTGTTGTAAAATGTAGTAAATTGCGTAAAATGTTGTGAAATGCCAGTAGAATAGTGGTCTAAATGTTGTAAACATTGGAAAAGGCTGCTCAAAATGCCATATGTGGCGTAAAATACGAGTTATAATTCAACAACTTGAGTAAAATGTTGGTCACAATGAAGTAAGTTGTGCCAAAATGGATTAAAATGATGTTACATGTTCAAAAAAAGGTTGAAAGGTAATGCAAAGAAAATTGTGAAAAGACAATAGCTCATAAAAATATGCTAAATGGTGTCAAATGACTTTCAAACAATTTCAATGATTTTATTAATTTACGCCAAAGCTCCCGATATTTCCAAGTGCATAATTCCGTATATCTTACGATTAAACAAGTTATCTAGCCACGTCAGCCAATCATCTTCTCAACAAACTCACCGTGTTCATTTTCCAAGTTTGTTTGTGCTTGTCATATAAAACCAAAAATGTTTGGCTGCGCTTGTGGGAAAAAAAGCATGACCCGAGAAAACATATTTGTGTAGGTCGTTGAGATAAGCACGTCATGTTGCAAAGTCAACATCAAATACACAATGTTGGACGTCGGGCAACGAGGATGTCGATAGCGGACGATAACATATTGATACAGTATTGAATTGGATGCTAACGTAGCGATACTGTATCGATATTGGATGCTAGCATGTTGATATCGGATGACAACCAGGTCTTGGGTCACCATGTTTTAGCTATTTCACACTTAACTGCATAAATCCTTCACAGTTAAATTGACGCTACATTTGAACAATATTTAGCAGTTTGTTTTGATGGCGAGAACATGAATTTGCTTCATTCACGCCACACGGAACCGGAGAAAGGATACCAACAACACCGACTGTCAGCTGTTAAACAAGTTGCAACATAAATATGCTTGCCAGATACGGCAACTTCTTCGCTCACCGTTCTTCAGGCCGGCTCTTTTTGTGACTATTATGCTAGCTAGTGCGAGGTGGTTAGAAAGAAGATTATGTTTAGGTCCACATATGGTATCTTCTGATTAGCGTTTGTGTATTAGCGTTTGTGCTAGTTTAATTCTAGGGTTTGGGCCTTGGATTTTAGGGATAGGGTTAACGTTGGAGTTAGACCTTCTGAATAGTTTACGGTTAGCATTTGGGCCTTTCAAAAATAGTTTAGCATAAGACATTTGGGCTAATTTATATCGGGTTAGTGCCTCTAAAAGTAGTGAACTTGATCTTTCTGGCTAATGCTAAGCTGCCCCTTCTTTTTTGCTACATGGGTGAAAACGCACGAGGAGCAATTCCCCCCCCCCCCGGGAAAGTTTCTTTCATACCGATTCTGTACATTCTTTACGGAGCGCGTGTGGCGACTTGATGGTTTTGGCAGCCAAAGGATGCGTTGCCACGCCCGCTTGTGTGAGTTTGTGTCATCGCCGCTCGCATGCCCCGGCACGGAGTTCAGTCTGCGGGCGTGGCAGGTAGACGGGCAAGTTGACGGCCCGGCGGGTAGCAAGGGTGTGTCGGCCGCTCCTCTCTATGTTCGTGTGGCTGTTGGGAGGCATGAGCAGCAATATCGTCACCGCATGTGGACGTGGGGGTTAGGGTGATAATTTAGGATTTGGGTTGATGTCTGGGTGTTTGAATGTTAGGATAGGGTGCTAGGGCTTCAGGTGTTGCAATGTTAGTGTCAGGGATACAGTTTTAGGATGTCAGAGTTGGTTTTAGGGTCTTAGAGTTATACTTAGGGTTTTTGGGTGTTATAATATTACGATTAGGGTGTTAGAATTTGGTTGTTAGGGCTTCAGGATTGTTGGGCATGAAGATATTAGCATGTTCTGGGTCTGGGTTGCGAGGGTTAGTGTGATAGGGTCTAAAGATGTTAGAGTGAAGGCCTTGGGATTTTAGGGTCGGATTTAAGACAAGGATTTTCAGATGTGAGAGTTAGGACACTTGGATGTTTGGTTTAGCACGTTAGCATGATGTTAGCATGTTAGGATTAGAGTCTTGGGATGTTAGGGTTCGAATAATAAGTTGTTGTTGTTGTTGTTGTTGTTGTTTTTTAATAGAATAATAAGGTGTTAGGATGAAAGCCAGAAGTTTGGTTTAGCACGTTAGCATGATGTTAGCATGTTAGGATTAGAGTATTGGGATGTTAGGGTTAGAATAATATGTTGTTGTTGTTGTTGTTGTTTTTTTTTTTTTAATAGAATAATAAGGTGTTCGGATGAAAGCCAGAAGTTTGGTTTAGCATGTTAGCATGATATTAGCATGTTAATATTAGAGGCTTGGGGTGTTTGGGTTAGAATAATAAGTTGTTGTTGTTGTTTTTTATAGAATAATAAGGTGTTAGGATGAAAGCCAGAAGTTTGGTTTAGCACGTTAGCATGATGTTAGCATGTTAGGATTAGAGTCTTGGGATGTTAGGGTTAGAATAATATGTTGTTGTTGTTGTTGTTGTTGTTGTTTTTTAATAGAATAATAAGGTGTTCGGATGAAAGCCAGAAGTTTGGTTTAGCATGTTAGCATGATATTAGCATGTTAATATTAGAGGCTTGGGGTGTTTGGGTTAGAATAATAAGTTGTTGTTGTTGTTTTTTATAGAATAATAAGGTGTTAGGATGAAAGCCAGAAGTTTGGTTTAGCATGTTAGCATGATGTTAGCATGTTAGGATGAAAGTCTTGGGCTGTTAAAGTTACAATAAAAAGGTGTTGTTAGATGGTAGTTGGTGTTATGATGATAGGGTGTGTGAATGTTTGGGTTAGATGGAATGCTAGTGCGTCGGGCTGGGGCTACATTAGCATTTAGGAACATCATATCATGACCATGATTGAACATCACATTGTAGTGTGAACGGAGCGAAAACATGACCATTGTGGTGTAATTAATGCGAACAATATTATTGCCATGACGTTTTCATGACTGTGCTACATGGTTGTTGTCTTATTATTCATTTTGCTGACTGTTGACAAGAGCAGGGCCGGGCCATGTGTTTCACGTTAAGCCCGCCTGACTTTACTGTCACCTTGCCACCGCCTCAACTTTCAGTTGCAGGCCCGACAGGTTTGTCCGCATTCAGCCGCCAACTAGCTAGCGCCGGCGGACGTCAGTCAGTGCCTCGGGCTCACACGACTGTGGGAAGACGAGTAACACGGTCTATACAAAAACCTCAAGCATCTTGCAAGATACTGGGAACAACAGAGTCAGCAGTATGACATGCTTCCATAAATACGACACATACGTTTGTGAACATGAACAAGGAACAACAGAAAAAGTCAGAAGCACTGTACTGGATAAAGCAGCAATACTTGTGTCCACCAGTACTATACATAATTGTTGAATCACTGACGTTTCACTTTAATTTAGCAGGAAAAAAAAAGTTAAAAGCTTAAATTATGAAAAGTTCAACTGAAAATAGTTTAGTGTTTTTTTGTACTTTAAGTTATTTTGCAGCTACAGATAAATCAATTAATTAATTATTTAATTAATTTTATTTTATAAAATTATATTATAGCAGTTTTTTTTTTAAATCAATTTAGCTTTACTTCTAGACAACAAAATCAAGTTTGCTGCTTTATAGAATTTGAATTTACGAATTGATTATTTAAAAAAAATCAACTGCTCATCTATTATGTTGTTATATTTTTATCATTTAAAAAATCCTTGCTTCTGTTCCTTGGGATTAATCTGGGAAGAAAAAAAAAGACCCTCAAAGGTAAAAGGTTGCTCCTCAAATCAAGACATTGATTCACAAAACTGCTCAAAAATAAATATAGACCATACAGGCAGCCACAAGTTTACAGCTTGCTCGCTACCTTGCTTGTACTAGTGGACACGTACGTGCACACATGAAAAGTGCAGCTTTCAAATTAAAAGCACACATATTTTACATTTTACTCTGACTTAATGGTCTCCATGAAGGTCCGTCCGAGACTGAGGGCGGGGCAAGATTACCCCTGAGGTTTGTCGCATATCATACATACATAAATGCAGTTGTAAATGTAAACAAAATGCAGCAAGAATAGTCAGCAAATCAAGTCAAGCAGTGTTATGTCAGGCAAATAAATAAATATGCATTCATGAATGTGAATTCTTTTGCCAGCTCCAGACGGTTGTACCGGTGGAGGGTGATGCAGTCCTATCCAGACAAAAAAGGCACTGGGTCCCGCCTCCAAAGGCTCTCCTGGAAAACTCGGAAGAATACATCAACAAAGTCGTGGCGAAAGTGAGTACAGAACAGTAGCAGGCATTGCTAGACATTTGCTCTGTTGCCCCCGTGTGGTCAAATTGTGCACAGGTGGAAACGTGAGTACTGTATTCATCCATCGGCACTGTACGTTTCAGATCCACTCGGACTTCGATAACAAGAAAGGGAACTTGAAGTACTCTCTGGAGGGCGTGGGTGCAAATCAGTACCCCTTCCATGTCTTCGTGGTGGACCCCGATTCGGGTGAAATTAGGCTCACCAAAAAGCTGGACAGGGAGGAGTTGAGCATGTACAATGTGAGTTGACAAGGGCTAATCAGCATCCTCGGTTTGTGGGCCAATCGGTGTCCTTGTTTGACAGGATGGGGAGGAGCCATCTAATATCCACAATCATAATCTAAAATCCCAACCTTTGTTTTAAATCTTCCTAATTTAAAACTCCTCATTTGGAACCCAACAATAACCTTGTAGCAAAGCCTCTAATCCTAATTTGAAGTCTTAAACCCTAATTTGAAACCCAAACCAGGATGGAAACCTAAATTTGAAACCCTAACCCATGCTGAAAAGCCTCATTTGAAAGACAAGGTTGGCTTTCACATTGACGGCCGCTGGCTCGAGCCTCGATACCGAAGTGTGAAATGACCGGTCGCCGTGCTTGCAGCTGTCGGGCGTGGCGACCTACACGGACGGCAGAGGACTGGCGGAGAAAAACATCGACATCCGCTTCAGGGTGAAGGACGAGAACGACAACTCTCCCGTCTTCGATGTCATGCCGGCCGCTTCGGTCAACGAGCGCAGCGGCGTAGGTGAGCGCACGAGTCGCCTGGGTGGGTTTGCGCTGTGCCGCCGCGGCGTGTCTGATTGGTCGCCTTCTTTTTGTCGCAGGGACGTACGTGATGAAAGTCAGCGCCACGGACGCCGACGAGCCGGGAAATCCCAACTCCCAGATCGCGTACAGCATCGTCAAACAGGAGCCGTCCAACGACATGTTCTACATGGAGAAAGACGGCACCATCTACGTCAAACGGATTGACTTGGACAGAGAGGTACGGTGTGGACATGCCTGGAAACCCTAACCCTTGAAACTCTCAACCAGAAATCTTAACTAGAAACACAGACTCGAAACCCAAATTTGTAACCTCAATCTGTCTTGAGACTCGAAACCAGGCTCAACATCCCCGTTTGAAACCCTAACCCTCGCTTGAAATTTAACCCAGCTAAGCTTGAAATCCTAATTTGATACTCTTACCCATGTTAGCAACCCTCACCATGCCTTCAAATCTTAATTTGCAACCGTAACCCAGACTTGAAAAACCTTACTTGAACTTTAGCTCTTGTGTTTTTGCACTGCCGCCAAATGACCTTTCAGGAATCGGAGCAGTACACGCTTACGGTGAAGGGTCAGGACCTGAACGGTGCACCGAGCGGGAACAGCGCCATCAGCACCGTCATGGTGAAACTGCTCGACGTCAACGACAACCCGCCCACCCTGGAAAAGAGCATGGTAGGTCACCTGCAATTTGCAAAGCCTTCATTTTGGTGAGGTGTTTGGTAGGAACTGTATCAAATGTCCCGCTGCGGTCTACCGGCAGTACGAGGGCAGCATCGAGGAGAACACGCAAGGCGTGGAGGTGATGCGGATCAAAGCTGAAGATCTGGACCTGCAAGGGACGGAGAACTGGCAAAGTGTCTTCAAGATCGTCAAAGGCAACGAGGCCGGGTACTTCAGCATGATCACCGACTCGGAGAACAACGAGGGCGTCCTCATGCTCGATAAGGTACGAAATGTCAAGAAAGATTTTGAGACAGGAAATGTTAGACTCTTGGTTGAGTCACTGAGCATTCTAAGGCCTCCAAAGCCAGTCAAACGTGAGGTATGACCACCCCTGCTGATCACTAGCTGGAGCTTTGGAATCAGCGTCCATCTTTTGGAACCTCTCAGAACTCATTTGAAACCTTACCTTGAATACTTAAACCAGGCTTCAAACCTTAATTTAAGCCATCATTTGAAGTCATAACCTGTCTGGAAACTTTAAAACAGATTTGAACCCCTTAATTTGAAACCCTTACCCTTGTTTGGAATTGACCATAAACCAGTGTTGAAACAGTGACATTTTAATGAGCTTCAAACCCTAAACTGGTTTGAAACCCTAACACCAAATCTAATCACAACCCTTGGATTGAAACACTGTCCAAATTCATAGTTTTATATTAAACTCGACTTCTGCTTGCCCTGAGCACAAAAGCACAAATAATGGAGGATGGGGCCCCCAAAGAAATCCGTAAATAAGCTAATTTTAAAATTCTGAACCAAAACTCGGCGGCGATTTGCTATACGAGTAAATACAATTTTGAATTTTACCATTGTGCAGTCCATGATAGCGCGTGTCCTGTTACAGGCTGTGGATTATGAGGACGTGAAGAACCTGGACCTGGGAATCGCTGTGCTGAACATGGCTCCACCGTTTGATCCATCCGACCCATCTACAGCTAGCATAGGTTTTGGCGGAGGTGGAGGAGGAGGCGGTGGTGGTGGAGGAGGAGGAGGAGGAGGAGGAGGAGGAGGAGGAGGTGGCGGTGGAGGAGGCGGCGGAGGTGGTGGAGGTGGAGGAGGCGGAGGAGGTACCTTTTCCAGTACCAGCACTAGTTGGTTAGAAGGTTTCAACACCGGCATGACGAGTACAACTGGAGGAGTCACGTGGAAAGGCACCACGTACAAAACCTATCCCATCAATATCAAGGTCAAGAACCAGCGCGAGGGCCCCCATTTCGAGCCCAAAGTCAAAGTGATCACCATGTCGGAGGGAGGCAGCTCCACCTTCAACATGAACAACATCATCACTCGCTACGCCGCTCTGGATGGCGACACGGGGAAACCGGCCAAAAACGTCAGGTGAGTGGCTGCACCAGATAAGATTTCACGTGGTCTCCCCTCCCACCAAAGATATGCGTATAGGGTTTACTGGTGAACAAAATAGAAGGGATAGTTGCCTTGTCATTGAATCTGGCGCTCTTCACCTTGAATTCAGAAAGCCCTTTGTTGTTGTATTCCCCATCTCCATGCAGGTTAAGGAAGATTTAGTTTTGCTAGACAATTAGTTGTGCTGGACTAGAATTGCTCAACTTGGGGATTACAAATCAAATCATGCAGTCACTCAACTCTATAGATCACTTTGTCTTAAGACAGAACCCAAAAATAGGAGATACGATGAAAATCGCAGAGGCCCCAGAATTGAACCCTGCGGGACACCATACGTTCTGTTATTCATTGCACAAAATGGCTGAGTGTATGCACTGTGTTGCAGGTATGTGAAAGGTTCGGATCCTGACAACTGGCTCACCATTGACCCAAAGACCGCCGATATCAGACTGAATAAGATGCCCGACAGAGAGTCCACGTTGTTAGTGAACGGCACCTACTATGCCAAAGTCCTCGCCATTTCTGAAGGTACACAACCATGATCTGGTTCTGCCCCACCTGTCAGTTCACTCCAGTATACTTTTGAGTCCCGAAGGGAAACTTGTCTTGACACCTTAAACAGTAATTGCATTGCTCTAAAGGGAAATCTAAATCTTATCTGTCGCTCTTATTTCTCTTCATATGGTTTAAACGTAGCCTCCTTAGCAGAAAAAGACACTGAATCTTGCTGGTCTATTCCCCACAAACAGATGTACCGTCAAGTACCGCCACCGGGACTGTGGCTATCCAGGTGGAAGATTTCAACGACCACTGTCCCACCCTGACTAGTACCCTCGAGACTCTGTGCCTTCCCGACGACACGATCATCGTCAGCGCTGTCGACGAAGACGACTTCCCCAACGGAGCTCCGTTCACCTTTGATATCGTCCCGGAGGGCACGAAGGGAAATTGGCATGTGGAGCATCTCAATGGTGAGGAGACAACATCGGGTTTGTTTGGGATCTCGGTCAACTTTAATCTTCACTCTGATGCTCATGGATTGAGTTTGTGTGGGCAGATACCGCAGCCATCCTGAGAGTCCAGGATTCCCTCTGGCCTGGTGTCCACGAGGTGGAATTATTGGTGAAGGATGCTCAGGGGCAGGCGTGTCCGGAACCGCAGAAGGTGACGCTCCAGGCGTGCACCTGTGAGGACGGCGTGATTTGCGGAAAACGAGGCGGAAGAGGTCAGCCCAGCAAGAAGTCCGCGTTGGGACCTGCAGGCATTGGACTGCTGCTCCTGGGCCTGCTGCTGCTACTGCGTAAGTAAAAAAAAAAAAAAATGGTTTTAGTCTGGTTAAAGGTTGAGCCCGTTCATGGCATGAGCCAAATCGGCACCTGCTTTGGGTCTCACAACCACTAGCCAGCATGTACATGGACAATCAAACGTCTTGCCATACCAACTGGTTGGTTTGGTGGAGTCTGTCTAAACAAAACAACTTTCTGTTCCCGCAGTTATCCCTTTACTGCTGCTCTTCTGCCAATGCGGCGCAGCTGCAGGCATAGCAGGAAACTTTATCGATATGCCTTCTGACACCAAATCCCACCTCATCAATTACCGCACCGAGGGCCAAGGAGAGAACACGGTGTGTATTGGAGAATGTCGTCATCTTTCCTTGCGCAAGAAATGTCCTGACAAACGTTTGAACTGTCGCAGGAGGTGCCGCTGATGAACATGCCGACGCAAGTTGATGCTGTGGACATCCAAAAGCAAGACGCGCAATTTTACGCGGACGGGAGGAACATGCAGGGCTTTCAGGAGGACTTCTCCAGCATCAAACGAGATGCTACTATGGGAATGAGAAACCAGCGAAGGCTCTACTCGGAGTACCAAAGAGAGTCAGGAGCGGCTTATGACGATATCGGTTTTCCGCAACACATCCTTGCGCAGTACTACGCTCAGGTGAGACTTGTCAGACTTGCCCCTTTATATGTCCCAATCAGAGATGTCAAAAGAAAGACTCTGGTAAACACTGAAGTACTGAATCAACACAAATGGCAATAGCAGATCAACAAATTATTATTATGATACACTGTGATCAAAACATGACTTCATCATCCCTCAACAGAAGATGAACAGCGGAGGAGAGGACCTGGCAGTGAAGGACGCGCTCTTGGTGTACGACAACGAGGGCCAAGGCTCCTTGGCCGGCTCGGTGGGCTGCTGCAGCCTCCTGGAGAACGACAACGACCTGCAGTTCCTCGACAACCTCGGCCCCAAGTTCAAGACCCTGGCGGAGGTGTGCGGCGGCAAGAAGATCCAACAAGATCTCCCCCCGCCGCCCACAAGAGTCGTGATGCAACCGAAGCCGGAGCCAATCAAGCTACCGCCAGTTGTCCCCAAAGTCGACCAGACGGTGACCCGGGTGGTGAAGGAAAACACGACCATGCGGAACCAAGGGAGGACCGCGGTGGTGGAAGGGGTGGAAAACCAAGGTCAGATGATCCTGCTCCAACAGCAGCAGCCGGTCTACCTGACCGCTGCCGCCCCTGTGCTGCAGCCCATGCAGTACGTGGTCCAGCCGCAAGTCCAGAACACCATGCTGCTGGCCGAGGCACCGGCGAGCAACCTCCAGGGCATGATGTTGGCGGCTCCGCAAGGCATGCTGGTGCAAGGACAAACGGTGTTGTCTGGCGCACAAGCCCCGGCCCCTGGCATGGTGCTGGTTAGCGGTACCCCGGGCTCGCCTACACAAGGCATGATCGTCCAAGGACAGACGGTGGTATCCGGCGGGCAAGCCCAGGGTCCTGGCCTGGTGCTGCTTAACCCGGGGTCACAGACACAAGGCGTGGTAGTTCAAGGAAAGAAGATGGTCTCTGGGAAACAAGCCCAAGGCCCTGGTATGATGCTGGTAACCGGAACGCAGGCGGGAACCTTACCAAGTGTGGCACTTCAGGGGAAATCCACCGTGTCCAGGGGAAAAGTTCAAGCCCCCCTGAGTCTTGCTGACAACCTGATCAACGCAGGGACCCTCTCAAGCTCCCAGACCGTAATCGAGGGCAAGGTCCCTTTTGGGAAAGTTGTGAGGACGAGCCAAACCTCCATCGAGCAAGGCGGCGTCCGACTGCCAGACATCACCTTGCCCCAGATGAGCAACATCTCTGGAGCTCGCAGCACCACGATGACGTCATCCAGCACCGGCGTCAGCAGAGTCCCCACATACCGCAAGGTGATGGTACAGGAAGAGAAGCTCACTGATCTGTGACACGGGACAAATGACTCTTGAAAGCCACTTTCATCAAGTATTTTGTTACCGTGCCCGGTTTTATTGGTGGTGGATGTTCTGCAGCAGCCCTGCCTCGGCGCGAAGCTACATGCGGCTGCACGTTCCTGCTATACGGCTCCTACCCGACGTACACTTTACGCTCTTTCTTCAGCACCCTCAAGTAGAATGTGGAGACCCTAGTCGACACTTCGTGAAGATCCCGCGCCGGTTTAAGTCCTCGGATGTCTCTTTGTTGGATACGTTGGTTGGGCCTCCATGTTCCTTCGCTAGCTCTCATAACCAACCGGATAATTGGCTAAGCTTTGGCTTCCATGACTTTTTAACAGCTTTGTGAACTTTCTGGACTAAAGTGTGACATTTGATAAATGGTACTTCATTTCTATAGCGCTTTTCAACCTGACAAGGCCCTCAAAGCGCTTTACATTCGACTGCTCATGATGCAGCATCAGGAGCAACCGGGGGTTCATTGTCTTGCTCAAAATACTTCAACGTGGGTCACAATGGCATTGGATCGAACCCGCAACCTCTGGTTTGGGAGACGACTACTCTACCACTGAACCACATCGCCCCCACTTGAATATTACATCAACAGGAAGTGTGCTGCTTTGCTGGGGAGATTTCCTTCACTTTGGTGTGTCCTAAATGAAGCTGTTTGTTGTGTTTTCACTTGCCAGATGTCTTAACAACACATCTGACATGCGCTTTTGCCAAAATACCACCAAGGGTCAAGTATTTGCAGTACACTTTTCACCATCTTGCTGAAATGGTCAAAAGCGCCGTCATCCTCAATGTGCCAACAAGTAATCAAGTATGTGTCATTGGGCAAATAATAATCAGCATTAAGCTTAATGCAGCTCTGCTTAACTTAATGTTTCAAACTGTGGATTAATTAGTTGATTGATGGATGAACAGGTGTTTCCCAAGACTTTGGTCCATGTGGGGTATTTGGCATTCAGGATTTGGTTTTTCTATAGATGATAAATATTCTGCTGACTGGATGTGCTGTATAGTATGGATGCTTATGGATGTGTATTGAAGCTGGGTGGGATCATTGTATGTTTTTCATGTGTCAGGAGAAGGTTTTTGATGTATTTTTTTTAACAGTGGTTCTCTTTTTGATTAATTTGAAGATGTTTTCTAAAGCAAAATAAAAAGATGAGGCGGCCAGATTTGAAGCATGTCACTGGTTCTTTCAGCTCATTCAACACGAGCAACTCGTTCGACTTGTTTATGATGAGTTTAATCACATACTCCATAAAGGCATTTTCACACTGCACTTGGTTTTTATGGTTTTTATGTTTTGCCCATATTTGGGAAGTCAACCAGGAAGTAGCCTGGAGGTTTGTCCCCCCCCTCTTAGATGATCATATGACGACTCATTTTTTTTAGCTTGTTAAATCACATTAAAAAAAGATGCATTCTGACACATTAGGATCGGCAAGTAAAATAGAAATATTTTAATGAAAAATACATTTAAATGATTTTCAAAGACGACATTACAAGCAATAAGATTAAACCGTTAATCTGATTGAGTATAATAGAAATACAATAAATAAAAAATACCACGCATAAAAAAATAAGAAAATGTTTCAAAATAATAAAGTAAAAAATGGATTCAAAACTTAAAATAAAAAAAAACTATTTTTCAAAAATTAATAGATAAAATCTTTTTTTTTTTAAGTAGCCAGTTTGCTAAAAAAAAAAAAAAAAAAAAAAAAAAAATTATATATATATATATATATATTTGTTTGAAAGAATAAAATTTTTCAAAATTTGATGAGCTGACACCTTGTTGAGGAGGAGGTCGTGTTGTGGGTGTGACCATTTAAGACGAAAAGCACCTGTACCGTACCGCAGCGCTCTCCCACTCCAAACTTCCAATCTCAGCAAGACGCACAGAAGAAGTTGGAGAAGACTTCCTTGCAGACAAGGTCCAGCACTCCTGATCATCTTCATCACGATAGTGAAGATGATGTACAACTGTATTCACAATATTCGTGCAAGCACAGGTAGTTGTACCTGCATTTTTATTTTTTGTATTTGTTGGTAGATGATGTACCTAATGAAGTGTCTATCATGTTGTTTTGTTCATCCTCCCACTCTCAAATTACTCTGCAGCAAATCAGCATCCTGATGACATAATGACAGGAAATGACCGTGTTTGTGCTTCCATTTTGGCTTTCTGCACTCCCACGCAGCAGCTTCATACCTTCCCGCTCCTTGGAATATTTTGTTTCTTTTTAATCTTTTTTTTTTTTTTTTTTAATCTAATTTCTTGCATTTTTTTTCAGTCGCTTCGAATTGTTGAGTGTGCGGCAACAGTGTATTAGCCAATCAGATTTTTGGATCGGGTTGAGGACAGCAGGTGTGAGCAACTGGCATGACCCACAAAAATATTTGATGCTAAGATACATTCCCAAAATGACAAAGTGTTGAATTCAGTGTGTGAGTTTACTGTACAGTAGTTCATATAATCCTTCTCTTTCAAAAAGGAAACCAAAAGTCAATTGCAGGTGACTTAAAATATTGTGGTTAGCTCAAAATGCTAATGTTGGGCTTTTCATGTGAGACCTATTTGCTCATCCACATTGCCTTTAAAATCACCCCCAAAAAAATCAAATCAAAACAACCACACTTTTATCTACTCCGTGATAAACAATTTAACAATTATTTGTCAAATAATGCTATGTTGTGGTTTGCTAAATGCTAAACTAGCTAGCAACTTTATGTGCTTGCTAACGTTATCGAACAGATTGATATTCGGTTTGCATCCACCAGGGGGCGTAGGGGGATTGCCATGACTGTTGTAAATAATCTTTTGATTTCATTTTAATCAATTGACTGCATTTTATAATACTATTTAACATATAATAAAGTCTGTGTTTAAGACTTAGAAATGTGATGATGTCAGAAGGGCTGTGCATATGAAGTGGGGGGGGGGGGGGGGGGGGGGGGGGGGGCCGCATCACGGCGAGCCTCGCTCGAAAGCAGCCTCTCCGCGCACCCACCTCCGCGAGGGAGGGGGGGGGATACGTCGCCGTCACGTGTGGGTCCGGTCCGGTGGGCTTGACGCCAGCTCGATGCCAGTTTGCTTGCTCGGCCATGATGGCGAGAGCTCAGCTGCCTTGGAGATTCTTCTTCTTCATCGTCTTCTTCTTCTTCCGGAAGCCCCTGCAACCGCAGGTTAGTCAAGATGGTGTGTGTGTGTGTGTGTGTGTGTGTGCGGGGGGGGGTATGTGTGTGCGTGCGCGCATACGTCTCTGAGGGGGGGGCCTGCTGCTCATCTCCGTTGCTATGGCGACCGCTTCCATGATGAAGCATGAATCCGTCCCAGCCGTCATGCGGCGAGGCGTTCACTGACTTTTATGGACTTCGAGAACGTAGATTCACATTCAGACATGGAATCATAGTGAATTATGCAGACTTAATGTCTAATTCAATTCAATTAGGTTTTACGTATTGTGACTCACTACAGGGCATAAATTCACAGAGTCATTAAGTCACAGAGTTTGATAGACTACGATGGTTTTTACGTAGACTCACATGTAGCAATAAGAAAAAAAAAAATGTTTTCAGTGCCTTCTCGAATGCAACACTGTAAAAGTGCTTAAGAGAGGTCCCCGGTGGTCTCTCAACCACGGAAGTAAAACTCTGCTCGGAAGCACCGAAAACTTCGATAAGAGATCACAGACTGATAAGGAAGTTTCTGACTTGCTGTAACGTAGACTCCAAGTGACGTGCTTCTTGGCTGGTGGTGTGGCGCTTATATTATATGGTCAGATTTATTTACAAGCTACACAAAGTGACGTATTTGCCAAACATTTGACCTATTATGTATTTCTTATGTATGCCACTTGTAATGTAGTCCTGTTTTGTCAGTCAGCAAAACGACATGCACCAGACTCGAGTGTTAGCCAAAAAGCGCTTTCTTAATAATTTGTGCTACTTCCAGAACATTCCTCTGAAAACAGTGCCGCGACTACGGGTGCCGCGCAAGGACATACGTCATAAACACATAGTGAAATGAGTACATTACACCACTGAGAGGTGAACGTTTGTGAATGTAAGTATATTTCACATTGTAAAAATGTTTTTAAACAAAGATTGATTTGAAAGATTATTTCATATTAGCGCTATTGTTTGCACCCCCCCCCCCCCCCCCCCTTTATCGTCATCCATAATGTATGAACGACGCCAAACGTTCTGCTCTCCATCACCTCCGACTGCACTGCTGGTACATTTCAAACGGACACTTCATGAGGGACGCCAGTCACACACGACAGGATGAGTCATTTTAGCGTCAAAATGTAACAAATACGCTCTATTAAAACAAAGTCGTAATACGTAAAGGCAGCAGCCTTTTCTAATCAATAGTCGCGATCAATACGCGAACCTGACGGAGCAGATTGTGGCGGTCGCGTGACGGCTGCTGAAAGCGAACTGAAGGAATGAATTTTAGTCTTTTATTTTTAACTCATTGACTGGCAACCATTTTGACAGAAGCAACAACTCAACTCACTTCACTCCCGACTGTTTTACTGGATTTTGACTGATTTTGCAAGGCCCGCAGAATATTGTGTTCTATTGCTATAAAAAAAACACATGGAACCTTACATGATTAGATTAGAGTCTCTTCTCCAATCAGGAAAGAAAAGTAGATTTCTATCGGTTTCCATTTTGCAGCAATTAGCATTAAAATATAGCTAAGTTTCATCATTACTCACAAATCTGTTTAAAATTAGGAAAAACAGCTTGTTGCAACATGGCTCTGGTTGATCTCTTATACTCTGCTGTCACCTGCTGGCCGTTTCTGTAATTGCATTGTTTAAACCGTTCCCCTCAGTTCAGAGGCTGCATCAAAGCCTTCTGTATGCTCTAAAATAAAACAAAAAAACAAAAACGTATAAATACGTCTTTGGGACACTGGTAATATTTACAATAGAACATATGTTTACGTTTTTGGGAGCAAATGTTATAAAGAGTTTTGAAGTAGGGTTCCAACTCCCAACTTCCAAATCCAACATGCTTAGGATTTCAAATCTGGGTTAGGGTTTCAAATTAAGGTTTCAAGTCAGGGTAAGGGCTACAAATGAGGGTTGGCAAGCCATGCTGGGTTTCAAATTACGGTTTCAAGTCTTGATTAAGATTTCAAACAAGAGTAATGCTTTCCATCCACAGTTAGGGTTTGACGTTAACATTTCAAATCAGAGTAAGGGATTCGAGTCGCGGTTAGGGTATCAAAAGAGATTTCAAGCATTCATTTGGGTTATAATGTGCGGTTTTAAGACTTTATTTGGGTTTCAAGCAAGGATGAGGCTTTCGAGTGAGAGTTGTTTCAGCTAAGCCTTGATTAGGGTTTCAAGCTCGTGTTTGGGTTTTTTTATGATCGGAATAATATCTTGAAAGATGGGAGGGTGACGAGGAAAAGCACTTTTGGGAATCCTGATGCTGAACTCGAGCACTCTCACTCTGCGTGTTATGTGTGTGCGTTTGCATGCCCCTCCCCCAAATAGGCACGTTTGTCGTCGACACACCTGAAGTGTTTGTTCGTATGCTGGCTGGCGGTGTTGGTGGGCAGCTGGGTGGTCTACGTGGAGTACTCGTCCTACACGGAGCTGTGCCGGGGACGCCAATGCACCGCGGCCATGGTGAACGGACAACAAAAAAAACGCCCAAAACACTCAGCAGGTTTTGCTTCGTTCGCCGGCCATCTTGTCTGATGCTGCTGCTGTTGTGTTTGAAGTGTGCCAAATACAGAAACGGTCTTGTTGACGGCTCGGCCTGCAGCAGCTTGTGCGACAAGAACACGTTGGAGCTCAACAAGTGTCTCAGCACGCACGCCAACAAACAGGTCTCGGAAGCAAATTCACTGTTAACTCATTCACTCCCAGCCATTTTCATCTTCTATTGCTATAAAAAAAAAAAAAAAAAAAAAGATGGAACCTACCAAAAGAACAATGTGTCTCTTCTTTCATCAGGAAGAAAAAGAACAGTAGATTTTTTTTTTTTATCTCTTTTTATGTTTTGTAGCAATTAGCATTAAAATTCATCATTATTCACAAACCTGTTGAAAATACTGGGAAAAAAAGAGCTTGTTGCAACATGGATCTGGTTGATCTCGTATACTTTGCTGCCACCTGCTGGCCGTTTTTTTTTTTTTTTTGGGTAATAACTACCATCGCTTTAAGCAACCACTTCAGGTCAGAAATTGCATAAAAGCCTGCATACAAAAACTCTAGCAAACAGAAACCTAAAAAACATATAAATACGTTTTTTTGGGAGTGAATGAGTTAATAAATCTCTTTCTATTCTCTTCTGGATGCGGTTTTGCAGGTGTACTCGGGCATGTGGGGCGCCCTGGAGGGCGTGGTCAGGTGCCAGATGGACGAGGCCCCCGCTTACGACGTGACGAGCCAGATGGAGGCCAGGAAGGAGGCCGCCGCCCTCTTCGACACCCCCGCCAAGGGGACCTCCGTGGAAAGGTTCCGGGAGATGATCCTGGACCACCTCAAGGTAGACCGTGGACAACTTCAGACCATGGCAACGTGACAGAGCCTTTTTTTTTTATACGGTATTTGTCTGACAGCGTTAGTGTATTACAAAAGCATTTATTTCCCTGATTATTGTTTATCTCAGTTGCTACCAAAAACGTATAAATACGTTCTATTTTAAATGTTACCATTGCCCCAAAGACGTAATTATGTTTTTTTTTATGCTAGAGCATACAGCAGGCTTTGATGCAGCCTCTTAACTGAAGAGAATGGTTGAAGCAATGGTAGTTATTACAAAAACGCCCAGCAGGTGGCAGCAGAGTATAAGAGATTGACCAGGGCCATGTTGCAACAAGCTCTTTTTGTCATTGTTTTCACCAGGAATGTCAGTAGTAGATGAAAATTAGCTATATTCTAATGCTACTTGCTGCAAAACAGAAACAGATAGAAATGAAGTTTTTTTTCCCTGATGAAAGAAGAGACTCTAATCTTTCTTTTTGTAGGTTTCAAGTATTTGTAGCGATACAAAGCAAAATTTTGTGGGCCTTGCAAAATCAGTCAAAATCCAGCAAAACAGCTGGGGGAGCAAAGTGAATGAGTTGTTCATCGGAGTGTGACGATATATCGATATCGCGTTAAATCGTGATACTTTGTCTCCCGATAGATTATCGATACGTCTACGCAAGTATCGCGACATTTGTAGTTAATATAAAAAGCAGTCCATTGACCAAAATACAGCCACGAAACGGCTCCATTGTTCATGACTTATTGAGCAATTACTTGGAAGGCCACTAGGGGGAGCGCCTCATAAGAGTGGCAGGGAAATGGACATAAGTCTTCAGGCGAAGAAGACTCATGAGCTTAGTTTTAAATTATTATCATTATTATTATTATAATTATTATTGTAATAAATATTATTTATTTTTATTATTATTGCTATGTATATGTAATATATATTTATACATTGTATTATGTATTTATATTTGTATTTATTTATATTTTTATATTATGAATTATTTATTTTTTATTTGTATTATTTATTTATTATTTAAATAATTATAATAAACCATTTTAAATTAAAAAAAAAAGGCTCCAAATGATTATTTGATTATTCAAATAGCTGTCGCTGAATTTGACCATCGCTTACTTGCCGATGATTCGATTCCTTTGGATTTTGCTCCTCGCAGGCCAAAGTGGACGAGGAGCAGGCCAACCTGGGCGAGCTGACGGCCCGCGTCCTGGCGGCGGCCGACGCCAACAGGGACGGTCGCGTTTCCCTGGCGGAGGCTCGCTCGTCGTGGGCGCTGCTGCAGCTCGACGACTTCCTGCTGTCGCTGGCGCTGCAGGAACGCGGACACACGGCCAAGATCCTCGGCTTCTGCGGCGACCTCTACGTGACGGAGAAGGTCCCGAACGCCCCGCTGTACGCCGTCAGGGCGCCGGCGTGGGCGCGGCGCGCCGCCGACCGCTGGTTCGCCCCCGCGTGGCCCCACAGAGCTAAGATCTCCATCGGGCTCCTGGAGCTGGTCGAGGATCTGTTCCACGGGGCCTTCGGAAGCTTCCTGATGTGCGACCTGAGCGCCGCCCGCTTCGGCTACACCGCCCGCCACGATTTTCGGGTGGCGGACGCCCAGGACATCGTCCCCGAGGCCGCCTTCCGGCAAGCCATCCGGCGGCGGCGGTGCGACGAGGACGCCGACTGCGTTTACGGCGCCGACTGTCTGACTTCCTGCGATCTCACCAAGCGGCGCTGCAACCCCGAGGTGGCCCAGCCCAACCTGGCGAAGGCCTGCCGGGTGCTGGAGGACTACGTCCTGCGGGGGGCGCCCTCGGACATCCGCGAGGAGCTGGAGAAGCAGCTGGACGCTTGCGTGGCGCTGAGGGCGTCGGCGGAGCGGGCCGAGATCCAACACTCGCTGGTCCTCAACAACCTCAAGACGTTGTTGTGGAAGAAGATCTCGCACGACAAAGACGCCTAAACGAAAGATATCGCAGGATTCTGGTCTGGATCTGGATTTTGGCGGGAGTCTTTCGTTTTCGTTACGAAAACATCTTCTTGGGAATTCGGATCCGGATCCAGATGGATGCGTTTTTATCCGGACCCAGACCTATTCCGTTATGGGGACTACATGTAGTTTTAGTTCCTGGAACTTAACTTTTGTGGGATTTGATAGTCTTATATTAACTTAACCAACACATTTTTAACCAAATATGTTTGGATTTTATTTACATTCACCTTGTTTTAATTGACACAACTTTTAGAGGACTTACGGTATTGTCATTGTTAACTACTGTCACTTTGTGGGTATTAGTGTCTTGTTTAGTAACTATTTGGGGATTGACAATATGTAGTCTTGATTTGTTTTTTAATCTTTTGGAGAGTTACGGTATTCTTTATAACCAGTGCTACTTGGTAGGAATTTAACGAAGTCTTTGTAACGGGAGCGACTTTGGGGGATTAGTGTTTGTTTTAACCAGTGTAATTTTTTGGGGCTTGTCTCATTTCGGGCCATTAGCATTAGCAATAGCATTAGCATAATAACAGAATTCCAGGTAGAAGTTGTGCGCCCTCACCTCTTCTTCTTGACCTCTGTGGGAGGTTTCTTTTCAGGGTTTGGGTTCATTTCCCCATACTGAAAACAGTCAAGTCCATTTTAGGTTAGGCTTTTTGTGAGTCGAGAATTTCACACACAGCTTTTCTGATACATGGAACACACCTTCTTGATGATTTACATTTACTCACTACTACTACTTCAATTTGAGCATGAAACTAATCAGTAAGTCAAACTATTTGTACATTTATAATTGTATTGCACGCATCAAAATATGTTTTGCTGGGTTCTGTGTGAATGGCACATAGTTAAATTCGTCCGTAATACCAGAGTCTGAATGAAAAAGGTACTGATGTGCAAAAGGTGAAGTCAAGTTGAAGCAATTGCCGAGCTTCCGAGGTCATATCAGCCATTTCACTCCCTTTTGTATTGGCCAGATGGATTATTTTACAGGTCTGTATAAAACGGTAAAAACACACAACGAGTTGTTACTCTTACAACAGAATAAGTCACGGCACGCACACACTGAGAGATCAATATAATTCTTACATGTGTAATTGTTTTGTGATATTGTAGAGTGAGATTTTTCTAATGCAAAAATAATATGACTTGGCAAAATAAAGGTATTCGGATAACGGGGGAGATGCCACAGACTTCCGACTTTGGGATTTCACACAACAGCGCCATTTCCGGCTGGTGCTGCCAACACTCGCACCCATCACCGCCGGCCCCCCAACCGCGAAAAATCTAACATGTTCTGGATAATCTTGAGACATGCTACCATATAAACAGAATGATGTTGGCAACAAATAAATACAATTTCATATAACAAATCAGCGTTGGCAAGTCAAAACAAACTCAATAACGGCCCCTGACGGCAAAAGATGGCGTCACAGTCGACGACACGTTGCTTGTCACGTGATACAGTTAAACACGCCCCCTTTTACCAGAGCCATACATAGATTCTGCCTTGAGTGGGTTAACGCGTGGTTACAAAACGTCCTCAGGTCTGCCATATTGAATGTGTCAGCAAAGTGTACGTACGTAACGGGCCTCAGTCACGGCGACTCCCGGTACAAGATGGCGGTTAGAGATACACGTCCTCACCCAGCAAGAGCTCTCTCTAGTTGTTGTATAGCTCTATGATCTCTACCCTGGACCAAACCCCTACAAGTGACGACAACGTCGACGACGACGCAAGAGCTCAGTGCTAAATGCTAACGTAGCTAAATACACATCTTCCAGTCTGGTAAACATGGCTCCCTTTCCGGACGAGGTGGACGTTTTCACGGGCCCGCACTGGCGAATGAAGCAGCTGGTGGGCCTTTATTCCGAGAAGGTGAGTGTTTGAGAGAGTTTATTGAACCTCTGTGGTCTTAAAGTCTTCTTTTTAAAGAACGCATATAGCGGCAACGGTACCCCGCAAAAGACGACGCTCGCTAGCGTTAGCATGTTAGCTTGCGGGGCTATGTGATTATGCAACAGGCTTTTATTAGGACGCCACACCTCTCTGGATTTATTGCCATTCAGCGGATAACCTGACTGAATATTTGCTCATTTCAAAACAAAAATGTTGATTCATAATGACGGTAATGCGACGTAGCGTGCGCTTATCTTGCAAGCTGGCGTTAGTGAAGGGGTGTTGCTGTTGCGTATTATGACGTTAAAAACAAAACAGTAAATATGTGGTAATTATGTACTTTCCCATCCACAAAAGCAAACAGTAAGTTTCTTTTAATAGACACACAGTTTTCAAATATTAAAGTTTGTCACAGTTTGTTTTGATTTACATGCAAGACGAAAATAAAGAGTCATAATTTATTGAGAATACGTATTTTTCCCTTGACCGGCAACTCGCTATCTAGCGTTATTTTGCCGTGAATTGCTAATTGTCGTGTTAAAACATGACATTTTAAAAATTATAGTTTTATGAGAATATGTAATTGTGAGAGTTATGAGAGTAAAGTCCACCGAAAAATAGTAATTTTTGTAAGACTCAAAAGTTAAATAAAATAAGACTTGGAAAAGTAATTTTGTTGTATAGTAGTTGTGGAAATCATTAAACGAGAGTTCCTTGCTAATACTAAAAACAAAAACTAAAAAAAAAGCTAATATATTGTAAACTGTAAAATATACACCATAGCAAGTTTTACGTGTGGGAATTATTTTCGTTTTGAAGCTAAGAAAGTTTTTTAATATGGGAAATTGAGAGTTAAAAAAATGTTACTGATTAAAGAAGATGTTTTAATTCTGTGCTTTCCCTCACAAAATCAAACAACCTTTTTGTTGTTATTGCTTCCACTTTTTAAATGACCGTTTTGCCCGCCAATCTGCGTTTCGTTTGACTTGCGCGGCGGTTCATACGTTTTTTTTTTTTATTATTATTATTATTTTTTTGCTCGGCAGCTGTCGGAGACCAACTTCTCCAACAACAGCGACTTCCGCTCCTTCCTCAAGTCGCTGCTGGCCACCTTCAAGGAGTTCAAGATGCACGAGCAGATCGAGAACGAGTACATCATCAGCCTGTTGGAGCAGCGCTGCTGCACCGTCTACAACATGCACTCGGACAACAAACTCTCCGACATGCTGCTGCTCCTCGAGAAGGGCTTGCACAACGTCAAGGTCGGCCTGCTTGTCGTGCTGATCTATAAAAAATTAAAAAAAAAAAAAAAAAAGTTTGTCTTTAAGTTAAAAAAAGTCAGTGACACTTGCGCATGTGTTGACTTCTAATGTGGTCATGCGCCGTTTGGGCACATACTAACCGTTTTTTTTCAAATTGCAATGTGCTGACTCATTGCCATCTGGACTAATACGAGTCTGTGGTCATTTCGAAAGTGAAAGTAGAGAAGTGTGCTTACTAATGCTGTCAGTGAGCCCATTTTGGGATTTGCAGCGACGGCGCTTTTCATGCATCGAAATCAATCAGCGACGTGTGTGTGTTTGTTTTTTAGAGTGAATACGAGCAGCTCAACTACGCTCAGCAGCTGAAGGAGAGACTGGAGGCCTTCACGCAGGACTTCTTGCCGCACATGAAGGAGGAGGAAGAGGTAACATATGTGGCATGGAAGTTTTTTTTTTTTTTTTTTTTTTCTTTTCCGGCCCAAAAAAATGTACATGCACAAAACACTGCTGTTAAATCGTCCAACATGAGAATTTGTGTCACGGATTGCTGAAAGCAACTCCTGATTTGCTACAAATGACCTCCTAACGGACGCCACAAGATGGCGACAAATCCCCGGAGAGGATCATAAATATGAATACCGTCTCAGAAAATGAGAATATTGTGATCAAGTCCATTATTTTCTGTAATGCAATTCAATAAGCAAAAATGCCATCCATTCAGGATTCATTACAAATCAATTGAAATATTGCAAGCCTTTTATTGTTTTTTAATATTGCTGATTATGGCTCTTTTTCTTTTCTTTTTTTTTTACTTGGTCTGAGGAAATATTCTAATATTTTGAGATAAGATATTTGAGTTTTCTTAAGCTGCAAGCCCTAATCAGCAATATTAAAAATAACAAGTCTTGCAATATTTCAGTTGATTTGTAATGAATCCAGAACGGATGGCATTTTTGCCTATTTAATTGCATTACAGAAAGTAATGGACTTTATCATAATATTCAAATTTTCTGAGACAGCCCTGTAACTTGTACGCAATCACAAACCCATGTGACACAGACGGCTTTCAGTCGACCTTTACATGAGGCTGAGATCGCCACACCAGCTAAAAAGTGTGCGCCGATATCATGGCAGCTTGTGTGTGCGCGCGTGTGCATTTTTTGCCGTCCAAACGTGCGGTCGGTCCCACCGAAGACTCAGCCGGCGTTCGTTGCAGGTGTTCCAGCCCATGCTGATGCAGCACTTCAGCTACGAGGAGCTGAAGGCCATCAAGAAGCAGGTGATGGCGCAGCACTGCACTCAGCAGCCGTGGAACCGCGCCGCCGACGTCCTCAAAGGCTTCAGCCTGTGGAGCCGCGCCGAGGAGCTGCAGAAGGCCTTCAAATACGCCGACCACGAGAAAAGCGATTATGGTGAGCCTCACAAAAAGTCAAAAAAAAAATAAAATACAATAACAGCTTTTAACAATAACATACAATTATATGTAGTAAGATTTTATTGGGAAAAAAAACGAGGTTGTCCTTTTTTAACCTGTCAAACCTTTGGTAGACTTTTCGGAGTCCAAATATTATTATTATTATTTTTCTTCTTCTAATGCCCAGCTGGTCTTCCCACAGAAGCGGAGAACGACGGGACTGGCTCGGCGGACATCTCGCAGCTTCCGGCTGAAGTCGTCTTGAGGATCTTCCGCTATTTGGACCCGCAAGATCTTTGCCGCTGCAGCCAAGTGTGCGCTTTCTGGTCGGAGCTGGCCAAGACCGGTTCTCTCTGGAGGCACCTCTACCCTGTCCGCTGGGCCCGAGGTAGTCAGGATGTGAAGGAAAAAAAGAAGAACTTTCTCAATGTTGTCTGTTGACCTGACATGCAAACATTTTAGAGAAAAAAACTGTTAAAATGTGAGCCAATGACGTTGGTTAAATATGAATATATATTTTTTTATTTTACAAATTCTTAGATACATTAAGAAGACATTTAGTCACACACAAAGATGTAATTACGAGATAAAAAAAAAAATCCAATATTTGTTTTGTAATTGTGTGAGTCATATTATAGGACAACATTGAATAGTTTGTTATAAAAATTGTAATATTTTCACAAAATCATATTTCAAGAGGAGAAAACATGTATATTGCAAGAAAAAGATGCAGGATCTTTTCAAAAAATTTGGATAAATTATTATATATGGAAATGTAAAGACCATAATAGATAATAAATAAAAAATCAAATATTACAGGAAAAGAAGTGAATTTCTGAGCAGAGAATTTTATTTATACTTTTATGTAAATAGTTGTAATTGCATGTTGAATAGTCTTAATTGCATCCCAATGTGTATAATGACCAAAGTAGATTTTTAGGGGGAAAAAAATACAAAAACAGTTTCCAAAATTTTTTTTATTGCAAATTTCCTAGAATTTTTTAATTATGTTTTTTTTTTTTAATGTAAAGAAATGTAATTTAATAAGGCTAAAGAAGTGTTGATAATGAAATATTGAATGAATGAGTGAATATGGAAAAAAACACAATTTTCCGAGCAACTAAAAAAAGAAAATGTCGATGCATCCACAGGTGACTTTTGCAACGGCCGCCCCGGCGACGGCGACGGCGACGGCGACGCTGACCAGGAGCCGGATGACGGCTGGCTGAAGAGCCGAGAGAAGGAAGTGCGAGCGTACCAGGAGTGGGACGAGGACGCCGACATTGACGAATCTGGTGACCTTCGCTTATCTTCATTCTTCAGCGCACACATACAAACTGCAGTGATGCCTTGACTTCAGAGACAAATTCCTTCCCAAATCAAACTCGTCACTCACATCATCTTTCCCCTAAAAAAAAAAAAAAAACAAATCAAAAAAATTGATCAACTGATGTCTCCTAACCAGAAAAACAATTCATTTGTTGATTCAAAACCAAGTCAAGGTGGCACTGCGTGCGAGCCGCAAGCGTGACTGTTGCGATTGTGATTTAAATGCCATCAAACGCCGCCGCTGCTGCTTGCGGCGTCTCAGACGAGCGCGGCGACTCGTCGGCCATCAGCACGGCCCAGCGCGAGAAGAGACTCCTCAACGGGATCGTCCGCCATCTTCTCCCCGCCGTCGGCCAGCACGTCAAGTCGCTCGTGCTGGCCTACGGCTCCACCGTCTCCAGCAAAATGGTGCGTGTTGGTTGTGTGTGCGTGTGCAAATTGTTGAGAGGAGGGAAAAAACAAAAAAAACAATAATAATAAATATATCAAAATTCATCACAAATGTTAAAGAAAATACCTCAATTTTTGAAAAAAATAAAATAGAGATACTAAAATTACACAAATACTGGTAAAATACATTTAAAAATAATTTGAAAACAAATACATAAATTTGAAAAAAAAAAACTACAAGTTAAAAATATATGTGAAAATGATAAATGGGAATAAATAGAAAGTGTGATGAAGCAACAGTTTGTGTTACGTAATTAAAGGTGTTGTTGAACAGGTGCGCCAGATGCTCAATCTCTGCCCTAACGTGGCTCACCTGGACCTGACGCAGACGGATGTCACCGATTTTGCTTTCGACAGGTAAACTTCCAAATTGTGTCACACCTTTCATCACATGACATCTGTTCGGGGGGGCCTGCTTCCTTCTTGACAATCTCGCCATGGTTTTGCGGTTCAATAAGATAAACAGTGCTATGCAAGTTGCTAATTGCTGCCACACCAAAAATAAAAATAAAAACTAAGTTAAACTTTAAAATTTAATGAATCGATGGATTTCAGCCGCCTTAAAATAATGTTTAAAGCCCATCGTGAAATTTTACCAATTAACATGCAAATAAAAAATAAAAAAGGGGGGGGGAGCGAGTACTTTACAGGACTGTCTCAGAAAAAGAGAATATTGTGATAAAGTTCTTTATTTTCTGTAATGCAATTTAAAACAAAAATGTCATCCATTATGGATTCATGACAAATCAACTGAAATATTGCAAGCCTTTTATTATTTTAATATTGCTGATTATGCCATTTTTTACTTGGTCTGAGGAAATATTCTAATATTTTGAAATAGGATATTGAGTTTTCTTAAGATGTAAGCCATAATCAGCAATATTAAAATAATAAAAGGCTTGCAATATTTCAGTTGATTTGTCATGAATCCAGAATGGATGACATTTTTGTTTTAAATTGCATTACAGAAAATAAAGAACTTTATCACAATATTCTCATTTTCTGAGAGTCCTTGTAAGAGGAACTGATTTTTTTTTTTTTTCTAAACCTAAATACGGAAGGGAAAAAAAGTGATGCATTTCAACTGAAGGTGTCAGTTTGTGGAACAATCTGGATCATGTAACTAAATCATCTGTCCATTCATATTTAAAAGATTTTTTATTTTTTTTATAAGAACTCAATTACTGGGGGGAGAAAAAAAAAATGTACATTCACTTTTATTTATTTTTTCTGATCAGGGGCAGATACTACAAGTTTAACTTTTTTATTTATTTATTTTTTCTTCTCCCTTTATTATTTATTTATATATTTTTTTATGTAGCAATTATTATTTCCGTTCATACTTGTCACTCATTTTGAAAAGAGCAGCACTTCATTATTTATTATTGAGACATTCTTGCGACGAGAGCATTGTGATATTTTGACCGTTGTTGTGGTCAGCTGGTCATCGGCGGGCGCGTGCGCTTCTCTGGAGCACCTGGACCTGTCCGGCTGCGACAAGATCACGGACCACGTCCTCAAGAGACTCTCCCTGGCGCTGGGCGACCTCGGCTCCCCGTGGCAGTCGCGGCGCCAGCGCCGGCGGCGGCGGGCCCTCCTCCTGAAGCAGCCCGGCTGGGGGCCCGCGCGGGTGCCGGCCGACATCGAGGACTCGGCCGAGTGGACGCGGCGAGGCTGCGAGGACATGGACGAGGAAGAGGAGGAGGAGGAAGAGCGCTTTGTGGAGACGCCGCTGGCGCGCGGCCTGTGCTGCTGTAGGCGGGGCCTCCGAGTCGGGAACGGCCCCAACGCTGCCGCCGCCGCCGCCGCCATTTTGCGCTACGCCGTGTCGGCAGACAGGTTTTGCGCTCACGCCGCCTGCTGCAAGGGCCACAACGGCGACGCGGCCCTCAGGACTAATGGCCGCCGCCCGCCAATGGACGGCAAACGGCCCAACAACCGGACTAAGCGATCGGGCGCCAGGCGCGCGCTCAACTTTCTCAGCCTGTCCGGATGCTACCAGGTCACAGATGCGGGACTCAGGTAGGTCCGCACAGAGCAAGTAAAAAAAAAAAATATATATATATATATATTTTACTGATTATCAGATCAGTAATTTAAAAAACGTACTTTTAGTGGAAAAATGACTAAAAAAAACACAAAAATGCTGAATGGGAGAAGCATCATACCAAATTGAAAAACAAATATAATAAAAAAAATACTGTTCTGTATTTTATAAAAAAAAAAACTTTTGTTAGAAAAAAAAATGAATGTAAATGAAAAAAAAAACATGATGAATGAAAAAGCATTTATAACAAAGTAAAAATCATACCAAAATGAAAAAAACACAAGCAACAAAAAAAATATAATTAACAGGATATTTAATGTATTTATTTTTTTATTAACACCAATTTCCATTATTGTTGGTAGTTTTTGGAACGTAACGCCCATGAAAACGAGGGAACACCGTATACAAGCACTGCTATGTGAAAAAACACTTATGCGCTTATGTTTTTTTTTTTTGTTTTTTTTTTTGGATATCTGCATTCAGTTTCATCCCAAAAACTTAAAAATGACAAAAACTGACATGTTCTTCACATAGCAACAATATGTGACTTTGAATATGTTTGACTTTAAAAGACTGGCTTTTTTTTTTGGTCTTCTGAAAAAGTCCCATAATTTCTCTTTTGAGCAAGCATGTTGAGCGTTTGCTTGTTTGTTTGTTTGAGGGCCATGTCGGAGCTTGGAGGCCTCCCGGTCCTCGAGCATCTCAACCTGTCGGGCTGCCTGTCGGTCACGGAGGCGGGGCTTTACCAGCTGGTGTCGGCATGCCCCGCCCTCAACGACGAACACTTCTACTACTGCGACAACATCAACGGTACAAAAAACAAAACACATACTCACAAAATCACCAGTTTAGATTTTTTTTGGACTTTTTTGTGCAAAGTTGCAAACTACATGTGACGTTCTTTCATGTTTGTTTTGTTTGTGTTGAGGTCCAAACGCAGACACGGCGAGCGGATGTCAGAACCTGCAGTGCGGATTCCGGGCGTGCTGTCGCTCGGGAGAGTGAACCGACATTAGCCACGCCCCCTCCCCCTATAATTGCACTTTATCCAACTGGGTGTCACTTGCTGTACGTTTCTGTGTGAAACTGTAAGACGTCTTCTCTCCGTAAACACTCCCGAGGACCAGAATTTCAAGAGCCCCTCTTTCATCCTAACAACCATCCAGTCGATTAGTTTTGTTTTTTCTTTTAACAAGCCTGACAAATGGTTTAGAAGCAGCTTACAAACACTCACTCATAAAGGAAGGTTGTCATTTCATGAGGGAAAAAAAAGTGACCTGACGAGACACAAAAAGGTTTGTACATTAACAGGAGCCAGAAATATACAAAAAGAAAAGTTGAAATGTTACAAACACGCTCGCAATTTTTTTGGTTTGTTGCAATGGAGAAAGATGTTCGAATAAAGTCAATATTTTGAGAAAGTCCATTTGGGAATTACATTTGTTGGGGGGAAAACTTGTATAAGAAAGTTGTACTTTTTTTTTTTTTTTTAAATACTGCTATGATTAACATTTGTGATGTTCTAGGATGCCTCTTAGTTTCATTTGAATTCCCAAAACAAAATGACTGATGACCTTTTGAACTCTTAAAGGGATACTTGACTCATTGAACCATTTTTTGCAGTAAAAACTTAATTTTATCCACAAAGTTGATAACTTATTTTTTTTATGTACAATTAATACCTTTTAAAAGCTAATTTTTCCACTTGCTGTCTGTCGACTGATGACATCACCTGTGCCGAAGAAGTAGGTAACGACCAATCATGGCTCAACCGTTTTCTGGGTTTAGGTCAGTAAACTGAGCCAAAGTCGACAGCAAGTGGAACTTTTTGAAGGTATTAATTGTATATAAAAAATAAGTTATCAAATTAATTCTGGACAAAATCTAAACTTCTTCCTACCGAAAATGTCAATGAGTCACGTATGGCTTTAAATTTTGTTAACGCTGCTGAGAAAAAACAAAACAAAAATGTAGCACCTCAGTGGTGTCAAGACCCCCCAAATGGCGACGGATCCTGACGCTTGTGCCACCAAAAACGCCACCTTGGTTCTTGTTTTTGCGCCGGTCAGGAGCGCACGAGCGAGGCGAGGTACACCCAGACGGACAGCACGTTGTTGGGGTACGGGTGCACGTAGACGGCCAGGGCGAATTCCACGTTGGCCATCTGGATGGTGTGCACCCCCGTGCTGTGCACCGCCTCCACCACGGGGCCCATCTCGGAGAACGCCATGTGCAGCGGGAAACCTGAAATCTGACGGGGGGGGGGGGGTTAAAAAAAAATCCTGAGTGGCTCGTATCTTGAAAAATTCAAAAGGTCAGGGTGGCCATTTGCAAGTTCTTGGTGATTGGTCGCCACTCACCCGGTTGTCACCCAGCAGGTTCTGCAGCTCGTGTCGGTGACCCTCGGCCAGGTCGCGCCCGGCGCCGCCGCCTGCGCCGCTGGCCCCCTGCTCCAGACTGGGCAGGAAGTGCTTGAGGGCGGTGGTGCAGTAGCGGTTCCAGCGGGTGGGCCGGTGGGGGCGCCATTCCATCAACTTGTCGCGCAGCACCTTCTCCAGCCTGAACCGCACAAACCACAAGCAGGAGCAACATTCCCCACGTGCACCAAGCAAGAAGGGATTGGGTGCCCCCCGGTGGCCATTCGTAGTATGCATAGTACATCATTTAATTACCATGTGATTAGTAATGTTATTTTGAATTATGAAGCACAATTAATTGTGATTGTTTATTGAAAATGGAGATGTGCAATTTAAAAAACAAAAAAAAAACTCATTAAACATGGTTGTTAAAAAAAAAAAAAAACACGCCTTGCTATACATGGACGTGATTTGTTGTGATTGTATTGTATTGGTGTTAATGTTTTATGTTGTTTGTTTTTTTGTGTTCCTGTAAAGCGCTTTGTGACAGCTCAAGTTGTTTGAAAGCGCTATGTAAATAAACGAGCTGAGTTGAAAAAACAAATTTTCTATAAACAAACATAAAAAAAATGTAAAGCTTTACTATAAAACAAGTTATTTTAACTTACTAAAACAAACCTTACAATACATGGCCATCTTTTTAAATATACCTTACAATACATGGTCGTTTAAAAAAAAACAAAAATTGCCTTACTTTACATGTCGTTTAAAAAAAAACAAAATTTCCTTACTATACATGGTCGTTTAAAAAAAAAAAAAAAGCCTTACTTTACATGGTCGTTTAAAAAAAAAAAAAAGTGCCTTATACATGGTCGTTTAAAAAAAAAAAAAGCCTTACTATACATGGTCGTTTAAAAAAAAAAAAAAAATGCCTTACTATACATGGTCGTTTAAAAAAAAAAAATTGCCTTACTATACATGGTCGTTTAAAAAAAAAAAAAGCTTTACTATACATGGTCGTTTAAAAAAATAAAAATAAAAAAAGCCTTACTATACATGGTCGTAAAAAAAAAAAAATTGCCTTACTATACATGGTCGTTTTTAAAAAAAAAAAAAAGCCTTACTATACATGGTCGTTTAAAAAAAAAAAAAATGCCTTACTAAACATGGTCGTATAAAAAAAAAAAAAATTGCCTTATACATGGTCATTTAAAAGAAAAAAAATTGCCTTACTATACATGGTCGTTTAAAAAAAAAAAAAAAGCCTTACTATACATGGTCGTTTAAAAAAAAAAAAAAAAAAGCCTTATACATGGTCATTTAAAAGAAAAAAAATTGCCTTACTATACATGGTCGTTTAAAAAAAAAATGCTTTACTATTCATGGTCGTTAAAAAAAAATAAAAAAAAATTGCCTTACTATACATGGTCGTAAAAAAAAAAAAAAAATTGTCTTACTATACATGGTCGTTAAAAAAATGATTGCCTTACTATACATGGTTGTTAAAAAAAAAAAAATTGCCTTACTATACATGGTCGTTTAAAAAAAAATAAATAATAATTGCCTTACTATACATGGTCGTTTTTTGAGAAAAAAATGAATAAATAAAAAAAAGGCTTACTATACATGGTCGTTTAAAAAAAATAAAATAAATTGCCTTACTATACATGGTCGTTTAAAAAAATGCCTTACTATACATGGTCGTTTAAAAAAAAAAAAATTGCCTTATACATGGTCATTTAAAAGAAAAAAAATTGCCTTACTATACATGGTCGTTTAAAAAAAAAAATTGCCTTACTATACATGGTCGTTTAAAAAAAAAAAAAGCTTTACTATACATGGTCGTTTAAAAAAATAAAAATAAAAAAAGCCTTACTATACATGGTCGTATAAAAAAAAAAAAATGCCTTACTAAACATGGTCGTATAAAAAAAAAAAAAAAATTGCCTTATACATGGTCATTTAAAAGAAAAAAAATTGCCTTACTATATATGGTCGTTTAAAAAAAAAAAAGCTTTACTATACATGGTCGTTTAAAAAAATAAAAATAAAAAAAGCCTTACTATACATGGTCGTTTAAAAAAAAAAAAAATGCCTTACTAAACATGGTCGTATAAAAAAAAAAAAAAAATTGCCTTATACATGGTCATTTAAAAGAAAAAAAATTGCCTTACTATACATGGTCGTTTAAAAAAAAATGCCTTACTATACATGGTCGTTAAAAAAAAAAAAAAAAGCCTTACTATACATGGTCGTTAAAAAAAAAAAAAAAAAGCCTTACTATACATGGTCGTTTAAAAAAAAAAAAAAAAAAAGCATTATACATGGTCATTTAAAAGAAAAAAAATTGCCTTACTATACATGGTCGTTTTTTGAGAAAAAAATGAATAAATAAAAAAAAGGCTTACTATACATGGTCGTTTAAAAAAAATAAAATAAATTGCCTTACTATACATGGTCGTTTAAAAAAAAAAAATTGCCTTATACATGGTCATTTAAAAGAAAAAAAATTGCCTTACTATACATGGTCGTTTTTAAAAAAAAAAATGCCTTACTATACATGGTCGTTTAAAAGAAAAAAAAAAATGCCTTACTATACATGGTCGTTTAAAAAAAAAAAAAAAATGCCTTACTATACATGGTCGTTTAAAAGAAAAAAAAAAATGCCTTACTATACATGGTCGTTTAAAAGAAAAAAAAAATGCCTTACTATACATGGTCGTTTAAAAAAAAAAAAAAAATGCCTTACTATACATGGTCGTTTAAAAAAATGCCTTACTATACATGGTCGTTTAAAAAAAAAAAAATTGCCTTATACATGGTCATTTAAAAGAAAAAAAAATGCCTTACTATACATGGTCGTTTAAAAGAAAAAAAAAAAATGCCTTACTATACATGGTCGTTTAAAAAAAAATAATTGCCTTATACATGGTCATTTAAAAGAAAAAAAATTGCCTTACTATACATGGTCGTTTAAAAGAAAAAAAAAAATGCCTTACTATACATGGTCGTTTAAAAAAAAAAAAAAATGCCTTACTATACATGGTCGTTTAAAAAAAAAAAATTGCCTTACTATACATGGTCGTTTAAAAAAAAAAAAAGCTTTACTATACATGGTCGTTTAAAAAAATAAAAATAAAAAAAGCCTTACTATACATGGTCGTTTAAAAGAAAAAAAAAATGCCTTACTATACATGGTCGTTTAAAAAAAAAAAAAAAATGCCTTACTATACATGGTCGTTTAAAAAAAAAAAAAATGCCTTACTAAACATGGTCGTATAAAAAAAAAAAAAAAATTGCCTTATACATGGTCATTTAAAAGAAAAAAAATTGCCTTACTATACATGGTCGTTTAAAAAAAAATGCCTTACTATACATGGTCGTTAAAAAAAAAAAAAAAGCCTTACTATACATGGTCGTTAAAAAAAAAAAAAAAAGCCTTACTATACATGGTCGTTTAAAAAAAAAAAAAAAAAGCCTTATACATGGTCATTTAAAAGAAAAACAATTGCCTTACTATACATGGTCGTTTAAAAAAAAAATAATAATAATTGCCTTACTATACATGGTCGTTTTTTGAGAAAAAAATGAATAAATAAAAAAAAGGCTTACTATACATGGTCGTTTAAAAAAAATAAAATAAATTGCCTTACTATACATGGTCGTTTAAAAAAATGCCTTACTATACATGGTCGTTTAAAAAAAAAAAATTGCCTTATACATGGTCATTTAAAAGAAAAAAAATTGCCTTACTATACATGGTCGTTTTTAAAAAAAAAAATGCCTTACTATACATGGTCGTTTAAAAGAAAAAAAAAAATGCCTTACTATACATGGTCGTTTAAAAAAAAAAAAAAAATGCCTTACTATACATGGTCGTTTAAAAGAAAAAAAAAAATGCCTTACTATACATGGTCGTTAAAAAAAAAAAAAAAAATGCCTTACTATACATGGTCGTTTAAAAGAAAAAAAAAAATGCCTTACTATACATGGTCGTTTAAAAGAAAAAAAAAATGCCTTACTATACATGGTCGTTTAAAAAAAAAAAAATTGCCTTACTATACATGGTCGTTTAAAAAAAAAAAAAGCTTTACTATACATGGTCGTAAAAAAAAAAAAATTGCCTTACTATACATGGTCGTTTAAAAAAAAAAAAAATGCCTTACTAAACATGGTCGTATAAAAAAAAAAAAAAAATTGCCTTACTATACATGGTCGTTTAAAAAAAAAAAAAAAAGCCTTACTATACATGGTCGTTAAAAAAAAAAAAAAAAAGCCTTATACATGGTCATTTAAAAGAAAAAAAATTGCCTTACTATACATGGTCGTTTAAAAAAAAAATTGCCTTACTATACATGGTCGTTTTAAAAAAAAAATGCTTTACTATTCATGGTCGTTAAAAAAAAATAAAAAAAAATTGCCTTACTATACATGGTCGTAAAAAAAAAAAAAAATTGTCTTACTATACATGGTCGTTAAAAAAATGATTGCCTTACTATACATGGTTGTTTAAAAAAAAAAAAATTGCCTTACTATACATGGTCGTTTTAAAAAAAAAATGCTTTACTATTCATGGTCGTTAAAAAAAAATAAAAAAAAATTGCCTTACTATACATGGTCGTAAAAAAAAAAAAAAAATTGTCTTACTATACATGGTCGTTAAAAAAATGATTGCCTTACTATACATGGTCGTTTAAAAAAAAAAAAATTGCCTTATACATGGTCATTTAAAAGAAAAAAAATTGCCTTACTATACATGGTCGTTTAAAAGAAAAAAAAAAATGCCTTACTATACATGGTCGTTTAAAAGAAAAAAAAAAATGCCTTACTATACATGGTCGTTTAAAAAAAAAAAAAAAATGCCTTACTATACATGGTCGTTTAAAAAAAAAAAATTGCCTTACTATACATGGTCGTTTAAAAAAAAAAAAAGCTTTACTATACATGGTCGTTTAAAAAAATAAAAATAAAAAAAGCCTTACTATACATGGTCGTTTAAAAAAAAAAAAAATGCCTTACTAAACATGGTCGTTTAAAAAAAAAAAATTGCCTTATACATGGTCATTTAAAAGAAAAAAAATTGCCTTACTATACATGGTCGTTTAAAAGAAAAAAAAAAATGCCTTACTATACATGGTCGTTTAAAAGAAAAAAAAAATGCCTTACTATACATGGTCGTTTAAAAAAAAAAAAAAAATGCCTTACTATACATGGTCGTTTAAAAAAAAAAAATTGCCTTACTATACATGGTCGTTTAAAAAAAAAAAAAGCTTTACTATACATGGTCGTTTAAAAAAATAAAAATAAAAAAAGCCTTACTATACATGGTCGTTTAAAAAAAAAAAAAATGCCTTACTAAACATGGTCGTATAAAAAAAAAAAAAAAATTGCCTTATACATGGTCATTTAAAAGAAAAAAAATTGCCTTACTATACATGGTCGTTTAAAAAAAAAAAAAGCTTTACTATACATGGTCGTTTAAAAAAATAAAAATAAAAAAAGCCTTACTATACATGGTCGTTTAAAAAAAAAAAAAATGCCTTACTAAACATGGTCGTATAAAAAAAAAAAAAAAATTGCCTTATACATGGTCATTTAAAAGAAAAAAAATTGCCTTACTATACATGGTCGTTTAAAAAAAAATGCCTTACTATACATGGTCGTTAAAAAAAAAAAAAAGCCTTACTATACATGGTCGTTAAAAAAAAAAAAAAAAGCCTTACTATACATGGTCGTTTAAAAAAAAAAAAAAAAAGCCTTATACATGGTCATTTAAAAGAAAAAAAATTGCCTTACTATACATGGTCGTTTTTTGAGAAAAAAATGAATAAATAAAAAAAAGGCTTACTATACATGGTCGTTTAAAAAAAATAAAATAAATTGCCTTACTATACATGGTCGTTTAAAAAAATGCCTTACTATACATGGTCGTTTAAAAAAAAAAAATTGCCTTATACATGGTCATTTAAAAGAAAAAAAATTGCCTTACTATACATGGTCGTTTTAAAAAAAAAAAATGCCTTACTATACATGGTCGTTTAAAAGAAAAAAAAAATGCCTTACTATACATGGTCGTTTAAAAAAAAAAAAAAAATGCCTTACTATACATGGTCGTTTAAAAGAAAAAAAAAATGCCTTACTATACATGGTCGTTAAAAAAAAAAAAAAAAATGCCTTACTATACATGGTCGTTTAAAAGAAAAAAAAAAATGCCTTACTATACATGGTCGTTTAAAAGAAAAAAAAAATGCCTTACTATACATGGTCGTTTAAAAAAAAAAAAAAAATGCCTTACTATACATGGTCGTTTAAAAAAAAAAAAATTGCCTTACTATACATGGTCGTTTAAAAAAAAAAAAAGCTTTACTATACATGGTCGTTTAAAAAAATAAAAATAAAAAAAGCCTTACTATACATGGTCGTAAAAAAAAAAAAATTGCCTTACTATACATGGTCGTTTTTTAAAAAAAAAAAAGCCTTACTATACATGGTCGTTTAAAAAAAAAAAAAATGCCTTACTAAACATGGTCGTATAAAAAAAAAAAAAAAATTGCCTTATACATGGTCATTTAAAAGAAAAAAAATTGCCTTACTATACATGGTCGTTTAAAAAAAAAAAAAAAAGCCTTACTATACATGGTCGTTTAAAAAAAAAAAAAAAAAGCCTTATACATGGTCATTTAAAAGAAAAAAAATTGCCTTACTATACATGGTCGTTTAAAAAAAAAATTGCCTTACTATACATGGTCGTTTTAAAAAAAAAATGCTTTACTATTCATGGTCGTTAAAAAAAAATAAAAAAAAATTGCCTTACTATACATGGTCGTAAAAAAAAAAAAAAAATTGTCTTACTATACATGGTCGTTAAAAAAATGATTGCCTTACTATACATGGTTGTTAAAAAAAAAAAAATTGCCTTACTATACATGGTCGTTTAAAAAAAAATAAATAATAATTGCCTTACTATACATGGTCGTTTTTTGAGAAAAAAATGAATAAATAAAAAAAAGGCTTACTATACATGGTCGTTTAAAAAAAATAAAATAAATTGCCTTACTATACATGGTCGTTTAAAAAAATGCCTTACTATACATGGTCGTTTAAAAAAAAAAAAATTGCCTTATACATGGTCATTTAAAAGAAAAAAAATTGCCTTACTATACATGGTCGTTTAAAAGAAAAAAAAAATGCCTTACTATACATGGTCGTTTAAAAGAAAAAAAAAAATGCCTTACTATACATGGTCGTTTAAAAAAAAAAAAAAAATGCCTTACTATACATGGTCGTTTAAAAAAAAAAAATTGCCTTACTATACATGGTCGTTTAAAAAAAAAAAAAGCTTTACTATACATGGTCGTTTAAAAAAATAAAAATAAAAAAAGCCTTACTATACATGGTCGTTTAAAAAAAAAAAAAATGCCTTACTAAACATGGTCGTATAAAAAAAAAAAAAAAATTGCCTTATACATGGTCATTTAAAAGAAAAAAAATTGCCTTACTATACATGGTCGTTTAAAAAAAAAAAAAGCTTTACTATACATGGTCGTTTAAAAAAATAAAAATAAAAAAAGCCTTACTATACATGGTCGTTTAAAAAAAAAAAAAAAAGCCTTACTATACATGGTCGTTTAAAAAAAAAAAAAAAAGCCTTATACATGGTCATTTAAAAGAAAAAAAATTGCCTTACTATACATGGTCGTTTAAAAAAAAATGCCTTACTATACATGGTTGTTTAAAAAAAAAAAAAAAAAAGCCTTACTATACATGGTCGTTTAAAAAAAAAAAATTGCCTTACTATACATGGTCGTTTAAAAAAAAAAAAAGCTTTACTATACATGGTCGTTTAAAAAAATAAAAATAAAAAAAGCCTTACTATACATGGTCGTAAAAAAAAAAAAATTGCCTTACTATACATGGTCGTTTTTAAAAAAAAAAAAAGCCTTACTATACATGGTTGTTAAAAAAAAAAAAATTGCCTTACTATACATGGTCGTTTAAAAAAAAAATAATAATAATTGCCTTACTATACATGGTCGTTTTTTGAGAAAAAAATGAATAAATAAAAAAAAGGCTTACTATACATGGTCGTTTAAAAAAAATAAAATAAATTGCCTTACTATACATGGTCGTTTAAAAAAATGCCTTACTATACATGGTCGTTTAAAAAAAAAAAAATTGCCTTATACATGGTCATTTAAAAGAAAAAAAATTGCCTTACTATACATGGTCGTTTTTAAAAAAAAAAATGCCTTACTATACATGGTCGTTTAAAAGAAAAAAAAAAATGCCTTACTATACATGGTCGTTTAAAAAAAAAAAAAAATGCCTTACTATACATGGTCGTTTAAAAAAAAAAAATTGCCTTACTATACATGGTGGTTTAAAAAAAAAAAAAGCTTTACTATACATGGTCGTTTAAAAAAATAAAAATAAAAAAAGCCTTACTATACATGGTCGTAAAAAAAAAAAAATTGCCTTACTATACATGGTCGTTTTAAAAAAAAAAAAAAAGCCTTACTATACATGGTCGTTTAAAAAAAAAAAAAAAATTGCCTTATACATGGTCATTTAAAAGAAAAAAAATTGCCTTACTATACATGGTCGTTTAAAAAAAAAAAAAAAAGCCTTACTATACATGGTCGTTTAAAAAAAAAAAAAAAAAGCCTTATACATGGTCATTTAAAAGAAAAAAAATTGCCTTACTATACATGGTCGTTTTAAAAAAAAAATGCTTTACTATTCATGGTCGTTAAAAAAAAATAAAAAAAAATTGCCTTACTATACATGGTCGTTGAAAAAAAAAAAAAAAAAAGCCTTACTATACATGGTCGTTTAAAAGAAAAAAAAAAATGCCTTACTATACATGGTCGTTTAAAAAAAAAATTGCCTTACTATACATGGTTGTTTAAAAAAAAACCCATTGCCTTACTATACATGGTCGTAAAAAAAAAAAAAAAAGCCTTACTATACATGGTCGTTTAAAAAAAAAAAAAAAAAAGCCTTATACATGGTCATTTAAAAGAAAAAAAATTGCCTTACTATACATGGTCGTTTTAAAAAAAAAATGCTTTATTCATGGTCGTTAAAAAAAAATAAAAAAAAATTGCCTTACTATACATGGTCGTAAAAAAAAAAAAAAAATTGTCTTACTATACATGGTCGTTAAAAAAATGATTGCCTTACTATACATGGTTGTTAAAAAAAAAAAAATTGCCTTACTATACATGGTCGTTTAAAAAAAAAATAATAATAATTGCCTTACTATACATGGTCGTTTTATGAGAAAAAAATGAATAAATAAAAAAAAGGCTTACTATACATGGTCGTTTAAAAAAAATAAAATAAATTGCCTTACTATACATGGTCGTTTAAAAAAAAAAAAATTGCCTTATACATGGTCATTTAAAAGAAAAAAAATTGCCTTACTATACATGGTCGTTTTAAAAAAAAAAAATGCCTTACTATACATGGTCGTTTAAAAGAAAAAAAAAAATGCCTTACTATACATGGTCGTTTAAAAAAAAAAAAAAAATGCCTTACTATACATGGTCGTTTAAAAGAAAAAAAAAAATGCCTTACTATACATGGTCGTTTAAAAAAAAAAAAAAAATGCCTTACTATACATGGTCGTTTAAAAAAAAAAAAAAAAGCCTTATACATGGTCATTTAAAAGAAAAAAAATTGCCTTACTATACATGGTCGTTTTAAAAAAAAAATGCTTTACTATTCATGGTCGTTAAAAAAAAATAAAAAAAAATTGCCTTACTATACATGGTCGTAAAAAAAAAAAAAAAATTGTCTTACTATACATGGTCGTTAAAAAAATGATTGCCTTACTATACATGGTTGTTAAAAAAAAAAAAATTGCCTTACTATACATGGTCGTTTAAAAAAAAAAAAATAATAATTGCCTTACTATACATGGTCGTTTTTTGAGAAAAAAATGAATAAATAAAAAAAAGGCTTACTATACATGGTCGTTTAAAAAAAATAAAATAAATTGCCTTACTATACATGGTCGTTTAAAAAAAAAAAAATTGCCTTATACATGGTCATTTAAAAGAAAAAAAATTGCCTTACTATACATGGTCGTTTTTAAAAAAAAAAATGCCTTACTATACATGGTCGTTTAAAAGAAAAAAAAAAATGCCTTACTATACATGGTCGTTTAAAAAAAAAAAAAAATGCCTTACTATACATGGTCGTTTAAAAGAAAAAAAAAATGCCTTACTATACATGGTCGTTTAAAAAAAAAAAAAAAATGCCTTACTATACATGGTCGTTTAAAAAAAAAAAATTGCCTTACTATACATGGTCGTTTAAAAAAAAAAAAAGCTTTACTATACATGGTCGTTTAAAAAAATAAAAATAAAAAAAGCCTTACTATACATGGTCGTAAAAAAAAAAAAATTGCCTTACTATACATGGTCGTTTAAAAAAAAAAAAAAAGCCTTACTATACATGGTTGTTAAAAAAAAAAAAATTGCCTTACTATACATGGTCGTTTAAAAAAAAAATAATAATAATTGCCTTACTATACATGGTCGTTTTTTGAGAAAAAAATGAATAAATAAAAAAAAGGCTTACTATACATGGTCGTTTAAAAAAAATAAAATAAATTGCCTTACTATACATGGTCGTTTAAAAAAATGCCTTACTATACATGGTCGTTTAAAAAAAAAAAAATTGCCTTATACATGGTCATTTAAAAGAAAAAAAATTGCCTTACTATACATGGTCGTTTTTAAAAAAAAAAATGCCTTACTATACATGGTCGTTTAAAAGAAAAAAAAAAATGCCTTACTATACATGGTCGTTTAAAAAAAAAAAAAAAATGCCTTACTATACATGGTCGTTTAAAAAAAAAAAATTGCCTTACTATACATGGTCGTTTAAAAAAAAAAAAAGCTTTACTATACATGGTCGTTTAAAAAAATAAAAATAAAAAAAGCCTTACTATACATGGTCGTAAAAAAAAAAAAATTGCCTTACTATACATGGTCGTTTTTAAAAAAAAAAAAAGCCTTACTATACATGGTCGTTTAAAAAAAAAAAAAATGCCTTACTAAACATGGTCGTATAAAAAAAAAAAAAAAAATTGCCTTATACATGGTCATTTAAAAGAAAAAAAATTGCCTTACTATACATGGTCGTTTAAAAAAAAAAAAAAAAGCCTTACTATACATGGTCGTTTAAAAAAAAAAAAAAAAAGCCTTATACATGGTCATTTAAAAGAAAAAAAATTGCCTTACTATACATGGTCGTTTAAAAAAAAATGCCTTACTATACATGGTCGTTGAAAAAAAAAAAAAAAAAAGCCTTACTATACATGGTCGTTTAAAAGAAAAAAAAAAATGCCTTACTATACATGGTCGTTTAAAAGAAAAAAAAAAATGCCTTACTATACATGGTCGTTTAAAAAAAAAATTGCCTTACTATACATGGTTGTTTAAAAAAAAAACCCATTGCCTTACTATACATGGTCGTTAAAAAAAAAAAAAAAAGCCTTACTATACATGGTCGTTTAAAAAAAAAAAAAAAAAAGCCTTATACATGGTCATTTAAAAGAAAAAAAATTGCCTTACTATACATGGTCGTTTTAAAAAAAAATGCTTTACTATTCATGGTCGTTAAAAAAAAATAAAAAAAAATTGCCTTACTATACATGGTCGTAAAAAAAAAAAAAAATTGTCTTACTATACATGGTCGTTAAAAAAATGATTGCCTTACTATACATGGTTGTTAAAAAAAAAAAAATTGCCTTACTATACATGGTCGTTTAAAAAAAAAAAAATAATAATTGCCTTACTATACATGGTCGTTTTTTGAGAAAAAAATGAATAAATAAAAAAAAGGCTTACTATACATGGTCGTTTAAAAAAAATAAAATAAATTGCCTTACTATACATGGTCGTTTAAAAAAAATGCCTTACTATTATGATCTTAAAAAAAAATAAAAAAATAAACTTTACATAGTTTAAAAAAAACGCCTTACTATACATGGTCGCAAAACCCCCCCAAAAAACGCCTTACTAGTAACGCTAATGTTTGTACTGTAATGCAATACATGACCTCTCACCTGTCTTGAAGCTCCGCTGCGGTCGCTTTGTCCGCGTGTTGGTACACCAGCTCTTCTGGCTGCAAGCGCACATACATTCTAGAATCAAATCAATAAATATTATGAATATATTACTGATGCACGTCGTCACCTGCACACTGTTCAGTCCGGGATGCGCGAAGGAGCGCGTAAAAAAAGGCCTCCATCCATTTGCTCGGCTCACGTCGAAGCTTATCCTCATGGGGGACACGTGCTCTTGAATGTTGAACCACACCTGACGCAATCAGCAAGAGGCGCGGTTGTGTGATTTGGACCAGATTGTCGCATGTATCGTATCGATTATTTACTGACGTTGTCAGCGCTGACGAGGCAGCCGACGGCCTGCAGGGGGCAGAAGGTGTCGTACTGGCCGTAGTATTGTCCGCTGCTCGGGTTCCAGATCAGGTAGCGGCCTTGTTCCAGCGTCAGCACGTACGCGCTGGAACCCTGACGACACAAAACAACCTCGGGAAAAGCAGCTACGGGCCACATCAAGCCTCCGTCGCATCACGTGCGAGTATTTTCGGATCTTTGTGAGGCTATTTTGTCTCCTTTCGAACAGTGAGGTCAAATTGGGAATGTAGCATGCACCACACTGCCACTAAGAGGCCAAGGCATGCACTGCAGCAATTTTCCTTTGCTTACTGTTTGTTATTGCTCCCATTTTTAATATTTTGTTGTCGTTCTTTCAAGTTATATTTAAAGTTGTAGATGTAGATGAATATATTTGTAAATTGAAAACTAAACTTTGAAATCAATGAATAATAGTGTTTATTAAGGTTTCAATATCAAGCAAAATGATTGTAATAATAGTAATAATAATTATTTGAATTAGTATTATTACTTTATGTTAGACAGTACAATACTGTCTATTTGTTGCCATTTTTCTGGTTTAAAAAAAAACAAACATTACAACTGCATACACAAAATGGCTGCCTCACCTCTGGTATGGCAGTGCCAATGACGAGCCAGGCCTTCTTGCCCAGGTGCAGGAAGTAGTTGCACAACAACACGGCATGCTCCTCTTCGTCTCCTGCCAGCAATGTCAGGAATTGCTGGAGGGGAAAAAAAAAAAAATCTTCCAAAATATATTGCATTTAATATGGTCCAAATGGGTGTGTGTTTTTTTTTTTTATTTCTTTTTTTTTCTATTTAAAAAAATATATAAAATTACAAAATAAACCCTCAAATGTAGGTGAGGCATTAAAAAAAAAGAAAAAAAAAAGATTTGACATTTTTTAATTTGTTTTTACAACAGATTTTCTGTAAAAAAAAAAAATATATATATATATATAAAAATAAAAATCTCCAAATAATCAGTAAATAGCCCAAAATTTATAATATGATTGGACTTATTATTATTATTATTATTATTAGTTTTGATTACAAAAAGAACCCTCAAAAGTGGGTGGGTATTTTTATTTTTATTTTTAAATCTGATTGAACTTTTTTTTTTTTTTTTTTTTTTAAACAATCCATTTTCTTTAAAATTGCGCCAAATTAGACAATACCTAAAAATGTGTAATAATTTATTCTATATTTTTTTTTTATTTTAATTTCTAAATGATCCTTCAAAAGTGGGTGGGCATTTTTTTTTATATCTGATTTGACTTTTTTTTTTTTTTTTTTAACAATACATTTTTCTTTAAAATTGCTCCAAAAAAATCAGGCAATACCCCAAAATTTAGAATAAATTATATATTGTTATTATTATTATTATTATTATTTTTGGGGGGGATGTTCGATTCCACTTTTTTTTTTCCCAGACTGATACCAGCACGAGTTTGAAAGAGACCTATACAACCCAATATTACCATTTAGCCTATAATTTGACATGACATTGAGATTTTCTATTCTGCTAATTTGCAGCGCCTGATGATAAAACGGCCACAAGAGGGCAGCCTGTCATTAGCATGACGTCTGATACTGACATCGCAGGTGCTCCACAGGTCACAGATGCCGGCGAAGGCGACTCTGTCCGGCAGAGACGGGATGAGCGAGACAAAGCGCGCCACCTGAGCCTGCGTGGATGCAAAACACGTTACCGATTTTTTGGAACGCATCAACCGCCAAGTTAACGCCGCCGCGCTCACCGCCGCCTCCTGGGCGTCGTCGACCAGCAGCTCCCGCGGCGGGTTGAGCGGCCGGATGTAGCGCGTGATGAAGACCGTCTTGCCGTTGAGGTCCACCACGGTGGTGGTGCACGGCCGGCCCGGGAACTCGCCGGCCGCCGCCCGCTCGAAGCGCTCGGCCGCCTGCAGCAGACGCTCGTCCTCTTGGCTGTCAAACTGGGCGGGGGGGGGAAAAAAATTAAATTCAAAAGTCAACCGAGGGGGGACGGCGGAAAGGAGCGGCCGACGTGCGGCTCGAGCGGACGCTTACCTTCAGTTCTTTTATCTAGAAACATGCGGAGGAGCAGAAAGGAGAGAAACTGGTGAAAGATTTTTAGGAATAAAAAAATAAATAAAAATAATAAGGGACGTGCCAAGCAGGGTTATTATAGTTTTGGAATTTTCATTTTAGTTAGTTTTTATTTCGTTTGGAGTTTTGTTTTTTAAATTTAGTTTGTTTTAATTCGTTTTCAGGGTGGTTCCATTTGTATTCGTTTTAGTTACTTAATAAATGCTGACTTTTAGTTTACTTTTAGTTAGTTTCAGCATGAGTTTTAGTTTTTTGTTTTTTTTCAATTCTGTATTATGCACAATATTTAAAGGGATACTTGACTCACTAAGCCATTTTCAGTAGTAAAAAAAAAAAAATTCATATTTTGTCTATAATTAATGTAGGAACTTCATTATTTTTCATGTACAATTAATAATTTTCTACTTGCTGTCGACTTATGATGACATCACCTGTGCTGGGGAAGTAGATAACGACCAATCATGGCTCAATTTACTGACCAAAACCAGAAAACAGGTGAGCCATGATTGGTCGTTACCTACTTCCTCAGCACAGGTGATGTCATCATCAGTCGACAGCCAGTGGAAAAAAGTACTTTTTAAAGGTATTAATTGTACATGAAAAATAATGAAGTTATCAAATTCACTCTGGACAAAATACGAACTTTTCACTGCTGAAAATTGTTCATTGAGTCAAGTATCCCTTTCAAAAAAACAGCATGGGAGCGACGTCATCTGAAGGTGCTTTTCTATTGGCTGCTGCTAGATGACATCACTTCTCTGCGACACACTTTCAAACGTTCGTATTCCGGGCGGTTAATATCAAAATAAATATACTTAAAATCACATTTAAAATAATAAATAAATAAGTTTAAACATAAAACGTAGTTTCAGTTTTCATTTTTGTTTTTTGAATTTTTGTTTTTGTTTTTTCATTAGTTAACTAAAATAACCTTGTTGCCAAGTCCCTGGTATTGAAACATAAACATGCAAACAAATGAGTTAAAAAGTCAAAACTACATGCAAGATTTTACAAATAGTGGCCAGACGTTTGTTTATTTAAAAAAAAAAAAAAAAAAAAAAAAGAGTGAATTTCTCGTAGTACTAGTATCGGTCGTTGGCCACTATTTGCACAAAGGAGGTCCACACGTGCAAAGTATAGAGACCGTTGCGGTGGCACATTAAGAGGCGGACCTTCTCCCTGATGGACTCGCCGGGCATCAGCTGCGGCTCGATGGTGATGAAGAGCGTGATGAAGGCTCCCTGGCACAAGCTCTGCATGGCCTCGTAGGCGCCGGCGTTGCCGTGGCCGCGCTCCTTGCTGTAGCCCAGCAGCACGGCCGGCGTGCTCACCTTGAACGTGCCGTCGATCTGACGCAACACAACATTTGGGTTTTTACATTGAAGGTTTTCATCCATCATTTAAATCAGATGATGTATTTATTTGTTGTATTTTTGTAATATCAAACATTTTAGTATTTTTTTTCAATGTTTGTGTATTTTTGGCCATTAACAAAATTGCATGTTTCATCTCGTTTTGTCAGAATACATTTGAATTTTTCTTTTATATTTTGTACTGTTCATGTAATATTTTTGTAACTTCGTAAGTTATTATTGTTCCTGTATTTGTCAAATATTGTTTTTCATTTTTTGTCATATTTGCATTATCGCCTATTTTAGCATTTTCTTTTCAAATCTGTATTTTGAGAATACATGCTTATTTTTAAAATATTTCATATTTTTTATGTTTGTGTATATATTTTCACAATATTTGGATCTTCTCAAATATTTGTGTATTATTGTTTATTTCGTTTTAAACATTTTCATCAAATAATTTAGTTAGAATGTTTGTATTTATTTTTTTTTTAGTATTCCTCATGTAATATTTTTGCAAAGTTATTTGTCATCAAAGATTTTTTTTTCAATATTTTGTGTACATTTTTTTTTTATCACATTTTGTCTAAATATACATTTTTTTTCTCTACTATTGTTTTTCCATGTTATATTTTCATACCCGCATAATTTGTGTTTTGCCTGACATTTTATTTTTCTGAATATTGGTGGATTATTGTATGTTTATTTGCTGATATTTGAATATTTATCACTGTTATCCAAAGTTTGGATTTTTCATGCTACCTGTGCATATAGATCAGAATAGCTCGTAATTCTAATAATTTTCTTTCGTGCATTTGATGTAATTATGTGTTTTGTATACATTTTTTTTTCAAGATTGTTTTCCATTTAATATTTTCTTTATTTTTGTCAGAAAATATTTGCATTTATAGCATATTTTAGTTTTTTCTTTTTAAATGTATATATTTTTTTGTGTATATCTAAATTGATCAAATTGTTCCTCTAATATTTGTGTATTTTTTGTCCTGAATATTGGTGTAATTTTTGTATGTTTCTTTGCTGATATTTGAATATTTTTCACTGAATATTGTTATCCAAAGTTGGAAATTTTTCATGCCACCTGTGCATATATTTCATCTAATATTTAGCTCAGAATAGCTAGTATTTTTTTTTATTTAGTTGTTTTGTGTATTTCACGTAATTATGTTTTTGCATACATTTTTAAAGATTATTTTTCATTTAATATTTTTTTATATTTTGTTGGAAAAAATTAGCATTTATAGTCTATTTTAGTATTTTCTTTTTAAATGTAAATACATTTTTTTTTGCAATATTTGCGTATTTTTAAATTCATCCAATTTTTCCTTTAATATTAGTGTATTTTTGTCCTGAATATTTTGACATTCTCAAATATTGTATTTAAAAAAAAAATACTTTTGCATTTTTCTTAAATGTATTTCTTGGAGCAATACTGTGACAGAACACTGACAATTGCGATGGTTTTGCTTAATATAACGAGAGTTTCATCTGTCCGCAGCGTCGAGCGTTTATCATCGTCGAAACTTGATCTGACCCTGGACTGCGAGTAGATGGTGCTGAAGGGAATCTTGACGCATCCCAGCCAGTGCTTCTCCACCCGCGTGTGCAGCGTTTTGCCTTCGTCTTTGTCGCTCTGCGCGCACAACAAACTCTCGCATGAATTGCGACCACATGAATCGGGACGTTTGGAGGAGAAAAACAAACAAACTCACCGTCCCAATTTCATGAAGCACCTCATCAAATATGTTGATGTAGACGTCATCCTTGACCGACTGCAAGCTCGCGATGCCGTAGTCCCCGTTTGGCGCACTGACGGCACGAAACAGGACGACGGTATCGGTGACGATATTTCCATCGTCGTCATCGTCAGACCACGATCGGCGTTTACCGAAAAGGCAGCCGCAGCTCCTCGTTCCAGCAAGGGTTGGGCCCCTCGGCGGTGGTCGTTTGGAAGACGTTGCGCTGGAAGGAAACCTCCACGAAGGGCCTCACCTGGACCTGCCGGCGCAACACAAACACCTCATCGGTTGCGGTTGACACTTTTCCGCGGCACAGTGCCCGCTCACGAGTCCGCCCTACCTGGCTGATGAGCCAGTCGCTGGCCTGCGTGGCGCCCTGTCCCGCCTTCCTAAAACATGAAGATTACTTTACACATTAAGTGAAAAAAAATAATCGATAATGCTTGCCTTCAGAGTTAATTTGACTTGAATTTGAGTTAAGTGACATTGCAAAGTCCATTTTTTATGAAAATGAGTTTCAAGCATTCTGCCACTAGATGGCAACAGTGCCACCATCAGTTCTTGCAATAAAAGTATCTCTTGTGTTTTGTGCTCCGCTTTTCCCATTTTTGATGGAGGTATTTTGCCAAATTATCAAACACAGATACTTAGAAAGTACTATAAAATGCTGATTAAAAAAAAATGCCCAAAAAATCAATTCTCACAAGAATCGCAATTCTCATTCAGTATGATTCAGAATCGATTTTAAAAGTTATTTTATCCTGTCTTGCCCTTGTTTGTTTGTGTGTCTTTATTAGGAGTGATTTTCATGTTGTACACAATTTGGCCACTTAGGGGCAGTGTTGTTCCGCGTGTTCTGATACACTGTTAAGTTGTTGCCACGTTAACTCATTTGCTCCCAAAAACGTATAAATATGTTCTATTTTATATGTTTTAAGTGTCCCAAAGACGTATTTATATGTTTTTTTGTTTTGTTTTTTATGCTATGGCATTTTTTGATGCAGCCTCTCAACTGCAAAGAACGGTTGAAGAAATGGTAGTTATTACACTACCAGCCAGAAGGTGGCAGCAGAGTATAAGAGATCAACCAGGACCATGTTGAAAAAAAAAGCTCAATTATTCACAATTCTAAATAAATTTGTGAATAATGATAAACTTAGCTATATTCTAATGCTACTTGCTGTAAAACATAAACAGATAGAAATATACTTTTTTTTTTTTCCTGATGAAAGAAGAGACTTTAATCTTTCTTTTGGTAGGTTTCATGTTTTCATAGCAATAGAACACAATATTCTGTGGGCCTTGCAAAATTAGTTATAATCCAGTAAAACAGCTGGGAGCGAAGGGGCTTGCTTTAGTGAAAATGGCGGCGAGTGAATGAGTTAAAGAGTAGAAGAAGTCACGATCAAGTTATTACAATAAACATGTTTTTTCATTATTATTATTATTATTATTATTTTTTGCAGCATAGGAAAAGCATATGCCGGTGAGTTGTTTTGTGTGAATATCCGTCGTTCTTTTGAGTGACAAAAGTGCCGCGAGTAGCGCGCTAATGAACTTCAGCGAGTCAGTCTGACATTGAAGCAGAAATCATTATTCAATCAAATCAATTTGAATTAGAAACCATTCTGAATGGAATCGCAGGCCCAAATATCGGAATGGAATCGTGAGACAGTTTTTCCCAGTCGACGGCTCACCCGCCCTGCGAGCGGCGCACGGGGATGTCGTACGCCCGCAGGATGTTGACCAGCAGCTTGATGTCGCCGTCGGACAAGTTCTGAGTCGTCACCTTCTTCCTCTCCTTCCGCTGAGGCTTCAGAGGACGCTTGGCCTCAGTCAGGTGGAAGATGTTTAAGCCCAGAAGCCTGATTGTTTGGTTCCCCACAAAAAAAAACATTTGGTCAGCTAAATTGTCGTGTAGGCATGTCAATCCACATCAGGGGTGTCCAAAGTCTGCCATGCCGACCATTTGTTAAAGACGTAAAGCAACTAGCCCAGCAGAAACACAATTGGACAAATATGGCCACCAGATACAAACGTGGTTGCATCATTTAGTTCATTGATGAAAGTAATATTATAGTAAGTAACTCAAAAAGTTGCAGTTAACAATTACAGTTAAAAGGAGTGTGAAACTTTGAGACATAGATTTGTGTTGAGGTCATTTCTTTGCTACTAGGGGGCATTGGTGTTTCATGTTGGATGTTGGTGACAGGAAAACTACGTTTTTCTGTTCAAATTCACAGCAATTAATATTTGAAAAATGAAGCAACTTTTGTTCATTGTAAATTACAACTAGTCACCAGTCCCCCCCAAAAAATGTAAAAAAAATTATCATAATAATTATTGCTAAATTGTATTATACTGACTGATTTACACAACGCTGTGTTTAAAATAAAGCATGAAAAAGTATTTAACATCTGCACATTTGTATTTAATGCTTTTTAATGATATTTAAGGCCCTAATTTTAGCAAAATCCATGTAATGATTTTTTATGTTTTTTAATTAATGACCCGCAGAAAGAAACAATGTGACTACAGAAATGACATTTTTCAAATTTCATAACGCTGCAGTGAAGAATAATAAAGTGTTTGCATATGATTTGCTTTTGGGTCCAAATTTTGTGTCAGTTTTGGTACAAAAAAAAAAAAGCTTGTGGCTCAGCCATTCACGTCCCAGAATCGATGATAACACTCGAGCAAAACGGCTTTGAAGATTTGTCATCTTACTCGAAGATATGATTTTGAATGTGGGAAAAATGGAATGGTGAGTAGGGATTTCTCAAATCACATTTTTTTTTTTTTTTTTTTGCACCTGAGTCCAAGTCACATTATTTTGAGTATCTGCTGATACAACTCAAATATTCAAATTGTCTCCATTACCTTTAACAGAAAGCTGTAATTTTAGCATTTAGCAATTTTTTTTTATCCCTCCCCAAAAAAATAACTACAACAATATCAATATTGCACAACGTGGCTTGAAAAATGTCCAGCTGGCATTCCCATCCTTTCATTTTTTTGTGTCTGCTGCCCTCGGAGGGGGAAAAAACAAAACATTTGGACACCCTTGATCTACATTGAAGGACAAATTGTCTTCACAGAAACAAAAACCGACAGGATTATATCTCATAACACTTGTTCAGTCCCGCCAGGAATTTGTACAAACACACAAATGGACTTCAAAATACTTTGTATACACTTTTGAACAAATTGGAGCAGAATTTGAGTTTAAAAAACAACAACAACGTCGTCTTAGCAAAGTCATAGCGGGAGTGAATACAACACAAAATCTACTGCTGCTAATTGGGTTAATGGGTTCAAGCTATCCGGGAAGGGGGGGGGGGGGGGGGGGGGGTCAGGAGGACAAGAACTGAACGTACCCTGGACCGGCACCACTGTTAAACATGCATAGCAGAAGAAAACAAAGAGATAAATACAATAGAAAACATGAAACCAAATCGAGAAAAAAAAAAAAAAAAAAACCCTGACAAGTAACTTTGTGATTGCAAACTGCTCCTAAATGGCGCCTTGAATGGTCCCAGAGTGAAAAAAATAAAAAAATAAAAATTACGATCCACTTTGGAAGACGTAGAAACACGTTCGGCGTACTTACATCATCAAATCTGCCCTGCAAGTCATTTGCCTGGGATTCCTCAGCTCTAAAAACTCACTGCCATCCCGAAGGTGGCGATCTGGCGCTCTTTGCAAAAAAGCTCTTCTTTTCATTTGCGTGCGTGCGTGCGTGCGTGTGTGTGCATGCGTGTGTTGTTGTTGTTGTCATTTTGGTTTACACAAACAGAACAAACATGCAGAGGAAACACAACAACAGAAAATGGAATTAGTGCTTTCTCTACAAGGACATGCAACGTGCGCTCAAAACAAGCAAGACAATCGGAAACCTTTTCACCGTGATGTTCCGCCACACATACTTCCGGGTGGCAACAGATCCAAACAAACATTTTTTTTATACAACGCAGAGAATATTTGGTGCAGTAAAAAAGTGTGTGCCATGTGAAATTGACATAAATAAATAAATAAATAATTAAATAAATGTGAACATTCTTCTTCAGTTTTCATAAGTAAGTCACTGGTGAGCTTTTTTCTTTTTTTTTTTTAGAACCGAACCGTAGGCTACTGATGGTTTCCTTGGGGCTAACTAATACCCACTGGCACAATTTTTTTGCTTTGTTTTATTTCATTTTTTTTTTTTCGTACGATGCATATTAACTAATTTGCTCCCAATAACGTGTGAATACGTTTTTTTTTTGTTTTTTTTTATGTTTTAAGTGTCCCAAAGACGTATTTATACGGTCTTTTGTTTTTTTTTTTATGCTAGAGCATACAGAAGGCTTTGATGCAGCCTCTCAACTGCAAAGAACGGTTGCAGAAATGGTAGTTATTACACAAGCGGCCAGCAGGTGGCAGCAGAGCAAAAGGAGATCAACCAGGGCCATCTAGAAAAAAAGCTCAATTACTTACAATTTTAAATAGATTTGTGAAAACTGATGAAACTTAGCTCTCTTCTAATGCTAATTGCTGCAAAACGGAAACGGATAGAATCATACTTTTTTTTTACCTGATGAAAGAAGAGACTTTAATCTTTCTTTTGGTAGGTTCCATGCTTTTATAGCAATTGAACACAATATTCTGTGGGCCTTGCAAAATCAGTCAAAATCCAGTAAAGCAGCCGGGAGCGAACGGGATTGCGAAATGTGATTGCGAGTGAATGAGTTAATCAACAGAGCAAAATGGCATCCATGGTTTGCAGTGCCTCTTTTTCGTTTTGCTCCCTCCCTCCTCTTGACCCGAGAAGGAGAAAATAAAGTCAATTGGAGGCAATTAACTTCAAAGAGGCAGCTGTTTGACCAAATGTGCGAGCAGCCAATCAGAGTGTGCCCTACTTAGAAGTTAAAAAAAAAAAAAAAAAAAAAAAAAAAAGTTCTTATTGAATTTTCCGAACCCCTTCTATCCACGGTAAACCATCAAACCGGTAATCGACCCAATCTTTAGTCGGAGGCCAAAACGAATTGTTGAAAAAATTATATTTGTAGTTGCTCACTTTTTTGCCACCTGGAAGTCGCCTTTGTTTACAAACACTATGAAAAGGTCTTTGGTGAGCTACAATGATCGAAATGTAAGACGAGCGCAATGACTGATCACGTTACCCAAAAAAGGGCATCTCCTCCTCGATGACCATGTCGGACAGCATGAAGTGATGGCTGGCCAGGAGGAACCTGTGGATGACCGCCTCGCGGATCTGCGGGGAGAAATGCGCATTACGGCGAGCCTCCATTTTGACCGCTGACGTGAAAAACAAGCACACGCTCGTATTTAAACATTTGATAACAAGATGATTTTTATTTTTTTTGCTCAGTCACCTTCTGGAGGTACTTGGCCACCAAGGCTCTGTGCGAATCCAGATGATCTTTGGTGTCAATGATCTCGCCTTCCTTCAGCCTCTTCTCGTAATCCTGAAGGAAAAAACAGGCCACGTCTTTTTCTTGCATCACGGATTTTGGTGAAAATGAAATGACAGATATGGATTGCAGCAAGAAAAGTTGTTGACTTGTAAAAAACAAAAAAAACAAAAAAACAAACAAAAACAAAACAAAACATGTTTTTATTTTCAAAGGAAAAAAAAATCTAAGTTTTTATTTAGGAAGCATTAAAGAAAGTGCTTGCTTGATTTTGGGAGGTTTTTTTTATTTTGCATTTAACATTCTTAAATATTCATTTTGTTTTGAATTAAAATCACCAATTTTGAACACTTGTTTAAACAGTTTTTATTTTATTCAACAGATTTTATGAATTTATTCTAATTTAGCAAATCAAAAAGGATTTTTTTTTTCATTTTTTTTTTTTTTTACATTTTTTAAGAAAATCAGAAAAAAATGTTTATTAAAATTCACAGAAAGTGAGTTATCTGCTTGAAGAAGTAAAAATGTTGATACTAACATTACCACAATAGCACGAGCATATTCTTCATGAATGTTTATTAGCATAGTGATAACCTATAATGAACGCACCTACAACGGGATGGTTGAAAATATTCAAACGGCATAAAGCAGAAATGTCCAAAGTTTATAAGGGTGAAGATTGGCCGCAGAAATTTTAAGCATTAAAGTTATTTTTCATTTGATTTTTTTTTTTTTTTACATAAAGAATTTTAGAAACCATCCACATATAACTACAAAGTTGAAAAGAATGACGACAAAGAATGATGAGCCTACCAATCAAAAATGTAATAAATATATCTATTTTGAACTCAATTTCATCCATCCATTGTTCTAACGCTTGCTCCTCACAAGGGTCGCGGGGGGTGCTGGAGCCTATCCCAGCTGGCTTCGGGCACTTAGGCTGGGTAAACCCCTGAACTGGTCGCCAGCCATTCTCTGTTGAACTCAATTTTTTTCCTCATAATATTTCGTGCTACTTACACGATGCCACCTGATATATGTGTCAGAGTATTTCTTGATACGGCCTCCTTCGTTGGCGTGGGCCTACCTGAAAGACTTTATCCGTGACCTCTCTCTCGCGAGAGGGGACGAACTTGTAGTTGCGAAACTCGGGCACCTCCTGATGCCGCAGCGCCAGCAGGCGGAAGCGGCGGGACTGCGCCAGCTGCTCGTCGCTGGCAAAGTTGAACTCTTCCTGCAGCTGCTCCAGGCGGAAGTAGTCAGGAGCCGTCACCTCGCCGCTGCGAGCCACCTGAAACAAATGAAGACAAGCGTGTCGGAAATAAACGAGCGATGATTTGGTTATTTTTTAAGCGCATACTTTGAGCAGCTGCATAATGGAGGCATTTTTGGGATCGTTGGGGTCCAGTCGAGACTGCATGGCCCACTCGCCGATTTTTTTCACATCGCCTGACGAGCCGATGTGGGGGATGGCATCAAAATGGCCGACGCCACTGAAAGGAAAAATTCATGAAATACATAGACAATGCGTTAACATGTCAAATTGGAGGTTATGTAAATTATATTTTTGGACAACTATCAACTATATCTATTTAATTAGTTTTACAAAAGCAACATATTTTGTGATTTTGTGTCTTTATGTTCTTTGTTAAAAAACCCTAAAAAAGTTATTTCATATGGAACTGCCAATGTTCAGTAAACATTTTTGACTGGGGAGTACGTTCCGATTAGGGGTGTGACGATATATCGATATCGCGATAAACCGTGATACTTTGTCTCTCGATTGATTATCGATACATCTACACAAGTATCACGATATTTGTAGTTAATATACAGCCACTATAACGGCTCCATTGTTCTTGACTTATTGAGCAATTACTTAGCGGGCCACTAGGGGGAGCGTCTCATAAGCGTGGCGGGGAAATGGACGCAAGTCTTCAGGCGAAGAAGACTCATCAGCTTAGTTTCATTATTATTATTATCATTAGTATTATTTTTTATATATATATATATATATATATATATATATATATATATATATATATATATATATATATATATATATATATATATATATATATATATTACACATATTTATATATTATATTATGTATTTATAGTTTTAGAATATTATGAATTACTATTTTTTATTATTTATTTATTTTATTTTTTTATGATTATTTATTGATATTTATTTATTTTATTATTATTTTGTTTTTATTTATTATTAATATTTTATGATTAGTTTTATCGTCGATTATCGTGGATTTATTACCTGAGCAATATATCGATAATCGCGGTACCGTCATATCGTGAGATAATCGTTATCGCGAGCCTTGTATCGCATCTATCGTATTGTGAGATGCCCACAGGTTCCCATCCCTATTTCGAATGTATTTAAATATGTCCGAACCTACTTGCAAATACATTCAAACATACTTGCAAGTATGTTCGAATGTACTTGTAGGCTAAATGCTACAAACATAGCATATTTTCACATAATGCATATTACTTCCAGTGGCATTAAAGAAAACAAAAAACAAAACAGAACCTAAATCATACACTGTGCACGTAATATTAAATCATAAACCTTACAAATAAATTAACAAATAAATTTTGGAACGTATCGGTATATTGTAGGCTAAATGTTTAATAATATAATTTTTTTTTTTCTCCCGTAATATCCCATGGCATAAAAGTAAATTATGTTATGTTTGTAGCATTTAGCCTACAAGTATGTTCGAATGTATTTGCGAGTACGTTCGTAGACATTTAAATCTGAACGTGCTTGACAGTTAAAAATGTTTAATCCACATTGGAAGTTCTATGCTTCCGTAATGTCATTAGCTTTCGTTAACTATAATAAACTTCATACTAATTCCAGCAGTTGAGAAAAAACGAAAAAAAATTCAAATGAGCGACAACGGCTCTCGTACCCGTGAAGGGCACTGCCGGGATGCTGCGACGACATGGGAGGCGCGAGCGGCACGTCGTCCTCGCCGACGCCCCAGCAGACGCAGCACGACACCTTACCGGAGGTCAGGAGGGTCACGTGGTCGCTGCCGTCCGCCGTGAAGGAAAGGGGGACATCTGCGCATTCGAGACGTACAACCATCATATACATCAACGTCACAGATATTCCCAAGCGTGTCTTTTGATATTAAACGACAAAAGCGAGACACTGACCGCTGCCCACGCCCTCGTGGTCAAACATCACCCGCTGGTTGCTGCTGAACTCAAACTCCTGGATGGAGGAGTTGCCCGGCAACACCGAGGAATGCGGCACGGGCACGTAGACTTGTGCCAGGAGCGAGCACGACGAGCCCGCCTCCTCGAAAACCTGCGCGGCGCAAACACGCAGGTACATGGGTGTCAAATAGCGCAGTTGATCTTCTCGTCATGTTTGGAAACATGTTTGAAAACAAACACAACAAAAAAAGTCGTAAATAGTTGGACACATGACGGAAGTGGCGTTTTCCTCCATTCACCCCTCTAAGAGAAATTCCCGGTCATTCTGCTCTCCAAGCACCAGCCCTTCCCATCTTGAGAAAACAACCGAGTGCTCACTTTATGACATCATAAAGTGCGGGCCCACCCCCCGCTCCGCCTCTGCGGACTAAAGGCACGCCCGCTTTCTCCGAGACCGCCATGGGAGAGTGACAAAAGTAGCCTTTATCAGTAATTAAACATTCTGCCCAAATGAATTCAAAGCAATCGATTATCCTTCATATTTGAATTGGCAAAGTGCAATGACAATTGGCCGTCTTAAAATCCCACAAAGGTTCTGGCTGACACTTGTGTGAACTGCAAGTAAAACTTTTGCACTGTGAAACCTAGCCCGAACGAATAGTATAGTGGTTAGTGTGATCATTCTGTGAGCAGCAAGTCCCTGGTTCGAAACCAGCCCAGGTTTATTTTTAATTTTCCTCCTCCTTTCCGCTCCCCATTTTGTTTCTAATGTTTATTGAAGAATTGATGGCTTGCATTCAGACGAGTTCTTACAGCAAACAACTTAAAATACGGTGGTGTAATCGCTTGAAGTCAAAGTTTAACGTGTGATTGAAGGTTTTTTTTACTAATGGAGTCGTCACAAAAAAAAAAAAATAAATGCTCATTCTTTTGCCACTCGCAAGTAAATGTGATGTGACGGAGAAAAGGTCTGGAGCGCGTCCATCGCGTGCCGACTGAGCAGATGTAAACAATTACCTGTAAGGTAATGCTTCGCGGACAGTTGACAATCTTCAGGTTGAAAATCTGCCCAAAGTGCACCCGGAAGTCGGAAGTGAGCGCGCGGCTGTGAGTCTGCGACACTTCCTTGTCGTTGTACAGGATCTTGACGAAAACCCAGCGTCTGGCAACATCCTCGCGTCGGGCAACTTCGCCCCTTTGGGAAATCAGGACACCAAAAAAAAAAAAACTGCACAGTCGAGAATTCGCAATGCCAAGATGGGAATTTTGAAAAAGTCTGAAGCAAACAAAGTTGTGACTTTCGTTTCAATCTGTGCCACCCAAAATAAATAAATATCGTCTGCCTTCGATTGCACCGATCGAAGTCGTCCTCGTACCTGGGGCAGACCTCGGTCTCAGAGACCTTCCCGGAAGCGCTCAGCTCCGGAAACAGGTTGGCCTCGCCTGGCTTGCGGCGGATTCGGGACGCTTTCTCGCGGACGAGCTGCTCGATGGCGTCAAAGTCCAACTTTTGCGGGGGCTGCGGCTTGGGGGGCCCTTCCTCGGCGGGCCCCTCCGATTCGCTGGCCTCCTGCTGTTCTTCTTCTTCTGTTTCGTCCTGGGTTTGTCCTTTCGTCTTCTTCTTCTGCTTCTTCTTCTTGGATTTCTGCAGAGAGGAACGTAAGATCAACCGCAGCGAGTATACAACTGCTCTCTTAACCTGCCTCACGTTGGGATTTTGGCCTGTTCTACTGCCGCTTCTCCTCTCTCCTGCCCCCTCCTCTCCTGCTTGACTTGAATTAAGAGGCCAAATGAAGCAAACACTATTAGGACTACAAATTAACTCATTTGCTCCCAAAAACGTATAAATACGTTCTATTTAAAATATTATCATGCCCCCAAAGACGTATTTATACGTTTTTTTTTTTATGCTAGAGCATACAAACGGCTTTGATGCAGCCTCTGAAATGAAGAGAATGCTTGAAGCAATGGTAGTTCTTACAAAAACGGCCAGCAGGTGGCAGCAGAGTAAAAGAGATCAACCAGGGCCATGTTGCAAAAAGCTCTTTTACCTAATTGTTTTAAACAGATTTGTGAATAATGATGAAACTTACCTATATTCTAATGCCAATTGCTGCAAAACGGAACCAGATAGAAACAATACTTTTTTCCTGATGAAAGAAGAGACTCTACTCTTTCTTTTGGTAGGATCCATGTTTTTATCGCAATAGAACACAATATTCTGTGGGCCTTGCAAAATCAGTCAAAATCCAGTAAAACAGCCGAGCGTGAAAATGGCTACACGGGTCAGCATGAGTGATTGAGAAGCCCCAAGGCAGATTAGTAGCCTGGCGTGGCAACAGAGGATGAAATCTGAGTGGACAGAAAAATCGAACATCTACATACATGTAGTGGAAGCAGTAAAAATGTTGGCTTGTAAATGTCGGCTTCTGATTGTGTTGGAGAAGGTTTTTGACAAGCACGGCGGAGGCATGAAGACGTGCGGCCACCTGTTTCCTCCTCCAGGCCTTCCACTCGTCCAGCTGCTTCTTGTAGTCGGCCATCTTCCTCTGGTAGTCCACCTCGCCCTCGGCCTCCAGCTCCCACACCTCCGACAGAATGTCCCTCTCGAACTCGCGCTCGTCCGACTGGCGGTCCACGTTCTCCCTGGGCCAGTGACACATACAGTACCGGGAAAAGTAAACAGACACTTCTTACCCGTGTGTCAATTGGACAAAAAAATTACGGAGAAATAAAGTCTATGTGTATGATTTCCAAAAAATATATAATATAATATATAATTATTTTTTTTTACAAGTTTTCATACTCTTGTTAGTTAACATAAAAGTGGACAAATATGGACATCAAATACAATACTTTTAGTTCATTGCGACAGTAATTTTACAATAAGTAATTCATAGTTATTTGAAGTTAAAAAGATTGAATCATTCGTGTTGAGGAATTTTTCTGCCACCCGATGGCATTAGTGTTTCATGTTGGACGTTTGTGACAGGAACAGCACATTTTTCTTTTTCGAATTCAATGTAAAATAAAGGATGAACAATAATTGTATTTAAAATTATTGATCCCTTTGGGATGGCTCCCTCTGGGAAATTTACATGTCCAGCAGCAATAAGAACAAAAAATAAAATAAAAAATAATTCAATCAATCAATAAATAAGGTTATTACACCAGAGATTGAATTAATAATAATAATAAAATAAAAAATAAAAATTCAATCAATCAATCAATAAATAAGGTTATTACACCAGAGATTGATTTAATAATAGTAATAATAAAATAAAAAATAAAAATTCAATCAATCAATAAATAAGGTTATTACACCAGAGATTGAATTAATAACAATAATAATAATAATAATAAACTAAAAACTAAAAATTCAATCAATAATAATAATAATAATAATAATAGTAATAATAATAATAATAATAATAAATAATAATAATAATAATAAATAATGCCCTGGATATTGTATTTAATGTGTCTTAATGTTGTCAAAATCCATGTAATGACTTTTAATGACCTGTGGAAACCCTGATACATAAATATAGCAAAAAACAAACAAAAAGGAAACATTAGACGTTGCTACATTTTTTATGTAAATATTTTAAGAATTTAACACACCATGAGGTGTATCAAATAAAGAAAAATGTTTGCAAAATAAAAAATACTTTTAAAAAAGACAAAAGAACAAAATAAAGTTGTTTCAAGAAAGCAGATGCACGTAAAGTTTTGACCAGTTCAAGCACAGATCGTTACAAAACAAAACAAAAAACAAGCCAAAACCCCGCCTACCGTCTTAGATAGAGCTTGTGAGGCGTGTTGGTGAACTTCTGAAACTCTCGAAGGGCTTTGATCTCCTTCCAGACTTTGATCAGGTTCTTCAGCAGCGTCCTGTCCTTCTCCTGCTCGCCGTCGCGCAGTTGCCGCGTGCTCCTGCGGCGACATCCCGCACGCGTCGGGGAAAAAATCGGGCGCTAATGGGGAAATCGTCGGCGCCATGGCACTCACTTGACCTCCACGCTGTACTCCACGATCCGCCGCTGCATGGCCTGCGAGAGGCTCTGCTCGCTGTGGATCTCCAGCATGTTCCGCATGGTGTTCCTCAAGCCGTTCAACTGCAGCACGCGTCCGAACGAGATTTTTCTCTCGGGCCGATCGGCGACGGGCGACGAAGCGTCGGCGCTTACCTTGTCGGTGAGGTGCTCGGCGAGGTTGTTGCGCTGCCGGTTGAGGTACTGGTCGAAGAGCTGCGCCAGACGCGACGCCAGCACGTGCTCGCGGCTGAAGAGCGGGTGATGGGAGAAGATGAGCCCCGACACGTCCACGTCCAGCTGGTACGCTCGCCCGCCGTCCGCCGCGTTGGAGATGTACTGCTGCGTGCGCTTGGAATCCACGGGCTGGTGATGGAGGGGGAGGACGGTCAACTGTCATTTGATCGGATGCGTCTTGTAACTCGAGAAGTCAGGCGTCGAAAATTTTGAATCGGAATTAATCGTGTGACTTCAATAATTAACTCACGGTTAATCGCAAATTCATTGCACATTTTATATCTCAATTTATATCTACATTGACAATCAAATGTACAATAAAATATAACTTTTTCGAATTTTTCATATTGTAAACATACAAGTGTTAAGAATTTTTTTTTTGTCATTGATAGAAACAATTTTTCATTTTTTTTTATTAAAAATATGTACTGTACTGTAACAAACGAGTGTGATATTGATTTGTGTCAACTGAGATTATTTTTCAATAAAAATACAAAATAAAATACAATTATAAGTACAATAAAAATATTTAAATATTTATATATTTAAATATTTATTAAATAAAATATTTTTTTCTAATTTTTCATACTCTTAACATAAAAGTGGGGAAAAATGTTAAACTAATAGAAATATGGTTGCATTTTTGAGTCACTGAAACAGTAATTTCATAACAATTCACTTTTTTTTTTAAAAATAAAAACATGTACTGTACTGTAGAAAATGAGTGTGATATTGATTTTGGTTGAGATAATTTTTCAATAAAACAATACAACAAAACAATAAAATACAATTACAAATACAATAAAAAAATATTTAAATATTTATATATTATTTAAATATTTAATAAAACATGTTTTTTTCCCCTCATTTTTCCATACTCTTGTTAACATAAAAGTGGGAAGAAATGCTAAACTAATAGAAATATGGTTGCATTTTTTTAGTCAGTGATACAGTAATTTAATAACAATCCATATTTAAAAAAAAAATAAAAATATATACTGTAAAAAAAAAAAAAACAAGTGTGATATTTATTTGTGTTGGTTATTTTTCTGCCACTAGATGACATAATTGCGCTTGCAAGACAATGGTGACAGCTCAGTGCATTTTTCTTTCATATTAAGAGCTAAATAATTTTTAACATTAAGTAATATTTTTAAAATTGTAAAATACAACTTCAGAGTAAGGGGGCGGTCATTAATCGCGTGTTAAATAAATGAGTGGAACTTTAAATGAACACCCACTTGTAACGAACATTAATTCTGCATATTAAATCTGACCGTCCACAGAGGCCAGCTGACCTTCCTGTAGACCGTTTGCAGGGCGGGGTCCAGGTCGTCCTCCATGCGGAAGAACGGCGGCCTGGTGGACGATTCCTTGATGGGGTCCGGCAAAGCGATGATCCTGCCGTCATCGCCGAACCACTTGGATCCCTAAAAAAAAAAAAAAATGTGTCAAAAAGACAAACCGGCGGCGGTCCGGCGCGGCGCGACGGGGACGTCCGTCACCTCCTCCATTTTCAAAAGGCGGTTCTCCAGAATGTTCTCGTTGGTGGGCGTCACGACAGGCCGCTCGCCCACGTAAAGACCCTCGTCCTCCAGGTAGCGCGGCCTCATGTTGTCAGGGAGTTTCGATGAGATCGGCACTATGACACCCACATGGGAAACACGTTTTTTGACAATAACGTGGAACACATTTCAGACACAACCGCTCGAGGTGAAAATCCACAATAAAGAAATTATTATTCGGAACTATTTTGTGACTTTTGTGTGTTACAAATGCTGGTGTAATACAATAATCAAATAGGACTGCAACCAATCATTATATCAGTAATTGATTATTTACTGTGGATGAGCTTCAATTTCAAGCATTTGTAAATTTCAAAAATTGCAATTCAATGAAAACAAGATAATTAAATGATTAATGTATTCTAAAAACAATTACATTGATAACCAATTAGCTGTCAATCAATCATTGCATCTCTATAATCAAACGTTATAAACCAAGTTTATTTATTTGAATTTTCTTCGATAATGTTTAATTGTCTATTTTAGACAAAACAATATTATTTGTCCTCTTTATAAACATGCAACATTTTTTCTTAATTTTTGTGCTGGAACAGATGACTTTCCATTTCCATTTCGATTAATTTCACTGGCGAAGATTGATTAGACATTCATCCATTCATCCATCCATTTTCTGAACCGCTTGTTCCTCACAAGTGTCGCGGGGGTTGCTGGAGCCTATCTCAGCTGGCTATGGGCAGCAGGCGGGGGACACCCTGAACTGGTTGCCAGCCAATCGCATTGATTAGCCACAATCAGTCAATTAGTAAAGTAACAGAACAAATTCATTTCATATAATCAAGGCACCACTGAACGCTGAAAAAAAAAAATATATATCATGAACTCATAAACAGCTTAAACGGCAAAATGTGAAAACTGACGTCGATTTTCATACCCGTCCGAGAGCTCGGCGTGTAGACGAGCGCGCGGTGGCGCAGCGCGATCGCCCGCAGGCCGACGTACTCGGCCCCCCGGACTTCCACAAAGTCCTTGGACGTTTTCTGGATGACGAAGACGTTGCCGTCCTCGTCCTGCATGAGAGGCTCTTCCTCGTTCTGAAGGCGACAGAGCGAATCCTGAAACCTCCGTCGTCGGGTACGGACGATCGCGTGACGTCCACAACCACGTTTAGATGCCGCGTTATCCAAGTCCGTCTTACGTGCTCTCGGTTGGGGTCCTGGCTGTTTTCCTCAGCCTCGTCCGGCGGCTCTTGGCCGCCATCCTCGTCCGATTTCCCCCGCGTCCGACTCTTCGCGCTCGTGCTCGCCTCCGCCTCCGGCTCGGGCTCGGGCTCGAAGTTGAGCGTGAAGAAGTTGTACGCCTCCTCGGTGGTCGGGCGCCCCTTCCCCACCTGTTCAACAGCCCCCGGGAAAAAAAGAAATGGCTGGTTGTTGACCAACAGCTGCATATTGTGACGTCATACACACATTTGAGCGGCAGTCTTACACGTTTGGTGGCCTCTTGGAACTTCACCCTGGTGCTGGCGGCCTGAGGGACAAGCGGAGCGCTGGAATCGCCTTCCGAATCCGCCTGGAACGCAGCAGCACAAGTTCAGACGCACGTACTTTCTCCATCACTCAACGTCACTCAACTATCCCCATTTGTCACTCTTGAATAGTTTTAGATTTCTAGTTTTCAATTATTTTACAAATTTTGCCACAGATGAAATGAATAATGTAAATCTCTAAAACAATAATTCCATTATAAAAATAGTTGTCGATAAACGAGAACTTTTTTCAGTGACATACCCCCTGTGAAATGTTTTTTTTTTTTCAGCCAAGTACTCCTAACCAGCGCAAAGCATTTCTGATTGAAGAAAAATAAATTAATTAATTAAACCATGCTGTGCCATCATTTTCTGATTTATTAAACTTTATTGATTTATATTCATGTGGTCTATTGAACCCTTTGGAAATCATAAAAAGATAGAACTGAAAGAAAGAAAGAAAGAAAGAAAGAAAGAAAGAAAGAAAGAAAAAAGAAAGAAAGAATGAAAAAAGAGGGAACGAAAGAAAGAACAAAGAAAGAAAGAAATAGAGAAAGAAAGAAAAAGAAAAAAGCAAAAGGAAAATGAAAGAAAGAAAAAGAAAGAAAGAAAGAAAGAAAGAAAGAAAGAAAGAAAGAGTAAAAGGAAAAAGAACAAAAGACAGAAAGAAAGTAAAAAAGAAAGGAAGGAAAGAAAGTAAAAGGCAAGAAAGAAAGAAAGAAAGAAAGAAAGAAAGAAGGAAAGAAAGAAAGAAAAAAGAAAGTAAAAGAAAGAAAGAAATAGAGAAAGAAAGAAAAAGAAAAAAGCAAAAAAGCAAAAGGAAAAGGAAAGAAAGAAAAAGAAAAAGAAAAAGAAAAAGAAAAAGAAAAAGAAAAAGAAAAAGAAAAAGAAAGAAAGAAAGAAAAAAAGGAAAGTAAAAGAAAGAAAGAAATAGAGAAAGAAAAAAAAGAAAAAAGCAAAAGGAAAAGGAAAGAAAGAAAAAGAAAGGAAAAAGAAAAAGAAAGAAAGAAAGAAAGAAAGAAGGAAAGAAAGAAAGAAAGATAGAAAGAAAGAAAGAAAGAAAGAAAGAAAGAAAGAAAGAAAGAAAGAAAGAAAGAAAAAGAAAGAAAGAAAGAAAGAAAAATATTTGAATTATAAATAAAGATTTGTGCACATGTAAATTATGAATCAACATCAAGTGTCATCTTTTGGGATCATCGTGAAGCTTCTCACAAACAAATAATGAAGTGGCTGGATGGACGTACATCGACTTTTTCAAATGTATTTGAAAATCTCCCGAACCCGCTGAAGTGTCTTGACGTTTGCGAACCACTCAACTCGACGATCGGCGGATGAATGGGTTCATTTTGCCACCTGGACTCACCTCCCTGTCGGACCTGCCGACGGCTGTCGTTCTGTCCCGGAGGCTGTGCTGGCGACCGGCGTCGACCGCTGACGTCTCCTGCCGCTGGAGGCTCTCGCCTTGCGACTGCAACGCGCAAAACGAACAAAAGCGTCGCGTCCCCGCGCGAAACGCAATCGAAATTTCTTCCGATAAGATCTCACCCTGGCCGCCCTCAGCTTCTCCTCCAGACGTCGCGTCACGAAGCGGTCGAACTGCTGCGCGTTGCGACTCTTCGGGGCTTTCGAGGCGAGGCCTAGATTCGAGGGGTTTCAAACATACGGCACGCGGGCCAAAACCAGGCCGTCAGCGGGTTCAATCTGGCCCGTGAGGACACCACACAAACTGCATTTTTTTTGTCACTCAAATTTGCTGTTTTCCTGGATTTTATTGATTTTGCAAGGCGCAAAGAATACACTGTTCTATTGCTATAAAAACATGGAAACTACCAAAAGAAAGATTAGTCTCTTCTTTTATCAGGGGAAAAAAATGTGTATCTGTTTCCATTTTTGAAGCAATTTAGATTATCATTATTCACAAACCTGTTGAAAAACACTGGCAAAAAGAGCTTGTTGCAACATGGCCCTGGCTGATCTCTTATACTCAGCTGCCACCTGCTGGCCATTTTTTTATTTTTTATTTTTAAATAATAACTACCATTGCTTTAAGCGACCCCTTTAAGCCAGAAGCTGTATCAAAGCCTTCTGTATGCTCTAGCATAAATTTTTTTGTTTTTTTAAATAAAAAAAAAATACAAAAAAACACTCAAAAAATTAGAAATACGTTTTTGGGACTACAGGACAAAGTATTAAAAACAGATTTATACGTTTTGGGTTTTGAATGAGTTAAAATAGGATTGGATGCAAAAGAATATCTTGTGCTAATTTTTGTTATGAACTTCAGACTGTTCTGCAATAAGATAATAATAAATAAGAATTGTTTCTGAATGTACTTGTAATTATTTGCACCCAAAAATTAGTAAAAGTTTTGTTGTTGTTGGTTTTTTTTCCCCAAGATTATTCGGCCAAGGAAATACTGGTCCCGCCCATTTGAGATCAAATCTGAGTCTAAGTGGCCCCTGAATTCAAATGAGTTTTGACAGCCCTAGTTGATGAAGCACACTGTGGAAAAAACAACAACCAAGTTTTCTTTCCAGACCCACCAGCAATAGGTCAAAAATGTATTGCTGTTCTTTTTGTTTCGCAGCTCTCTAAATCCATCTCAAGTAGTTTGTAGAGATGACGATAAAGTATCCACTCACTGGTTGTTGGAGGGTCTGCGGTCCTCTTTGAAGAAGCTTCGTCTTCACTGAGGTGCCGAGCGCTGGAAATTTCCTCCACGTCGTCACCAGACAACTCCTGGGCGGACATCTGCTCCAAAAGCTTTCACACAAACACAATTTACAAGTACAGTAAGTACTACTGTATTTACAAGTACAATGAATGAGCAGTTCATACAGGTGTTTACTCTTATCGCCACCATATTGACGTATGTGTGACATCATGGTGAAATTGTCGACGAGAATCAAGTGCAAACATCACAAACCCTTTTCCTTCTCATTTGTCTCTGGGCCCGTAGTTTTCGCTTCAGCGTTTCTCCGGGGTCTTCCTCGCTGCTTTGGGGATCCTGCAACAAAACACATAAGGCGCAGAGTTAGCACGCTAACAAAATAGCTATTATTGACAGGAAGAATGACATTAAGAATACGGGAATCGTACTGTCGTGAACACCCACCTTCATTGGTGTCTGTAGCGACTCTTCACTCGGTCTGGGGGACGGAACCAAAGCCTGCAAAGGACGTGTTGAGTCACGTTTGACGCGGCGCATTCAAGCACACCTGTGCGTTTCAGTCTTACTGCATGAACACTAAAAATAACACTAAATAAAAGCAAAATAAAGTCAAAGTACTCTGGTGCGACACTTAATATGCACCAAGATGTTGCCTCAAACGACCGGCCCCCACCAAGTAGAGGAGTAGTAAAATAATTAAAAAATAAAAATAAAAAATGACAACGCAGATTGAAGTGTGACAAAAAAACAACAACAAAATTACCCAGAATTGAGGAAAAATTAAAAAGAAACCGACAAAATGTGACAATTATAAGGCAGCATTCGAACAAAAAATATGCCCAATTAATGACAAAAACATGGCAAAAATTGAGAAAAGTCTGACAAAAAATAATCTTAAAGCATACAAAAATACTTTATATTCTCAAGCAGAAAACACACAAAATGTCATATAAAACTAAGAAACCTGACAAAAAAATAAACAGAAATCTGACAAAAAATACTTGAACATAAATCTGTTAAACACAAAAATCAACCTCAAAAAAACAAATATCTGTCATAACACGTTAAAAAAGAAAGAATAGTTTTTAACTGAATTATTTACCTGAATTTTCCCCACCAAAAAAATGGGCAATAATGCAACTTAAATAAGTAATAAGTAATAATAAGTAAATAATAAAAATGAGTTTTAAAAAAATGGCAAATGTCAAGCTAAAAGGAAATCAAACGTGCACAAATGCATTTTCGTCCACAAAGAAAATCTGTAGTCGGGGTTTGAACCCCGAACCACAGAGCTGCGAGACAAACCTGCCAACCACATCACACCACTGCTGTTTCTCATACCATCTGTTCTTCCATCAGCATCAAATGTAACGAGGAAAGCAAAACACACGGTTGTGCTACTTTCAAGTCTCTTCTCGTGCAACTTTACCTCCTCGTCGTCGCCCTCATGTTTGAGTTTCCCCAAAGTTTCTTGCAAGGATCGCCGCTGCTTTCGCAGTTTATCTCGGATGGCGCTAGAAGGGAGAAAAAAAAGAAAAAAAAGAAGAAGTGATGGAGAACCGCTAGCGTTAGCTTAGCCGCATTGAATTGTCGCAGCTGGGTGAGGCTAACAAGATGCTAGCTATTCTCCATTACCTGGGGGAAGCCATGGCGAGAGTAGCGGATACTTCTGACGTTAAAATGGGATTATTCCATCGAGGCTGTTTGGTCCATTATAACCCTCTTGTGTGGGTATGCGGGACTCGTTTACATATTTCTGTTTACCGTGTTATAATTCCGAAATACATACTTAACTTAACCTCAAGGAAGCCTGGATCTGACACGGAAAGCATTTAAGTGACTTTACTAATCCCCCGTTGTAATGTCCCACAGCAATGTGCCCGTTTATGGTACGAGATCTCGCATTGGCTGGTTAAAACTGTCTGTCACCATTTGTGGTCCGCTATTGGTCGTCGTGTTATTAACCCGCCCACATCAAACACTCACCCCACCCACGGCGCTGCTTAGTAACGACACGACGCCATCTACTTTACTACGGAAAGCGAGAAGCCGCCATTGCGCTAAAATTGATATATAATACAATAAAATAAATATGTATGAATAATAACTGTAAAAGTATCACAATACATTATTTTATGCGCTTTGTGTGATTTCATATAAGAATATATTTTGATTTTTTCTTTACACATTTATTTCAACCAATATTTGGTTTGGATAGTTTTCCAGACATCCGGGGATTTCTGATATTCCGCAATGTAACGCTTCCCTACACTATAAAAACAAATGGCATATTGTATTGTTTTTGCCTGTGACTAACATACAAATCAAGCAGATTGTTATAATAGTCAAATGACATTTCATCACATTTTGAAACCAAAATAATTCTCACAAATTAAATTACAACGATCCAAAGTCAAATGCTTTTCAATGATCAGAGTGAGACCGCCATTTTGACTTGTGACGTAAGCTCATAGTTTCCCATTGTGCAAATTCTCACCAATAATATGGAACCAAATACAGAAACTTGAACATTCCTCCAAACAATGTTTATTTAACTTATTTAGAGGCTCAATACACAGATCCACACAAACAACCATTCACTCACATTCACATGGACAATTTCTAGTCTTCAATCAAGTCATGTTTTTTGGAATGATAGGGGGAGACACAGGGTGGCATTTATTTATCAAGTTTAGGTGGATGACACAGAGGGACGGCCATTATTTGAGGAAATACAGTAATATTACAAATCCCTTGAAGAACAAATTAGAAACCATCAAACCCAGAGTAGTTAGCTTGCTAGCTTAGCTTGATTCTCTGAAACTTATGCGTAGTCTGCTGCCAGTGTGTCAAAGTAGTCGGTGTCAGCGTAGAGCAGGAAGCCGGAGAACAAGCTGTCCGCCCAGCCCGGGTCGGCAAATAAACCATTCTGGTCGTGGTAAAAGATCTCCAGCCACACGGCGTCTTCGGCGTTGAGGAACATCACCGTGGACCCCGAGGCCACGTCGTGGTTGCCCGTGTTGGCGTCGAAGGTTTTGATGCGATGCTGTCCGTTGTGCATCAGAGCGATGGCCAAGTGTTTGTTAGCCAGCGTGATGTCATAGGAGAAGTAATAAATGCCGGGATACGCGCAGATGAACTTGCCCGTTTGGGGGTTGTAATGGCCGCCCTCATTGAGGAGGATCTTGTTGAACTTAATGGGCGTGTTCTCTGTCGGGTAGCTGTTGGTGATGCCCGCGGAGAAGGCGGATTTGGGTGTGAGGCTCCCGCATTTGCATTTCCCCGGCGTCCCGCGAATGCCACGTTGGCCCTTTTGTCCTTTCTCGCCGACGCGGCCGACGGGGCCCGGAGGACCTTCGTCTCCGTTCTCTCCCACGGGACCTCGTTTTCCCGTAGGACCCCGCTCACCTCGCTCGCCGATCTTACCTGTGGGTCCAACCCTGCCCTTTAAACCTGGAACACAAAAGTCTAGCGTTAGCATTCGGTACTGACGGAACATTTAAGTGACAATAATCCATCGAAATACTTTTACATCAAATCATTGTAATGAATTTACATGGAAGGCCAGCAGTTGGTAATGAAACTCAATCTTTGGTTACAAAAAGAGTTAGCTGTTGAGTGTCAAGACTGGGGTCCCTCAGGGCTCTGTGCTGAGCCTGCTGCTATATTCCCTCTACATCACGTGTCAAGATCCGGTCTTCGAGGGCCTGTGTCCTGCATGTTTTCGAGGTTTCTCTACTCCAACGAACCTGATCAGGATCATTATCAGGCTCCTGCAGAGCTTGCTGATGAGCTGAAATATGAATCGGCTGTGTTGAACGTGGGAAACCTCTAAAACATGCAGGACTCAGGCCATTGAGGACTGGACTTTAACACCACTTCTCTATGTTACGGTTGAGTGGTGGTGGAACAAAGCCGGCAGCATAACAAGAGGAAAGTGACAATGAATCAACACAGACAGAGGGGAGACAAGAGACAAAATACACACGCTAATCGACACAACGAGACACAGCTAGACAAGACACAAGTGGCAGAGGGTTCTGATAGGTTGACACACGAGGAAGCCAGGCAAACACAGGTGGGCAGGACAATGCTTGATGAGACAATGGGAGACACTAAAGAAATTAAACTCAAACAAAACCCACTCAAAACTAGAACCCCGACAAAAGCAAAAAAGTAAAAAACAAACCAAAACCCAGCCCAAACCATGACACTCTACATCCATGACCATATAATTGTGTAGACCACATCATAGCAAAGTTTACAGACAGCACAACTGTGGTAGGTCTGATGTCAAGAGAGATCTTCCATCTGGGAAACTGGTTTACGGGGAGCCACCTTGACCTGAACACCTCCAAATCAACGGAGCTCACAGTGGATTTCTTCAGGAAAATTTCTTCCAGTCAGTGTAAATGGAGCCAAGGAGGAGAGGGTGGCTAGCATCGGGTACCTTGGCATTACCATCTCATCCGTCATGTCTGGTAAAGAAGGCCAACCAATGATTTTACAATCTTAGAGAGAGCTGAGGGGACTTCATGCTCACCCCGAGGGTGCTCAGGAACTTCTACAACCACAGCACAAAGAGTCAGGAGGCCCCGCCAGGCTTCCCGACACCCCAGAGACAAACTCTTCCCCACTGCCATCAGGGAAACGATACAGGCTACTGAGAGCCAAGATGGAAAAACTGAGAAAAAGGCTTCTTTCTTGTTTGCTACTTGAAGAGTCAAACTCTGTGTGGAGGCGGGATTATGTAACCAGAGATTCAACTGTCCAATTGAAAAGCCAACCCCTTAACACCTGGCTTCTCTCAGCACCGGTTGACTATTTAAAGAAGACAACGGAAACACATTTCCCCCCATGGGTTGCCACGCATGAAATCACCTCGGAACGCGGCCATGTTGACATTTTGAAACAATGGCCGAGTGGGCCAAGCGATCTGTTCTCCAGCCGCCTCTTTTCATGAAAGAATACGCCGCGACCAAGCAGCCTTTGAAAACTTTGACTCGCTGTGTGTTTTTTTGCGTGTGAAATATACGCCTCCTGGGAAGCAGCTGTGTTGATTTCCTCAATAAAAATAACTCCGTACGAAGCTGTAAACAAGTATGACGAACGAAAATGTAATTATTTAGGGTGTACGCAGCTCCACCTTTGCTAATAACAATAGCGGCTTTAAATTGAAACCATACGGAAACTGCACGGTCACGCACGCTACATGTACTTTATTATTACCTGGGTCTCCCTTCTGTCCCTTCTCCCCTGTCCTGCCATCTCTGCCATCTCTCCCGGGGACGCCGGCGTTCCCGTCCGCTCCCGGTGTCCCGCCCGGGCCGGGCTTGCCCGGTGATCCCGGCGCCCCTGGGACGCTGCAGAGGAGACGCGGCGCTCCTTTCAGCAGCTGTCCGACGACGCAGTGGCACAGGCACACGGCTCCCATTAAGGCCCACATCTTCACATCTGCGCAGTCAAACAACAAAGACACTAACATGTTGTCTATCAATGTTATCTCTCTGTTTACTAGGGTTTTACCAATAAACTTATCTTCACAAATAATCTACCGACTGACCTAGTTTGTTTGCCGCCTGTTTCCTACCTAGCTACCTACCAATCTACCTTTTACTGTTTGAAGCACAGGTCTCAAACTCTGGTCCTCGAGGGCCGGAGTCCTGCATGCGATTAGATTCTAATCACATGCAGGATCACTATCAGGCTCCTGCAGAGCTTGCTGAAGAGCAGTTCGTTTGAAATATCAGATTCTGGCCCTCAAGGGGCCGGCGTTTGAGACCTGTGATTTCAAGGATTTCCTTGGGTATCTCCTGCTGAACAACATAACTACCTAATTATCTTAGCCACCATTTATAGGAACATAATGTTAGGTAGCTAGCTAGCTAACTAAGAATGGAATACTACTCGGTGTTGGGTACGCTCTGCATGGGATAATATGATAAGCTGATAAGTTATTTGCAGTTCAATTCATATTGACGCTTGCGCAAGCTAGCATGCGCAGAAGAGTTGAGAAAGACAAATTTGAAGAACTAGCTTGGAAGGAAACAGAAGCAATACGGACAAGCTTCTCCTGTGTTCGTAAAGTTGCCGAATACAGGTCGAGAAAGTAAAAACCTTGCCACAGTTTGGTGTTACCTAACAAGTGTCTACCTTTGAACACAAAAACCGTGCCACTAAAGATAAACAAAAGAAAATAAACCGTGCCTATAGGGAGTATTTGTCTTCTGGATCTAGAGAAACAGTGACTTTGCTCTGAGCTCTTCCTGGACGATCAAACTGATCCTATCTCAATGGAGAGCCCGGACACCCGGTGGAGGAAACTGATTTGTTTCTGCAGTCATGTTCTTTCAGCAAAGACGATTACTATAGCTACTAATTATCTCGTCTTGTGGAAAAAAAATGATCTAATACCTGTTAGCACATCCTCCCAACTGCGATCTCACGTCCCTAGCTTACTGGACCTACTGACTAACTTACCCATCCAACTACGGAATCTGTTTGTTCAACTGGCAGGTTGTGGTGCGACTTATGAATGAACCTCTCGTCAGCCAATCAAATTTGACAACAGAGTTCAGAAGAGGCCAGCAGTGATTCTCACAATGAGAAGATTACGACTTGACTCATTTTCGCACTCTCATCTTCTCAAGTGACCCCCCCGGGCTTTCGTGTATGCGCGAGAGCCTCGAAAATGAAACCCTCTCGTCCACGAGCCAACTCGGGTCCTGGTGCCAAAACATTCCCGAGAGATGACATCACGCCAGGCATTATTTTTCTGTTTGTCCAGGGGAACCTCGGCATGCAGTTGCACTTGTGCAGACAGAAAGCCAAGCAGGAATGTTGCTCACGGGGAAACAATCCCCATCGTGTGCGAGTTGCAACACAGCTGGGCTCCCGTCCCGCTCGTCTGGCAAGCGCGCCGACGTCCGTCCGCCAGAACACGGCGGCACCGCCGCCGACCAAATTGTTCTTGGTCCTCGTACGGATTGCACGCGCGGGTGTGAGAAAATGAATCGATGGCAACAAATGGGGCGGAGAAGGGAACATGTGTGTCAGCGCCGCAGGCGTAAATCAAACGTGCCATGTGGAAGCACGATGCAGGACAAGTCGGTCTGCACGCAAACAGGAAGTCAAAATTGGACGGACGAAAGGAGCCTGACCCGGAGCCCTGGCGGTGGCGTCAGTGCGGTTTTGAAGAATGAAACCCCGCCTGAGCGTTTGCCTCCAAAATGGTGATGATGTCAGCATTTGTTGACGTCCGTCCCTCAAGAAACATGCACAGAAACGACGATAAAGGGTTTTTGTTTTTTCCATGGTTGGATTTGCGCCATTGTAGTTAGTAGAACGAGCTCACGTTCTCACACTCATCGGTTGAATGAAGTTTACTTAAAAAAAAGAAAATGACGAGTCATATTTTGTGAGACCGTGACACCAATGCTGCCTGTCTATGACGTTTTGCATTGTGCGTTAGCATTAAGCTAGCGGAGTTTAAAAGTGTAATTCTCTTTAAATGATGTCAAGTTTGACAGCAAACTTGAACTACGAGTGGCAACAAACGACGTGAAGCGTCTTTTTTTTTTTTCCGCAATCACAATTATTCTTGACTCGTCTTTTGAAAAACACGACCGAGCCGATTGCACGCATGAATAACGCCAATGGCAACATTTCCCGCACATGCACACGTACGCACTGATTGCCAATAGATGATCCGATCCATCGAGTCCGAGCGGGAGTAGCAAGTGAGTCTTACCCCCCATGCGGAAGCCGTTCACGTGCAGAGCTTGCGATCTTATTCCGCTAACATCTTCCTTGTCTTTTTTTTTTTGCGTCCGTCAGACGTGCGCGAGCGTTGCTTGTGCTGACGGCGTCCACCAGTGAGTCGGCGAGAGCAGCTGGATGGACTCCCTCCATGGAATCCACCCTCCATCCCGTCCTTCCCGCCCGCCCGCCCCTCGGCCTGGATCCACTCCCTTCTCTGTGCCTCACTCCAGTTCCAAAGTGAGCTGACATCATCCGGGCAAATGAGGAACATGGAGACGCCACTCGAGAGAGACGCACTTGACTTTTGCAGTTTCTGGGTCTGGACTAAGTCCCAGCTGCCTTTGGGCGACAAGTGGGGTACATCCTGGACTGGTTGCCAGACAATTGCTGAGCACTTAACAGAAGGACAGACCTTCTGAGTCTGATCATAGCCACGCCCCTCTCTTACATGTGTAAGTTCACTGAGAATGCTTAGACAGCTTCAACAAAGTAGCAGTGCGAGCAATGCTAAGCTAGCATTAGCACCGTAAGCAGGCCGGCATTATCCACGGCTGTTACGCTAGCAGCTGGACTCCTAACACCAGCGCATCGGTCAGCATCTTCTGATTGGTTGTTTTTGCTTGGGGGATGGTGGTTGTTTTGTTGTTTTTAATCGTAAACCTCCCCTTTAAAAGTAGATGAAAATAAAAGTTATTTCAAAATATTAATTATAAAAATAACAATGCTGTGAGCATGCTCTTTTCTGTTGTTGCATTGTAAAATAAAAATCTAAAAAAAGATTTAAAAAAAAAATAAAATACACCAAAACTAATCACACAAGGATCACATGTAAAATAAAAATTAGTGAAGAAAAAAATATTAACAATGCAATACTAATTACAAAATTAAGAAAAATATGCTATTTAGCATTGAGCTAATATGCTAGTAAAATATATTTATATAAAGAAAAATCTACAAATAAAATATCATAGCCTACCCAAAAAAGTAATGTAATGTTTTTACAACAATTTTCAACAATAAAAGAATTTGTAAAAAAAAAAAAAAAAAAAAAAAAAAAAAAAAAACCCGTAATGGAGTTTTTGATGTTACGAAATCGAAGTAGCCATAGTGTGTCCAAACAGAATGGGTCTTTATTTAGCAAGTGAATTGAAACAAACAAACAAATTTGTAATCACCAGTTAAATACAAAACAAGGCCAAATAAAAAAATAAAACTCAATGTTCATTTTGCATATCAAATAACCATTCAGAAATAACTACTACCATCCAAATACCTCAGAACAATCAACTTTTGTGAGTCAGTATTGTAAACTCTGATTTTTAGAAATAAGTGAACAATAAAATTAGAAATAGTAGCTTAATTAAAACATCTTAGCAATTAGCATCTTCCGTAGCTCCACAACAGAATACAAAATTAAACCAATGACATTTAAAAAAAAAAAAAAAAAGTCTCAAGAACTCTGCTACTGTTGGGTGAAAAAGAAAAAAACAGAAGAAGGTTCAAACAAGGTGAAAATATGCATGAAAAAGTTCTCTCCTTTTGTTAGCAAAACACTATCCAAAATAACTACAATCATTTACATCAGTACAAAGATATCTGGATTTAAAAATAGTTGCAATGAAAAAACGGGGTCTGGTTCCTTTTGTCTTTTTTTTGTTTTTTTTTTGTTTTGTTTGTTTCTCCTCATTGGACAGTAAAAAAAGTGACACTGTGGATCAAAAAACTCTGCAAAATATGCAATGAAAAAAAATAAAATCTGCATCTTAAAAAGGTTTTACACGGTAAGTCTTACTTTTTGTACAAACATTAGAAACGGTATTGCACGTCACAACACAGAATCGAGGTTAGTCAGCCTTTCAAAATGTGTTATTCGAGACAGAGAGAGAGAGAGAGAGAGAATAATAATTCAAGTTTCAGAGCGGCGGGAGAATCTCAAGTGTCTTCCGGAAAGAAGAAGAACAAAACCTTCGTGCTGCCTTCGTCACGTCACGCGTGGGTATGAAAATAAGAATCATATCAAAAACTGTGGATGTGTACGATAACCGGTTGTGTTGGAACTAAAGGTTTGGACATAATCAACCCTCCAGTTACTGGGTCAACTTAACCCGGGCATGTTTCATTATTTATTAATTAATTTTTTTATTAATTTTTTTCAGTCTGTTATGCATCATTAATTCGTTGCGACTCCTTCTGGTGTGCACAACTTGGCCAACGGGGGGCAGTATAACACAGTCATAAGATACAAACAAAGAAGACTTTCAAAAGTAAGTAAGTGTTTCGTCATTCTTCGCGGAGGACGAAGAATATATGCCGGTGAATTGTGTTCTATTTTCTGTCCACAAGTGTTGACGCCATCACTTCCGTTCAAATATCAGCTGTTTAAAGGGTTCAAATTACCACACAGTCGATGCTAGCTTCTTTTAGCCCGACTGTCAGGATGACGTTTTCGCATTATGTGTTAGCATTAGCAAGCGGAAACCGAATCTATGTGGGTGTTTTCAATACATAATTTGCAATTCTATTTGTTTTATTGCTAATTTTGACAGTAAATTTCAGATTTTTGAAGAATATCTACTAATTATATCTGCCAAACTGCACCTAGTTGATATCTCACAAAAAAAATCAGTAAAAAATAAATAAATAAATAAGTAAAAAAAAATTAGGTCACTAGTCTCTCAAGGCACCACTATAGCCACCATTACATTAGTAAAAAAAAAGAATAAGATTTTTTTCATTTTAAAGTTTAAAAAAAATAGTGTTTGTGTGTAGTGTTAAAATAAAAAAAAAAAGAAAATGAACAAAAATAATGTAAAATTAGCTTTTTATCTAACACGTTTGGAATTGAAACATCCCGGGGTCAAATTGACCCAAGAAATTCATCACTGTAACAGGAGGGTTTATAGAAGGGCAATAGAATCATTTTTAAATAGAAAAATACAATCAAAATGAAATATTTTTTGTTTAGAAAAATAGTGAAATAAATGTGATTTTTTTTTTCCTTTACAAAAACAGACAACAAATATTTAAAAAAATAATAATAATCAGAACAAAACAAAAACGACACAAGTCAAGTGTTACAGGTGACCATATTCAAACATCAGGGACGACATTAAGAATATATTAGAAAATATTCAATTCTCTCTTCTCTATCCACACACACGCACGCACACACAAACATAACTTAAGACTTCACACGCTACGCATGAAAAAAAATTGCACGATAATTCATCCGTGGGACAATAAATAACAGGAGGATGTTGAAGAGAATCTGCACTTAAACCACGTCGGGTGAATAAGAAATATATAGAAAAGTAGTGCATAATAATAATAATAATAATAATAATATATATATTACTATATTTAAAAAAAAATGCAATCAGGGAAGGTCCAGTGAGGGGAAGTAGTCAACACAAGCGACAGCGTAACCATGACAACACAGCAAAGTCACACTTGTACAGTACCATCCGAGGGCAGATTGTCCCGAAACATCGTCCAATCAGATCCTTTGCATCCCTGTCGCCATAGAAACGGTAAACCCCGCCTCCTAGCCCACCTCTTGGCGATGTTGGTTAACCAGAGCCTCGGTCTACGCGCATACGCACGCACGCACGCACACGGACGACAAAACAAAACAAAACACACAACCACCGAAGAGCACACTTTTTGTTTTTTTTTCGTCCACTAAAAGTCTACAGCAGAATCACCTTTTCGGCGTCAACGGACAGATAAACACTGAAGCATGCAAGATTAAATGTGTTTTTTTTTTTCTTTCTTTGTATTAATTCGCTCGGGAGTTTCACCCCGACACACACGCGCTCCTTTTAGCTTCATGCTACTTAGAACTGATTCGTCGTATATATATTTTTTTTAATCGTCTGTTAATTTCCGTACGTCCATTCTAGCATGCTAGCTGATTCCAAACATGCGCTGCCCTAAATGCATCGCCGCATTATTTATTTATTTCAACGCCATCAAATATTTGTCCTATACAACTACTCATACAGTATATACGTTGTTAAATTCTTAATAGCAGCGAGGTTTCCTACGATAGCTTGTTGCGTTTACTGTAAATATAGTGAGTGGTGAAAAGATTCTGAGGTATCATTCCATGTTTTTTCCCCCCCGCCTCGCCCCGTGTCACTGATTTGGAAAAACCGCATCGATGCGAAAATGGGAGGTGGGCAAAGTCGAGCCGTAAATGTTTTGCCACAGGAGGTAGTATCAATCGGAGACGTAACTTTGCGCTGAAAAATGTCGGAAAGGGCCTAATTTGATTCAGTCTAAAGTCATTTGTCAGAGAGAATTCATGTTCGAAGAGAACCGCTAAAAACGCACAAAGTCTGAGAACTGTGTTGGAACTGAATTGTGGAGATTTAGCGTTCAATTTTCAGCATTTCCTGACTGTTTGGCTGAAACGGCATCAAGTGACATATTTCGGCATCCGACATGTGTCGCTCCTCCTTACTATATAAGAACTTTGGAGTCTTTGTCCACATCAGCAGTTAGTTAGCTAGCTAGCTAACAGTGTATCCTAGTTAGCTAGCTAGGTAGTTAGCTAATAGCATGTCCTAGCTAGCTAGCTAGCTAGCATGTCCCAAAAGCAGCAACTAACTGCTGATGTGGACAAAGCTAACAGCATGTCCTAGTTAGCTAGCTAGCTAACAGCATGTCCTAGCTAGCTAGCTAACAGCATGTCCTAGCTAGATAGCTAGGACATGCTGTTAGCTAGCTAGCTAACTAGGACATGCTGTTAGCTTTGTCCAGTTAGCTAGCTAGCTAACAGTATGGCCTAGCTAGCTAGCTAACAGCATGTCCCAATCAATAGCAGCAACTAACTGCTGACGTGGACAAAGCTAACAGCATGTCCTAGTTAGCTAGCTAGCTAACAGCATGTCCTAGCTAGCTAGAGAGCTAGCTAACAGCATGTAGCTAGCTAGGTAGGTCTACACGCTGAAAACGCATCGTCCCTTCAAATAGTCCACAGATGTGGTTGCTTTAGAGCGCCTTGCTGTTTTCGCATTTTAATAAAAAGTCCGCCAAGTAGCATATTTAACTGACGTATCATCATTTTGAAAGCTCATTTTATATACCTGGCAATTATTTTAATCATTCAAACTTGTTTATAACACTCTTCTCTGGAGTGTGTCGAATTTACAAGACCTTTATTGTTACTTTACACGGATTTAGATTAAGTTCCCGTCACTAGTTCTGTGTGAAAGGCAAAAGCAGACAAATTGTTACGGCTCTTGTGTACGCTAGCACTGCTCATCCGTTATTTAAGAACTCAACTGCGATGAATCTGATGCGACAGAACCAACAGATACGGTTTAAACGCAATTAGTCTGCTGTCTAAAATATTTTTATCGTTGAAATTTCAGCGTCCATCCCATTTCTCTGTGAAAGGCAAACGCGGATGAATTCAGATTCTGCAAATTTGCAGGATCTCGTTTGTGAAAGAGGCTAAAAGTCAGTAGTCTTGCGTCCTAAAACTGCGTCGGCATTTCTGCTCCCTATCGTGGTTCTCACTTACCTTTGGTTCGTGTTCTCAGCAGGACGTGCACCGACCGCATGGGGGGTGACTCGCCGCGGACCACCACCTCATGTGCAAACATTCCCATCCATATCTTTTCGTCTCACGTAAAAAAATAATAATTTAAAAAAATGTATAAAAGTCATTTTTTTGTTTCATCTCTAGAAGATGAAGGTACCACAAAAAAAAAGAAAGAAAAAAAAAAAAGAAAGGAGCCTGAGATGTGGGGTGGGAAAAGAAGCGATGCTCGTGGCTGCTAAAAAAAAAAAAAAAAAAGCTCGTCCGCTATCTAGAAATGACGCGTGCGCGGTTTAGTGCAAGGGTGTCCAAACTTTTCTTCCGAGGGCCGAAAACGGACAATTCAAAGGAGTCAAGGGGCCACAGTGACGTCCTTCGACTTCATCACGTCAAAACCACGCCAAAATGATTTCATATCGTCACTGTCAGGTGGAAACTTCATATCCAAATATGGTAAACATTTTTCACAAATCGATACTCTGATTCTGACCCTATTTTTTTTTTTTTTTTTTTTACAGATTATTAACCAATTTAAAGCGATGAAAATAGCTTGAGATTGATTTTTCTCTTTACTCTCTTGAACTAATTAAGTACTGTAAAACTCATCCTCATTCTGTGGGAACTGTGCACCATTATGCGGTCTCAAGATCGTCTAAAAGACCTTTGGAAAAGATTTTCTCAAGAGGATGGGTATGAATTTAAATATATCCCGTGGTGGGCTCCAGGTTTGGACACCCCTGCTTTAGCGTTATGAGCTGGTGGGGCGGTTACACTGCTAGCTTCTAGTTCCAGCGGAAGTGGATCTGGCGCGGGCGGTCGGCGCCCTCCTTGACCAGCGGCTTGTGGAACTCACGGCCGGCGCGCGAGTGGATGTTGGCCCAGCAGAACTCGCAGTAGTACTGCAGGCAGGTGACGTTGGCGCAGAAGAAGGGCGCGAACTTGCCGCCGCAGCGAGCGCCCTGGCACTCGTCGCACAACTGGTCGTCCAGCACGTACGGTTTCACTTCCACCTGCGGCAGAACCAGCAGACCGCATGAAAAAAAAAAAAAAAGTTGCCAGGAGCGTCTTTCACGCAGAGAGACCACAAAATTCGCACATTTTTCAGCCGTCGGTCAGGTTGGTCTCCCGGTCTGTCCGCCAATCTCAGTTTGGCCTGTCAGTCGGTCAATCTTTCTGTCAGTCCGTCCACCAATCTCAATCCGGTCGGTCAGTATGTCCGTTGGACGTTCACTGATCTAAATCTGGTCAGTCAGTGTGTTGCTGGATCGTCTCATCTTTCCTCAGATTGATCCACCAATCAAACAATCTTTTGGTATGTCCGTCTATCCATCAATTTATCTCAATCCCGTCAATCAGTCTGTCCACCAATCTCGATCCGGTCTGTCAGGATTGAATTTGTGTTGTATTTAAAGGGATACTTGACTCATTGAGCCATTTTCAGCAGTAAATAGTTAATATTTTATCTATCATTAATGTGGTAACGTCATTATTTTTTCATGTATAATTAATACCTTTAAAAATTTATTTTTCAACTTGTTGTCGCCTGACGACCAATTATGGCTCAGTTTGCTAACCAACCCCAGAAAACAGGTGAGCCCTGATTGGTTGTTCGCTACTTCTTTAGCACAGGTGATGTCATCATCAGTTGACAGCAAGTGGAAAAAAAAATAGTTTTTAACTGTACTAATTGTACATGAAAAATAATGAAGTTATCAAATTCATTCTGGACAAAATATGAACTTTTCACTGCTGAAAATGGCTCAATGAGTCAAGTATCCTTTTAACATGTTTATGTCGGTCTATGAGTTTATTATTTTATTTTGGAAACAAATTGTAACTTAAGGTGGTGTATAAAATAATGATATCCAGTGCAATTTCATGCGCAGGGTACATTGCTCATCTGAGTATTGCTTGTGAAATTAAGAATGTAGATGTTTTAATTGTTTTCATTTTTTTTTTTTTTGACTCTACAAACTCATCTCACGTGCCGGATTAAACCCCTTTGCGGGCCGGATCCGGCCCGCGGGCCGTATGTTTGACAACCCCCGATTTACAAGTTGAATTCGATTCCACGACCACTCGTACGCCAAAGCGACGTTTCCCATTGAAATGAACGGAAACGCCAACGACGTCATCGTACCCGTTTATCGATGTCGCCGTGCTGCAGCTGCACAAATCTGGCGCTGATGGCGGCGATGTAGCTCTGCTGGTTGGAGAAGGCCACGCGCCCCGCCCCTTTGGGGTACTTGAGCTCCGGGTCGGTATCGATCCCGGCGTAGCACACGCCCCCGTAGAGGCGGTCCATGATCATGGCCAGTTCGACTAGGCGGGGGAAGCGAGACCGTTCAAGAGTTAGCGATGATCTCGAAGATCCTGGCGGAGAAAAGAGATAAAATGGCGGCCATTACTTGCTCTCAGGGGACGAGGGACGCCTCCCACAAAGATGGTCTTGCGAGGGTCCAGGGGCTGAGATCCATCCATCACAAAGTCGCTGTCGCTCAGGTTCCACGGGCGGATTTGCACCTGCAGACCAAACGCTTGTTTACTCGCTTTGATTCTCATATTTTTTCATTGCGGGAATGCTGAATGCATCCCACAAATTTAATTTGTTTGCCGAGAAACAACTCACACATAATACTTCCGATTTACACCGTTCAAATTTCAACTTGCTTCAAAAAGTCACGCCTTCCGGGGTATTTATCATCTGATTCCACATTACTTACAGTGCTCGCACAATTTAACTTTAAATATCAACTTTTCCCCATTCATTTTCAATGGGACGGACATTGAAGTTTTTCCCACTTTCCATGCCCACTTCCATACATACAACTGTCATCATTAACAACTCTCTGATACTGCTCAGCGGCGCACTTGATTAAGTGCGTTGTCCAGTAGTCAGGAGGTTCCGGGTTCGAATCCCACCTCCGACTGTACATGGCAAATATTCTTATAGTAATATAACTGTATACCAGCATATAAGGAAATGCATTACAATTTCACTTGAAATTTGGCTTTCATCAGATGACTATTTTTAAAATAAAATACGCCATTAGCCATGAATTTGAACAATGCAAGTTAGCTCAGTCATTAGAGCAATTTATTCTCCCCGTGGAGAACCTGGGTCAAGACCCTGCTTGGACCACATTTGAGTACATTCGATGGTTTGATGCAAACTGACTATCGTTTCAGGAAATGGATTATAATTTCTCTGAAATGATGAAATCTCACCTTAGACAGATTGTCGTTCAAGTTTTCTTATTCATTTATCTTTCAACTTCAATTCAAACTTTGTAATTTTCACGTAATTTATCTTTCAATTTACTTCATCAGCATTCAGCTTTCAGCATTCCCACGCAATTTCTCCAGCAATTGCACTTAGTCTAGTTTCAAGACAAAATTCAACTAAAAACATAAAAGTTTGACTGAGTTCATTGCCATGGAATGTTTTTTTTTTTATATTTAATGTTTCTCACAGGTTTGTCCTTGATGGTGGGGCTGGAGACGCACAGGTAGAGCTTCCCGTCCTCCTCCATGCAGGCTTCGATCAGGGCCTGCACGGACGTCTCCTCCTGGAACAGCAGGAAGGCGTAACCTTTGGGTGGAAAGTACGACTTGCTCTCAGCTTTGTGCGGCCAGTCGACCACCAGGTGGCCGAAGCGCCGGAAACTGGACGTGATTTCATCTGCAGGAGAAAAAAAAAAAAAAAAAAAAAAGTGCTTTTGTCAGTATTGCACAGAATGTAAATATGAACATAAGCACTTTTGTGTGTTTAATTTTGTGCTGTCAAAGTTAAAGCGTGAACTAATTAATTCATCACAAAAAAATTATCACATTAATCATGTATTAATGCAGATTAATCACACTATTAATTTTGAGCGCAGATGATCCATTAGCTGACAGCAGATGGTTATGTTAGTCTTTTTACATTTTTCTACATTTTTTCAAAGACGTCCTCATCACATTTAATGTCGAAAAAATTAACAACAGTTGCTCTTTAAATTTGCCGGACAAAAAAATGTTGATTTAAAAAAAAAAAAAAAAAAAAAAAAAAAAAAGCCTTTTTAATTAAGTGATTAACTCAACTCAACTCAACTTTATTTATAAAGCGCTTTAAGAACATAAACAAACAAAGTTTTGCGGTAAACAAGAACAAAGCAAACATTTTGAAGTGCGAATACAGGTTTGTTTGTTTTTTAAACAAGTAAATACATTTTACATCAGTAAAAAAAAAAATAATGATAATTAAGTGATTAATCATAATGAATCAAAATTCAAAGATGTGATTAATCTGACTAAAAAAATGTAATCGTTTGACAGCTCTAGTTTAATTTCAAAGTGAAATAGAACCTTGATCAACTGCAGTATTTTTTTTTTTTTGGTTTACCACTAGAGGGCGCTCGCGTACCACACTTTGAGAATCACTGTCCTTGCAGACCCGATGAGGGCCGACGGTGTCGGTGTCAGATGTGAACGGACTGCCAGATTGTATCGGGGTCGCCTGCAGATGACGTCACGCTACAGGATTGTCTGGAAATTATCCGTTTACAATTGATCAAAATAACAAAATTTATGGGCTGAATTTGTAAAAACGTAAATAAACCTAAAAATATAAACGCATGATACTTTAAGAGTGGGGGGAAAAAAATAGATTAAAGCGCCTTTGGGCTTGCCGGTGACGTCAGCACAGCAGCGCGAACAAAGTTAGCTTCGGTTTGGTTTCTTTTTTCCTTTTTAGCTGTTTACAAATCAACCACAATAATAAAAAAAACTTACAATATTTCTCACATCTGAGACAATTATTTTGTGTATTTATCATTTAGTCAATCTATTTTTATTATTTATTCAATATATTTTGCATTCATATTCTTAGGTTTATTTGTGTTTACAATTTCAGTCCGTACATTTTGTTATTTAAATTACATCTTTTTCATTTTGTGTTTGACGTCAACCGGATAATTTCCAGCCAATCCTGTCGCGAGATGTGTTCGTTCGCCGACCCCGATCCCATCTGGCAGTCGGATCACATCTTACGCCGACACGTCATTAATTTCTCACCTTCATCTATGTCAGGCGGCAACCCGCCCACAAAGACCTTGCGCGAGAAGCGCTCGATGCGCTCGCCGTTCTGATGCGGGAAACAGCCGGCCGAGCCCAGAACTCCCGGGATCCCCTGGTTGCCGTGGCCATCGTCCAGGAGGTTGTCGTCGATGGGGAAAAGAGAAGAGCGCCCTGCGGGGGGAGGAATTGAGAGCGGGTGACATCAAGGGCAAAGCGGCTCATGCGTTATGGTGGTTTTTCGGCACCTACGAGGATTATCCGCAATTGAGTTGAAACACAAAGCTGGAAAAAAGAACAAAGCCTCGCCTGCTCAATCCAGCAACGTCAAGCATGCTCCGTCTTTATGCACAACACAATAGCAATCTATCCGGCCATCCGTCTATCTATTCATCCATCCGTCTGTCGATCCATTCATCCGTCCATCCATCAATCTATCCATCCATCCGTCTGTGCATCCATCCGTCTGCGCATCCATCCGTCTGTCCATCCATCCATCCATCCATCCATCCGTCCGTTCATCCATCCATCCATCCATCATCTATCCATCCATCCATCCGTCTGTCCGTCCATCTGTCCATCCGTCCATCCATCTGTCTATATATCCGTCCGTCCATCCATCCATCCGTCTGTCCATCCATCCATCTATCCATCCATCCATCCATCCGTCTATCTATCTATCTATCCGTCTGTCCATCCATCCATCTATCCGTCCGTCCGTCCATCCATCCATCCGTCCGTCTGTCCGTCCGTTCATCCATCCATCCGTCTGTCCGTCCATCTATCCATCCGTCCATCTGTCTGTCCATCCATCCATCTGTCTATATATCCGTCCGTCCATCCATCCGTCCATCCATCCGTCCGTCTGTCCATCCATCCATCTGTCCATCCATCCATCCATCCATCCATCCATCCATCCATCCATCCATCCATCCATCCATCCATTCAGCAAAAACAGCATATGTGTAATAATTTGGAAAACAGTGAGATACAAAATGGCCTCCTTTTCGATGACATCATCATCATCGTCATCATCATCAGTGAACATTAATCAGTTAATTACAGGCTGATGGCTTTTCTGAATCAGACTAAAAAAGCACAGGAGGATAAAAACAAGTCACACAATTAAAAACAAAACAAAACAAAACAAAAAAAACATAATAAGCAGATGTGCTTAATTAGTTGAAGGTTTACCTCGACGTCTCCCATAGCTCCTAGCTGCGTGTAAATATAGGAGAATTTTTCAGTTCGTATAAGTGTCGCTGGAAGTGAACACCGTAACGACATTAAAACATAATTACCATTGAGCATGAGGAGCCCGTCGGCAGCCTGGTTCAGGCACCCAATGCGCCCTGGACAAAGAAACGCACTTCAGTCAGACATGGATGGAACATTGCTAACATTGTTAGCTTAACATGCGACCCAGTGTGTTATGATGATCCATCAAAACTTAGTACAGTGAGTCAACAAGTAACTTTGAAAGTTTTTTTTTACTATAGATAGCACAAGATGACAGCAAAACTATTTTTGGGAGAGGTTAAAAAAAAAATCCTTATATAATATTTTGCCTTTTGACGATAGTTCTGTCCGCTGCTAGCAGGAGGATTGGTTAGCGTTGACAGTTTCTAAAAGCTGTCAATACGCTAAACAGTGACATTTTAGAAGGCCTTGAAAAATCTGAAAATCTTCTATATAACAGTTTTGGGTTTGCTAACCGTTGAGTATTTTTGCTAAAGTAGTCATCATGTTAGCGTTGTTTGTTAGGCTCGCTAGCTTGTGTGGCTCCTTGGCTGCTATTTGCCACATAGTTTAGTTTGCTAGCTAGCTCATATCCGTGATATAAAATTAGCAATATTGTATTTGTAAAGTCAAAGGCATATCCCCCCCCCCAAGCCAGCTCTTGTGTTGTCTCTTAGTAACTCATGAATTTATTGTAGAACTAATTAGCTATTAGCCTAATTAGCTATTCTAGCTTACATGTTCTAAGGTATAGTTTGCCAGATATCATTAACATATATGAATGGCTTTACATATCATATGTAGCCTATCATGTCGTTTTAATTAAAGTAACAACCTAGCTAAAGCAACTTCATTTATAAAATTGCACATCAAGTCCCCTACGTTTGGAAGCGTCTAAAAATAGCAACAGCAGCCCACTCTGGCGCAGCCTTCCTTCGCCTTGGCCCGCATGGCCACTCCAGGCTGTCAAACGCAGCGTGCGAAAGGGCGACGGCGTCTAAAATTAGCCCTGCCCGCTATCCCGAAGTCCCCGCTCGGCCCGTGTGCTCTCCATCTGCTGCTACAGGAAGAACAACAAAGCTGCCCGTGGTGCGTTTGTGACCTCCCCCAGGGTGGTTGCGTTTAATACATCATCCCCCTGTTTGCTTATAAGCAGGATCATGCATACTGTAGAAAATGTTTGTGATGAAAGGGTTGGGGAAGGTTGGTGGAAGAAATCATTTGAATATTGTTTAGTTCAGTTAGACACCATAGACTTAGTAGCTGTTTATCAGTGCCCCCCCAAATAATTTTTTGGGGTTAAATGTTTCTTTTTATTTATTTCAATGCACAATGACATGAATAATGCATGGATTTTTTTTTGCTATTCACAATTCCCCACTTATTGTTGTTATTCTTTTGGGAGGCTGTAACGGATTAATGACATTCCCATTCACGTCAATGGAAAAAGATTATTTGGGTTACAACCACGCATGGTGACGGATTAAATTAAACTTGTATCTCAAGGAACTACTGTTAATATTTTCTTGCTTTGGCCTGAGCACAAAAATAGCACAAAAAAAAAAAAAAAAAAAGACTGTACGGTACACTCGAGCCCTCTCGTGTTTTCCAGGTTAACCGGATCAGAGTCGCTTGGTGGTGTAAAGACCCAGCTGGAGGCCCGCACGTATTAGGCTCTCAGCGGGGGAGAAAATAAGCTTCGGTGCAGTAACACTACACAGCTTCTCAGGAGGCCTTCCATTCGACACACGCACGCACGCAAACACACACACGCGCAGTCCGGAAAGTGATAGGCGGCGCTCACCTTTCATGGGATCCTGCTCGGCTCGCATGATGTCAATCAGGGAGCTCTCCAGCGAATGCATGTTGAGACTCTCGTACAGCCTGGAGCGGTCCTGGAAAGCGCAAAAGAAAAAAAAAAGAAAAAAAAGACGCTTTTAGGTCATCACAATTTGTCTCGGGAATAATACTTCTCATCATCATAATCATAATAAAGCCTGGCCAGTGTTTGGCTCGGCCGAGATTAACATTCTTTCCGTATTTATTCAGTTTAGGGGTCCGCAAGGTATGCTGGCCAGGGCTGTATATGGGTAAGTCCCCGGATTTACGGGCCAAGGGAGTCCAGGAGTGGAAACCAAGAAGCGGGAACACAGTCATGAAAGAGATGACGCACTCATACGCGACTATTTTGGTCTCCGGCTAACATGATGAGCTCACGCTATATGTTGAAAATGGAATCGGCACTCGAGTAGCTGGCCTGACGTAATTAGTCGGCCACTAAAACGTTACATACTGTCCATTAGGGTTGTGCAAATAATCGAAATTCAATTACAATTTCATTTATTGCACTCCACTATTATAAAAATCAGCATAATCAGAAAAAAAAAAAAGATTAATACTAATTTTTGAGTTGTTTAATGTTATACATTTGCACCTCTTTTAAAAAATGTAAATAACTAATTTAATAAATTCTGTTTCATCCAAAAGGAACTTGCATAATTATAGTGTTTCTATTTTTTCATTGGTCTTAAACATTTTCTTGTTTTGTACCAAAAAAAAAAAAAAAATCATTTGAATAATCGTGATTTCAATTATTGACAAAATAATTGTGATTATTATTTTTTCCATAATCGAGCAGCCCTACTGTCCATTTTCACCCAGGCCAAAAAAATATTCTCATAATAATTGTCCATCACGTTGATTTTAATAGCAACAGACCGATTAATCAGGCGGCCAATTATATCGGTTGATATATTCGGACTTTCCAAATAATACCCGAGTTAACTTTTGCCGATTAAATGCTGATAGATTCTTACGTTCTCATGCAACAGTAAACACTGCTCAGTAAGTACGGGCATCATCATGAAAGGTTATCGCGTTCAAATGTGAAAATTGTCACATTATATAATTATATTATATTTTAGCATGATATGACAAGATCATTTTCCTGATTAAATATTATGTTTCCTGTTTTAGGTGATAAATATCACATTTTACTTTGAAAAATCACACAATTAATGCTAATCTCTCTTTAACATTTTATTTATGTTCTATGACTGGTGTTGCATTTGAGGAGGTGGGATTTGGGAAACACCGAAGCTTGACATAAAAGATGTTTTTTTTTTGGTCCTTACTCGGTTTTAAAACAATGGCAGTGCATTATTGGCACCATCCAATGGAAAGTGAATGCAATGAGACCTGTGGATTATCATACCGCTGATGTTTTTCCGCTCTTTTTTTTTTTTTCTTCTTTAATACGTATTCTTATAACGTTTTAGCTCAAAAGCGTGGCCCCATCTCGACAGCGCTTGTCACCGACTGCCAAACATTAAGCAGAGAGGAAGGAAGGAGAAGGTCTTGGAATCTGAACAATTCCTGCTGTGACAAGTGTTTATATGGAAATGAAGATCAGCGCCATCCGCGCGATCGCCGCCGCTTCCTGACCTCATCGTACTCGAACCAGAAGTCATTTGGTCTTTCGGTAATCCGGGGTGACCGTCAAGTCTGGAATGTCTTTCCAAAGCGGAAAATGCAAGTATAAATTGAAACTACGGTATTGATACAGACAAAACGAGGGAAAAAAAAAAAAAAGTATATACTGTATATATATATATATATATATATATATATATATATATATATATATATATATATATATATATATATATATATATATATATATATATATATATACATTTTTTTTCTCATGTTTGACCTCGGGGAACATGCTTTGTTATTTTGATTATTATTATTATTATTATTATTATTATTATTTATTTTTGTACTGTCTTAGAATAAAGTGCAATTGCACCTCCACTACATTAGGGGGCAGTGATGCTCTCATTGGCAGAGTGTGGGCAGGGAACATTCGCTCGGTGGTGTAGGGGTTTTGTTTTCTTCTTTTTCCTAGGGAGGGGCATGACAGAAAATGAGTGAGAAGCACTGCCTTAGTTCAATATTGAATATGGGGGATTATATTCTTGTATCATATTTTATTCTTCAATGGTGGAATCTTATTCAGGTCGACTTTAACGTAAATGGTAAAAAAAAATAAAATGAATTCGATATTATTATAAAAACGCACTTCCAAAAATAAGCGGCTCTGCGTTACAATGTTCACATTATCAAAATCATACCCAAGTTTTGATTTCAGCATACAAAAGGGGAGGTTTCAAAACACGTCCATTATATGGACAGAAATGTGATTAATCGTCTTTTGTCCTCCCCGGAGAAAAGGCAGTAAATCACATTTTGGCCAATTCCAGCGAGATACGATCACCAAACCAGGATGACAAACACGCGCCATGCCGAGCACTTTGCGGCCAATCACGTCACTCCCCATGTGAGCCGGCGGCGTGAAATGACATCATTTCATTTTCCGGGAAAAGACATTAAGCAGCACGCGTATTGGCTTGCATCAGATTATTGTTAGATTACATCGTGTGAGGAATAAAAGTGTTTGTAACACCAGACGTCCCTCAAACTCATACTCAATGTTGTGAAAAGGTGGGAGGGGTCAAATCCGGCCCACCCGTCACGTACCTGGAGGGGCATCAAAGTGTTGCTGTTGCCGTCGGCACGAAAGACGTTGTCGTCCAGCCACGACTTGTGCCCCAGCGAGGCGGCCGAGCGCGGGAACTTGGGCGGGGCGATGACGTTGCTCTGGTAGGACTTCTTGAGGGGCGACGAGGCGTGGCCGCCCTGGCCCGGCATGCCCTGGGCGCCCGCCCCCTTGCGGTGGTCCCGCCCCCAGGACACGCCTCCCGAGCTCCAGCCGTTGCCCTGGTGAGCGCCCCAAGGAGACTGCTTCATCACGGGCTAAGTGAGGGGTCAACGGAAGCAATTAGGAGACGGATGAGTGAAGGTTGCGTGTGTGTGATGTGGTATGCTTTGGATCATGTGAAAAACAGAAAAACATATGTGACATTATTACATATACCAACCTCCATTATTTGTGAGAATTGCCTAATGAAAGTTTTGGGGGTTTATGAAAACAATTTAAATGTACTTGGTCCCCACAAAATTTACTCAGTTGTGGAAAGGACGTTAAGGGGCTAAAAATAGAGCAAATAAAGAAAAATAGCCGCCAAAACCAGTTTGACCAGTAATCACAAAATTGGGTGATATATCTATCATGGCAGAACAGTTTTAAGCATCCATCATGATCCAGAATCAAACTAAAAGTTGTCTTTTTTTGGGGGGGGGTTGTTGGGGACCTTCTCTGCCTCTTCTTCTTGCTGTTATTATGCATCATCTCTTCCAGGAATTCTCAGTGCTGCCTGGCATGTTGCGGCACAACGTGGTACTGCACTGAACGGGCGACTATAAATGGGGGCTTGCTTTGTAAATTAAAAACCCAATGCAAAAAAAAAAAGACTGCTTAAATGTTTGAGTTACCGATAAACCGCGATATAGCAGATAAAATGATGGCGTCTTCCTGCCTGGTAAAAAAGGTCTGGAGCCCACCTGATGTTGGTTGTAGTTGTTCCTCTGCTGCAAGAAGGCGCCCTGCTGGTTGTGCATCTGCGGGCTGATGGGAGAGCGGCGGATCTGCGGAGAGAAAGGCCCGCCGCCGAAGCCCTGCACGTTAATCCCGGAGCACGGATTCGCCGTGAAGCCCTGGAAGAAGGCCGGGTTGATGGACGACGAAGGCATCCCCGCGTAGAAGCCGCCGCCGCCGCCGCCGCTGCTGTCGGCGGAGGTGCAGGGCGCAGGTGGAGCGGGAGGAGGCGGGGGAGCAGGGAGAGGGAGAGGGGGAGGAGGGGGCGACGAGCTGCACGTCTGAACCGACCAAGGCGCGCCGAAGCCCGCCAGGGAGGGCGAGGACGAGCCGCCGCCGGTGCCGGCGCTCTGCATCTCCGGGAAGGCGGCGCCCAGACCTCCGGGCAACATGCTACAGTCATTGCCGTTGTTGACGTGGTGGGCCCCGGGGGAGTCCATTGGGACGACGCGCGGCGGAATCACGGAAGTCGGCGGCGGTGGCCTCGCGGCATTTGCGGCGTCCTCGCGCGGGTCGAGGGGCGAGGAAGGGGCCGCCGACTCGGGGGCAAGCTCGCCGGACCGTCGCTGTCTTTCCCGGCCGAGCTGAAGGTCACGGGCGGGCCGCGTCGGACGGAAGCCTCGCTGCTCGTAATCCGGCGGCACCGGGCGGCGGCGGTCGGTTGGCGCCGGCTGTCGGCCGCAGCTGTCGGGCTCCTCGTCGGCGGACGGCGGCGTCGGAGTGCGTGTCACCCCCGCAGGCTCATCCTGCATGTTTTGCGGCACCGATCCGCTTCGTTTAACGCTTGTAACTGATGACAATGTGGAGGGAGGATGTCTGGCAGGGGAGGGAGGGAGGGAGGGAGGGAGGGGGTCTGGCCTACGGAACCGGCACCGGCTCCCTCTTTGGTTTGGGTCGCTATGGCGAGCTTTCACCTACACGACCCATCGAATATGTTTTTTGTTGTTGTTTTTTTTGTAACGGGAGGGGGGTCCTGCTCTCCGTTAGCTCGTGCGGTCCACGTCGGTTGCTGGCTGCCCCCCTCCTCGCTCCTCTGCTGCTGCTGCTGCGGCAGAGGGATTAAAGGTCTCAGACGGAACCGACGTCACGGTCGCATCACGCCCGGGTGCGCGCGCCTCGACGCCGGCCTGCCTCGCCTCGCTCGCTCGCTGCCCGCCTGCCTGCAAAGGGCGCCGCAGAGTTTACGTCATTTTTCCTCCTTGGTGCTTCATTATTCATAAAGTGCAGTGTGGGGCCGACACCCTTTTTTGCAACTCTAAACGTAGGACATATTCTGTTATAAATAATGCTACATACGTACTTTTAAAAATAACTTATTGGAAGGAATATAGGAGGAAAGGGTCACCACCAACCCTACTTTGAAATCCTAATATTAGCTTGAAAGTTGCAAGCACTGGCCTTATAATCTTAACCCTCATTTTAAACGCCTAACCAAACATACTGTATATGGTTGGAATAATAACCCAGGCTAGAAGCTCTAACTTGAATCTCAAAACCTGGGTAGAAACGTGACACCTTAATCTTGTCTCGAAACCCGGCGTTTAAACCCCAACTTTGTCCGTCCTTGAACCCCTATTTGAAATCTTAAACCTTGTTTAAAACCCCAATTAGAAACCCTACTTTGGAACACCAACCCAGAATAGAACTTTATTTTGAAACCCTAATCCTCAAACTCTAATGATGAAACCTTATTTAAAACTCCAACACAGGCTAGAAACCTACTTTGAAAACCAAACCCAAATTCCATATTTTAAAACCCCACTTTGAAGTCTTAAACCTGATTTGACACCTTTGTGAATGTTGGAAATATAACATTTCTGGGTAGCGGGGTGCCTCAAGGGTCCATCTTCTTGCCACTGTTTTTCTCCGCCCATACTAACAATGACACCAGATCGACAAGACAGACAGACAGACAGACGCCACATCAGCGTTGAGGTTGGCCTTGGTGGAGGACCGTGCTCCTGCCCAAGTGGCAAATGCATCACTTAGGTGGGATTACTTCCTATCCGCCCTACTCACTGTACCTTCATCCATTTTTGGGATGTCAGAGGAATCTCGACCCTAAAACTATATCCCACCCTGAAAAGGTCCCAGATGGGACAAGGCCGTCCGTGCGGTGGCCTCGTTTGGCGGGTTAGTGATTAGCCAGCGTTGGAGGAGGGAGCGAGAAATGCCAGCTGCTGATAGTTGCGGGGTGGTTTTTGGAAAGGGGGTGGGGGGAGAGAGATTCCCAGCTGCCTCCACCAAATGTGACACAGCTATCCAAAAGTGATAGAGAAAAATAAATAAAAAGTGATATTATGGTGGCAAAAGTACACGTATTTGTGTTTGACTCTGATTCAACTTCTGTTCTAAAGTAAAAAGTACCGATTCGGAAAAGTAAAAATGAATTTTTTTTTTTTTGTCAGTTACCTAAATAAAGCAATGATACCAACAAAGAACGTTTCAATAGTTTCTAAGCTGTAGACTTGTGTCCATAAAAGGTTGCTGAAATTGGTAATTTGGTTAAAATAGAAAAAAAGGCCTCAAAATCAGTTGGATGGAATTCAATAAGATCAACCAGAGTGAAGTGAAAATCAAAAACTTAAAAGGGATACTTCACTTATTTAGCCCATTATAGTAATAAAAAAGTGAATATTTTGTCTATAATTCATTTGATACTTTTGTTATTTTTCACGTCCAATTAGTACCTTTAAAAACACATTTTGCAACTTGCTGTCGACTGAAAATGACATCACAAGGGCTCAGGTAACAAATCACAGCTCACCTGTTTTCTAGGTTTGGTCATGTGACATTCACAAGCTGAACTGTGATTGGTTACCTGAGCCCTTGTACTAATTGTATGTGAAAAATAATGAAAATATTAAGTTTATTATAGGCAAAATATGAATGTTTGACTGCCAAAAATGGCTAAATAAGTAAAGTATCCATTTAACAATTTAAGGAAAACTATTTCATCTGCGTTCTATTGTCTTATTTTGTAATACAGTATTATACAGTACAGCTTTTTAGATGAAAAACATATGACAAAATATGTTGGCGTTTTTGTGATGCTAAACAGATATAGCAATTGCATTCATTTCAATGGGAAAAGATGATCTGAGATTCAAGTGACTCGAGTTATGAGCATAACATTAATTGTTGAGACTGCAAAACTATTGCTGTAAAAAAAATAAATAAATAACCCAATGACCCAGATTTTTGGGTTAAATAATAAATATCCCACAATCTTAAAACTACTGCATCAAAAATAAGCACATTTTCTCAAAAATTGGAACGACCCACTAATTGGGTCAATCTGACCTTTCTTTTCCTTTTCCTTTTTTATTTATTTTTTTTTTTTTATAAAAGAAATCCACTAATTGGGTCAATCTGACCTTTTTTTTTTTTTTTTTTTTTTTTTAAATCTATTAATCTAATTAATCTATTATTTATTTATTTACAAAACAACACTTTTTTGGGGGGGTACAAAATTACGTTGTTTTGTCAAGTTGGGTCAAATTAACCCAAGTAGCAATTTATGTATTTTTGTGACCCAAACTGGTTTATTTACAATCCAGCAGTTGTGGGTGCAAAAAGTTGGACCTAATGAACAACCCACAACATATCACGTGTTGTTTGTGTGTGTGCGTGTGTGCGTTTTTTTGCAGAAAGCAACCCATTTTTTTTGTGTTGTTTTGCGAGTTATTTGGGTTTACCCCGTTCGGCTCATTTTTGGTCCATGTCGTTTGTGCATCCATTGTCACTGTCAACTCGTGTTTGTCCCCCTCTCACAAGCGCCTGGCCTTGCTCAAGCTTATCAAACGTCGCCGTGTTGGTAAAGCATGTCGTCTCTCATCCTGTCGTCATAGCAACAGGTCATCTGAATCACTTGAGTTCGCTGTGCTTGATTACTCGACCGGCCTCATTGCGTGTATGCGACGCGTTGATCAGTTCGTCCCGTTTGACTGTCGGTCGTGATGACTCTATCGTTGGGAGTGCCCCCCCTTGTACCTGTAATCCCATTTGGGGAGACACAGGAAGTGGTGTGGACCACTCAACATGGCTGCTGGTGATGTGGAAGACGACATCACGGGGGCATGCAACCATCTTAAAATGTAATCAAAACCGATTTTCTTTTAAGGCCATATCAGCGAGCAGCTAGCCATATGAGGCTAATGTTAGTGTGTTTTTATGTTTGTATGTTTTGGCATCCCTGCCATGGCTTTCATGGCCTCCATCTGATGGGGTCATTGTTGTGGTTTTACTGAGGTGTCTTTGTTGCGCTCAATTGTCCCTTTGTGTCCTCTCCCTGGGAGCTGAATAGCTCGTTGTGACGACGGACACTTTTTTATTTATTTTTTCTTTTCTTGTTGTCACGTCGCTACGCCGCATGCTAACCGGGTCAGATCGCAATCATTTGGTTTTGATCTGCGAGGGTCACGCGACTGTCACTCTGCCGGCACACCTGTAGTAGGTGAATATCACTGATAGAGAAAGACCACATCAAAGAATGTCTCAATAGTTTGACCAGAACACATTTAAATGTATTCAAAAACGTATTCAAAGATAAATAAATGAATTATAAGATCATTTTTACGATACGATATTATCACGGTATGAAGCGCATATTACAATATCGTGGGGAGGCTGGTGATATTTAACACATTCATTGCCAGACAGCAAAAAATGCATCATTTGACGTCATTTTCCGTCAATGGCAGTGAATGAGTTAACAAAGGTCAAAATATTGTAAAAAAAAAAAAAAAAAAAAAGTATATAACAGCAATACATATAAACCACCTCTAATAACAATATTAGCACACATATTGACTCGGTTCACAGGCATATTGCGTTCCCCTATATCTGACAATTAGCATAGATTTTTAAACATCAAAGGGCCAAAACATCCCTAATGAAAATTAAATTGCACTACAAAACTAGCCACCAGAGGGTGCTAGAACTGCACAAATGGAAATCAACCTGACTTTTTTTTTTTAAACAGATGTTCCTTTTGAATATCGTGAACATGACGACGGCGATATTGTGGCAGTTTTAATATCACAATATCACGATATTGCCCTTATCGTTAAAATCACTAGCGTCCAGGACAGTGCTTATTTAAAGTCTATTATAAAAGTGAAACATGATACAAAAAGAATGACACATTTAACATTGTATATGTAGGATACGTATACATGTTTATTTATATATATTTATATGTTCAACCTAATCATTTATATAAGGACAAATATATGAAACGCCATCGACAGGCTAACTAACAAGGGTTAGGACTTCAAAATAGGGTTTTAAACAAGGTCTTAAAGTTGGGTCTCAGAGTAGAAGTAGGGTTTCAAAGCCGGGTCACAATTTATGACAGTATCTATAAAATTACTGGTTAAACCGTCAAAATGTGTGACCTCAGTTTTCAAATTAGGGTTTCAAGCTATGATTAAAGTTTCAAATGAGGATTTTATGATATGTTATAGGGTTTCAAACTGTTTCAGAATAGTTTTAAAATTAGGGTTAACGCTTCAAAGTAGGGTTTGGGTTTCAATGTCATAGTTTGTAACAGTTGGGTCAAAAATGACCGTATTGATTAAAAAAAAAATCAAATAGTCAAAATGTGTGACCTAAGTTTTCAAAGTAGGGTTTTCAAGCTAGGCTTCGGGTTCAGTCGAGTGTCCTCTTGCTGCGATTGTGTGTATGGACGCCGTTGATATCGAAAACATGCTAGCTATGTGCTTCCTGGCAGGGGGCTTGTGATTGAATCAAGGGGGAAGCACCTGTCTGCATTAGTGCAGGTAATGCAGTTATGTGTGCGTACATCTGCCTTGTGTACAATGTCGGGTGGGGGGGATCCTGGCGCCAGGAATTGAGGGTCTAGGGGGGTTGCCTGTGTTCCTTCGGGTGTCATTAGATGACGTTGATTATGGAACCAGTGGACGTCTTACATGGTTTCTACCTCATGGCCATTAACATGCCTTGTTCGACATACTTAATCATTTTAAAATGTGAAATAGGGTCCATATGGGGATTTACACGTCTTGTACTAATTTTTAATATGTCCTAGTGTTTCTTAATTCAAGGCCTCAGTATGACTACAAAACTGTCACGCTACCGCCATCAAGTGGTCACTGTGATTACTGAAGGCAGTGACACCGCAATCCGCCTTTCTGTCCCTACGAGCAGTAAATAATCAATATAATAGTGGTACAGCATTGCTATACCAGCATCATACAAAGCTGCAAATATTGATTTTGTGTCATTTCGCAAGGTAAAATACATGTATTGTTATTCCTCACAGTGAAGATGAGGTGATGTATCTTATCGTACTGTTATTGGACAGCAAACTTGAAATACAATAAAGAAGTATATTTTTGCCAACAGATTCTGAATTTGGAATGCTAACGCTAATAAAACAAAACAACAACAAAAACGATTGTTATTAGAGGGGATTTTTGTGTAGTTTCATGTTGAGCCAGCTGGGGGCAGTGTTCACTAGCTTAATGACTGGCTGAAAAAATATCTGACAGAAGAAGCCTTACTTCCAATGAGTCTATTGGGAGATAAATATCCCAAACTATCACTATTCCAGCCACAAATATTGTATGGATATCAGAATGTAGAAGATTATTATTTTTCATGGTGCAGAATTGACTTAATGATGTAGTGTATTGTTCTCTCTGAACGTAAAACATCCATGCAGCGTTTTCAGATATTATCATAATGTATCATTACGTTAGCAGCAGAAATAAAAATTGTACTTGTAATGTTTTTTTTTTTTTTTATTTAATCTCTCACAATAAAAGGTATTGATACACGATGCTCACCTGTTTTCTTAGTTTTGGTCATGTGACATTTTGCTAGCTGAGCCGTGATTGGTCGCTACCTGTGCCCAGCAACTGCGATGTCATTTTCACTTGACAGCTCGTGGCAAAATGGCTGCCCCCTGAGATGGAGAAAAAAAAAAAAAGGTAGATATCATTGCTTAATTCATATTCCACACATGTAATAAAGGTGGGGGATTAACTTTTCTTTTAAAATACAGAAATAAGATAAAAATTTCAATTTAAACGGTCCAAATTAAGGAGCAACTTTGCAGCTGTATGTTTGATGACGTCATCACGCCTTCCTCCTCTCTTATCTCCCACAGAACCTGAGAGCGCCTCGTCGTCTTCGTCTTCCTCATGTTGTCTGTGTTTATTCTCCACATTCCTCGCCCGGAGCTGCTCAGCTCTAACGTTTCACTAAAAGGACTCAACAAGGCTTGTGCCATCATCAATGTAAACTTTGGGCCTTTTGTTTACATGCGCCACCGCTCCTTTCCTTTCCCCCCCTTTTTCCTCCAGTCTTCACTTTGAGGCTAATGTCGCGATCTGCTGCCCTCTTATTGGATAATGTCGACATGAGGCGCTCGCTCGTGTCCACTACTCCACGTCTGCTTTCGATTGAGCCTTTTTTTTTTGTCTCATCTGCAGCCAAAAGATGCTCTGATGTTTTTTTTTTTTCCGAGGGTCTGACTTCACGCCAGCGTGGGAAACCTGCGGTCCCGGGGCCATGTGGGGCTTGTTAGGAGCATCATGGTAGTGTTTTTTGTTTTGTTTTTTTGGCTAACCAGCTGACAGCAACTTATCAAATTTTTTTGAGGGATAGTAGGAACATGGAAAACATGCCAAAAACATACAAATTAAATATTTAAAAAGATGACTCAAAACACAGACACATGCTAAAAACTACAAAAGCAGATTGTCTGGGGAAAAAAAAACCCTACAAAAATTAGCTGAGAAAATCTGGCTCAAAAACAGACAAAAATATGGAGGAAAAAAAAAGAGAAAATACAACAGGTACTGAAAAAAAGGACTGACAGAAGTAGCCCCCCAAAAATCATTATAATATCATCAAACAACAAAAACATTTCCTACACCACTCAAACAAAAAAAAAGTTTAACAAAAACTTAAAATGCTGACTGACTTTTCTTTTTTTAACATGGCAGGATGATGGGCAAAAAGCAGGAAAAATAAGAAAAATAGTGGGAAAATATACAGGTAGCAGACAAAAATAGTCAAAATCAAACAATAAATTGATCAAACGGACAAAAATCACTCAAAAAAAACATACTAAAAACATAAGAGAAGTTTCAAAAGCTAAAAGCTAGCAAGAAAATGACAAAAGCATGACAAAAAATGGGGAAAAATATCTAAAAAAAAAATAAATAAAAAAATCTCTCATTGATATGAGAAGTGACCCAAAAACTGATCAGACAAAAAAGGGAGGGGGAAAAAAAAAGAAAAAGTTTAGCAGATGTGACGCTGTGTGGAGCCCTTTTGAAGGCAAAGAATGAAGAAGGCTGATGGGAAATGTCGGATGAGGACGTCCTGGCTTGGTTTCCTGTTCCGTGTGCCCACCTGGCGGTCAGCAAACAGCCCGTCTGTCAGCGCACGCCAATGACACCACAGCACGCAAACACAAACGGGAAAAGCTGTCTTTGTTCTACCGGGGGGCCATTTTGGGGACAAGGTCCCCTCGGAATGGCTTGAATTGCTTCCCTTTTTACGGCTTCTCCATACTCAAAATGTTTGGAAATTTCAGCCCCCAATGACAGCTTCACTTTTGCAATGTAAAATTTCTGGAAAGGGTTCCAAAAGTCCTTCCGAGAATATTTTCTAGATTTTTTTTTTTTTTTTTTAAGAACAGCGTAAATGTAACACAGCATTTTCTGGGGCTGCTTTGTTACTTCAGGACCCGGATGACTTGCTGTTATTGATGAACTTTTACATTTCTTGACTAGAAAATCTTGAGGGAGAATTTTTGGTCATCAGTATTGTGACCCAAAGCTGAAGAATTCTTCCCGACAACAATCAAAATTACATCAGCAAGTCAACATCTGAATGTCTTTTAAATAAATAAATAAATAAATAAATAAATAAATAAATAAATAAATAAATAAATAAATAAATAAATCGTGTTGCCGAATTAGATTTAAAAACTGCATTTTGTGTTTCCTTGTGCTGTCTTTGACTAATATTTAAAGTTGTCAATTGTGGTAAAGTAAAACGAAACCATAAAATTACAGATTTAAGCTCCTGACACAAACTACTCCACGAATTACACTGTCAGTCCTCTCACATCCGCTAGATGTCGCTATTGCACCAATTTTACTTCCCTACCAGGCTGCTTCATCAACTTCTGCCTGTGAATTACATACATACAGTACTTTTTATTGACACATTTCTCATCCAAAGTGTTAAAAATGTAATTAGAGGAATGCATGTGCATACAGTGGAGTGTGCACGGGGAACAGGAAACGGCGGCATCCCATAATTCCACATTGTGTGCGCCCCCCTCCTGCATTGAAAGCATCCATTCACTCTTATCTGAGCACAAATATTGACTTACCCGTGTTGCTTTTTGTCTTCCCGGGGAATGATCAACAAGGAGGACACAGTTGGGAAGTGGCGAAGACCAAAAACAATCAAACTGAATTGCTCAGATTCTTCTGCCAGCTGCCAGACCAAATTTGGGGAGCGCAATCTTTTGTGCTGATGAAATCAGTCCACTTATTACACCTAATTTTAGCAATTTATTTGGGTAAAATTAGAATAATGCATTGTGCGTTATTCTTGTAAAATTGAAATTAAAGCTTGTACAAATTACAAATATTGATTGTAATATTCCAACTGTATTATCACTAAAAGATTTAACTTGTGATAAAAATGACTAATATTAATATTTTGTTGTAAAATACCATCTTTATTCTTTTTGACAGTTAAATAGCAATGGCAATTAAATTATTTAGTCTATTATTGTAAAAACACAATGCACACCGAAAAAGAGTTATAATTGCCTTCAGATGCCGCAAGATGGCGGCAATGCACTTTTTCCCGATTAGACAAGGCTATGGCCTAATGAAATGAAGCTCCTCCCCATTACATCCTTACATTTATAAAACCAATAATTCTTTTCCTTCTTAACTCTTATTTTTTCTTTCACTTTTATTTAAGATCGTATAGCATTTATATTTTCAAACCAACAAAACTAATAAAATGACTCAAATTTACTCTAATTATCGTGAAAATGCACTTCATTTTCATATTTTGAGCCTCATTTTAAATGTATTTATGTCAGTATTGCTGTACGGAATTATTTACTGCACTTTATTACACAGTGCTGATAATTAATGATCTCTTTTTAAATATCATGCACTTGAAAAATACCCCATATATTAAAAAAATAGCTTAAACTAATACTAAATCTAATAAAAAAAACTAAAACAAAGCATTTTAAAAATAATGAAAAAACAAAAAGTCACAAACCTGCCCTAAAAACAAATTAAAATGAACTAAATACAAAAACAAAAGTCTAAACGAAATTAATAATAATAATAATATTGCAACCATAGTTCACAGCCGCCAAATTTTTGCTCACAAGTCAAAGTGAAAAACAGCCTGAAGGCACCACTGTATTCATCTTTTACATACAAGGGAACCATAAAGTAGACGTTTCATAACGTGTACTTGAACGCCCCGAAGTGTTTGCGAACGACTTCCTACGTACAAACATATATCGTTTATTGTATGCAACGCGTAAATAATATTACCGCTACTTGCCGAGTTGTGATTGTATCGCATTGCTCTTCATCTTTAATGTCGTTAGCTTTGTTGTTTCTGTAAAGCGCTTTGTAAATGTGACTTGATGTTAGTTGCTTGTTATTAACTCATTTACTCCCAAAAACGTATAAATACGTTTTTTTTTTTTTTTTTTTTTTTTTTTTTTTTTTTTTTTAATATTACCAAACCATGCTCCCAAAGACGTACGTTTTGGCTTTGATGCAGCCTCCGAACAGAAGAGAATGCTTAAAGCAATGGTAGTCATTACAAAAACGGCCAGCAGATGGCATCCGAGTATAAGAGATCAAAATGCTCTTTTCCCCACTATTTTAAACAAATTTGTGTAATGATGAAACTTAGCCATATAATTGATGCAAAATGGAAACAGATAGAAATATACTTTTTTTTTTTTTTTCCTGATGAAAGAAGAGGCTCTAATCTTTTTTTTTTAATAACAATAGGACACAATCTTCTATGGGCCTTGCAAAATCAGTCAAAATCCAGTGAAACAGCAAAAATGTCCTGGGAGTGAACGAGTTAATATGCCACCAGATGGCGCCGATGCAATACTTTTATATTAGATGCAACAAATGTGCTCTTTTCCCATAATAGAGAACCCCACGGGGAGAAAAAAAAACAAAAACAATTAAAAATGTTAATTTGGCCTTTTTGTTACGGGAAACACCCTCTGTCATTCATAGTCATTAAAACCTACTTAAATCTAGTAACGGAGTATTCTTACTTGAGTAGCCGCCACCAGTGGATGGTGCAGGGTGAAGGATACTTCCTCATCCTCATGTCACCACTTTCTCTCTTTTCCAACGGAGTGGGGGGCTGGCGCGTCCAATCCACTGGAGGTCGTCCGGAGCGGCGGGGGAGGGACGCAAGCACCCACGCACGCGGGCGGGATACCCTCTCACCCCCGCTTCACTCGCTCCTGGAGCTCATTTTGGCGCTGGCTCCCAACGCAGGCACACACAACACACGAGAGAGCAGCGACCCTGAGCGAGACCGACAGACAGACAGACAGACAGACAGACAGATAGACAGGGAGAGTCGATGTGAGAGGGAAAGAGGACTACTGGCCGCCAACAGAACTTTTTCTTCAGTGGAGCTGCGGCACAACATCCATCGGAACACGGCAAGCTAGCTGGTTATTTCGAAAGGTAACTTTTGCTCTTCTTTGCATCTATGATGCGTTTAAACGACTTCTTCTCGTGGGACGTTTTTTTTTTTTTTTTTGTCCCTCAGGCTTCTCCCTGTGCTTGTTCAAAGAGAGGATGAGAAGAGAGGAAGTGGCTTCTTTTGGTTTTTGTTATTTTGTGCGGTTTGCATCTCCGGGCTCAGTAAAAAAAAAAAAAAAAAGTTTCAAAGAGTCAAGACGCGGCTCGCACGCAAACTTTTGACGAGAAGTCTTGAACACAGGTTTTGGATTCGTCACTTTGCTCGTAATTCAAATGTGGACCCGAAAAGCAACATTGAAGTGTTTTCATTCAGTCGGGAAGTCTAAAACGCGACGCGAGTGTTTTGAATCACAATTGTTGGCTCGCTGTTTGAATTGCGGAGCCTGAACACAGCACTTAAGTGGTTTTCATTCAGGAAAAAAAAAAAAAAAAGACAGTTTAATTGACAGTTCAACCCTGAATGCACCAAATTTAAAGATCAAATAAAATCAAATAAATATTGCTGTTGAGTTGCGGACATTGAATGCAACACAGTGTTTTGACTCATTTTTGATAATTAAGACAAACAACCCAATTGTTTAATTTTCTTGCAAAGTTTGAAACGCAAACCCTGAATGCAACACATTCGAGAAATGACATCGTTGAATTGATGAGCACGAACGCACCACTAGCGTTTCAATTTCTTATGAAATCACTATGATTTCAATTTGCACACAAAAGTCGAATTCACCGCTCGTGTTTTAATTCAAGAAATCCTGTTGTGGATTTGTGGACCCTGAACGCACCATCCATCCATCTAACGTTTAAATCCAAAATCTACCTTTGTTGACCTTTGAACCCCGCATGCAACATTAGCGCTCTAAATGATGAAATCGCTCTGTTTTAAACCGGCATTGAAGACTTAGAATTCCGGACCCTGAATGCAACGCTCATCATTTTATACAATGAATACAAAGTTTGAATTGGGGACCCTGAACGCACCACGAGTTACTGATTCATGGCACGGCCGTGTTATTACTTTGCACTGCTTAGCTTTAGTGCATCTGTTTCGCGGTCGTGGGGTTCGAATCCGAGCTCCGGCTTTCCTGTGTGGCGTTTGCATGTTCTCCGTGTGTAAGTGTTGCTTTTCCGCGGGTTCTCCAAATTCCTCCCACATTCTAAAAAGAGTCATGGCAGTTTAATTGAAGACTCTCAATTGTCTGTATAGGTGAGAATGTGTGTGAATGCTTGTTGCCTGTTCTGGGTGCACCCTACATATAACCCCCCCCCACTCATAATGTCGCCATCTACAGGAATCTGTTAGTCATGACAGTAATTTGCGAATCTGAATTTCACAGACGAGGTGCGAAGGCAACTGTTAAGTGAACTATGTAGTCCACGGTGCCAAAATCCCTCTAGCTTGTGAAGTACAGTCCCTACACCATCATCACCACAAAGCGATTTGTACTGCACATTTTATGGAACTTTTAAGTCCACTATATAAAATTCCCAGTGATTAGGGAGTAGGGAATGAGTAACCGATTGTGGTGGGTTGCATGAGCGGGTGGGAGAGGAGGCAGTAGCGAGGGTGGTGGTGGTGGTGGTGGTGGTGGTGGTGTCTGGGGTTAAAGTGTGAATAAGTGAGTTTAGTAGCGGGGGTGAGGCCACAATGAATGATGAACAAAAAAAAAAAAAAAAAAAGAAAGTTTTGAAATGGAAAGGTCCGCACGGCATAGCGTAGCTAAAGCCACATTTGCATATGAAAACTTGCCGCTGAAAGAAATTCCGACATGTTGCTGCTGTTATTGTCGATCGGGCCTGAGCGCTACTGCCGAAATCAGTCAAAGTGCGAAGAATCGCTGGATTAAATGTCACGCCGATGCATGATGTTCGTGTTTTAATCCGGGTCAGTACATTTGTACAGTTCAAATGTGTTTAACTTTAAAGTACAACACGTGTTTTGAATAACTGTTTTTCTTATTTAGGTACAATTTTATACAGTTTGTATAGATAGAGCCATAAATGCATTGGGTGTGATGTGTTATGCTTTGGATCTTGTGCTTTTCCTTATTAGACATATTGGACATATGATGCGGTATGCTTTGGATTATGCCATATCATACGATGGATGAATGGATGAATCATCCATCTCCCTCCCAAGCCTCATTCCCGCCAGTCTTTGAGCAGAGTTTAGGGAGTCAAAGTGTGTTTTTTTTTTTTTTTTCCCACGAGGCTTCCCCTTGGCTTGGCCCTTTGGGGAAGACTTTCTTTCCCATGGGCCATCTTCCCTTGGCCGGGGCCACAAAGCCACCACATCACTCGGATGTCCCTCCCTCATGCCTCTCCTCCCTTCCTTGCATGAATGTTTTTTTTTTTGGGAAAAAAAAAAAAAACTGAGCAGAAAAAGTATGTCAAAAATATGTTACAAGAAAAAAAAAGAAAAAAAAAAGATGCTAGTTAAAAATGGTTTAACAAAAAACAAAAAAAAACAAAAAATGTGTCCAAGGCTCAATTACAAAAATGTAAAAAAAAAAAAAAAAAAAAAAAAAAAAAGACAAAAATCTGACAAAAAATATATACGATACATGCTGTCAAAAATCAGGCTTTTTTGGGGGGGAAAATGCTGAACAGAAAAATATGTCAAAAATATGTTACAAAAAGTAAATAATGTAAAAAAAAAAAAAAAAGCTGCCTAAAAATGGCTGAACAAATAAAATAAAAAATGTGTCCAAGTATCATTAAAATTACAAAAATGTAAAAGAAAGAAAGAAAGAAAGAAAAAAAACATTACAAAACATACTGTCAAAAATCAGGCTTTTTGTTTAAGCTGAACAGAAAAATGTCAAAAATATTTTACAAGAAATACAAAATGAAAAAAACAAAAAAAACTGCCATGCCAAAAAGTGGCTTAAAAAATGTGTCCAAGGCTGGACTAAAAAAAAAACAAAAAAAAACCAGACAAAAATCTGACAAAAAAATACATACAATACATGCTGGCAAAAATCAGGCTTTTTTTTTTTTTTTTTTTTTTTTAAAGAAAATGCTGAACAGAAAAATATGTCAAAAATATGTCACAAGAAGTAAAAAATGTAAAAAAAAAAATAGCTGCCAAAAATGGCTGAACAAATAATAAAAATGTGTCCAAGGCTCATTAAAATTACAAAAATGTAAAAAAGAAAGAGAGAAAAAAACCATACAAAAATCTGACAAAAATACATACAAAACGTTCTGCCAAAAATCAGGGTTTTTGGGGGGAGTGGGGGGAAGCTGAACAGAAACATGTTACAAATATTTTACAAGAAGTAAAAAATGTCAAAAAGGCGGCCAAAAATGGCTCAATAAATAACAAAAATGTGTCCACAGCTCATTAAAATTACGGGAAAAAAAATACGTACAAAACAAGCTGTCAAAAATCAGGCAAAAAAAATAAATAAAAAATCCTCATATACGTGACAACCCTTTTCCCCGCCTCCCATCCCTGAATGACTTTTTGTCGGCAGCTGACCCCACTGGCACAACATTCCAGGATGCGGCGCTAAGTGCAGGGCAGGGGAAGGAAAATGGGCTCGCGCTATCCCGCTCGTGACCGCCTGGAAAACTCCGGAGCTGCAATGGATGATTGTTTTGGATGGCAGGGAGACAGCCACGATGCCAAGAAATGCAACCGCCAAGTCGTACGCTGTGTTGGATCTTGAAGCCTTACTTAGTGTTCATTCTCAAAGTGGGTTAAGGAGCATTCAAGAGTAGCGGACCTGCTTTGGAAGCCCCTCGTCTTCCTCCAAGCAGCACAATGGCCCCCGCGGAGCCACCGTAAAATGTCTTTATTTGACTTGAAATCAAACTGTATTTTTATTTCGTTAATGAATTCCATGTGGCCGACAGCAGGACGCGTTTTGATCCTGATGAGGAGCCGGAGGGAGAGATGAAGTGACAGAGGTGGGGGCAGAGACACTTTGTTAGTATGTTAAAATGGACAGAAAATGGAAAAAAAAACAAAAAAACTACAAAAATGTAAAAAATGTAAGGGGGAAAAAACTAAACGAAAAAAACAAAACAAAAAAACCCCAGGTAAAATACATTTTAAAAAATGGGCAACATTTGGGCAAATAAACAAAACAAATAAATAAATAAACAAAACAAAAAATATCTAAAAATATTAGGAGCAAGGGAAAAAAACATGACAAAAATGGATACAAATAAATGGGAAAAAAAATACTCCAAAAATTATTTAACAAAAAAAAAAAATAGGCCAAAAACAAAAACTACAAAATACCAAAGCTTTGACAAAAATTGAGAAAAAGAAACTGACACAAACCTGGTACAACTGACAAAAAACAAACACACACACAAAAAAAGATTTAACCATTGACAAAAATTGACCAAAAAAAGGCCAAACTTGACCAAAAATGGGCAAGAAATGACAAATTTGACAAAATGACATGATGAAAACGGATATACACGAAATGTGATAAAAGCATACAGAAAAAAAAAGGCAAAAAATATGACAAAACTTAGAAAAAATTGGGAAAAACAGATAAAACTAAATAAAATAAAAATTGACAAACCAACCAAAAATACAACTCCACCCACCCCTGTAATTTGACAAACTGAAAACAATTTATAAATAAATACCAAAATAAAAAGAACTCAAAACCGATAAAATTGAGTTAATGGCTGTGTGGTAGCGGCTGCATGACCTCAGATTTTGTTAAAGCCGACACTAATGTGATGAAAGTCAGGTTGACGTCGATTGGTCCCCGATGACATCATTGATTTTTGTTTGTTTTTTTTCACTAATCAAAAACATCACAGGATGATCTGTTACAGCTGACACTTTATTGTGGTGCGCCGGCCAAATGGGGGGGGGATTATCTTAATTTTATTGAAATCATTGTGCACTAGGAAAGTCGACTACCGTGTGGTATGCTTCAGATCAGGAGTTCTTCCTTTCAGTCAACTAAAGTCGCTTTTGCCTTTTTGAATGCCCTTTCACCCCCCCCCCCCTCCCCCCAACAAACTATCGTCATACAGTTGTTGCTCAAACGTCGCTCACGCGTTCCAGATGCAAATTTTTTTTTGTTATGTCACCCAATGTCAATGTGTGTATGTGCGCGTGTTGCGTGACCATGTTGACATAATTGCGTATCTCATCACGGCTGCTCCGCACGTGTGGCTCGTGTGTTTCCTAATGATGATGACATCATGACACTGAAGGCACAAATCTTAATGTGACAGGATGTGACATCGGCGCTAAAAGTGAAAACATTTGAATAGAGTATTATGAAAGCTTTCTTTCTTCCTTCCCGTCTTTGACATACAAATATGTTCATGGCTCAATGTGGCCTGTTACGCGTTTATCCATTAGGAAAAAAAGAACGAGACTGTACCAAATTGAAGAGTAAAGATTGATGAAAATAGCAAACTCCCTCCTAAATGTCTTTACATTTTGTTTTTTTCCCCTAGCTTTTAGGGATGTAACGATATCCAAACATCACGATACGATATTATCATGATATGAAGGTCACGATACAATAATTATCCCGATATTGCGGGGGCGTTATTTAAAAAAAGATCGCAATATTGTAAATAAGAGAGCTCATACTAAAAAAAAAAAAAAAATGTGCGTTTGTACATAACAGCAATGCATATAAACCACCTACAATCTCTAATAACAATATTGAGGCACTTATTTGCTAATGCAAGCACACATTGATCGCTTCACAAGCAAATTCGGTTCCCCTTCATCTGACAATTAGCATAGATTTTAAACATAGAAGGCTAAAACATACCTAATGAAAATTAAATTGCACTAATAAACTAGCCACTAGAGGGTGCTAGAACTGCACAAATGGAAATCAACCTGACTTTTTTTTTTTTTTTACAGATGTGTTCCTTTTAAATATTGTGACCATAACGTCAACGATATTGTGCCAGTTTTAATATCACAATATCCCCATATTGCCCTTATCGTGACATCCCAACTAGCTTTATATTAATTTGACTTGCAACATGACTTTGATCAGGAGTTGTTCCTTTTAGTTAGTTAGTTAATTGCTCCTTTTTAAACTGCTCTTAACATTCATGTTTTGTACAAAAAGTGATGTTTTGCTGTATGTGTGTGGTCAGCAAGGGAGAGGCTGCTTGTGCTTGGTTGGTGTTTTTTTTTTGGGGGGGGGGGGGGGGTTGGGTTTTTGGTTGGTTGCATGGGTGATTTAAAGGACACGGCGTGGATGGCGGTAAAGTATCTGGCTAATCTGCCGCCATTACGCTGATTAAATCGCCAGGGATTTGAGCGTTCCCATCAGCCGCAATCAATGGTTCCAAAATCAATATGGAGGACATGCGAGATCCTCTCAGCAGCGCGCCCATCTGTGCGCCAACAAAAACGTCAATAAAATGTTAAACGACACGGATTTTGGGGGGGGTGGGGGGGGGATTTTTAAAAATGTATTATTAAGCGGTTTATGAACCTGCTGTGGTTTCCCCTCCTTCACGCATCCGTGTTTTAAAATTTAATCCCTCCGTCCGCTTGGTCGCCCGCCATCCTTTCACTTTTTATCTGTCACGCGATAGCTAATCTGTCACTCGCGTTGGGCGTTAAGTATGGTCTCGCATCCGCAAGGCAAGGCAAGGCAAGGCAAAAAAAAAATTACAAATCATAAAATTAAGAGACCATTGCAAAATTACAGCATCTCATATTTTACTCTTTATAGTAACAAAACATAAACACAGGGTAAAACATTTATTTGGTATTTTCTTCCAGAGCTGTATATGTGTATATACAGTGATACCTTGACTTACGAGTGCCCCAATTCACATATTTTTCAAGTTACTCACTCAGTCAACTTTCTGCTTTGTGTTGCAAGCAAAAATTTGACATACGAGTAACCTTGAGTGCCGCCCCCCCCCCAACAAACAAACAAACAAACAAACAAACAAAATACAAAATGGAGTAGCCAAAATTGTCACTTTTATACAAATTGATTTTTCTTAATCACACATTAAACAATGTTCTTGTTCTGCTTTTTTATAAGTAATAAAAATTGAAACGCACGCTATAGCTACTTGTCTTAACTTGGTATGTCTGTACATAAAGTATTCATCCAACGTAACCATGTGTTCTAAATGCTGTATTACTGTATTAAAAAAAAACAAAAAAAACAGCTGAAGTTATCTATTGATGTCTTAGCATGTTCCTGAAGTAGCGTTAGCTTAGCTTGCGCAGAACTAAAGGATAGAAAAATTGACTAAAAGAAAAAAAGTTATTCATCTAGTGTTGCTGTTAATGCTTGAATTGTTATCTTGAAATATTTTTTGTACAAAGACATTAACTCCTAATTAAATACACAGTTACAATTAGTTATCATAGTTTTGTAAGAGGCATGCTAGCTGTTGTTAGCATTGCTTTATCGAAAAGTGAAGCTAAAATTGCTGACGCTAACATGAAAAGAGTGCATCAAGGTAATGAAAATGGACAAACATGGTTTGTTTGTGTTCCAGGATGAGGCAGTGTAAAGGATGGAGTGGTGGGCTGCTGCTGCTGGTTCTACTGGGGGTTCTGGGGACTTTGGCGCAGAAGCTGCCCACGCGAGATGAGGGACTTTTCCAGATGCAGATCCGGGACAAATCTATTTTCCACGACTCATCCGTTATTCCCGACGGAGCAGAGATCAGTGGCTACCTCTTCAGGGACACGCCCAAAAGGTAAAAAATGACAAAATAAGCGGGATAAAATTGTTTTGATGCACCCGACATTTCGGAGCAAGCACATTCCTGTCATGTAAATCAAACTTTAACGCCGTGCCGGTTTAGAACAAGATCAATAATTTATCTGCGAGACATGTTGACATGCCTGGTTTGGTGCTGCGGTTTCGGTTAGCAACAGATGGGCTCAGTTTTTGGATATGAATGTGACGCTGGTTAACGTTCCCCCCCAGGTACTACTTTGTGGTGGAAGAAGACAACACGCCGCTGTCGGTGACGGTGACCCCGTGCGACGCGCCGCTGGAGTGGACGCTGACGCTGCAGGAGCTGCCCGAGGAGGCTAGCGGCGAGGCGTCAGGTAATGGACCAGCAGGACCACGAGCGGGACTTTAATGACTAGTCTGATGTGGAAAAGTGTGCGTGTCGGCCGGGTTTTCATTAAGTCGCTCCGTCTGACCGCTTGCGGGCCGGCATGCCTTTAATTTGAGAGTCGGTGCGCGCGAATCAAAGCCATTTACGTCCCTTTACTTAGGCCGCCCTCATCGTTTCAAGTTGGGTCCCACACTCTGTCTGTCTGTCTGTCTGTCTGTCTGTCTGTGTCTTGCTTCCCTCCTCTTTAGAGTCTAACTAGAGTCCTAAAGTATCCTCCAGTTCTGTTTTGTTCGATGCTGAGGCATCACAAAAGCTTTACCAACGATATCAATAGTAACACGAAACTTTGCCAGTGATACTGGCACAAATCTTTGGATTGATACCAACAGTAGCGATATTTCATTGTCAGCGATACAGACAGTAATATGATACTTTTCCATATCGCAAACTTTTCCAACAATAACTTTTCTTTGCCATCTTCATGTATACTATGCCAATATTTTGACAATGAAACTGATAGTTTCATGATATTTTACCATTTATACAGATAGTATTACGTGGCTTTTTGGGGCCGATCATGATTGCTGATCAGAGAATAAAAAAAAAAAAACGATTTACGATCATCGATTTGATCATAATATAGAGAAATATGTCTATTTAAATTACTTGTTTATTTACTGCGTATTAAAAAAAATAGGCTTTATCATATAAAGTTTTTTGCGGTCAACCAAACAAATTATACTCAATCTCCGATTCAATCAAAAGATGTAGAAATATACACTCCATAGATTAGCTGGCAACCAGTTCAGGGTGTACCCCGCCTACTGCCCGAAGCCAGCCGGAATAGGCTCCAGCACCCCCGCGACCCTTGTGAGGAATGAGCGGTTAAGAAAATGGATGGAAGATAGAAATGATAATGAGGTTTAGCAGCACAGAAAAGGAAATTGCTAGAAATTTTGTCTATGACCAATATTTTAACGATAGTTTGACAACATCGTAGATATTACAACTGTACTTGCATACAAATCAAATCATACAACTAGGAGGGTATGTTAGGATACTTTTAGCGCAAGCAGTACGGATACAATCATGATACTTGACCATATCACCACTGTGCTAACAATACCAATGATATCATGATACTTTGCCAGGTTACAGATATAAGTACCAGTACTTTGCAGACTGGGCATCTGAAAATAAAAGATTCTATAAGCGAGGGGTGTCCAAAGTCCAGTTTGTGAATAATTACATACTGTATCCTAAAAATAGCTTTGACATGGCCCGTCATGCTATTTTAAAAGGAACGAAATGCGGGATAGTATTGGGGGGGTTAGTGAGGGCTCTCTATGTGACATAAGCATCTGAACGATAATATACGTGAACACCTGGACGGATGTCACCTCGAACCTCCGCCAGATGATTTATTGCTCGCGCTCACTGTCGAGGACTTGTTCCTGGCATCAAAAGGAGCCGAGTTGCTTCCGTAAGTGGAGCAACCGTTTCAAAATTGGACTGGGGAGTTTGTTCTCATGGCTGCGCTGGGAGCAGATCACTGGAGCGTTAATTTTTAGTACACCGCCGAGAACACTCTCTGGTTGTCAAACATAATATTATGGTTTCTCTTGCAAGAGCTCGAACTGTTTCCGAAGCCGCAAGGCGCTCCTTTGTAGCCACGGCCAAGTCAACGGCCGGCCGGCGCTGTGATCTTTTTGGGATGTTTGCAGTGAAAACACGACGGGCGCGTTTGTGGATAATTGTACGCGTGAGGCTTCCTCGTCATCTCAACCTTCAAAATCCTCACGTCAGCGACAGCAAAAGTATCAAGATAGTTTAACAGCAACTAGTGTTAATTTCGTCAACGAAAACTAAGCAAAAATAATTTAGTCAACACACATTTTTCACCGGGATAAAACCCTCTTTAAATCACTATACAGTATGCATTTTCGTCGACGAGACGAAAATGTACTTCACTTAATAAAAACTGGACAAAAATCTAGGGCTATTTTAGTTCAAGAAAAAAAAAAAAAAAAAGAGACGAAAATTATATGTTTTTGTAAAATCTTGTCTCTGCTAATCTGTGTGACACACAATGACACGCCCCCTCTCAAATCTGCAGCTAGTGAGTGCAACATGCACAAACACATGGTACAGACAGGAGGTGGATTTACAGTGAATGGTTAAAAAAAGTAGATTATAGTTATAATGCAACATTAATCTAACCAACGGCTATAAATTCCAACAATAATGCTGATCCGACCGCAAATTAATGCTGGCTAACTTACTAGCTCTTAGCACAGAGCCATAGTAGCCACTTGTTGATATACTGTAATTGTATGTCAAGTTGTTTTTCATCAATAAAGATGAGAGAAAATTTTATGTGAAATAGTTTTAGATCCAAAATGTTGAACATTGTATGCTGCCCAAAAAATATACAGGGTAAAATGATTGTCCTGACTAAAACTAGACTAAAACGTTGACAGTTTTTGTTGACTAAAACTAGATGAATAAAATTATTCTTGGACTAAAATAAAGATTAAAATGCTAGATTTATTGGAAAAAAAAAATTGGGATGAGGTTGACTAACTATGTTAAAAACTAACGAGCGTGACTGACACTGGACTAAAACTGAGACGAAATTTAAAAATGGCGGCTAAAATTAACACTACCAACAAAACTGATGGTATCATGAGACTTTGCCAACAATATTTTATCAATATCAAAATTTTGTAGCTAGGATGTATTAGGGATGTAACGATATCCAAACATCACGATACGGTATTGTCACGATACGATAATTATCACGATATTGTGGGAAGGTTGGTGATACAAAAAAGGTCACAATATTGTAAAAGAAAAAAAAAGTTCATTCTAAAAAAAAAAAAAAAGACAATATTGTGCTTTTGTACATTACAGCAATGCTTATAAACAACCTGCAATCTCTAATAACACTTAATATTGAGGCACTTACTTGCTAATGCAAGCACACATTGAGTTCCTCCACATATTGACTTGGTTTATATGCATATAAGGGCCAAAACATGCCTTGTGAAAATTAAATTGCACTAAATAACTAGCCACCAGAGGGTGCTAGAACCGCACAAATGGAAATCAACCTGACTATTTTTTTAAGATGATCTGCTTTTTAATATTGTGATATGACGACGACGATATATTGTGGCAGTTTTAATATCGCAATATCACGATATTGCCGTTATCATTACATCCCTAGTATGTATACAGTTTGATGGTATCATATTTACCACTGACACGAACCATATCCCTAAATCTTGATGTGCCTGTGGTGTTTCCAGGGGAGCCTGAGCCGTTGGACCAGCAGAAGCAGCAGGTGACGGTGGACGAGGGCACGGAGCTGTTCACCTACAAGGGCAACGACGTGGAGTCCTACGTGTCCACCAGCACGCCATCCGGCCTCTACCAGTTGGAGCTGCTGTCCACCGAGAAGGACAGCAACTTCAAGGTGTACGCCTCCACCACGCCGGAGTCCGACCAGCCCTACCCGGAGCTGCCCTACGACCCGCGCGTGGACGTGACCTCGCTGGGTCGCACCACCGTCACCCTGGCCTGGAAGCCCACGCCCACCGGCTTCCTGATGGGCCAGCCGGTGCAGTACTGCGTGGTCGTCAACAAGGAGCACAACTTCAAGAGCATGTGCGCCGCCGAAGCCAAGATCGGCGGCGCCGACGACGCCTTCATGCTGGCGCCCAAGCCTGGCAGGGACTTCAGTCCGTTCGACTTCGCCCATTTCGGCTTCGTCCCGCCCGGCAAAGATCGAGGCCCGGCGAGCAACAAGATCTCGCGGGCGTACCCGGCCAAGCCGAAAATGTCCGACATTCACAAGTTGTGCATCGGGAACAAAAACATCTTCACCGTCTCCGACCTGAAGCCCGATACGCAGTACTACTTTGACGTGTTTGCCGTCAACTCGGCGACCAACACCAGCACGGCCTACGTGGGCACCTTTGCCCGTACCAAGGAGGAAGCCCGGCAGAAGACGACGGAGCTCAAGGACGGCAAAGTGTCGGATGTGTTCGTCAAGAGAAAAGGCAGCAAGTTCCTCCGTTTCGCCCCCGTGTCGTCGCACCAGCGGGTGACGCTGTTCGTGCACGCCTGCCTGGACTCCGTACAGGTGCAGGTGAGGCGCGACGGCAAGCTGCTGCTCTCGCAAAACGTGGAGGGCGTGCGACAGTTCCAACTGCGCGGCAAGCCCAAGGCCAAGTACCTGATCCGCCTGCGGGGAAGCCGCAAGGGCGCGTCCACCCTGAAAGTACTCGCCACCACCCAAGGGGGCAGCAAGCAGCCGTTCCCGTCCCTGCCCGAGGACACCCGCATCAAGGCCTTCGACAAGCTTCGAACCTGCTCCTCCGTCACCGTGGCCTGGCTGGGAACGCAGGAGCGCAACAAGTACTGCGTCTACCGCAGGGAAGTGGCCGACGACTACGGCGAGGAGCAGAGGCGGCGCGAGCAGAACCGCTGCGCCGGGCCCGAGACGCGGCGCAAGTCGGAGAAGGTCCTGTGCAAGTACTTCTACAGCGCCAACCTGCAGAAGGCGGTGACCACCGAGACGGTGGCCGGGCTGGAGCCCGGCAAGAGCTACCTGCTGGACGTCTACGTGGTGGCGCACAGCGGCCACTCGGTCAAGTACCAGAGCAAACTGGTGAAAACGAGGAAGTACTGTTAAAAATGACTACGCACAGAGGAAGAAATTTATTATAAATATATATATATATATATATATATATGGAATAAGTTTATTTAACTCTTTTCAAAGATATACAGACTGACTACTCACTTGCGGCGGAAGACGGAACTGTTGCTGGAGACATCCACCTGTATATTTATGTTTACATTTCCCCTCCACCTCGTGAGCAGGCTTGTCTTTCATCGTCGCTGCATGACTCTTGACTATCGGAAATCAAAAAACAAAAAAAAAGTGACTGATTATTTTGTTACCTGTTTCTTCTTTTTTTTATGGAACACACACAAATAGGGATGCACGATAATGCAATTTTCAACCGATATCCAATAAACCAATAATTTAGATAATACCGATGTCGATAACTGATGTAGGATAATTGTTTGCAAACTTAACTTGAATACAAACACTTTCGACTCCTGCGATAAGTCTAACATGTACAAATACATTGAAAAATTGTGTAAAGCAGCATGAAGCTGTATTTGATTAACTCAATCAATCCCAAAAACGTGTAAAAACCTTTTAAAATACTTTGTCGTTGACTCCCAAAAACGTGTTTACATGTTTTTTAATGTCTTTTTTTTATGCAAGAGCATACAAAAGGCTTTGATGCAGCTTATGAGTTGAAGAGGTGGCTTAAAGCAATGGTAGTTATTTAAAAAAAAACAAAAAAACGGACAGCAGGTGGCAGCAGAGTATACGAGATCAGCCAGGACCATGCTGATGTCACAAATATGCGACACTACCGAAGGAGAGGGGAGGGCTTGAGGAGTTGGGCGCAACTTGAGCCACAAAAAAAAACACAACAGATGGACAAAGTCTGTCTATTATTACCGGCTGATTTCTTTATCATCTGGTTTATCTGTTTGACATCAAATTGATCGATAATTATCGTGCATCCCTACACACAAACAAAAGAAAAGTCACATCCGCCAGTTCTGATGGTAAGGTTTCGAGACTGGGCATTCCTGTATGTAAGTAGACTCTGTACTTTTTTTTTTTTTATGCATTTGAAACAGTGTTTTTTTTACACAAGAATCTGCACTTGGACTTACAGAGTGTGACTACATTTGCCCATCAGTGCACGTCACAATCAGCCGGGACCACGATCGCGATTCATCAAATGATCCATCCGCCAGATATTATATCAACACAAATGTGTTTGTAGTGTTATTGTACAGTGTTCCCTTACTATGTCGCAGATTTTTAAGCAATCATTTTTGTTGTACTGTATAATTACGTCTTGTGATGCCCTCGCATGTGGGAAAGGACAGCCACGGTTGCCGATGCACTTTTTCAGCCATCGATTAAGAGCTGGGAGAACAGCAAAACATAAACGCTGCTGCTGTCGGCCACAGCTCACACAGAGACACTCAGATGGAGACTCGGCAATACGTTATAATACGTACGGTATTTTGTGTACATTTTATGTTTTGTCTTCAAATTTGTATAATGTGTTTAAAAAGTGTGTTTTAATACGTTCATGTGTTCAAAGTGTTTTAAAGGTAAAACTATAACAAAGATATCTTTTATATGGTTTCTCTATATTGCAGGTATTCACAAAAAAAAAACAAGATTTTCATTTAAAAACAAACAATGAAGAAAATAATCAGTCACTTTTTAAATTAGTTGATTTTCACCGGCCAAATGAAAATCGAAAGAATCATCCACGGATTGAGGAAGCCATCTTGTACAGACCTCTCGCTGCCTATTCTCCACCAAGACTTTTTAAATTATTTTCTACTTTTTCTCTGTGTGTTTCACTTGATGAAGTGTTACCGTGACATTCCCTTGTGTAATCGCTCTCTTGTAACTGTGTGTGTCCTGTGCTTTGGCGACGTTTGTGTTATTATCACTGTATCGATGTGCGTTTGTGTGTGCGATGGCCCGAATGTGTGCGTGAGTGCGTGTCATGTGTACAGAGTTGTCCTGACAATATTCATGTACATAAAGCACTAAATATAGAAGACGTAATCCCTGTGTCACCCCGGGTGTCGTGTTCTTTTCGCCCGAGCACAATCGGGATAAAAGTGCCTCATGTTTAACGTGATGGCACGCAGAGACATTTGAAACAATCACAAGGATTATGCCAGACAAGTAAACTTGGCCGCTTACAAGTTGAACAACAATTTCTTTTGCAATCGCATTTTTTTTGTAAACATTCATATGCGGTAATTTAGGGGACCAAGCTTGAGAAGTTAGAAAATAAAACAGCCTACAAAACCAATTTTACCTAGCAAAATGAAATTTGGTTGGTATTATAACAAGATACACATAAAAATGTTAAGGAACCATGACGCAAATCGAACAGGAAGTCAGCCATTTTGGTTTGAATTGGCAATTTTTGCACTCCGTAACATGAACAGTTTTTTTCCACTCTAACACCAGTTTCACTAGTTAACATGATATTGGGTGGACTTTTGAGCTAGAACATGACACACAAAAAAGTTTCAAGGACCCATTTTGGAAAGGTAATAGCGAGTCAGCCATTTTAATTTGAAGCAACCATTTCTTACTTTGTAATGTTCCCTAGACAGTTAGTCGAACAGTTTCACTAGAGAACATGAAATTAGGTGGACTTTTGTGCTAATAACATGACACACAAAAAAGTTTCAAGGACCCGTCTTGGAAATGAAACAGCGCGTCAGCCATTTTGGTTTGAAGCAGCCATTTCTTACTCTGTAATGTCCCCGAGAACGATAGTCGACCACATTAGAGGGTATAGGAAAGCAAGCTTGGCAATTTAGTGTCGCCCATCTTCCTCAGATACCGAATTCCAATTGGGGTTTGTTTGGTTGAACTCCCTAGTAGGGGTTTGTCAAAGTATGAGCGCTATAATTTGCCCCAAAATGGCTGCTTGAAACCACACGATGTGACTTCCTGTTCAATTTACAAGTGGATGTGGGCAGTGTGAGGAGTGTACCACTACAGCTTTTTTGATAGCTACTTTGTATGCAAAGATACCAAGAAACTATTTATGACGAAAATAACAATACAATCTCTCTTCAAAACACTGTGCTGAATAAAGATAATACAATTTTAAAAGCAAAAATAGTTATCTACCACTTTCTGCCCTGTGTCAAGGTCCGATTTATGAACATTAATAATCCTCAAGTAACTGTTTTACATAAAACGGTCATCTTAAAATAGTTTGCTCTTGTCTTGGATCTGAATGTGGATTTGGTGGGATAAGTTAAAGTCAAACGATTTTCACAGTGGCCCTCGCTTCATTTCGTTTGTCTGTATTGGGCCTTCCAAAGAAAAGGTTTGGTCACCCCTGTAGGCGGACAACTTTGCTTTTTGCCACCCGGAAGTACATATGACATTGTGGCAAGAAGTTCTTTTCAGGGCGCTGTTGAATGTTGTCAAGTATGCTCAGCATCAATTGAGCGCTTCCCCACTTGGAGGAAGTGCAGGGAGGCTCCTGCCACCTGAATTCCATTAACCTCCTGTTGCCCCGCAATAACGCGGAGGAGCTTCCAACGAGCTGCCAGAGTGTCATGGGATAGCCTGATAAAAGCGGATGCATGTACTCACCGCATATGTGAATGCCATCTATTGTGTTGTGGTTAGTTTTTTTTTTTTTTTAAGCTTCAACACACATCAAGTAAAATCAAAGCAAAAAAAAAAAAAAACGATTCATTTTCCACAACATTGCTTGACTTTCATTTCCTCATATGAAATCATGGTAATTGTATAAAATGATAAAGTAGCTTTAAAACGGTATGGGAAGTGTTTAAAAAGTTTTCTTCAAACCAAAATGATTGACTCACCGCCGTGAGAGTTTGTGGTATCATATGGGCCATACCGACATCCTCGTTCAAATGCTGGTCTTTTGATAATACCGAGAACCTTAACTAGAGCATCTTTACTCGGGCTACCGTACTCTGGAATGCCCTTCCTGCTGAAATTAGTATTGCTACCTCATTAGAAATTAGTGTTGTTCCGATACCGTTTTTTGGTCCCCGATACCGATACCCAGCTTTGCAGTATCGGCCGATACCGATACCATACAGATACATAGGTTGTTTTTTTTCCCTCAACATAAAAAAGCTGTCCTGCCATTGGTTCAGAGCATTCAAGGGCCAATAGGATATCTTAGATCGGCATGCAGTGATCATGTCACATATCAGTGAATGTCGTGCACGAGCAAGACACAAGATGCTGCATCCAAAATCCTATATTAGCTTTGGAATTAATGGTATCGGCATGTTACTTGTGAGTAGTCACCGATACCGATACCACTGTTTTAATGCAGTATCGGCACCTCTGCCGATACCAGTATCGGTATCGGAACAACACTAGTAGAAATATTTAGATACTGATTTACTCTAAAATTTAATTGAACCAAATGTAGGCCTGTTTTATTGCCGCTTCCCCTTTTTCTTGCTCCCTCCTGTCTTGCTTCAAGAGAGGGCGAGTTGACGTTGGTATGGAGAATTCTGCATTGGTCCTGAGGAGGAACCACTTCCCTGAAAGTATCATCCTGTTGTATTTTTGTCTAATTAAACATTGTCCTTACGCCATCATTGTATAGTATCACATTAGGATTTGCATCTTGGTCTTCCAGGAAGGGAGATTTTCCCATCCCCCAATCGGTGCAATCTCTTCTTCTTCTTCTTCTTCTTTTTAAAGTATTGCCTTGACCCGTAGGTTGTTAAGATTTGTCCAATTTCTGGCTCGTGAATCCCTTTGAGACTCTTTTTTTTTTTTTTTTTTTTATTAAAGTGCTATATAAATTACCTTGACTGTTTTTACACAAAAAAGTTATGACCCTAGTCATATTTATTTTTTTTAAAACATATTTGTAAGAAAAAGATTATTATTATTTTTTTTAAAGTTGCAATTTTAGAAATAGGAAGTTTGCGTAAAGGCTCGTGTACGGGCTGCGAAAATGGAGCTGCAAAACAACAAGGGCTGTCCACCTTGTAATTTCTCCTGCTTCATCAGCACTGTAATTCCCCCAAAAAACAACACAGGATCATCCAAATGAAAACACGGCTCATCCCGTGACCTCACCGCTTCAGGAAATGGTTTATTCGGCCTTGAAATAGGGAGTTGCGGCGAATGTAGCAGTATCAGGTTTGGGCCATTTGAAGGGGGGCTTGGGGGTGGGGGTGTGCACACATCAATTTTGGAAAATGGTGTATGGAAGTATTTGTGCGTTGGCCAAATGGGAGTTTTTCCCTCCAGAGAAAATATTTGCTCCAGTCTGAAAGAATCTCCACTCGGCCGTGTCCTAAATGTGATTTGTGTCGTTTTTGGCGCGAGCTGACATCAGTCGGTGGTCCGAGTAAAAGCCAAGCGGCCCGGACGGCTGGCGGCGGTCCCAAAGAGTCTGCGTGTTGGTCGGGAACGTCTTTAATTAAGAGACAAATGCGTCTCTGTCGTCTGCTTTGTCAATTTGTCCAATGTATAGCGCCGCCGTCGTCCATCAGGCTGAAGCGGTTGGCGACGTCTGGGCCAGATCCCGCTGGAAATTTATAATAACCGGGGGAAAAGTCTGTCATTTTAAAGCCATTTCACTTTGCCCGTGCCAAAGAATGTGACGCCCGTCTGTCTAATGTCAAATATAAATAGTATCATATATACAGTCATACGTCAAACGTAAAGAAAGACGTTCAAACAATTCGGAATTTCAATGAAATTTGACGTCGTGCGAAACATTAGCCAACTATCTCAATCTAGTGATCTGAATTTACGAGGACCCTAATCCTAATCCCGTCTCTTTGATTTTTTTAAGATTTTTTATTTATTTATTATTATTTAAAAAACTTAGAAAAAATATATATTTTAACTCATTCCAACCCAAAAACGTGTAAATAGGTTTTTGGGAGTGAAGGACAAACTATTAAAAACATATTTACACGTTTTTGGGTTGGAATGAGTTAATAACAAAATTATTATTTTTTGTTTTTTTTGTTTTTGTTTTTTGTTTTTTTAAGTCAGGAAATCATATGACGATAAAGTTTTTGCATAAACCAGGAAGTAGCCTGCTAATTGAGAAATAACTTATGGTATCACTTGGGTGTTAGTGGATGTCTAATTAAAAAAAAATACATGATGACGTCAATAATAATATGAACAGTAGAATGCATGCAAGGTTGCAAGGTATCCAAAGCATGTCGTTTTTATTTCATAAGATACATTAAAAAAAATATATAATACAAATAAAATAATAAAAATAATGTGACAAAAATGAAATCCGATATCATACAATAAAATATGCATATTAAAGCAACAATGTAATACAATATGAATGTATTTAAAAAGATAATAATATCTATAACTAAAGTATAGTAAAATAAACATATATCTTAAATGTAATAATGAAATATATATATGACTGTGGTATAACAACACTAAAAAAAATACTTACAAAATTTAACAATATTGAAATAGAATAATCAAAAATTATTTATTTGATAATATAATAACCCAACATAAAATATATATAATACAACTAAAATCAACCAAATCCTGATTTTGCTGAGTCCGCATGGATTGGATACAGCAAAAGGTACAGCTTCTAGTTACAAACTTTTTGGACCAATCAGAAGGCGCCGTTTGCCTTTCCTGCCACGAGCAGAGTAGCAACAAGTCCGACCTGGACCCGGACCCGCACCAAGACCTGGACTATCCTCGCCGTGGAGGACGTGAAGAAATTCAACGTTAGAATGCTCCCTCGCCTTTAACGTCCTGCCTCAAAAACGTCCATTTTGTCGGATTTTTGTGTGTGTTTTGTTTGTCCGCTCATGACAGCACACCATGTTGGGGATGTACGTGCCGGACAGATTCTCCCTCCAGTCGTCCAAAGTCCAGGATGGAATCGGTCTGTTCACGGCGCGACGGGTCAAAAAGGTTTGTCCTCCTCCCTTCCCCACCACGACAAAGCTTACTCGAAGTGTCTTTTGTTTCGAGGTGGCCCCTCTTTTCAAAGTGGCTGTCAAACGCGAGAGAGTTGTGACGTGAAGTGCCACGTAGCAACACAACTTTTTTTTTTTTTTTCCCCCCTCCACCTCACCACCACCATTTTTTTTTCCGCTTTTCACGTTCGCCGAGTTCACATTCACGACAGCAACTCCACACAATAAGTTAACTTTACTGCATATGACGTGTGAATAGTCCAGAAAGGCACTTACGGAACGTCTCCTCGCTGTGTTTATATGAAGTAGTTCTTTAAAAAAGGGGGGGAAGATGACGTGTGCGGTCAACACGCCCCCCTTGCCTGGAGTTTGGGAAGTTGGTGGTGCGTTCACTTGTTACACGAAAGTGTGGGAGAATTTAATGTTACAAAAAAAAACAAAAAAAGGTGGTATAATTATTATGTAATATTGCAGAGATAAAGTGATATAATACAAAAATATATGTTCTATGCCGCCCCAAACACGACATTCTGATTAATATTGCATTTGTGTAATTTAAATTCAGCAGCAAATTCCACTCGTTTTTTTTTTGTTTTTTTTGTTTTTAATTATTATTTTTTTTATTATTAAATCCATCTAAAGGAGCAGCCATTTAGCCACTTGCTGTTGACTGAAAATTATCTCTCAGTAGGCCTACCTATGGCTCAGGACAGGTAATACCGATCACAGCTCACCTGTTTTCATGGACTTGAATAAATGATGCTTACTCGCTGCTGGGAGATCTGGGAGATGTGAAGCTACCGGCGGCCATCTTACGCTGCCACTCACCAAGGTTTGATGTCTCCACTGCGTTTTACTGTTATTTTCTGCCTCTATGGCGAAAATACCACCGTGTATGACATACAGTTGGCATACAGAGAAGCTCTATATGTACATTTTATTGCTAAGAAAAATACTTTTAATTTTCTCTTGTAAGGTATATCTCTTTGCGAGATTACTCCATACAGGGATCCTAGCGTAAAACACACACCAATAACATTGTTTTCAGCTCATAAATATAGAAGTTTTCAGTCAGCGTGACAATGTAAGATGGCTGCCCTCTTGCTTTAGCTGTTAGGGTCGTAATGACATTCCATTCATGTTGCCTGTTTTCTGAATCTGGTCATGTGACGTTCACAAGCTGACTTTCACTTTAAAAGTACATTATACAGAAGCGTTTGCAACCATTCCTAATCACACAAAAAAAAATCCATATTATGTAATAATGTGATGATAAATATGTTTTAACGTGATAAGTTATCAACTTTTATGAATGTTTATTAGTGTTTGACAACATGTTTTATTATTTTGTCCTCAAAGGGAGAAAAGTTTGGCCCCTTCGCAGGCGAGAAGAAGTTGCCATGTGAACTTGACGAAAGCTCCGACACAAGGCTTATGTGGGAGGTGAGCGCACGTACTCTAGCTTTAGGCTAACACACAATGCAGATTACCATAGACTGGCTAACGGAACTAGCATTGATATCGTGGCGGTGTCTTATGAAATCATAATGGAAAACCTGTGAAATAATTGCATTACTGTATGTTTTTATAAAGTGTTAGTGTGCTATTTTTCCTCATTTCAGGTCCGAGGCAGTAAGGGTGACGTCCTGTATATCCTGGACGCCAGCAATCCGCGCTACGCCAACTGGCTGCGTTTTGTCCACCAGGCGCCCTCGCAGGAGCAGAAGAACCTGGCAGCCATTCAGGTACATTTCCTCTCTCCGGCGGACACAATGGAGCCTTTTAAAACGACTTTTAATATGCCACTCCCGACAATAGCGTGCCTCTCTGCTCCAGAATCTTTGTGGTTTGTACCGCATATTGTTATTATTTTGATTATGATTATCCTTGTCAATCAAACTGACCACTCTTTTTAAAGCATTTTTTTCCTTTTCTTTTAACCACTTTTTTGCCTTATTACAAAATAGTTTGATTTCATTTTGACTTGAAATTTTACAGACAGCATGCCATAATTTTATTTTAGTTTATTTTTTTTGAACAAGCATACCTGATGAAAAGTTTGTCCAGAGCACTTTTGAGCTCAGACTGGAGCGACGGTTCATCTTTCAACCCAAAGCACACAGAGCCAAGATATCAAAGGAGTGGCTTTGGGACAACTCTGTCAATGTCCTTGAGTGGCCCAGACAGAGCCCAGACTCGCATCGCATTCAACATCCCTGGGGAGATCACTATAATGGCCGTACACCAATCCGCCCAGTGATAGGTGTGCCAAGCTTTTGGCATCATATTCAAAAGTCCTGCGTGACATCAGCAAATCAAAGGTGACATATTTGGGCCTTACGACCATGTTGAGTGATAAGCGAGCCTGGTTCAAAGTTCACCAGATCAAACCCTTTAAAAAAAAATGTCTTCATTAACTTTGTTGTCCCGAGACATCCGGCTAATGACGTCAAACTTGTATTTTGCCAGAACGGGGGGTATTCCAAAAACGCATAAATAACGATTAAGAGGAGGAAAGCGGCACAATAAATGTCAGCGCTGACGAAAGGCAGAGCTTTAAGGACACATGCGGGTGACCTTTGGGCGGCCAATCACGTGGGCCATTCAGGGTATTAATGCACCTCTTTGACCTGTTGTTTTTTTTCTCTTTGTTTTGCTGAAGGATCATCTCCTTGTCACAGACACGTGAGCTAAAAGTGAATGAACTCATTGACTGGAAGCCGTTTCCAAAGCAGAGTTCCCATGTTGGCAACGATTTTAGAGCATTTTGAATGATCCTTCAAGACCTACACAATAGTGCGTTATGTGAAAATATAAACACAAAACCTACCAAAAGAAAAAGTTATTTCATTAGAAAAGTGTCATGTCTGGGGTCATGCCAGGGTTAAGTTTGAGTTCATGACCTGTTAAGTTGGTTTCCTGACCGTGAGGTCAAGTGCCTGTTATGTACTGATGTAACTAGGATCTAGTTTAAACTGGTTTTAGGCTATGTGATGTCATGTGATGTCAAGGGATATGTGATGTCAAGAATCTTTAATCCCTTTACCTGGTCAACAGCCAATCAGATAATTCCATGTCAGTCCTGTTACCCACATGTCTAGTCACAACCAATCAGATCGATTCCTTAGATTCGCAGAGTCCTGATTCCTTAGATTCCTAGAGTCTATATAAACCCCCTTTGTCGGATTATTACTTCTGTTACATACTGTTCTCTGTGCAACTCTCTTTGTGTCTCGTCTAGCCAAGTTTGTTCCACGCCTCTCAATGTGAAGAAATAGTTAAAATCTTATTTGTGAGTTTGTTTTTAGCTTTGTCCATTCTTTGAACAATTCAACGAATAGGTGAGTCGTGCGAGGACTCCTACCTGTTGAAAAACTTATTTGAGGAATACAGTAGACGATGGTGGCGGTAAACGGTTTGATTTCAGTTGACAAATTTAAACCTCCACGTGAGTTAATTGCGGGACGGTGAGGGCGTTGTGAGCAGTCCCATTGTCGCGATTGAGCAAAACAACAGGGAGTTCTTCGACTTTCATCTTCAAATCGGCCTGCGCTTTTCAGGACGGCGAGAACATCTTCTACTTGGCCGTGGACGACATCGAGACGGACACCGAGCTCCTGATCGGCTTCCTGGACAGCGACATGGAGGAAGAGGAGGAGGAGGAAGAGGAGGAGGTCACAAAAGACGAGGACGAGAGCAGCAAAGAGGCAAAGCACCTGGTTGAGATGGGTAAGGCACGCTTTCCATCACCGCCAATTAGAAACAGGCGATAAGGCTTTGAAATGTAATTCTATACTTTTTTTCTACAAAAAATACGTTTTTCCTTATTCTCTTTTGAAAGCAAACGACATCTGTTTATCATCAACGAAAAAGTGTGAATTTGAAAAAAAATCTCATCGGCCCTACTGCCACCACATCAGCAAATATTTGTTGATCTTATCGCTGTACCTGACTTGTGCGAGCCCAGAACTGGTGATCAAGAAGGAGGACCACCCGTGTCTATTGTGCGAGAGCAGCTTCCCCAGCGAGGAGATCCTGGCCGCCCACCTGCAAAGTTTGCACCAGAGGCCCAGCACGGACGAGAAGGAGTTTAAGTGCAGGAACTGTGGCAAGAAGTTTCCTGTCAAGCAAGCGCTGCAGCGCCAGTGAGTTCATTTAGGTTTCGTATAGTTAGAAAAAAAATAAATAAATCACAATTGGTAGTGTTTTAGCAACAAAGTCATGAAAGAAATAAGACGGATTTGTCTACCTCTGTTTCAGTTTAGATATAGACATTCACTTGGAAGGAGCTGGTCGGGTATTGTTCACAAAAATGTACACAACATTGCGAAAGGTGGTGGTGGGGTTTTAGTCACTGAATTGAAGATATATGCTGTTTTACCAAGTCTTAGTCTGAGACGAGACAATACCAAGCCCTTCAAAATGTGGTCTCAAGGCCAGTCTTGAGTGCTGCTACACTCCTAAGTACTGTGATTTGGTGTGAACTTTTCCTCCAGTGTTTTGCACTGTTCCGAGTCGGTGAGCCCTTCGGGAGACTCCAAAGGTCATCACCAGTGTTCCCTGTGCCACAGCTCCTTCACTTCAGAGTCCAGGTAGTCTTTTAACATTATTTTGCAGCTGGTTCGGGATGAAGGGTGATTCAAGTCACATGGTTTGACTCTTTTTTAATTTAAATTTTTTTAATTTTTTAAAAAAATTTATTCATTTATTTTTTTAAATTTTCCTCATAATATTTGAGTAGTTTTTCATGTATTCACCCCCTCAATATTTTTTCTTTTTAAATTTTTTATTATTATTATTATTATTATTTTTTGTTTAGTTTTTTATTTACGAGTTTGGGGTGAAGCTAAGACTCCAAGTCGTGATTGACTGAGTAAGACACCTTGAATGGGTTGAATGGGTTGATGAATGGGTTTGGGCTCATACTCAAAATATTTGTTTACTGTTTCAGCAGTGAATCCCCGAATCAACTCAAATTGGTCACTGATTGTCCTCTTACCGAAAAACGTCCCAAAAAAATTAAAAGTCCAATTTAATTATAAAATGGTAAATGGTACAGGGCGGCACGGTGGATGACTGGTTAGCACGTCCGCCCCCCCCAGCGCTGGCTTCGGCCTTCCTGGGTGGAGTTTGCATGTTCTCCCCGTGCTTGCGTGGGTCTTATCCGGGTACTCCGGTTTCCTCTCACATTCCAAAGACATGCATGGCAGGTTAATTGGCTCTGAATTGTCCCTTGGTGTGCTACCTTGCACATATATGTGGCTTACTTTATCTTCCTATCTGTTACATATCAAATCCTCCTCTCGACTGTCCTTGTCTTCATGCGTGCAGTTTCGAGCAGCACAAGGAGGCGTGTAAAGGCGACGCCCGCTTCATCTGCAAGGAAGAGAGCTGCGGCAAACGGTTCAAGAGCAAGGACGCGCTGAAGAAGCATAAAGGGAACGTTCATACAGGTCAGCAGCGCTTTTACGGCTCCTCCAGTAGCTCTGCCATGTTCGCCTCTAATTACCACGTAATTGCACAGCGGCACCTTCTGGGCTCCGGATAATTTGGCTATTTAGGGCAGGATGTAGGCCACGGGTGAGCCGAGATGGAGACTTTGATATCACCGGGTGATTGAGCTGAGATTTAGGGTCCCAAGTGTGGTCTGGACGGCGGGTGGGGGAAGTGGTTCAGACAGGACGGATTGGGGTCATGTGATCACCAAATAAGATCTAGTCGCCATCACAGTACTTGTTTTGTTTTTAAATTTATGTATTTTTTTTTACGCCTTTTCATTTGTTATTTTGTATTTGTCACTTCTAATTGAGGTTGTAAAACTGTAACACTGACAGATAAAACAGAAAATATGCAAACACAAAAATGTTCATTTAATCATATATCGTCTAACAAGGTCCATTAGCGAAATGCTAACATAATGTGAAACCCCATAGATGAAATGATAAAAGTTAGCATCAATGTTACAGTAATAATAAAACTTTACACAAGTGCTACTTTAACTTACTTTGTAGACCAGCAACGCATACAAACAAAGCATATAAAAAAATAAATAAAAATAAATAATAATAATAATAATAATAATAATATATACTATTTTTTTTAATTACTTTTTTGGGGTTTGTTTTTTAGGAAGCGCACGAAGGAAACTCACTTGCACCATATGCAACAGGAAGTGCTCGTCATCTCTAAATCTGCAAGAGCACAGAAAGGTAAGGAATATTAAATATATTTAATAGGTATTCGGATTAAATATAATTTTTGCCAATTTGGGCTGGGCTATAATACTGTCGTTAGCTCCCAGGTTAACATCAGCTCAGCAAGATTGCATTTGGGGGACATTATTTCTCATTGTGATTTTTTTTAAGGCTAATTTAGCGCTGAGAGCTAAAACTATTAAAAACCTGGCACATTTTCTGAGGACAAACTGGGTTGTACTGTAATAACGTCTAAGATAATGTGCTATTTAGCTAGAGAAGCTTTTCTATGAGCATAATGCAAAAAAAATAAAAATTCTGAAATAAATAAATTAATAAAACGAGCATTGTTTTTCCTATCAACCAGATCCACGAAATATTCGACTGCCACGCATGTGACAAGAAGTTCATCTCCACGAATCAGCTCAAACGACACATGATCACACACTCAGGTGAGATAAACCAGCCCTCATCATTTTTCTTATTATTTGCAAAACGTTGACTATTTTTTTTTCTCGGTTTGACAGAGAAGCGTCCGTACACGTGCGAGATCTGCAGCCGTTCGTTCAAGCGCCTCGACCAGGTGACGGCGCACAAGATCATCCACAGTGAGGACAAGCCATACAAGTGCAAACTGTGCGGCAAAGAGTTCGCCCACCGGAACGTCTACAAGAACCACAAGAAGGTCATAACTTAAGTATTTAAAAAAAAAACATACGCCCATACACAAAAAGACACTTTTTAAAGTGCTTCTTAGCGCCTTGTCACGAAGGCTGCCGTCCGAGCTGTCCGTCAGGGTCTCACTGGTGGCTACAATTTAGTATAATCTGCGCTCCCCAGCGCGACCCCTTCTTCTCCTCCGTGTTTACTTTGGGGATCGAGGTGTCACTCAGATAGATAAATAGAGGGCAGCGTGGCGGAGGAGCAAAAACAGAAGCACTTTGAACTTTAATCCCCTTCCGAGCAGCTTGTCTTCATCAAGTCAACAGAGCCGAGCGGCGCTAGTAGCGAGCCTCGTGGATGATCCCGTCACGTCGACTTGGATAAACGCTCTGTTGTTCTCTCTCCCCCTCTCGCTCTTTTCTGCTTGCAGACCCACTCAGAGGAAAGACCATTCCAGTGTGACGAGTGCAAGGCCCTCTTCCGTACCCCCTTCTCTCTACAGCGCCACCTACTCATCCACAACAGTAAGGACAATATCATCATCTCCAGTTTCGACGGTTGTGTGTTAAAACGAATGAACAAGTTGAAAATAATGCTATGTCTAAATGACATATTTAGTAAAAGTATTTACAGTTTTCACTGAACTGTGGATGAGAGGGTAAATGCCAACAGTAAGTCTGGAAGAACAAAAGAGAAATGTGGAAGATTTTTTTTTTTTTCTTTGCTTGGTTGCTATGATTTATCACACGTTATTTCATATAAAAGAAAGGGAGAAGTGGTCCTAAAATTGATCCCTGTGGGACTCCCTTTTCAAAGGTGAATAGGTCAGAGTTTATCCCTTTCGGTGTATACTATGTCCAGTAGGGATGTAACGGTATCCAAACATCACGATACGATATTATCACGATATGAAGGTCACGATACGATAATTATTACAATATTGTGGGGGCGTTGGCGATATTTAAAAAAGATCACAATATTGTAAAAAAAGAGCGCTCATACTAAAAATAAAGCACAATTTTGTGCTTTTGTACATAACAGCAATGCATATAAACCACCTACAATCTCTAATAATAATATTGAGGCACTTACTTGCTAATGCAAGCACACATTGATTGGTTCACAAGCGAATTAGGTTCCCCTTCATCTGACAATTAGCATAGATTTTAAACATAGAAGGCCAAAACATCCCTAATGAAAATTAAATTGCACTAATAAACTAGCCACTAGGTGGTGCTAGAACTGCACAAATGGAAATCAACCTGACTTTTTAACAAGTGTGTTCCTTTTAAATATTGTGAACATGACGCCGACGATATTGTGGCAGTTTTAATATTGCGATATCACGATATTGCCCTTATTGTGACATCCCTAATGTCCAGTGAGACTTAATGCCAGAGCTGGGCAAAACCACTGTTAAATCGGCCCGTCATTAATTGATGGATGTCCACCTTTTGGCGAGTGATTTACGACGCAAAGCCTCGGAAAAATACACATAACGATGGTTTTGCCCAGCTCTGCTTGATACAAAGCTGACATGCTAACAGTAACCTGCATGGACAAAGCGCTGATGCCGATTCATAAGGGTTGTTTTTTTTTTTTTACCCAAGGTTTCGTGCTGTACCCGTTTATTCCAGGTCATGCGGCAGCAAAAGAGTCTCACGCGTATCTGTAAGCTTAGCATCAAGATATTGTGTTCGCTGTAGGCTGAGCGACTGAATTGGTTTGTGTGGTCCTCATTGTCCGCAAACGACAAAGACACGATAAAGCTCAAGGCACTTCTCACCAAGGTTGTATAAAGAGGAAGGCCATACGATAGCAGTGTTCCGACAACGTATCAGTGGATGATGTCACTGCTGGTGGCTCAATAAGGTACTGATTAAATCTGTCTCCCATTGTTGAAAAAATAATGAAAAATGGGAGTCTTTCTTGTTACTGTAACTGTTTTTGTTTTAGACTAGCCCGCTCGGGCCAATTTGACCCGGGGATATTATTACTGTTCCTGAATGTAAAGAGAGGGTTAAATAAGGAGAAAATCTCTCTCACCCGTGGCCAAATTTACTGTCTGGAGTTGTCTTTTTTTTTTTTTTTTTTTGGTTCTATTCTGTCAAACAGCCATTTCATGTTCACTTTAAACTTACATCACATACAATACAGGACGACATTGTTGGCTGAGGGTGGCCCTTTGTAGTCCCCGTAATGGCCTCAGACAAATTGCTCTGGCGCGACAAAAAGAAGACTTCGCCCCGGAGAAGCTTTTGTCGACAAATTCTCGCATTCTCGCCGCAGGTGAGCGGACGTTCAAGTGCGACCAGTGCAACGCGACCTTCAAGCGCAAGGACACGCTCAACGTGCACATCCAGGTGGTGCACGACGGACACAAGAAGTACAAGTGTGACCTGTGCGAGAAGGCCTTCGTCACGCCTTCCGTCCTCAAGAGCCACAAGAAGGTGAAAAAATGGTGACTTCTCTTTGTTGGGCTGCGGGTGAAATGCTCATGACAAAACATTAGGTACACTTCTGAATCTAATGACAGAAAACGTAATACATTAGTGTAAAAATCTATACAGAAATATTAAATACAGAATAGAAACAATAAATACAAATATAAATACAGATACTGACAAAAGATATACAAATACTTGAGGAAAAGTGTAATATTAAGTGGGACAAAAGTAACCCAAAAAAAAGTAGCCAAATACAAGAAAAAAAAATAGATAAAAATATCTAACTATTCGAAAAAAATGCAAACATTGTGAAAAAAATCCATCCATCCATCCATCCATCCATCCATCCATCATTAGCCAAAAAAGTACACCAGCTGAAAACTTTTGAAAAAAAAAATTCAGCAAAAAAATACAAAAAAAAAAAAAAGTAACAAAAACAAAAAATATGCAAAATCCCATAAATGCTTGCAAAAATAGAGAAATTAGGGAGGTACAATACTTTACATAAAAACAAATCACACATTTTAGAAGAAATGTAGAAATATTAGAAAATACACAAACAGAGAAAAAATCCAAAATGTCATGACAAAAATTGTAAATATTAGATAAAACAATACCAAAATATTCAAAACAATACAACACCATTGAACAACTATATTAGAAAGCAATACCAAAATAGTAGGCTTACTGTATATGTGCATCGCCTGACCAATGATTTTAACGTCTTCTTGCCTCTCAAGTAGGTTTCATTGCTTGGCTTGGCCACGTTAAGCGACTTAAATGTTAAATGTAACAGTGTTGATGTCTGTCAAGAAACGTCCATCTCGACCCAGCTAGGGAGGCCCATATAAAAGCTGGGAATGTATCTCTTCCTTGATTGAAAATGGCAGCTCGTCCATTAAGCTCTACGGGGTTTCAGAGGCCCAAACTGATCCAGCCGCTGATTAGCAGCCCCTCCCCGATCAGACAACGTGCGTCCAGATTGAAATCGTCAGTGGCTTCTTGCCACGTGGCCAATGGGTGCCGCTCGGGGGGCCGTCTCTGAACAGCGGGGACCGCGGAGGCCGCTGCGCGATCGCATATCGTGATCAAAGTGGTCCTCGCGCAGGAGACGACAACCTGCCGGCGGCAAACTCGGCCCCGTGGAAAATAATGGCAAATACTTATCAATGCCATGTTCGCTGAGGCTCACTACGCCTGCTGTCATTGTGCACAAATGTTACAAGGAAATGGAAAGCATAAGGAATACCAACGTCCCCCACAAAAAAAATAAAAAATAAAAAATAAAAAAATAAAAAATAAAAAATTAGATGGTCTGGGTTTGAAATATTAGCAAAAAAATTAAGTTAAAACAATAAATAAATATTAGATCCAAAGTTCATACATTTAAAATAAAATGAAGAAATATATGATGAAGCATTCTCTAAAAATGATTGGACAACAATATTAGTAAACGTACAGTATGCACAAATATGAAAAAAAAAATTAACTATATTAGCAACTATAAAAAATTGGATGATTTTTTACTTGGGCATTTAAAGAAATAAAGAATTATTTGCTGACATTTACAGAGATATTAGACCAAACTTCGGCCTAAAATACAAAAATATTAGTCAAACGTTGTGAAAAACAGACAAAAAAATGCTGAAAATTACATACACAAAATATACAATATTTGAAGAAATGGAAAGCATAAGGAATACCAACATTCCACACTAAATCAGACGGAAAAAAAAAAAATTAGATGGGGGGGAATATTAGCAAAAAATGGAAGATTAAGTTAAAACAATAAATAAATAATAGATCCACAGTATAATAAAAATGAAGAAATATGATGAAACATTCTCTAAAAATGATTGGACAACAATATTAGTAAACATACAGTATGCACAAATATTAAAAAAAAATGTAACTATATTAGCAACAAATAAAAACTCGGATGATTTTTTACTTGGGCAAATAAAGAAATAAAGAATTATTTGCTGACATTTACATACGCAAAATATACAAAAATATTTGACAACAACAACAGGAAATAATAGCAAAGGTTTAAAAAATTCTACAATTTTGAATAAAGAATTGAAAAAAAGTAAATTTTGTATGTATTTTTCTTTGTCTATTAGATCAAAACTAAAGACATATTTGATGAATTACACATAAAATATTAGCCAAACAAATATTGGACAAAAATAGAAAAAAATGCAGACGCCTATGCTGGATAAAGATGAAAAGAATGCTAATAAATAGCGTTGCCAATGCGGGCTTTCCACCAGCTGGTCCACAAAGTGGTGATCAAAGTTCTGCTGGCCCCGGAGACGACAACCTGCTGGCCGCTGACTTTGCCCGCCGCAAAACAACGTCAGGTATTCCTCAATGCCATGTTCGCTCAGGCTCACTCCGGCGCGTCGCATTTTTTGCCCGGCCTGACGCAAATCAGAAGTAATGGCCGCGAAGAGTGAAGCCAAACAGCTCGAAGCACGTTCCTGGTTTGATCTCACGGCCATTACTCTTGGAAAATGCTCGCCTTGGAACGCCAGGCCTTCCTGAGCTTTCAATCATTGTTTCAACTGACAAATGACTTTGTACAAATGAAAAATGGCTTCAAAGGTTCACTCGGCCGCTGTCGATCTGGAGCTGGTTTAAAAAACGCTGGAACGGGGCTATTGGTGGATATTTTCAGCAGAAACAATTGTAATCAATAAGCCGAGTGTCGGAGGACGTTGTGTTGACACTGCCAACGATTTGGGATTTATTCCAAAACAATAGCAATGTGGCAAAAACTGTTTAATTCTTTACAATGAAATTTAATTCTGTCATTACAATATATTTTAATTTTTTTTTTCATTAAAAAAAACAACACATTTTTGTTATTTTTTTTTAATATCTGGCGTTACAACTGATACTTTCCCGTCTATGTGCAAACAAGTACATGCACGTGTTGTACGTTTTGCAGCGGATTTGACATCTCTGTCCAAAGTGCAAATGACAGGCTCGCTGGGTAAGCAGTCACATTCATACCGGGCCACAAAATATGTTTCCAGTAAATTCCCCGCATTCCCCAGTCGAGCTTTCCCCCCCCACAGCGGTGCGTTTACGACGCAGCAGCACACCGACAATGTTTGCTCCATAGAAGCATGTGGGGCTCGCGTGCATTCGAATCGGTGGAGGTTTTTTGCGGGAAGGTCGGCGGTGTGCGATGGGGGTGTTGGGAGGTGACGGGAGATGAAGGAAAAGGATATGAGGGCACATGTGCACAGTGACCTTCAGCGCCTAAACGTTACAATCTTGTGTCAGGGCAATATTTGCTACACAGTGAAACATTCAATTCAATTACTTGTAGTTCCTTTACAAGTTGGCAACGCAATTTAATTGCGTTGCAAACAAATACATATCGGGTGCCTAAATTATAGATTTTTTTATTTTTTTTTAACTCATTCACTCCCAGGACATTTTCGCTGTTTTACTGGATTTTGACTAATTTTGCAAGGCCCATAGCATATTGTGTCCTATTGCTATAAAAACATGGAACCTACCAAAAGAAAAATTAAAGTCTCTTCTTTCATCAGGAAAAAAAAAGTGTATTTCTAGCTGTTTGCATTTTGCATCAATTAGCATTAGAACATGGCTAAGTTTCATCATTATTCACAAATCTGTTTAAAATAGTGGGGAAAAGAGCTTTTTGATCTCTTATACTCTGCTGCCATCTGCTGGCCGTTTTTGTTATAACTACCATTGCTTCAAGCATTCTCTTCAGTTCAGAGGTTGCATCAAAGCCAAAACGTATAATTACATCTTTGGGAGCATGGTAATATTTAAAATAGAACGTATTTATACGTTTTTGGGAGTAAATGAGTTAAGATTTTGTATTATTTCCTGTTGTTGTTGTTGAATATTTCTTTATATTTTGCGTATGTAATTTTCAGTAATTTTTGTAGTTTTTTTTATTATTATTATTATTTTTTTGTCTGCTAGTTTTTTCACGTTCAACTAATATTTTTGTATTTTTGGTCGAAGTTTGGTCTAATATCTCTGTAAATGTCAGCAAATATTTCTTTATGTCTTTATTAGCCCAGTTAAAATTCATCCAAGTTTTTATTAGTTGCAACTATTGTTAAATTTTTCTCATATTTGTGCATACTGTACGTTTACTAATATTGTTGTCCAATCCTTTTTAGAGACTGTTTCATTATATCTTTCCGTATTTTACTTTAAATGTATGTATTGTGGATCTAATATTATTGTTTTAATTTAATTTTACATTTTTTTGCTAATATTTTTATATTTTTTTCCCCATCTACAATTTCTATTTTTTTTATTTCTTTGCAATTTAATTGCATAACAAATCATTTTTCTCCATTGCAATGAATTGAAATGTCATTCATTTGTTGAAGCCCCCCAAAGAACACAATTTTTTTTTTCCGTCTTTCAAATAAAGAAATATCGCACGTTTATTTTGTAAAAACATAATAAGCTCAACTCCTCAGTTCACTTCAACGTAGTTCCTTGGCACCAAGGCACAATCAAAATACTTCAGTTCTTCAAATTTTGGCTGACAACACGATGGTGTTTTACGGAGCGATACTGTCAACTGCTGCAACGAACAAACGTGACGAAAAGTGTATCATTTACGCAAAAATGACTTTGTTTCAGACGCACACGGGCGAGAAGGAGAAGATCTGCCCGTACTGCGGACAGAAGTTCGCCAGCAACGGCACGCTGAGGGTCCACATCCGCAGTCACACAGGTCAGTCATCTCAATGCTAACCTCGTTAGCTTAGCTAGCTAAAATGTCACGCTAGTAGCATAACATTAGCATTACAACAACACTTATACTCAAGCTATGGACTACTTTTATGTACCATGCTGTGATTGGCTGGTCTGCATTTCAGGTGGGGGTGTGGCTTAGCAAACTTGAGATATTTTTAAAGAAGGATAAAGGAGAATCTAAAAGGCCAAACTAGAACAAAATTGTAGAAGTCTCGCACACCTTTTCACTACATTTCTCGCTTAAATTAGCCAGTTTTTAGAGTTGGAAATGTCTTAAGGGCAACCACAAACAAAACGTCAACCTGTCATTTGATACATTTTAGTCTTGGTACATATTTTTTTTTTTGGTTGATTTTCCCCCCCGAACATAATCTGTAAATGCGCTGCACACACGGGCTACGAGACAGAATGGAGCGCTTGGATGTTCATTAAAGGGCCTTAAACTGGAAAGTTACGCATTCCTGCGCATCTCCTTACCAACTGACTGCTGCCGAGACCTGGCATGACCACACACGCGCACACACACACACACACACACACACACTTGGCTTCCCTACTCTCTCCCCCATCTTTATTCTCCGCGGTGTTCTCTCCTGCCATGTTTGGGACAAATGATGTCAGTTTATTTCTGTCAGTGGACGGAGTTATGCAAATTACCAACGGTGAAAACAACTTACAAAAACAACTTACAACCCGATCAAACGTTTTTATACAAATCTGTGAGAAATTTTAGTTCAGTTCCCAGTGTGTTCCTTTCGATTCTGCAGTTTTTATTTAATGTCATGGTTTGAGTTCACGCCAGCAGTATTCTGTTTACAAACATTATGCAAATGTTTATTGTGATATGGTTTTTCCATAGAAGCCAATCTTCTCGGGAGGCCGTAAAACTGGATTTCACACATGCATTTGCTTTAGCGCAGTTACCCCTTCTGGGACAGACATAGCCTACATTACAAACTTTTCACTATTGACTTTAACTAGCCTTGAGCAGAGAAAAAGACCCTTTTATGCTGCTTGTAAAACAAAAAGAAAACCAAAAAAATTGATTTTGAGGTAGTATCTGAGACATGACAAAAACAGAAGGATGCCAGAAATGTACATATTGTACGTATGTTCTATACACTACTCACAAAAAGTTACAGATATTCGGCTTTCGGGTGAAATTTCAAACGATGTCAACCAATTTCCTGGTTCAATTCGAATTGGCATTTAAACTGTCCCGTTCATGTTCATATTTTGACATCATAACAAGGCCCAAGATGACAGCAAAAAAATTGATCAACACAATACGACGCTTCAAACAGGAAGCGGCCACTGACCAAAGAATGTCAAAGTATCATCAGCGTGCTGCAACCGAGATGCAGAAAGACTTGAACGGACATAAAAGGCAAAGAAGTTGACGTCCTTGGATACAGCTCAAACACCTGTTGTAAATTTTGCTGTTCAGCACCTTGTTAGAAAACACGTTGTGCAAAAAACATTTGGATAACAGTTGGACATGTGCGTTCAATAAAGTCAAATAAAGTTCACCTGTAAAAAGCTATAGGGTTTTAGGTTTATCCTTAAATTTTGTGAGGGATTTTGCAAAATGTTGGTGGTTTCAGTGTGAGAAGGGTATAAATGCTGGATCCTATGTTGAGGAACACTAACGCCCAATTCACACCAGATGCGGTGCGGGTGCGTCTGCGGTGCGGAACGGATACGGCGATGCGGAAGGTTTCCGCAAGCATTTTTTCCGGATGCGGATTTTCATGAAGCTGGATAAATGACACGAGCCGAACAGGAAGTCGGGCGTCTCGCATCGAGGTAAATCCGGTATATTTCAAAATAAAACCGTTTGCGAACTCGTTTTTTTTTTTTTTTTGGCAGGGAAGCTAGCTAACTACATAGCATGACATGAGTCAGACATTTAAGACAAAAATCAGCTCAGAATAAATTTAACATGACAAAATAACACTATTTAACCTGGGCATTATCTTATTTTGAAATGACTTGGTCAGAACCATCAGAAGCCGAAAACCGGTCACAATAACGCCGAAGGGTTTTAAACACAAAACGTATTTACCCATGGTGGAACAGTCATGGTAGAAGTCCCAGAAATAACGTACAGAAAGCATATCGATGTGACAACAGGAAAGCATGGCTATTGTTTACAAAATAACACTCTATATGCACGGTTGTTATTGCGTGAACTCCCGTAATCTTGTGGTCTGGCGGGTGCAGATTTCCGGACACGCAACGCATGCCGCGAGGAAGCCGTACGGAAAACGCACCGCGTCCTTTCCGCAGTCAGTGTGAATTGGGCGTCAAGCCGTCGCCAATGTACTGGGGTGCAGGAGGTTCCAGAAACCGTCATCCTGTGAAAATGAAGAAAATAGAGATATCCCGCATTCGCTGGCTTCTGGTAAAAAGCAATTCTGGATCTTCTTTTGACATGCTAATTTTGCAAAGTACTTTATCTGTGTGAAAGAGGCTTCGAGCCTTAACAGTGATGTGGCACTCATTTCGCACCAAGAACCTTTGGATGACCCTTATATGGACCCCCCCCAAAAAAAAGCTGTTGGAGAAAATGTACTGTGGTTCCAGGGTAATTTGTCCGGATCAAAAATACCTTTTGATGGGATGTGGTCTGCAACACGTCTTTGGAATATCTTTTTCCACCTCAGACAGCTGGCAAAAGGTGAAGCCTTTTCTAAGAAAAGCAGCACTCGAAACAGCAATCCGTGCCATCATCTGGATGCTGCGCTGCTGTGGAAAAGCACAAACAGTCACGTCAATATCTCAGGAGCGCTGCGTGAAACCGACGAGCGCCAGGACAGGTCTGTGAAGTTCAACACCCGACACTCACTTTACACCAAGAGCTTGTTTGACCCTGGAACTAGGAACTTTCGGATCAGGTGGAAACGTTCTGACCCGTGGGATGCTGTTGTGGCAATCGCCGCGCAGAAATGTCATTGCCGGATCTTCCGTTTCATTGGTTGGCCTTCAGGTGTTGCTGCGCTCAGTGTGGTCTCCATCTTTGTCAACAGCTTCCTTTTTGTGAATGCGTGTGTTTGTGTGCATGTGTGTCAGGCAGGAGAGAATGTAAAGCCGTGTGGCCCGGTCTGATTGTATTTATGTAGAATAAACAAAAGCGAGGAATGCTGGGGGAGGGGTGGGAGCCGAGGGGACACCTCAAAGAAAGAAAGAAAGAAGTAAAAGGAGAAAGAAGCACTCCAAGAAAGCATCCAGCCGGATGACCCGTGACCCCGACTGGCTGTAAATCTGTCCCCTCCTTCTATAGGTGGAGATGTTTGTGTGCGTGTGTTTGTCGTGTGTGCGTGGGTTTTTGTGTCCCGTAGCGGCGATCTCGACAAGGTCATGTTGTTCTCAGACAGAAGAAGAAAGACTCCGGACTTGTATAAATGTTGTGTCGGAGCTGTGGAAAGTGTGAAATCAACAGCGTTAATGTAGTAAGAAACGACTTTTACCCTCTAGTTAAGTTTGTATCAACTGATTATGGGTCAAATTGACCATTTAATGTAGTTAGAACTTAAACCCGCATGTCAGGAACAGCAATAAGATCATTGGGTCAGTTTGACCCGGGCATTCTCAGACACGAGAAGGACTTTGTATGTGTTTTCTCGAAACTGTGGAATGTGTGAACTCAAGACATTTCATGTAGTAAGAATTTAAACCCTCCAGTTCTGGGTCAAATTGACCCCTATACAGTATTTACATCATGCATAGTTAACTCATTCACTCCCAACCATTTTCACTTAAGTGTTTTCCTGGATTTTGACTAATTTTTCAAGGCCCGTGAAATATTATGTTCTATTGCTATAAAAATATGGAACATACCAAAAGAGAGATTAGAGTCTCTTCTTTTATCAGGGGAAAAAAAAGTATATTCCTTTCTGTTTCTGCTGTGCAACAATTAGCAATAGAACATAGCTAAGTTTCATCGTTTTTCACAATTCTGCTTGGAACTGTGGGGAAATCAGCTTGTTTTAACATGGCCTGGTTGATCTCTTATACTCTGCTGCCACTCAACCATTTTCTGCAGTAGAGAGACTGCATCAAAGCCTTCTCTATGCTAGGCATAAAAAAACGTATAAGTATGTCTTTGGGACAACTTAAAACATTTAAAATGTGACGTATTTATACGTTTTTGGGAGCTAATGAGTTAATGTAGCATGTAGTTCAGCCGTCCTGTTGTGTTGTTTTTTTTCCATGAACAACAATCATGTTGCAGGGTCAAATTGACCCGGGCACAGTAATGAAAGCATGTGCTGTGGTGTTACATTTGCATTAAATGCTCCTGGGTTAAACTGACCCATGAATATATAAAGGCACGGTCTTCCGTTTTCTAAATACAGGATTTTTACCCATGAACTCCTTCTCAATCAACACCTCTGGGCTTCTGTTAATGTGTGGTGGTGATTTTTTCCTAAAAGCCTGTATTTTTCCAATTTCTGTTTGTTTTGTCAACAGCGGGACGTTTCTGTGGACAGACAGTTGTTTACCCCTCCAGCCAATCTCAGAGGGGGGTGTAGGGGGTGGGGGCGAATTTGTCGGCTGCATGAAGTCAGTCCCGCGGCAACTTGGCAGCACGCATGGATTATTTTTTTCACTTTTTTTTTTATTCACACAAGCTTACATGTGTGAGTGAATGTCCACAGAAACGTCCCGCTGTTGACAAAACAAACACAAAATGGCAAAATACAGGATAGGGTGGTGGGGGTTTAAGAAAAAATCACCACCATACATTAACAGAAGCCCAGAGGTGTCGATTGAGGAGTTCATGGGTAAAAATCCTGTATTTATATACTGCATTTTCCTGAGTGAAAACGGAAGACCGCGCCTTTAAAACATGCACAGTTCATGTAGTAAGAAAGCGTGAACTCTCCTGTTACGTTCAGGACCAACAATGTTCACGGGTCAGACTTACAAAAGCATATTTTGAAAGCAAATGCAGTTAATTTCGTAAAACAGATCTGTCTCATTTGGTTTGCAGGAACAGGAATATTGTCCTTGGGTCAGTTTGACCCGGGCATGTCAAAACAACACAGTAAATGTACAATAGTAAGAAAAAACATCAACCCTTCGGTTTCATTCTTTTTTGCAAGTATGAGAAGTCAAATTTACCCTCAAACATTATGCAATTAATGTAGTAAAATAAAAGAATTGGCTCCGCTGTCATGTTTTAGGAACAATAATGTCCACGGGTCAAATTGACCCAGACGTATTTAGAACATTCACCGTTCATATAGTAAGAAAGAACTTGAACTCACTTGTTACCTTCCTTAGGAAATGTTGTTGGGTCAAACTGATTCAGGACATGTGAACCCTTCACATCTGAACTTTTGGGCGAGAGACGAGGCGCACCGTCGACTGGTCGCCGGTTAATCGAAGAGCACTTGTAGACGAGCATTCTCACTTATGGGCATGTTTTTCAGAAAACTGAGATTCAAACCATTCGACTGTCAGGCAGGCAATCATGACCCCACCATGCTCTGCATATCAAAATATACAATACGAATACAAAATGGAGCACAAATAATCAGGATTACACACTGGAGCGTCACGGAACGACAACGAAGACATCAAGTAAACCTGTAGGGATTGTTTTATTTCCGTTTTTTTTTTACCATTCCAGTATCCGTCGTGACTTTTGTAACCATTTACAAAGACAACACATTTTTATCATATCTGCAAATTTTTTTGACTCGCTCCGGGACTCTGGCTAACCGGCCGCTACGTCCCTGGCTGTCAGTAACGTGCGAAAGACGGCCTCCAGCCGAGCTAAAAAGCTCTTCAACGGGCAACGCTGGGCTCGTCTTGTTTGTCTTCCTGCTTCACAGGAACCGTTCGCCGTTGATTATTTATCCGCTACGCACAGACGACTTTCGAAAGGATTCCCAGGAGATTTCCTCTCCTTCATCTCAATACTGCTAAACAGTGGTTGGCGCGATGAGAGACAGAGGTGGCAAAAGTACTCTGACTCTGTACTCTGTACTTTTTTATTTTTATTTTTTTTATTTTTATTTTTTAAGTTTTACACCACTTACTTTGGTGTAAACATTTTTTTTTAGTTTATAATATTTAGTGAGCGGGTTGTAATGTGATGTTGATCAATCAATGACATCATTGATCATTTTTTTTAGCACAGTACAGCGGTCCAACCCTTTTTTGAGACTGGTTTCACATAAAGACAGGAGGACTCCATTAAGGCGTGGCCAACAAGTGTTAAAGTAACAACTTTATCCGTATCATAACTCGCGCCAACCAATGTCGCAACCTCTGATGTTGCCGATCATTCTCATAATGTTTTGAGATTCCCCCACAAGCCTACAAAAAATCAAGTTTCTGCAGCAAAACACTTTGATCACAGTCCCAGAAAAAATATAAATATTTGTGACATAAGATGGTTTTACTAAAATTCATTTTAGTAGACACGGGTCACATCTGACTTGGAATGGTCTCAGTGTGCATAAACTTTGTTGACTCTCTACAAAAGAACATTTTGAAATACCGTATTTTCACGACTATAAGGCGCACCTAAAAGCCTTCAATTTTTTCAAAAGCTGACCATGCGCCTTATAATCCAGTGCGCCTTATATATGGATCAATATTGAGCCTCAACAGGTCTCGCTGTCAAGACAGCTATCGGTGACCCTGCACGATCGGTGACGCGCATGCGCAGAAGATCCCGCCATCTTGGATCGCTAGCTAATACTAACACTTTACCTCAGAGAAAATAATAAAACAGCTGTTTATTCATTTTGGGAGTGAATGGAGTTGTCAGAAAGCTGGTTTGTAATCTATTAATGAAGTTTGACTGACCTATCTGACTGTTTTGTTGACATTCCCTTTAGCGCAGCACCATCTAATGGATGCATAACGTAACCCCAGCCTCTACTATAGCGCCTTATATATGGAAAAAGTTTTTAAAAATGTCATTCATTGAAGGTGCGCCTTATAATGCGGTGCGCCTTATAGTGCGGAAAATACGGTATTTGGAATGTTGAAATGTGTATTTTGGGCCACTTCATGAAAAGTCATCAAATTTTAGGGTGCAAAAAACAAAATTCAAGGTGTTTTTATTGTGATCAAAACAGGTCAAATTTGATCCAAACAGTATGTAACAATTTAGTTTCGTAACTAAGTATTTGTACTTTGTTACTTTCCCAAGCGCTGATGAGTGAGACGGGTCAAGCCGAGAAACGGAATACAGGAAAAACGCGGCGCCGTAAATCTCGTCGCGGTGGCTGTATATTTAGCTTGGATTTAGTTTCCCTTTAATGGTGTTTGATCGGGCCGAAGTCAAACAAATTAGTCGTCGTCCCGCAGCGGCTGGCGCGGCCTGGCCGAGCTGTCCCGCTATGAGATCACCAACAAGCCATAAAATGCCAGCTGTCAAAAAACAAACAAAAAAAAACGCTGGACGGAGCGCGGCCACGACCTTGTGGAACTCGGTAGTCATGTTGGATCTTTCTCTTCTTTTGCTAATTTATTCACTTGGCCCCCACACTGGCGCAAAAATGGCTCCGTCGCTACATCAGAACGCGGTGAGGGTGGATTTTCCCAGCATGCGTGAGAGTTTGTGTACGAGGAGAACATGGCCAACAACCAAAAGTGGGACGGTGGAGAATATACCGAGGCCGTAAGTCAAGTGTCACTCTGACATCATTGGAAAAAAAGTCTCGTTCGGCCGCAGTTTGCAGTGTAAACCCGGGAGAGCGTGTTTGAACAAATCGGGCTTTCATGCTTCCCAACACTCAAAAAAAGTGGCTGCACGTATTCATGAAAAAAAAAGTCAGGAGGCTCAAGTCATCTTTTGGAGGAGCTACAAATCTACACCAGTGATTATTGCATACAAAAAAAAACAAAAAAAAAAACTACGGGTGCAAAGGCCACTGTAAAGTGAATTCTGAGATTTGTTTCAAAACAGATTACTGTATATATTTGTAAACATGATTGTTGTAAAAGCTCACACTAGTGCTCATTCCGTCAACAAAAACGAAACAAAAATAATTTCGTCAACTCACATTTTTCACTAGACTAGACTAGAATAAAACCCTCATTAATAAATAATAAGTGGAACAAAATCAGTATGCGTTTTTGTCGACTAATGAAGACGAGACGAAAATGTCCTTCACTTAATAAAAACTGGACTAAAATATATGGATTTTATATATATATATATATATATATATATATATATATATATGGATATTTTAGTTCATGAACAAAAACGAGATGAATATTCTATGATTTTGTAAAATCTTGTCTCTGATAATCTGTCACGTTTGTGACACTGTCATGTGACACAGCACGAACACATGGGAGGTGGATTCACGGTGAAAGGTTAAAAAAATAAATAAATTATAGCTAGAATTTTAACATTAATCCAACGGCTATAACGTTCCAACAATAATGTTAATGTGACTGCTAACTAATGCTGGCTAACTTACGAGCTCATAGAATGGAGCAATAGTAGCCACTGTAATTGTGTGTCAAGTTGTTTTTCATCACGTGAAATAGTTTTAGATCTGAAAAGGTTCAATAAATCTGCTGACAAAAAAAAAATACATGCAGGGGTAAAAATTGTTGTGCTGACTAAAACTAGACTAAAACGTTTTTGTTGACAAAAACTAGAGGAATACAATTGGGTTTTATTGGACTAAAAAAATGCAAGATTTATGGTTGACTAAAAATTGACTCAATAAAAATGGGATGAGGTTGACTAACTGTGATTAACTCATTCACTTCCAATCCAATTAAAACGACGTTTGACGTCTATAGTCGTCAATGGCAGCGAATGAGTTAAAAACTAACAAGCGTGACTGAAATTGGACTAAAACTGAGACTGAATTTAAAAATGGCGGATAAAATTAACACTAGCGCACATTGAAAACAATCAAGTACTGCGTAAACTCCAACTTAATGCTGCCTTTATATTCCCGCCTGTTCCCAGGCGTATATAGAAATCACGGATCCCGTTACGTATTATGTGATAGGTTGTGATTGCCGTGGTTTCCGGGCCAGATTTTTTTCAACTGTATAACATTTTTTGCTACTGCAGTCACAGTGCGGATGAGAAACCGCGTTGGCCGTGATAAAACCGGGTGCAACGAAACCCGACAGTCCGTAAAAAGAGCCAATCAAAAACTTGGAAGTGATCCACGGTGGGACGGGAAAACATATTTCTTCCCGCGGCAGTCCTTGGATGCAATGCAACGCGGTGGTTTATCCGACCCGGTAATTAGTCATTCCCCCACTCAAGTTTTGATCCTAACAGCAATTGACATCCCCAATCCTAATGACATCAACAACCCCAAATTATCAAATGGGTCATCACTATTCAAACCGTTGCAGCATTGTCAACTGGAGTGTAATCACAGCGTAATAGCCAGTTTCTAAATCAAGCCGTTCCAGACTTTCAAAAAAAAAAAAAAAAAAGAGAAAAGCGCCGCCACTTAAGATTATGAAGCATTGCTATAATTACACAAACAAGCTTGTCATTGAGTCTAATGTCCGACAAATGTCTGCTGTGCGTGCTGAGCTGGCGCTGGCATGAAATCAGAGAGTCGGGCCGGTGCAAACGTTCCCTTCACGAGGGGGGAGACAACTTCCAATAAACAAACTGATATACGGTTCACTTTGTTTCTTGGTCCTGCTTTCTGAAGTCACTCGTTTCACGTAATGGGCTCCATCTCGCTGTCATTTGTTACGCTAATTGTGCGCAGGCCAGACTTGGAAAAAGTACGGAAAGACCATTTAATCGGGAACGTGGATTGTTTTCTCGCTGCCGTTGTCATGGTCACGGCTTGGAATGCGTTATTGGTCTGTAAAACGTGAATAGCATATTTGCAGCGCAGTTCTGAGTTCATTCTCTGCTTCTTCGGTTCCTTCTCGCATCCATTTTGGATATCGCTGATCTTTTTTTTTTTTCCAGCAGTTTTCTGTCCGAAATAACTGAAAAACTGAAGACGAATCGTCCATCACCGTTTAACCCGATGATTGTGAATCGTCGTCTTTCTCGTCCAGGCTGGACTGCGCTTTCTCGAGCCCAAAAAATCAGCTGCGAATCAGCCACGAAGAAGCATTTGAAAACATATGCACGGATATCTCAAATATCTGATATGGATATGCCACACGTGCCGGGGGGTGCGAAAAGGGTTTGGCGGAAGTGGAGGCGCTTGTCGTAAGCACGAAGGGTCAAGTTGAGAAAGTTGTCAGGCATTCCTCGGGGCGGATCAAAGGCAATCTCATATCCACGATATCGTATTACTCTGCAGCCCTCCCGTTGGCATGCGAGGAGGACGGTGGACCGGGTGGACTGTGGCTCAAGCGGAGGAAGCCGGGGGGATTAATCGTGACAGACAGCGCTAATGTCTTTCAGGCCCCGGAGCTGCAAAAGCGTTCTCCGTAACAGCAGAACCGCGACAAGGCCCGACCATCTGCTAAACAGACCCGCCGACAGCGGTGGCACGTAACAAATGACAAATACTTCGTTACTGAAGAGGCTGAGAAAAGTGAGGGATAAGTCTTCATCTTTGGGCTGTTTGGACAAAAGCACGTTGCTGACATTTTGTTAAGATCTGTAGGAAATTGTTATGAAACAGTTTAGTTCAATTTCCGCGTAAGATTTGAAGACTCCTGAACTTTTGAGGCAGATGTACTAATGAAGTTCCTCATTCCAGTATTTCATTCGATTTGTTGTGTCTTTTTAATTCTATGGCATACGTTTGAAAATAGACATGTACTTCCTACTTCATTGTCAAAATAGAAATTGTATACAGTAAATTTTGTAGAGTAAATTTTACTGTAAGAAGACTATATTCGGTCCCAGTCTAAACTTTTACACATGCAAGAGAGTAAAATACTAAAACAACATCACACTCAAGAATTGAAGAACGATCCCACAACCTTCAGCATGGAATACAGCCACTCTACCACTTGAGCTATGCTCGACTAATTGTTAGTTAACATATTGCGGACGTGTCCCAAAGGAGACCAAAAATGGAGGTATACGAAGACTCCACCTGACCCCTGCGACATATTCACACCGTGGAGGAGTGGCATGGGTCAGTGGTTAGGTTGGCTGTCTCCCAACCTGAAGGTTCTGTGATTGTTCCTTAACTGTTCAGTTTTTTTTTGTTTTTAGCTCATTTTCTTCCAAAAACGTCTAAAAACGGTTTATTTTAACCCCTTATCATATGAGCAATTTTGCCGAAAATGCTTTAAAAAAAAGTTCCTGAACCGTTTAGAGTATCGGCATAGTTTATAAATTTTTTTTAAGAATGTTTGCCCGCCAGAGACCATACGAATTTTAAGGGGTTAATATTGTCATTGTCCTAAAAAAAAAAAAAGTATTTATACGTTTTTTCAAGTGTTTTTTTCTTTTTTTCATGCTAGAGCATGCAGAAGGCTTTGATGCAACCCCTGTACTGAAGAGGATGCTTAAAGCAATGGTAGTTATTACAAAAATGACCAGAGGTGGCAGCAGAGTATAAGAGATCAATCAGGGCCATGTTGCAAAAAAAAGCTCTTTTCCTCAATGGTTTAAACAGATTTGTGAATAATGATGAAACTTAGCTATATTCTAATGCTAATTGCTGCAAAACGGAAACAGATCGAACTATTCTTTTTTATTTTATTTTATTTTTTTAGCGCAATAGAGAACAGTATTCTGTGGGCCTTGCAAAATCGGCCAAAATCCAGTAAAATAGCCGGCAGCGAAGGTGAAAATGGCTGGGAGTGAATGATTTAATATTTTACTCTCTTCCGAGTATAAAGTCTGACGGAATATAGTCTTTTTTTTCAGAGTAAAATTTACCGTGTAAGCAAGTATGAACGTGCTATATCGCTAACCCTTGCTAGCGCAGGTGCATTAGCATAAAAACACTCTCTTTACACAAGTCGTCTGTACGTTTTCTACTTACATTAAGTTCTAGAGTGTAAATACTTTTCCCATCTCTTCTCCGGGAAGGGTGGGGACACAAAACGGATCGATTATCAGAAGAAGGCCACGGCAGGGAGAAGTCGCTGGTGGGGGGGAGGCGCGAGGTTTGTTGCGTCTAGATGCCCCGGGGGTCAAAGAAGACGGTATTCCGTTTCAGCACATGCTAAATCAGTTAGCGTCACGGCGCTCGTAAAGCCGCCGCCGCCTCCTCGTAATCCCCGAGCAATCTGCTTCAATCTGGAGAATAAGTGCAGGTTTCCCGTTACGGTCACTCAACCTCACCGCTGAAAGGCAACACGGTTACAGAGAGCGGCCGCGGCTCCGTGGCGCAGTTGTTACTTCCGCTTGAGAATATCGAATGCGCTCCCCACCCCTGCAAAAGTCCAAGAAACTCAGCCAAAGGAAGAAGCCGGTTTTGATGGATGACAATTTCCAGTACATCGATTTGGCATTTGTACGTTTGCCTATGTGCAGATATTTTTTTTTTTTAATGAAAACATAAAAATACATCTATGGCAATTACAATGAGTGTCAATTATTTACCTCGGAAACAAAAATGCAAATGAATGCTATAAATAAAATAAAAAAATCTGATACATTTATTTATTTTCTCCGCTCGCAGAAAATGTTTCAAAACTAAAGGTAATTGGTACATTTGGGGAAAATCTTTTGTTTTCCTGGTGTACTTTCCTGTTTCCTAAAGAGCAGTAAGTCGCTGTACATCCAAATGACCCAAATTGGTGCTGCTGTTTTGGTTAGCAACATAGGTTCTCTCGTGTTTAATGCCAGTGCGTGAACAGTACATCTTTGAACTGAGGTAATTAACTCATTTGCTCCCAAAAACGTAGAAAAGTTTGTTACCATGCTCCCAAAGACGTATTTATACGTTTTTTTTTGTTTTTTTGTTTTTGTTAATGTTTTTTTTAAATGCTAGAGCATACAGAAAGAAGGCTTTGATGCAGCCTCTGAACTGATGACAACGGTTGAAGCAATGGTAGTTATTACAAAAACGGCCAGCAGGTGGCAACAGAGTTTAAGAGATCAACCAGGCCCATGTTTTCCCCACAGTTCTCAACAGATTTGTGAAAAATAATGAAACTTAGCTATATTCTAATGCTTATTGCTGCAAAACGGAAACAGATGGAAATATCCTTTTTTTTCCCCTGATGACAGAAAAGACTCTAATCTTTTTTGGGGAGGTTCCATGTTTTTATACTAATAGAACAGAATATTTTGTGGGCCTTGCAAAATCAGTCAAAATCCAGTAAAACAGCCGAAAGCGAAGGGGTTTGCTTCAGTGAAAATCTTTGGGAGTGAATGAGTTAATTACCAGGGCAGACAGTTAGTTACCACTCACTCGTGGCACAATTTCCGATGTTACGTTCTGTTGCGAGACAAAATTTGAGTTCCGAGCGAAACTTCATATACGGTGTTGCACAAATACAACATTGTTGTTTGAGGAGGCAGGATGTCCGAAGTGAATGGCGCACCCGGCGATTGTGGAAATACTTTATTACATAAATACCGCAGTGTATATCAGATTTTCACTGTGGGCTATTTTCAAACATTCCACGAGGCCTGTCTTTTCACTCAAACGACACAAAACCTCGCAGGTCCGAAAATTCCCCGCGAGAGGTCTTCAGAAGAGGCGCGCAGTGACACGACCACGTAAAAGGCGTAACCTCAGGTTGGCGTGCAAACGTCGACTCGCGGCGTCCGATGACGCACCGCAACATGTCCCAAAATCCCCTTTACCCCCCAACCGGTGCATTTTCAGCCCCTCGGCCTTTTTCTGTTGTTGACAAACAGGAAAATGTGAAGACCAGATGTGTTTTGAAAGCGAGTAAACCCGATGCCTGGTGTAGCGTGTGCGTGTGTGTGTGGTATGGGGTTGAGTCCTGGGGAAGGCATTAGCGTGCTAACGGCGGCGCGGCAGAGTGTGCCAGTGCGCGCTGTGGCTTTGGATGGCGGCCCTTTGCAGGAGCTGGCCATTGTCCGCTAATGCGAGGCGCAGACGGCGCGCAAACATCAAACCTTTGCTAGCTAGCTAGCTTCTAGATGCTAAATGCTAAACTTGAAACGGCTTTATTTGTTTTTGTTTTTTTATTACTAACAATTATTCACTTTCATTTTATTTGGTCATTGCTCTCCTTTTCAACAAACAAAATGTACATATTTCATTGCAAAATTTTCAATTCGCATAAAATTGTTTTCTTTAACGCGTCCGTTTAAAATAAATGCAGCAATTCAAAGTCGACACACTCGCGCCACGAGAACAACGTCATAATTGGATTTTAATGAAAACGATAAAAACACATTTAACGACATTGTCATCATGTTCATGGCGTCTCGTCTGCTTAGCTGTGAGAAAGCGAAGAGCCCATTATATATTGTTTTCCCCAGGACACCTTTGGATTTATTAAGCGTGTTCGCATGGCACATCCCCGAGCTAATGCAGCTAATTAACCTTAAATAAAGCACTTGCTTGCCTTTGCAAATATTAGCTGGCGACGCGAGATGTTACGTTCCACACTAATCTGCTATATGTGGAAATTTGTGACATAGATAGACCCTTCTTTCACCAGAAACTATAAATGTTTGGTTCTTCCCAAAATCAGAGAAAAAGAGATCCTTGTTAAAAGAAACATATTAATGAGGAAAGTGACTATAATATCTTTAGCTTTTGTGACACTTTAAACAACAACAAGAACAAGGCCAAGTGTAAATTCTGGAGAAATTGCGTGGGAATGCTGAAAGCTGAATGCAAATAGCTGTTCAGTGACATTATAATCCATTTCCTGATCTGATAGTCAGTTGGTATCAAACCATCGAATGTACTAAAACGTGGTTTCAACCCAGGTTCTCAGTAGGGGAGGCAATTGCTCTAAGGACTGAGCTAACGTTCCTTGCTCATTCATTGAATTTATTAGTTATGTCTGATACATTAGTGTCACATATGGTTGACTGGCTTCACTACGTACGTACAATATTCCCAATGTGATAAAATGTGAATCCAGGATCGTTGTGCGTGGATCCTGTCAAAAAGTTTTCATGGCTCATAAATAGTGACCTCATGCTTTTTTTTTCTTTTTTTTTAAAGATCAGCAATCAAGTGTGGTGCAAGCGGATCAAGCGCACGCTAAAATAGATCCATGTGTCCGTGCGGCCTTTGACTGACAGCCTGTCACTTCTCCTTTGTCATCATTCGGGAGTGCGCTCACATGGGGATCATTCGTTTTTGTTTTTTTGGCCCGAGTCGCTTTTCACTCCGACCGACTGAAGTGCTCCCTGAAGCGTAAGGATGCCGAGCCAGGACATTTTTTATTTTATTTTTTTTGCTGGCCAAGACAAACGTTTGCGTGGCTCAGAAAGCAAACGCTCGTGCTCCGCCGGTAGCCGGGTCAAGTCGGCTTTGGAGATCGCACAAAGAGATAAAGCAGACGCACAGTCGAAGCAGCTGCTTCAGGATGACCTGATTCAAGACGCGTGTTCTTCTACCTGCCGTTGTGGAGGTTACGCAACTTGTTTGTTGTCAGTTTTCCACCGAGCCGTACGATTGGGTCAACTTTGGTACAAGACACAATGTCGAAAATTGTGAATCGCGGCGGTACGTGTTCACAAGTTTGGATTGGTTTAGTGTGAAAGCAAACTCCTCTGCACATCAATGGTGGGAAGTATTTATATTCAAGTAGATTTTTTTTTATTAATGTGCAAAATTTTTTTTTTGATGACGTTTGACTTTTTCTCCTTACATTTAAATCCATATCTGTACTTCGTACTTCTTACTTTGTCAAAATCAGCTCATTAGTATTTTTTTTTCCAACCTCTGTGGATGACGACGTGACGTAAAAATACATAAAGTCAACCGCAGTTGAGATTTTAAATGAAGTGAGCTCTTGAGGTCTCATCAGACAGGAAGAAATGTCACAAATGAAAGTTTTAGTGGTGGGTGAGGGAAGCGAGATTATTTACATACGAAAAGGAAAAACAAGGAACAAATCAGGACTAAAAGACTAAATTAACAAAGATAGAATCAAAGTAACAAAAACCACTGCAAACTTTTGGGCAACATGACATGACGAAGACGATTTGACTCACTCTAACAAAAAGCTGACACAGACTGAAAGAAACCAGGGAATTAAATAGAATCCAAGTGATGAGACAATGAGGCACAGCTGCGCATGACACAAGTGACTGGAGGCAGATAATTGGTAGACTACAAGGAAACACGGCTGACGAGAACAGGCGGAGACAAAAACCTAATAAGGAGTTAAGAAAAAAAAAAACTGTATCAAAACAACGTCAACAAAAACGGATCGGCCCCCAAACACATTTTTGTCGACAGTGGAGTAGGTGCCTTGGGACGGATACCAAAGACATGGACCAAAGACCGACAACAAGGCTTTGGTCTAACCGATTTGGTTCAAACAAACTCGGGTTGAATTTCTGTGATTGTTCAAGTGTGAAAGCTAATATCCAAACTGTGGAAACCGTTTTGACACAAATGCCGAACTACGCACTGTCTGAAGCACCGGTCCTCGAGGTCCGGAGTCCCGCAGGTTTTAGATGTTTACGCCTACCAACATACTAGATACTAAAGATCAGGATCGTTATCAGGCATGCTGATGAGCTAATTTTGTGATTCTGGTGTGCTAATGGGCGGAAACATCGAAAACCATGTGGGACTCGAGGACCGGAATTGGTGAACCTTGGTCTCAAGACTTGGACAATCCAAAGACACGGGTCGAACAAAAAATACGCAAAGGACATGGACCGACCAAAGACACGTATACCCTCCCGACTAAATTCACAAAGAGACCAAAGAAGGAGACTAAAAAAATTCCGGGATAAAATTAAACGTGCAAAGTCGCTAGTGTAAATGGTGGTCTCAAGACTTTGGTCCAGTCTAACATTTTGGTCCACTGTTGAGGATTCTTAACCTGGCAATAGCCACGTTTAATGGATATGCGCCGCAATATCCATCTGGTACCTCTCCACAGTAATTTCGTCAGGAAAAGGCGGGACATTCTGTACAATAAAAGTCGACCTGATTGGACGATGCGACATTGTACACATTTGTTTTAACCAATCACGGCCACGGGTGAAAATTTCATGTTCGTTCTTCGGTGAATCATTCTACGCGAACAGAATTAATTGCAGCGTCCATTCGTCCATGTTAGGTTTGTTTGTGAGCCCCTTCGTCGGCGCTGGCTTCCTGGTTTCGTCACAGTTGCGTATCCCGCCCTCAAACACAACGTCGCTCTGTGATTGGTCCGAACCACGGCGGTTATCTGCGGGAGCGGTACAAGATGTATTCTCCGGGGGTTTGCGAGCTCACAAACACCGCGAGAATTCATCTTGCGAGATCAAGGTTCGAGGATTCTAGCGAGCCGCTGAACGATGCATTGAACATGCCAATCTGATCCCGCAGGCGAACGTCCCTACCAGTGCCCGTACTGCGACAAAGCCTTCAGCAAGAACGACGGCCTGAAGATGCACATCCGCACGCACACTCGAGTAAGTCTCGCAGCTTCTTCTTTTTCTCCTTTGGCCCAGCTGCCGCGATTGTCTTCCCAAATGCGCAACTTCAACATCTGGATCGTCTCACCGGCGTACTCATTAGCGACGTGTTGGTCGGATTAAGCGCGGAGCGTATGCCCAAATTCTTGACTTTTAAGTACGTGAGCAATTCAGTTTGGATGGCAGAAATCCACGGAGCTGGAAAATCTGCAATACGACATTGCAAATTTAAGCTATCTAACCTCGACTTAAACACTTATATCAAGCCATAAAGTCTTATTGATCTTGTTATGAGAATTATTTACTATACAAGAGCAAAATTTCTAAGATTATTAATCTTGTTTTAAGATTATTTGTCTTTTATTTCTTATTTAGTTTGTAAATCCTAAAATCAGTTAATTTTCACACATAATAAGCTAAAATGCGCTAACAGTCTATGTTCACTAAAAAAAAAAAAAAAAAAAAAAAAAAAAATCAGATATCTAACCTAGACTTAAAGGGAGACTTTACTGATTTAGCCATTTTTGGCAGTCAAACATGAATATTTTGCCTATAATAAATTTGATATTTTCATTATTTTTCATGTACAATTAGTAGCTTTAAAAACACATTTTGCAACTTGCTATCGACTGAAAATGACATCACAAGGGCTCAGGTAACCAATCACAGGTCAGCTTGTGAATGTCACATGACCAAACCTAGAAAACAGCTGAGCTGTGATTGGTTCCCTGAGCCCTTGTGATGTCATTTTCAGTCGACAGCAAGTTGCAAAATGTGTTTTTAAAAGTACTAATTGTACGTGAAAAATAATGAAAGTATAAAATTAATTATAGACAAAATCTTAACTTTTTATTGCTATAATGGGCTAAATAAGTGAAGTATCCCTTTAAATGCTTATATCAAGCCAAAGTCTTCTTTGTCTTGTTTTGACAAATTTTATACTTTGCAAGATCAGAATTTCCAAGATTATTAATCTTGTTTTAAGATTATTTGTCTCGTTTCTAACGTAGTTTGTAAATCTTAAAATTGTAATTTTTATGCACAATAAGCTAAAACAACCCTACAACATACTGTTGCATTTTATTGTAAGCAATTTCCTGGTCATACTTACTAAGCTCATTGTCCCTCTTTCCAGTGAATAGGCTAACAGCTATGTGGTCTACCCTCAGACACGGAGGTTGTGGGTTCGATCCCAGGCTGAGTCAAACCAAATGCAATTAAAAATGATTAAGTGTTTATGCCTTATTTTAAGATTTAATTGCGTGTTATGTTACTTAGAATAAGTGCATACAGCTCATTTTAAGATTTAATTTCCTTGATTTGTTGCTTAGAATAAGTGTTTTAAGCTCATTTTAAGATTAATATAGAGCTGCGCATTTTTCTTATTTCAAGAAATCTAAGTAAGTAAAATTATCTTACTGCACTGGCAGATCATTTCACTTGCTTTTAGTAAATTTACACTAAGAACAAGTGTATTTTTATCTCATATTAAGCAGACGTGTTTTTGCAGTGAAGTTCAGCAAAACTTACTAGATCAGATTCTCAAAATTTTTGCATCAAGTACTACCTTAACTCATTCACTGCCAATGACGACTATAGACGTCAAAATCCAAGCAAACAGCCAGTTTTAATTTTGAAAAAAAAAGAAAAAAAGAAAAAATTTAAAATTAAAATTTTAATAAAAAAATAATAATTTAGTTTTAGTTATAGTCTTCTGACTAAATTTAATTAAAGCCTTAGTCATAACTCAGTCACCTGATTGTATTTGAGTTTTAATCCAACTTTAGTCAACAAAAATAAAGAGCAATTTTAGTCGACTAAAATTGGCTTTTGGAGGCCGAGACCCAATATGTGGTCTCAGTAAGACCAAGACCGATCACAAGAACGTCAACGCCCGTGTTGTAGGGTAATAGGAATCCGTTCTACGCACAATGGTAGCACTTAGCAATGAAATTGTTGTCATCGTTGTTATTCATAACAACAATGATTAATAACTATGAATGAAAACAATGAATAACTAAAACTTCAATTCAAATTTCTTGTCAAAATTCGCACTGGCTGTTTGCTTGGATTTTTGACGTCTATAGTCGTCATTGGCAGTGAATGAGTTAACAAGTACTTTGCTTTCACCTGATGACCTTCTAATGCTGTAAATATCTGTGATGAAACAAAACCATATACATTGTTTACTTTGTTTATCCTTCCACAACTTTAAACCCATTTAAACTTTTGAAAACACACCTTTTAAAACGTCTGTGCAGGTCGATTGTTTTTGTTTATTTTTGGCTGATGGTAATCATAAATGAAGAGTTTTCCAGGAAGTCTGTCTCTCCTAAGTATTGTTGTGCTGTGGCCTCTCCATGACCCGCCGTCCCGCCACTCGTCGTGATTCACGCTAACTGACTCACCACACATTTACCCCAATAAAGCTTCCTCTGAACCGCAAAAAGTAGCATGTGGATAAATACATGTGGGAAGTCGCTTATACTGTACGTGTTTTTAGCTTTTGTCCATATTGAGGCACGTACTCGGTGACAAAAACCTCACCCTCATATATGTATTTATATATACACACCGGAAGGATATACACACTTGGGAAAGTAGCCAGACTCGCCGTCTCTGCCTGGAGCGATACGTTGACGTGCTTTAAAAGTAGCCGGCGTTTTGTAAACAGTCGACTCAACAAGGCGACTGTGAACTTTTCATGCGAGCGTGTGAATGTGAAGTCAAGTCGCCGAGGAGCAGGAAGGAAAATTCAGCCGTCGTTTTGTTCCTGTGTTTGGCATGTGCATGGAAGGCTATTTTTCAAATGCGTTTTGGAGGCTTTCCTCTACAATGTATATTTAGTTCCCCCTTGGAATTCTTTAAAAATTCAGCCCTCGAAGCCAGTTTGACTACGTTACAGTATATACGTTTTACAAAGTACAGGGAGTCCTCGAGTTACGTCGGAGTTACGTTCCTAACTTCCTACGCTAGCGATGTAACTCGAATTTCGACTTAAGTCGAATTTCCCCTTTAAAGTCAATATTTACATCAAAATAATTTGCATAAAAAATCTAAAATACATAAAAAAAAAATAAGATGCTGTACTGAAGTACCGACTGGAGCTCAAGTCTTTGCCGATGTTCATCGGTGTCTCTCCTATCTGTGATCCATCATGGTTGCTTTTCTTTTGGCTGGACCAACATTGATAAAAAATGTAGCTTTCTTCTTGTTTGAGGTCATGATGTGGTAAAAAGAGGGTGAAAAAGCCAAAGATACTCCAACAAGTGCACAAGCGCTAGCATTAGCTAACGGCTAAATAGTGGACGAGGGGAAAACACTGTGGGCTATATGGTGGACGAGGAGCCAAAATGGCGGACCAGGCATAACCACTGTAAAGATCTTAGCTCGATTGCCCCTTAACTCGAGGACTCCTTGTAGTTGGCACGTAAATCATGAGTAGACCTACAAAAACATTTCAAAGACCTGTGCTTGAAAACACACAAGAAATCTGCCATTTTGGTTTGAAGCGGCCATTTCTCAATGACAACTTTCAGGATTGTGATTGATTGCAATTATGTTGTTCTTAAGTTCTGTAAATGTGAAGAAAAAACTATTTCATTTTTTTAAACTGTAAAATACTGCACACTGCTTTTTTCACCCCCTCTAAAAAACCCAATGGTGTTCTTTGGAGTCATGTCGTCACGGTTATCCATTAAGTCCAATCCTGTCAGCACCGTTCACTTTGCACATTTGTTTTGATTTTTAACGCTGTCCAGATCGCACAGGTGTCATTATCGAGCGCACCGCTGATTAGCTCGCGAACGTTTTCCCCCCACTCCAGGCCGCCCGCTCTGTCTTTGCTCACGCTGAAATATATATCCGGAACGGTTCAGCAGCACAGACCGATGATTGTTTTGAGCAAAACTAATGGTGGCAAAAAGCTGACAAGCGTTATTTAGCCAAAAAATGGAGCAAAACTGCCTATTATCAATATTCGATGATGCATTCCTGAACACTGAGATGTAAACCTCATCGAAAATAATGTTGTTTCAGCAATCATTTTCATAAATACACCCCAAAAAAATTTATTTTGCTGTTAGTGAAGCAAATTTAACACTGCACAGTATTGTACAGTACATCCATCCATCCATCCATCCATCCATCCATCCATCCATCCATTTTCTTGACCGCTTATTCCTCACAAGGTTCGCGGGGGGTGCTGGAGCCTATCTCAGCTGGCTCTGGGCAGTAGGCGGGGCACACCCTGGACTGGTCGCTAGCCAATCGCAGGTTCCAAAAAATACCCGCGATAAATGAAATCCGGGAAGTAGTTTGCGTTCTGTTTTCCATTTATTATAAATGTTTTAAGGCTCTAAAACACCTTATGACACAGTTGGAAAAACTTTTGAGGCTTTTACATTTTCTCAAATGTCTCTCTTGTTTAAACATTTCAATGTTAAAACCATAAATTTTGTAAAATAGGTTATTTACTGTAAATAAAACCAACAAAACAAAAAAAAAGCATGCAAAATTGCACAAAAAAAAAATCTGCGATACAGCGAGGCCACAACAAATTAACCGCGTTATAGTGAGGGAGCAATGTATTGAAAAACATTAACTCATTCACTCCCTGGACATTTTCGCTGTTTTACTGGATTTTGACTGATTTTGCAAGGCCCATAGCATATTGTGTCCTATTGCTATAAAAACATGGAACCTACCAAAAGAAAAATTAAAGTCTCTTCTTTCATCAGGAAAAAAAGTATTTCTAGCTGTTTCCATTTTGCATTAGAACATGGCTAAGTTTCATCATTATTCACAAATCTGTTTAAAATAGTGAGGAAAAGAGCTTTTTGATCTCTTATACTCTGCTGCCATCTGCTGGCCGTTTTTGTAATAACTACCATTGCTTCAAGTATTCTCTTCAGTTCAGAGGTTGCATCAAAGCCAAAACGTATAATTACATCTTTGGGAGCATGGTAATATTCAAAATAGAACGTATTTATACGTTTTTGGGAGTAAATGAGTTAACATATAAAAACAGACTGTAAATAAATAAACTGTTTCCCAAACCGCTTCATTTTTATGACTTCATTTGGGTCACGCTTCCCGTATCTTTAGCAGCTTCTCCATCTTCTCATGTAAACAGGATTTTCACGCATCCCTGCGACAAACGGACGTTCAACTTATATTTGGCAAGCTGCTTCAGCTATTAACGTTCGGGGTTCAGCTTTGTCGTGTGTTTTTGGACACAAAACCACATCAGCGTCGAGCCAGAATGAAACACGTTTGAACAGCCACGGTTACGAGGAGCTTTTTAATAAAGTCGTTTTTTGTTTTTTTTTAAACGGTCGCGTGGCTTTGGCAGCACGACGGCGCGGCCAAGTAGACGTTTATATTTAAAAAGGTGCCTCTGCGGGTCAACGGGGGGGGAATCATCCAGCCCGAAATGTTTTTGTTTGATTTCAACAGTGACCTGCGTCAACCTCAATTAAAGACGAGCGCGTGCTGCCGTGTGTGTTTTAAAACGGCCATGAAAGGAAACTTGCGTACGTAATGAGAAGCTTGCGCGGCCGCAAGAACAACAAGCCGCCGGCCCAAACAAAATGGAAAAAGTTTCAAAATGATCCGTTCAAAGGTGTGCCCCAATCAACCACTTCAAACGATAGATGAGTGTAGAAAAAGAAGAAAAAAAAAATCAGATCTGTATGTGCCACTTCCTGTCCGCGCGTGGCTTTACAAATAAGGACGCCGCGCGAGGAAGCAAACTTTTTGTCCCTGTAAACAAACAAAGACTCTTAAAAAGCTTTTTGCCTTTTCCATCGGGTCGGAGGTCACCCGGCCGAAACAGCTGGCGCAGAGTGAAGGTCAACAGGTACAGATGTGGCGCGTTAGCGCGGGTCACCGATGCATTGTGGGTACTCTCAAAGCCCCGCGTCCATGTGCTTCCTGACCCTTCAACTTTAACCTTCTTCTTTTCATGGCCAAAAGAAATTCCGCGTGGTCAATGTGTTCAAACTGCGGCCCGGGGGCCCGTTTGCGGCCTGCTGTCTGTGGAGAAAAGAGATTTGGTCGTTCCGTCAATCACACAACTTATGGTAATAATAATAATATTAATGATTGTAGATTTGCAAAATTGCAAAGGAAATATTTGCAAGTAAAATAGTATCTATTTATAAACAAAATAAATAAGGACAAAGGATAAAGGTAAATAAGGATAATTCAGTTAGAGCAGAAAACGAATGTGATTTTTTTTTTTTTTTTTGTGCTCCTTTTTCATCTCCATTTCAAGGTCCTCTTTGTATAGATTGATTTTGTGTTGGATCCGAATGTATAATTGTGAAGTGGATCTTACATCTCATTTTGGCAAAATTTGGAAGTTGGAAGTCTGACAAGTTTTGGCAACTCGCACTTCAGCAAAGTTTGTATATCTTTAGTCCTGTTTTTTTTTAATTTCTTTTGAGACCATTTGTCATTTTAATGGAATATTGTAGATGAAAATCCATTTTCAGAATTTTCCTGCCATTTTTCAGTGTGCCGCCATTTTGAATTTCTTGAAATTCGTGACATTTTGTCGAAAGATACCACCACTTTTTTTTTTTTTTTTCACTTTCCTGTACATTCTCAAAATATTTTTACACTTACTGCCAATTTTCCTTGTGAGCCGACAAAATTGGTGAGCAATTTTTTATTTTTTTAATTTAATTTTTATTAAGAATAACAGCCGCTTAAACATAGTTGGTCCAAAGAAAAATCACCAGAAACAACAAACATGCAAATAGTAAATGAAATTTCACAATTTTTGAACATTTCAAAATGACAGCACACAATAAAAAAATAGCGTGAAACTTTTGTCAAAACGAGAAAAGAAAAGAAAAAAAACCCTGACCAATTAATATAAATATAAATATAAATAAAAAAATTCTCATGTGGCACTCATAAGTCAAAGCTCTGTATAATTTATAATGAGAGTAATAATATAATATCATAATATCATCATTACATACAGTAATGATTTGTTTTTGCAAAATAAATAAATTAAAGGTCCTTCAACTTTCTTACCCTGGAAGAAAAAGTTTGCTCACCACTGAATTAGATGCACACGCACACACACACACACACACACACAAACTGCCTTTTGTATCCTGTGTCAGCTGTGCCCCGCCCACCTGATAGCGCTTTTTCCCAGGCCCTCAACTTCCTGCATTCAATCCCGTTGCCTTGACAACTCACCTCTAAACAAGCCCAAAGCCTTTTTGCAATCGCACCCACGGTGACTGAGGGCACCCGGGACGACAAACAGCGGCGTCCAATCAGGGCTTGGGTGGGCCTACAGATATGAGGCCACGCCCTGACAAAAGGTGAAGACGCCATCTTGGTACAGGCGAGCTGATACGCGTTCAGATCTCTTCCTGTGATTGCGGCGTGGTTCAGTTTGAGTGTTTTTTTCCATATCCTAATGGTATGTTGTTTGTCCTCACTAGTAAGACAATCCAGTGCACTAGTAGACCTTACTAGTACCACCAATGCCACTTCAGGCCTCACTTTGACCTTTCGATGAAAGTCAGCATTACGTAATGTTGTGTATGTGCGTGTTGCAGGAGAAACCATACAAATGCAGCGAGTGCAACAAGGCCTTCAGTCAGAAAAGAGGCCTGGATGAACACATGAGGACGCACACGGGAGAAAAGCCGTTCCAGTGTGACGTGAGTATCCCTCGCCTCCACGCTACACGTTGTTAAACGATGCTCGTTTGACAATAACAGGAAGTAGAAACCTACCGAAATTAAGCCAGCAACAGTCGACTTAAATGTAACACAGAAGTCTCCAAGTAACCAGACCAAAGTCCGATGTTGACCAACCTTGTTAGCAGGCTAGTGTTAGCATGTTAGCATTCAGTTGTTAGCATGCTAACTGTTAGGTAGGAACTCAGAGCACATTCTATCTATCTTGGTAGGGTTGAGACCTTCAGTAACTTTAGTCGTTATAGGCCCACTCGGGTTGTTAGCATGCTAGTTGTTAGCATGTTAGCATTCAGTTGTTAGCATGCTAAATGTTAGGTAGAAACTCTGAGCACATTCTTTCCATCTTGGTATGGTTGAGACCTTTAGTAACTTTAGTCGTTATAGGCCCACTCGGGTTGTTAGCATGCTAGTTGTTAGCATGTTAGCATTCAGTTGTTAGCATGCTAACTGTTAGGTAGGAACTCTGAGCACATTCTATCTTGGTAGGGTTGAGAACTTTAGTAACTTTAGTCGTTATAGGCACACTCGGGTTGTTAGCATGCTAGTTATTAGCATATCAGCATTCAGTTGTTAGCATGCTAACTGTTAGGTAGGAACTCAGAGCACATTCTATCTATCTTGGTAGGGTTGAGACCTTCAGTAACTTTAGTCGTTATAGGCCCACTCGGGTTGTTAGTATGCTAGTTGTTAGAATGTTAGCATTCAGTTGTTAGTATGCTAAATGTTAGGTAGAAACTCTGAGCACATTCTTTCCATCTTGGTATGGTTGAGACCTTTAGTAACTTTAGTCGTTATAGGCCCACTCGGGTTGTTAGCATGCTAGTTGTTAGCATGTTAGCATTCAGTTGTTAGCATGCTAACTGTTAGGTAGGAACTCTGAGCACATTCTATCTTGGTAGGGTTGAGAACTTTAGTAACTTTAGTCGTTATAGGCCCACTCGGGTTGTTAGCATGCTAGTTATTAGCATATCAGCATTCAGTTGTTAGCATGCTAACTGTTAGGTAGGAACTCTGAGCACATTCTATCTATCTTGGTAGGGTTGAGACCTTTAGTAACTTTAGTCGTTATAGGCCCACTCGGGTTGTTAGCATGCTAGTTGTTAGCATGTTAGCATTCAGTTGTTAGCATGCTAAATGTTAGGTAGGAACTCTGAGCACATTCTTTCCATCTTGGTATGGTTGAGACCTTTAGTAACTTTAGTCGTTATAGGCCCACTCGGGTTGTTAGCATGCTAGTTGTTAGCATGTTAGCATTCAGTTGTTAGCATGCTAACTGTTAGGTAGGAACTCTGAGCACATTCTATCAATATTGGTAGGGTTGAGCCCTTTAGTAACTTTAGTCGTTTTAGGCCCTCGCGGTTGTTAGCATGCTAGTTGTTAGCATGGCAACTATTAGTATTCTACTTATCTATATTAATAGACGATAGTACTTTAGTTTGTTAGTATGGATGAGTCATCTGCGAGTGTGCGTGTGTTTACGTGTTTGTGTGTGTGTAAGAGATGTTCTGGAGCGACTCCAGATGTGGGGCGGAGCCACAAGTGATAGCGATCTTGCCAGGGCCTGATCTCCAGTAAACACACTGACATGATCACAGGGAGGAATTAACCAACCCCCAAAACCCCCCAAACACACACTTTTCTTAAAACGGAGCACATGGAACACAAGTGACAAGCATATGGTGGGCAACGTAGCATTTGAGATCTTCCAAAATGTCTTTTTTTTTTTTTTTTTTTTTCCCCTTTTCGAAAAAGCTACACCTGATGCCCACCAAAATAAAGCTGCTAACACAAACAACCTGACTATTCAGTCAAGATCAAATCAATTCCTTTGATAGTTAAATTAACACATTGTTTGCATGCTAACTGTTAGCATATTAGCATCTGGCCTTGCAATCTGAATAGCACTTTAGCGCCTACCCGTCGCAATGTTCCCAGGTTAACATGGAGGATCCGCGCAGGTTGTTAGCATGCTATCTGTTAGCATTTTGTTTGTTTTTTTACGATTCCCATTTTATCCCCCGCAGGTGTGCGACCTGTCCTTCAGCCTGAAAAAGATGCTGAGTCGCCACAAGCTGACGCACAACCCCAACCGGCCCATGGCCGAGTGCCAGCTGTGCCACAAGAAGTTCACGCGCAACGACTACCTCAAAGTGCACATGGAGAACGTCCACGGAGAGACGGACGGATAAGACGGACGTGATGTGTTGAACATGAATCGCTGAGTAGGCACTTTTTATCCAAATCCAAAATTGTATACTCATGATGTCTTCGATGTGGTTTTCTCAGTGAAAAACCGAGCACCCATTGGACTATTTTTTTTTCTCAGTACTTTAAAGTACAGTACAGTGTTTTTTAGCTGCTTGTTTTTGTTACACCGTGCAAATAGATGACGCTTGTTTTTGTTATTTATCATTGTTTACTGTACCTACATTGGTGCTTATTGCTCCGTGGAATGACAGTGCTCTAAAATGTACTGGATTGTGGAGCATCATCGTCTGTAGCTTGTAATGCATCAACAATGCTAACTTCCTTAGCATCAGGCTCTCGCGTGTAGACCTTTTCACCATGGCGTCACGCGTTCTTCCGGGTGGCAGGAGTCGAACGTTACACATGTAAAACCGTCCCTTCTGCTGTAGGACCTTTGAGCCAAACTTGAATTAAGAAATTGAATGAAGAGAATGTGTGACGTGTTAGTCGAAAAAAAACAAAACTGATGATACGTGAGGTAAATTGAGCGGGAAGTTCAAAAATACACGTGGGGGAAATTTTCATCATTATTCACAAATCTGTTTAGAAATTGCAGGGAAACAGCTTGTTTTCAACATGGCCCTGGTTGATCTCTTATACTCTGCTGCCACCTGCCGACCGTTTTTGTAATTACTACCATTGCTTCACCCCATTCTCTGCAGTTGAGAGGCTGCATCAAAGCATTCTGTATACTCTAGCATTAAAAAACAAAACAAAAACGTATAAATACGTCTTTGGGACACCCAAAACATTTAAAATAGAACGCATTTATACGTTTTTGGGAGCAAATGAGTTAATAGTTCATAAAAGATGAGAAATACTGTAACGTTCGACTTATACTAGCATGCAGCTGTACATTAGTTTGAAGCAATCTCTGAATCTGCTTCATGGATTCTTCTGAAAGATTTACATTTTCAGTATTTATTTCTGCACTTAATAACTTAAAATGACAAAAGCAGAGTTAGCCCACACTAGTTCTCAGTGTCCCAATTTCAGTTTCAAGTCAACTGAAACTTTTCTGCCACCCAGAAGTGTCACGACGCTGATTGTTTACAAACATTATGAAATGTTGGTTCCTTTTCCCTGTAAAGAGCAGCTACGTGCAAAATGGTACCGCACAACTTTTCCAAAAGTGGACCTTGGTGCCTTGTTTTAGTTTTTCGTATGTATTTGGAATATTTAATTTATATTTGTTCAAATGTGTACACAAGCGTATTGCTGCTACATGAAAAAACAAAAAAAAGAGACTTAGTATCATGTAATTAAACGGTATGGAAGAAGTTGATCATCATAAAAGATATCTTTCACGTTACAACGTGAACTCATGTTCTTTCCAGATGTGATGTTTTCAAGTTATAGCATGCAATTATCACAACATCAAGTCGCATGTTCATAATCTTGCACACTCCAGCGCCTCTCATGCGCTGAATTTGATGGTGACGTAACGTGATGATGTCACATTATAGCATGAAAACATCATATTTTGAAATAAACCAAAATGATCACAAATTGTGAAAACATCATAAAATAATGTTTATACATTGACATTACTTATAACATGAAAATATAAGTTATATATTCACTTTATAACTTGAAAAAAATCATATCTTGTCATATTTTGAAATAACGTGAAAACATCTTGAAAATAATTCACTTTATGAAGTGAAAATTTGTATTTCGGTTGACGTAATATTCTCGCATCATAACGTGAAAACATCTTACCTTGAAATAAAGTAATACGTTCACCTGTGAACATGAAAAGACATCTTGAAAATATTTCACATCATGGAGTGAAAACTTCTATCTTGATTAACGTAATATTTTCTCATAATAACGTGAAAACGCATCTCGAAATAATGTAAGACGTTCACCTTATAACGTGGAAACATCGTATCTTGAAATTATTTCACATTATAGAGTGAAAACTTAACGTAATGTTTTCACGTTATAACGTGAAAACAACACACGTCGAAATAATGTAATTCGTTCACATTATAATGTGAAGAATCGTACCCTGACATAATTTCACTTACCGGTAATCGAGTGAAAACTTTGTAGCTCAAATAATGTAATGTTTTCAAGTTATAATGTGAAAACGTATCTTGAAAAAATGTACGATCACCTTATAACGTGAAAACATTGTATATAGAAATTCAATTATTTTCACATTATAGAGTAAAAACCCATCTTAACGTAATATTTTCGCATTATAACGTAAAAACAGCGCATCACGAAATAATGTAATACGTTCACCTTAACGTGAAAAATCACATCTTGAAATAATTTCACTGAATGGAGTGAAAACTTTGTACCTTGAATGATGTAATGTTTTGGAGTTATAATGTGAAAACGTATCTTTAAAAAACATACGATCACCGTATAAGGTGAAAACATCGTATCTTGAAATTATTTCACATTATGGAGTGAAAACTTTTATCTTAACATAACATTTTCGCATTATAACGTGACACAACAACACATCTTGAAATAATGTAATACATTCACCTTATAATCTGAAAAATCGTATCTTGAATTTATGAAAACTTAAATGTAATATTTTAGAGTTATAATGTGACAATGTATCTCGAAAAAACATACGATCACCTTATAACGTGAAAACATCGTATCTTGAAATATGCTAATACGTGAAAACATATCTTGAAATGCCGTGTTAAATTCGCATTATACGCACAAATATTTTATCACCATAACAACAAAACCTTTCAGGTAATTACGTGACACTGAGCCTTCTTTGTGTTTGTGCGGCAGCGCTTTGCTCGGGTAAACTTGGACGCATTTTCACTTGAAGTCCCGTTTGATGTTTTTCCTCCCCGCGATTCGTGTAATGGCATGTTTAGTGAGACGCTGATTAAAAGTGTTTTGCGTCTCGTCGTTAATCTGTCTTCTATTCCGGGCCGGGCTAATTGAGGCCTTTCCTTGGGGCCCGAGCGGCGTCACGCTAAGGTGCCTCCGTCGTCTGCGCTTCCCGGCAGCCCCCGTGCGTGCGTGCGTGAGCGAGCGAGCGAGCGGCCGCATTTAGCTGTGTGAGAAGATGGCGCGTTTGTCAATAAATTGTGGTGCGGAGGATTTGCCGTGCGCCGTGTTCTGGTTACGGCCGCGTCTGCGTCACCGGGGGATGATGGAAGATGCGGCCGGGTCCGACCTCCATCCCGCCGTCAGCTGCTGTGAGCACAATGTCGTCTGTGTTTGCTTGTTTGCGAGTCCAGTGGAAAGAAAAAAAATAAATAAATGAAAACATTCCCACAGACGCACGCCAACATGTTGTAAAAAAAAAACGTCTTCCCACAAAAGTGTTTGGACGGGGGATAAGGTCAATAGAGTGGAGTGCAGTATGGTGGACTTTTCATATGCTGCTGTTGAAGTTGTACAGTGTAATGTAGCAGGATTATATAGTATAAAAAATAAAAATAGTGCAGTACAGTGTACCAAAGTATCGTGTACTTTAGCATAGTAAGAATAAAGTCTCTTCTTTCATCAGGAAAAAAAAGTATGTTTCTATCTGTTTCCGTTTTGCAGCAATTAGCATTAGAAGAGAAGAGAAATCCCTTTTTCCTCTGGTCACTTGAGATCTTAATTTATTAGAAGTACGAGGCTTCTGGGGTTGGCATAAGACTCTGGTTTTGTAACCACGCAGGAGGGGTCTTGTTGGTGCTGGACTTCACTTTGATGGATTGGATGTACTGGCTTCTATGGATCTCACTCTGCCTTATCGATCCTTCCCTCGTTCCTCTCTTTAGTTTTTCCTCTGGTCTCTTGAGATCTCGCTAAATTTGCTGGAATTTAGAGGCTTCCGGGGTTGGCGTAAGACTTTGATTTTGTAATCATGGGGAAGGCAGGAAGTGTTTGGTCGGTGCTGGATTTCACTTTGATTTACCTTTCTTTTCTCTTTATTTCTTTTTTTTTCTGACCTTTTCTCTGGTCTCCTGACCATTTAAACCTCACGACTCTGGCAAGATTCTGAAGTACCTGGTTAAGGCGAAGGGTAATGGGATATTTATAAGGTTTTAGGTGAATGAATGAGTATAAATTTATACGTATTTGCACGCACGCGCACGCAAACGCACACACGCAAACGCACGCACGCACGCAAATGCACGCACACATACACACACACACAAAAAAAAAAAAAAAGAGCAATGATGACAAGACGTTGAATCGGTAAGACTACCGAATGAACAATTCTGAGCTCTTAAAAAGGAAAAAAAAAAAAAAAAAAAAAAAAAAAAAGAGAAGAGAAATCTATTTAAAATTGTAAGTGATTTAGCTTTTTTTCTAGATGGCCCTGGTTGATCTCCTTTTCTCTGCTGCCACCTGCTGGCCGCTTGTGTAATAACTACCATTTCTGCAACCGTTCTTTGAAGTTAAGAGGCTGCATCAAAGCCTTCTGTGTGCTCTAGCATAAAAACAAAAACAAAGACGTATAAATACGTCTTTGGGACACTTAGGAACATAAAAAAAACGTATTTATACGTTATTGGGAGTAAATGAGTTCATCAGGTCAAGTAGCGACGGACGCTCGTTTTGTTGATGAATGACGGACCGTCCGTCAGTACCGACGGAATGCTCACATGTCTGTCATTCGTAAAATAGTGATGGCGTTAAAATAAAATGACGGACTGATGATGACAGTGATGTGGTTTGGCATGACAAAAAATGACGTACCAGCAAAATTTTGTACATTGCCCATCTCCGGTAATTACATAATAATCCACATCATTCCATATCATTCAATTCTGTTCCACATAATTCCACGTCTTTTAGTATCTCTCCACCAATATCATTCCATCATTCCAAAACATTCCACATGCTTCTGGATTTTTGCTTTCACACACAATTTCTAGAGAAATGGCATTTTCCCAATCGTCCCGTAATACAGGAGCATGCGAGTAAGTTATTGTTTAACTGCCAACATGTGATTTATTTATTTTTTTTCTCTTGGGACTTTCCCAGCCGGTCGTGACGTTGCCGCTTCACTCAAACCTTTTTTTTTTTTTTTGCATCGTGCGTGTGCGTGCCTTTAATTGCACGTTTGGAGTGGAAAACTCACATTTCCTGCCCCCCAGCCCTCGTGTGCCCCCCCCCGCCCACCTTCAACTTTCCACAGATTGTCATTACGCCAATTTACAGCCAAGCGCCGGCACGCACCAACGGCAGCAACAGGTAAACGCACCCGTTTCGAAGGTGGGGTTCAAAGGTCATTTATTGTGTGCGCAGGTCAAATAATGTGTGGAAAGGTTCATAATAGGCAGTGAAAATCCTGTTGTCGTGGCAACAGACAGCAAAAGCGTCAGTCAGGGTTCAGGGTTCGATTCCTCCGCCGCGAGGTTTGACCTCCTAAAACGTGGCCTGTGCTAAAAATTGCTAACCCCGTTTAAAATCCTGGTTTAAAACGTCAATCCTGTCTTAAAACCCTACCTTTGAACGAACCATTAACTACTTGTTAAAACACGAACCCGAGCTTGAAATTGTGTTTCGAAATCTTAACCCCTGTTTAATTTGAACACCTATCCTGGATTAAAAACTTACTTTGAAACCATAACCGATTTTAAATCCCAACCCGATTTTGAAGCCCTACCCCATTTTGAAACCACAATCATGTCTTGAAACACTATTTTGAAATCAAAACCCAAATCCTATCTTGATACCCTACCTTAAAACAACTAATACTTACTTTTTAAACCCAAACCCTCGCTTGAAAATTTTTGAAATCCTTGAGAAGGCCCTAATTGTGTCTTGAAACCCAACTGAACCCAATCCTGGCTTGAAACCGTACATACCTTAAAACAACTCACCTTGAATTCAAAACCCAAACCCTCTCTTGAAACCCTACAATCACACGCTAACCCTTGAAACCCAAACACTGAAATTCGTGAAAACCTCACGAAGATGAAGCAGTTTGACGGACGACGAGCTGCGCGTGTTGCGATGTGATCGCCATCCGACATCATTTCGTCCTCGTTGTCGTCGCTCATGTTTTGAATTTGCCCGTTTGCGGCCGTAACACAACACGGTTGCCGCCTGTTTCCTGTCAAGGGGGCCGCACAGTACGCACCCGCCCACCTTTCATGTGCTGATTTGTGTTACGCTCAACTGAACCGTGACACGCAAACACGCGTGCACACTCGTGGGGTGCTAACTTTTCGGCGAGAGCCCCCCCACCACTACTCGCCAACTCCCCCCCCCCGCCAACCCCCTCACTTTCTCCCTTGGACGAGGTTTTGCATCTGGGGCCTGCGAATGAACCCAGACCACACACACACACGAATGCACGCACACATACGATGTGAATGCTTCAGACCCTAACACAGCCTTCAAACTGCAAAACACTACACTTTGTTTAAAACCCTGACCCTGACTTGAAACTCTAACACTTGTTTTAAAGCCCAAACTTGGTCTTAAAACTCTACTATGAAACTGTAACGCTTGCTTTAAAAGCTAAACCATTCACCCTTGCATCAAACCCTACTTTGAAACCCTAACCCTAAAAAAACGTTTTCAAAACCCTAAACTGGACTTCAATCCAAACTTCAAACCCTACTTTAAAACCCAGACTTAAAACCCTAATCTTAAACTGTGACTGCTGTTCAAAACCCTAAACTGAGCACCCCCCCCCCCCAAAAAAAAATACCTTGATTAAAATTTAACTCAGTTTTTGTAAACACTACTTTAAAACCCTAATCTGAAACCCTGACCAAGTGACCATGGAAAGAAATCCTTACCATTGTTTAAAACCCTAACCTGTTTTTTTTTTTTTAACAAAAAAACAACTCTAAATTGGTCTTACAACCTTACGTTAAAAACCCTAACCCAGGCCTAAAACCCCTATATGAAACCTTAACCATTGTTAAAAACCCTAACCTGTTTTTTTTAAACAAAAAAAAACTTAATTGGTCTTACAACCTTACTTTAAAGACCCGAACCCAGGCCTAAAACCCCTATATGAAACCTTAACCATTGTTAAAAACCTTAACCTGAGCCCCCCAAAAAATAATGTAAAAGTTTAACTCTGTTTTAAAACGCTACTTTAATACCCTAACCCAGATTTAAACCCCTAATCTGAGTTTACTGTTGTTCCAATCCTTACTATTGTTTAAAACATTTACCGTGGCCTGTAACCCTAAAGTCTAAATCGGTCTTAGAACCCTAACAACCCATGCTTGAAACCCTACTTCGAAAAGGAGCATGTATTCATAAGTACGCTGGTGTTATGATGGCGAACAGCTGCTGGGGCCAAACAAATCTTGCTCAGGAAGTCAAACAGATGAAACGACTCGTCTGTTCTCGTCTTGTTGACCGCGACTCTGTCCAACCGCGCGCACATACTGACAAACGTGCGTCAGTTGCTCACACAGAAGCAGAAGAGCGGAAAAGTCAAGGTCGTCGGTCGTTCTGGCGACAAAGTTACAAATACTTGGATAAAGTACTTAAGACGATATATCGGGTACCCGTACAACGGTAGAGCCACGTTCAAGGAACCGGACCGAACTTCGTCCTATGTAAATCTGCTAGCTTAATGCTAACATACAACGCAAAAAGTCCGACATCCTTTTCATTCATGTTTTTCAACCGCAAATTATGGACGCCCCCCAAAAAAATAACCCTTCCGTGTAGTCAATCACCCAGTAATCTCCCAGCACTTGTTTACAAACAACTGAAATGGTCTTTTGCCGTTACGCAACAAGAAGAATTTACATAAATGGTAGCAAAAGAAGTCGAATGGCATCCAGGTGCTTCACGCGGATGAGAAATGTCGGGCGCTCCCTTCAGTTGCTCCGTCGACAGATTTATTGCGCCCGTTCGGCGGCCCTCCGCGGGGCTGATCAAATCAGGAAGTTAGAAGATACTGTGTCGCGCGCCGGCCTTGATCCCATAAGTCAGGCGTCAGACTGAAGGATGAGCGTCCGTATCAGTCGGGACCTTCACGTGCTCGTAAATCGCACGCTCGTTAGAAATAAAGCAGGGAAAGCTGCTGAGGGCCAGAAAATCTCAGGAGTTATTTTCTGGCCGCGGACTCCAGACACTGTAACTCCTGCCTGCACCGGAGTCCTTGTTCATGAAGTTGACATTCCAAACAGATTAAAAGTGGTAATATATGACGAGAAACCCCCGCTGTAGGTAGTTGTCGATCACAGGATCGGCGTTTGTTTGTCTGCCATGATGGAGGTCGGGATCAGGAGGATAAGAAACGCTTGAAACGGAAGTCATGTTCATTTCTGTTTGTCTGTATCACTCTATTCAGTTAATATTTATACATTTTCCAATGTCCTTAGATGTGCTAAGAGAGAGTATCATGAAACTTTGGATATAATTCAAACATCTTTCACCGAAAATATGCTGAAATGAAACCAAGACTTTCACTCCATAAGCCAGAATAGTTGACAGTTTAGTGAGCATTAGCTTTAGCCTCAACATTAGCCTTAAGGCTAACTAGTGGTTAGCATAGTTAGAGTGAGCAGATTCCTACATTTCTGAAGTGGATGCACGGTAATCAACTGATATCCAGCGTAGGACATCTTTTATAAATTTATGTTCCTTAAGAGTACTGAACTCAAATGTAAACATTGAAAAAGGTTTTCCTAGCATTGGTCAAAGCGACATTGGAATAGCCAAAGCTAGCCTGACTAACTGCTTTTCTCATCCACAACCATCTTGTTTCCGTAGTCTCAAACATAAATAAAATCTGTGTTCTTCTTGGTCGGACATGTTGCTGCTCCACAGGACATTAGTCTCCGGCAGCAGGAACTAATGTGTACCAAAGTAGCCAGGTACCTGGCTAAAAAAGTTGATCTTGTCTACAAATCTATATAGTCCTATGACTCAGCTGATAAGACACGTCACAACTGTCAGTTTTGCAGTTGTTGACGAAACTAGTCAAGGTGTAAAACACAACCTTTTTTTGTCTTTAAAAAGAAAAACCATAGGACTGCCCAGGTCGCCTACCTGCCATAGGCCTATTTAGCTACCTACGTGTCCATCCATCCTTCAATAACTAGAGAGCTGCACACCAAGCAAGCTGCTACTTGAGGCATATCTGCAGGTTCTGATGGTCATCCATCTGAATAATGAAATCCTTGTTCCTAGCCATATTTCTTAAACATTCTTAAAATGGTATCCGGACTGACCGATTGGCCCTCGCACCTTCCGTTCCACTTCCTCTTCATCTCTGCAGTTCTGAGGAAAGCCAAGTTCTTGTTTATCCAAAATGTTTCCAAACAAGCTGCAACTCTAGACGGGCACAAAAACCAGACCGCTGAGCTAAATTTGTCAGGCTGGAAACTGGAGACTTCGCAGGGGCCTTGTTTTTGGAAAAGGCGGACTTTCTGAAGCGCCGGTCACCTTTGGCAACAACTCCACAGCCCGCATCTTTGTTCTTCCAATCAAAAAGCATGTTTTGATTTGAGTTGTATTAAAAAGCACAACTGGAAAGCCGATCCGTCTCTTTGTAGCCGGCCGACGGGAATACTGGTGCAAGATAAATGGAAGCAGATCGGTCGGGGATCCATCCATCTTCTACCGCTTATCCAAGGTCGGGTCGCGGGGGCAGCAGCTTCAGGAGGGAAACCCAGACCTCCCTCTCCCCAGCCACTTCAACCAGCTCTGCTGGCGGGATCCCAAGGTGTTCCCAGTCCAGCCGAGAGACATAGTCTCTCCAACTTGTCCTGGGTCGTCACCGGGGCCTCCCGCTGGTGGGACATGCCCGGAACACCTCCCCAGGGAGGCGTCCAGGAGGCATCCGAACCTGATACCCGAGCCACCTCAGCTGGCTCCTCTCAACGCGGAGGAGCAGCGGCTCGACTCTGAGTCCCTCCCGGATGACCGAGCTTCTCACCCTATCTCTAAGGGAGACCCCGGACACCCTGCGGAGGAAACTAATTTCGGCCGCTTGTATCCGGGATCTCGTTCTTTCGGTCACGACCCACAGCTCGTGACCATAGGTGAGGGTGGCAACGTAGATCGACATAGATCGTAGATCTATGGTCACGGTCGGGGATCTTCATCGAAAATTCCAGGTTATTGTTTTTTGGTTAGCACAAAGCCGCCAAACAGGTGAGATTATGGTCTTGGGTTATGACTTTTTATACTCCCAAGTTGACCATTCAGGTTCCAATCGGTGCTTTTGTGTATTCCCTGTGAATGGCATCACCCAACGATCGTTTGACTGCCTTCGAGGCGAGGCCGATCTGCCCTCCATCTTACACTCCGCAGACATTTTCCGTAGGGGAAGCACTCAAGTGGTGCCGCTTTCAAACATTTCTCACGGACTAACGTCCCGCAGAAAAATCTCTCCCGGCCTTGACGACAATCCGACTCTGCCGTGGCTTTCGCTTTTCTGACCAAGGAGGTGCGAAAGAACGGCACCGCGCCAAAATGACGGATCCCTCGGCAAATTGCTCCCGTTTTTGATGTGAGGGGAAAGTGATCCGGGAGAGGGATTTGCTCATGTCGGCAAATATATACCAGCCCCCCACCACATCATTAGAGGTGAGCTTTGGGCTTAGGAGGCCTCCTGGGAGGGCCGGAGCGCCTGAAACATCTCAGGGAAGAGCTTCCAGATGGGACGTTGTCAGCGTCAACTGACGTTCACTGTGGATGAGCTGCGACTTTGTGTGTGTATAGAAAGGGGGCGGGTTTGGGGTCACTTACTGAGTGACGGGCTCTCCGTGTAAATGAGTACATCACTCAGGAAGTGACAGGAAAAATAATCATCACTTCAATGGGAACTTGTCTGAAGATCGTTATGGCAAAAAGATACGTTGTGGAGGGTTGAGTTTGTTGGACATTGCAGAAATTCAACAATTTTTGTCCACAAAAATCCAATTTTGCTTTTTAGCAAGGTCGAAATTTTTTGTAGTTTTTCTGGAGGGATGATTGTAGACATGTTTTCTCTACTAAAGTGGACCCTTCCATACTCACAGAATTCCATCCATACATCCATTTTCTGAATCGCTTGCTCCTCACAAGGGTCGTGGGGGGTGCTGGAGCCTATCTCAGCTGGCTTTGGGCAGGACACCCTGAACTGGTTGCCAGCCAATCGCAGGGCACACAGAGACGAACAACCACTCACACTCACAAGCACACCTAGGACAGTTCGGAGCGCCCGATTAAGCTGCCATGCATGTCTTTGGAATGTGGGAGGAAACCGGAGTACCCGGAGAAAATCCACGCAGGCACGGGGAGAACATGCAAACTCCATCCAGGAAGGCCGGAGCCTGGACTCGAACCCGAGTCCTCAATACTGGGAGGCGGACGTGCTAAACCACTCAACCGCCAACTCACAGAATTCATTATTCAAAATTTGTTTTCTTTTTTGTTTTGTTTTGAGGGTTTTTGGGGGCAGGGTGTGCAACGTAAACCCCCGTTCTTCGTGGAAATTGGTGTTCATTTTGACAAGAGATTTTCATTCATTAAATTAATTCAAGTTTTAGTCATAATTTAGTCAGTGTTAGTCGACGAAAATAAAAAGTAATTTTAGTTGACGAAAATAAAAAGTAATTTTAGTCGATGAAAATAAAAAGTAATTTTAGTCGACAAAAATAAAAAGTAATTTTAGTTGACGAAAACAAGTAATTTTAGTTGACGAAAATAAAAAGTAATTTTAGTCGATGAAAATAAAAAGTAATTTTAGTCGACGAAAATAAAAAGTAATTTTAGTCGACGAAAATAAAAAGTAATTTTAGTTGACGAAAATAAAAAGTAATTTTAGTCGACAAAAAAAAAAGAGCAATTTTAGTCAACTAAATTGACATATTAGTCAATATTTCCTTCAGCATACATTTCAACTTTTATACTAAAAATTATAACACGCCTATTTGTAACGGTGGTTTAAAACGCAAGACACGTTTAAATAATACAACGGTGTCTTTATTAACTGTCCAATGAAACATGTCGCTTGAGATTAATCTTACAGCTGCATAAAAGAATGTAAAAGTTTGAACATTAAATCTAGTGCAGTGAACACTGAACAGTTTCTGAGTGGTTCTTTTCTCTCCCATCCGCGTTTTAGTCATTGACGAAATTGCCGGTCAATTTTTAGTTATGATTTTTGTCTCGATGAATGACTTCTATTTTAGTTTCGTTTGAAAAGAAATTTTCCGTGACGCAAAATAGGACAGACATTTTTCGTCAACGAAATTATTCTCTCTTAGAATAGCGGGATTCCACTGTATAATTTTAAGTTGTAATATCACCATTCACCACTAGATGGCCAACAAGGCTTAGTAGTTGCACTCAAACTGGGTCTTATGCTGTCCTATATTAAATCAATCATAATGAATGAGTTCTTGCACTTGATGTTCACTGATTATTGGCATTTCGATTCATTTCAATGGGGAAAATTGATCTTGCATCTGTAAAGTGGTCATTTAATTTCTGAAGCTGGTTCATACCTGGCAAAAAAAAAAAAAGTAGACAAAAAAAAACACAAAAAAAACCCCAAAACAAAACAAAACAAATGGCCGCTTATAAACTTTAAAAAAATCTTATCAGGGTACCAGTGTGATAGTAAAACGAGTATACAGCTGTGCACCACATTGAAATAGTCATTTCTGCCTCACACCTGTCCACGCACGCACGAACACGCATTTCCTGCACTGGCAGCGCGCAGCGACTAAATTGCGCGTAATGAATCTAATTCCCAGAATTCCGTGCGTGAGGGTGCGTGTCTGGCCAAAGTGCGTTCTCAAGTGTGTTTTTTTTTTCCTTTTTTTTTTTCTTTTTTTTTTTTTGTGCTGCGTCTGCGGGCCATATGGGAACCCAACTGGCCGCCGGCCCCCGCACAAAAAAAAAAAAAAAAAAGTGGAAGCCCAGCTGGATTAAAAGTAGCCTGCTTGAATTCCTATAAAAAAAAAAAAAATGCACGTCCGGCTCGGAACACCTCAGAGCAGGCGGGCTGGGGGACACGTGCAGGAAAGCTGCACATTTCCAAATCCACAATATACTTTTTTTTTTTTTACAGACACCGTATTTCTTGATTTAAAAAAACAAAATCAGATTTTCGTAATTCTCTGCAAAAAAAGAATCAAATAATTAAAAAAGGGAAGAAAGAGATCAAGGAAAATCAAATCAAGTCATCTTGATTTAAATAACGCTCCTCAAAAATTCAAAAAGTCTGGTCACTCGTATCTCAAGGCACCACTGTACAATGTTTTTTTAAAAAGAGCTGCTCCAACCAAATCCCCCAAACTTGGACTTGGAGCACATGTCAGCCAGATGCGTAAGCTCCTTCAAAGTGACGATTACGGCCAATTATCGCAACATATAAATGAATTTCATCCATGATTAAGAATGTTTGCGCCGTCCAGGTGTTTGTAATCCCGGCGGCACTCTCAGATAGAAAGCTGTTTATACAAGAGGACGCACAAAAAAACCCCGCCCCTCCCGAATTGCCCAAGCTGGCTGACCCCCATCGGTGGAAGGCATCTGTCCCTTAATACCGCTTTAATGAAGGTCATTGGTTTTAATAGCCTCGTTTCAAACGCCGCTAATTAGAGCTGGCCGGGTGCTCGGGCGGGAGCTTTGTTGGCTTCGGCAAGTAAACGCCGCCGCCCGACCTCGACAGTCAAAAATACCAGGGAGGAAATTGTTACGGTTTTGATTTTTTTTGTGCTCTCTTTAAAAGACCGTAATCAAAAAGGGATCGATTTTTTTTTCTTTTTTTTTCTTTTTTTTTCTTAAAGCATAAACACTTTGGGGCTGTATTCACTTCTGTTGGTAACTTATTCCACTTGCCTGCAGCACAACAGCTAACTGCCGCTTCACCGTGTTTGCTTTGAAATCTGGGGTCCATTAATTGACCTGATTCCACAGACCTCAGAGCCCTACTGGGTTTGCATTCAATTAGAAATTCTTTAATGTGTTCAGGAACCAAAAATAAAATCTCATGTATGAAATTAATTGACAAAGACAAACACAAAGGATGTTGTTGCTATAATTATTACTGGCTTTGCTTTTTTTGAATATATATAGTATAAGGTTTTATGGAATAATTGTCTTCCTGTTTTTCAGAATTTTTTTTCTGCTTTTTATAGTAATTTTTTTCCCTGTTTTTCATTTAAAAAAAATCTGTTCTTTACATTTCATTCCCCGTATTTTTGTTTGTTGGAAGAACTTTTTTTCCCTGTTTTTGTCTCTTTTTTTTTCCACAAGTTTATTTATTTTCTGATTTCTGGAATAATTTTAATCCCATTCTTTTGAAATAATTGTTTTCTCTTTGTCAGATTATTATTATTATTTTTTTTTTTATAAATTTTTCCACTTTTTTCCCCCCACTATATTTTTGGAATATTTTTCTTCAGAATTTTTTTTTCTGATTTTTGGAATATTTTTAATCCGTCTTTTGAAATACCGGTAATTGATTTCTTTTTGTCTGAATCTGTTTGTTTGTTTGTTTGTTTTTTTGGGATTTTTTTTCCCACAGTTTTTTTTTTTGGAGAAAAAAAATAATGGCAGTTAAAAAAAAACTGAAAAATAAATAATTTGGAAAACAAACAAAAACATTATTCCACAACAGAAATCAAATACAATAAAAAACAAAACAAAGCTCCGCAAAAAAACACATTCAGAAAAACAAGTTTGTGTTTTTTTTTTCATGTGAATGTGATACACTCTCCGTAAGTTCAAGTGTTTACGAAAATGTTCTTTGAATTTGACTTGTCGTTATTGTTTTAGTGAGCAGTAATGTTTTGTTGCCACACTTACGTAGTCTGTATGACGCGTACAATTCTGCCGTAAGTAAATGTTCGGCCCACCACTGGCTGCGCATTACATTTCTATCACGACTTCATCAGCACGAGACATCACGTGAAATATTATTCCCGGGATAACGCGTGCGCCCCATCCGTCAAAATGGTGTCATCTTCCCAGCATGCTTTGCTGCTTCCTGCCGTCACACGCTCTCATGCTGATGTACAAGCTGCGAAGAAGCGTCAACGCCATTTTTTTTATTTTTTTTGTTCCGTCTCTGCCGATGATGAAGGCACGAGGCCACTGGTTGCAGACGGCGCTCGTACATCAGATTAGGAGGGGGCGGAGACATGCAACTTGCAATTCTCCTTGTCTGATATTTACTTTGACAATAAACTTTAACTATGCACGGCATTGCTTAAAGCAACAGCTTAATGCTTCTCTTAATTGGAATAATTGTCACCATAAAGTTGTCATATCTCAAAAAAAAAAAAAAAAAATGTCGAGCCAAATGACAGCTCATATCGTCAGAAATTGTTTACAAGTAGAGTAATTATTTTTTTAAATGATCTTTTTGGCCTTTTTCTTCAGTGTACTTGTGTAGGAGCCCTGTGGAACCCCTAACTTGAACTTGGGGTGTGTCATGTGACGTGATGCAAATACTGTGCATACGTAGCCTGATTGTCCAAGCAAGCTGCACATTTTCACCCTGTTGCCTAGCAATGCATGCATTTTTCTTGCTAGTCGAAGCATAATAAACACACAAAAAAACAACAACAACAAATGCTGGACGACACCTCATTCGGCAAGTTTGGTTACCATGGTAACGTCATAACGTTTTTTTTGTTGTTTTTTTTTCAAATCTTCATGTTAAAATATAACATGTTCAAGAGTGAATCTTTTCAAAAGCTCAGCGGCCAAAGCCAAGGACGAAATGTGACTTTGCTTTGCGGATGCGGTTGTCACACGCGAGCGGCTATCAAATTGAGCCGTGATGTATTTTCTGCGCTTTATCCCGCAGGCTTACAGTGACATACGAATCTGTGAACATTCGCTCTCGCACCCTCGCTGAACCCCCCCACCCCCACCGCCGCGCCCCTTTTGTGTGTTTGTTGATTGCTTCCACACACTTGCAACCCAAGTCCAGCTGGAGATTGTAAAAATAAACGGCATGATGGGGAAAAAAAAAAAAAGTGGCTGGATTCGAGCCTGCTCAATTTCTTGCGTTTCATGTTTTTTTTGTTTTGTGTGTTTTTTGGAGCGTGGCACGGGAACGCAGCACAGGGCAACTAATTGGGACCAAAGTGGAGGCCACATGGTGGAAGTTCCTGCGAGAGGGGCGCAGGTACATGGTCAGGTGGCCCTTACATGAGAGGACATCAGGAACATTAGTAAGGATTGCTTCTCACACGCACACTACTTATTTTTTCCGTATGCCCAATTATCATTCTCAAATGGGCTCATATACTCGACTAAAATGTTTGCATGCGCAATTCTGAAACACATCACTACTGTAATGCTCTCACACACTACTGAATATTGTGTGAGAGCAAATTCTTTCTTGCGCTGAATTGTTTGTACAAGCTAATATACACAACTAAATTACTCTGATCAACGCTACTGCAACTCTCTCATGCACACTACTGAAATGCTCTCACATCATTGAAATGGTCTTATTCACTTCTAAAAATCTCCAATGCTATTTGAAACACCATCACACACTACTGAAACACTGTCAAACATACAAGTCAAACATTCTCATACACTTCTGAAATGCTCACAAACACGGTTGAAGTGCACTCACGCGCTACTGAAATAGTCTCACATACGATACTGATTTTATTTTATTTTTTTGCACCACTCAAATGGACTCATACACATGACTGAAACGCTCATCAGCCGTATCGCAACACTGTCACTCACATTACTGAGATGCTCTCACACAGTGAAATGGTCTCATGCACTTCTGAAAAGCTCTAACACACACTATTGAAATGCTCTCACACACTGCTGAAATACCATCAAGCATACTCATACTCATGACTGAAACACTCTACTGCAACACTCTCATTCACATTACTGAGATGCTCTCACACAGTGAAATGGTCTCATTTCAAATGGGCTTTTGAAACACTCTCACTCACACACTACTGAAACTCACATGCTTTTGAAACAGTCTCATACGCTTTTGAAGCACTCATATATGCGCTACTCACAGTAATCAAATGTGCAGCACTCTCATACACTATAGAAATGCTCTCACACTTTGAAATGGTCAAATGCAATTCTAAAAAGCTGGTAACATACTCTGGTGAAACTCTCACACACACTACTGAAAAGCTTTCTCACATACTACTGAAAGGCTATTGCACCATATCACTCTCACACACTACTGAAAAAATCTTGCACACACTGAAATATGTATTGGTCACGTACAGTCTCATGCACTACTGAATTTTGCTCTCATATATATATATATATATATCTCAAAATGCTCTCATATGTACGAGTAAAAATGGTTTCAGTTACAAAGAGAAATCAGCCAATGGGGATATGGGAGTTAATTATAATAATATTAGTTTTTTTTTGTATTTATAAAATGCATAACATTTAAACAATACAATTGAATGAACCGATTTTATGAGAAAAGAGCTAAATTAATGCAACAAATGAGAAGCGCTGATAACGTTAACGCTCGGCGGGCTTGATGGAAGAACGGAGCGGGGCAACCCGTAGTTTGCCCCCCAATGGTCCCGAGTTTGAGTTCAAAGCGACGGACTCTTTTGGCAACTGCTGTTTTCTGTCGTTGCTGTTAGCATCGGCGATCTGACAAAAATCGCTTCGCGGTCATCAAATTGTTCACAGTTGCTCTCATGTCCCTGGAGCGGCGGTGCTTGATTGTAAACAGAAAGTCAGAAAAAAAGAAGAAAAAAAAAAGACGCACTTATCAGGCCAATCGTGGCGTCGCACTGATGAAAGGGCTAAAAAAATAAAATAAAAAATAAGACCAAGAAAAAAAAAAAAAAAAAGTTGTGGCAGGTGGAGCCGCTTGTTGAGTTCATGGGAACCAAAATTACTGTAAGTTTTATGACGTAAATGACACATCATGCAATTTTACACACAGTAAAACAGCACCCAAGTGAATTCCAAGTGAGAGCATTTTCGACAAAATTGTGTGAAGGGTGAAATGCGCAACGAAAAAATATGGAAGCATGTAGAATGACATTGAAGGGTATTGAAAGGTACTTAATAATGTTACAGAGAAATTGGGAATGAATGAGGACTTTTTTGTTGGAATTTTTGTGGCGAAATATTTGATAAGTGTGTAATTTCGGAATAATAATTTTGTCCCTGAGGTGAATTGAATGAATGAAAATTTAGAATTTCTAATGGGAATGATTTAAATCTTTTTTTCTTTTCAATTCATTGAAATGAGAAAAACGTGAATCTGTTTAGCGGAATGTGTCATTGGAATGAATGGAGATTTTTTTGTGGGATGTGGAAAATTTTGTTGAAAATCGTTCCCAAGGTGAATTGAAAAATTGAAAATTTGGAATGGGAATGATGTGAATCTGCACTGAGAATTCGTGGCGATCTTTTGGGGTATAAAATTTGGCAATTTAAGAAAATTTCATTTTTGGAATGAGGAAAAAAAAATAGCACACCTGGTGTGAATTTTTGGAACATGTTGAAAGTGGAATGATGAGAATCGGTGTAAAAATGTGGAAGTAGAAGCATGTCACAAAATTGGCGAGAATAAAATCCGCAAAATTAAACTGTGTATGTACGATTTAAAGATGGTAAGATTGAACCGTGATATGGCGAGGGTCAAATATGAAATGCAACGAGGGTGCAATTTCTGGAGAAATTGTGTGGGAATGCTGAAAGCCGAATGCCAATAGCGGAATGCTTATGAAGAAAATTGAAAGATGAATTATGTGACAATTACAAAGTTTTAATTGAAGTTGAATGATGAATGAATATAAAGAATTGAGCATGATCACAGAGCTGGTAATGATGATCAGTTGTATGTATGAAAGTGGGCGTGGAAAGTGGGACTTAGAAAAAGTTCAATGTTTATCCCATTGAAAATGAATGGGGGAAAAGTTGATAATTAACGTCAAATTGTGCGAGTATTGTAAGTGACGTGGAATCAGACGATATATATTAGGGGTGTGAATTGCCTCGTACCTGACGATTCGATTCGTATCACGATTCACAGGTCACGATTCGATTCGATACCGATTAATCCCGATACGAATTTATAAGTCGATTGTTGCGATTTTTTTTCATTCAAATTTAGAAAATACTAATCAGTAAGCTTGTAGAGTGTAAGATTTATATGAAAATGTATTATTTATTTATCTTATAGAGGTTGTAATCTGTTTCATGTTTGAACAGCATTAAAATAAAATATTAAGGCTTAATGTTCCGTTCATATAACATTCTTCCATGCTCAAGGTGTGAATCCTAACCCGAAGTCAGACGTTTTGTTGAATATTTTTCCATTAAAAATGGAAGTTTAAAAATCGATTCACACACACACACACACACACACACACACACACACACACACACACACACACAAAAAGAGCAATGATGATAAGACGTTGAATCGGTAAGACTACCGAATGAACAATTCTGAGCTCTTTCAAAAAAAAAAAAAAAAAAAAAAAAAAAAAGATTTTTTTTATTGAATCGATTCGAGAATCGCGCGATGTAGTATCGCGATATATCGTCGAATCGATTTTTTTAACACCCCTAATATATATATATATATATATATATATAAATTTGAACCGTATAAATCGTACCACCAATCGAACCGTATTATGTGGGAGTTGTTTCACGGTAAAAAAAAAAGTGAGAAGAATAAAAATCCAAATAACAAATGTTTTATGTTTTCAGCATTCCCACAATTACTGTTTATATAGTAGCGTTTGTGTGTTGCATCTGTGCCTTGAAGGGGCGTGGCTCAGTGAGTGACATCAGAAGCCGCAGTCTGCTTTGGCCGGCTCGTCTGCGTGTGAGCGTCTGGGCGTGAGTTGTGGCCTACAGCAGGTTTCTGTGGCGCACACGCGAATGCGAGGGCATGACAAGCACCTTCATTGCTCGATTCGTTTTCCGCTTCTTCCGGGGTAAATTGAGGACAGTTAGGGAATAAGCAGGTCGTGTCGGGGGGGCACGTCCTCCACATGGCCGCCGCCGCCGCCACCGCTCGCTTTTCAACAGCATGTCATTTTTTTTTTTTTTTTTCCCCCGCCGCCACCCGATAAAAGCTTTTACTCCTCACTCGTCACCAGGAGGGCGACAGCCGGAGCGAGAGGGCTTAAAAAAAAAAAACGAGCCGCCGGCGAAAAGCCATCGGGAGGCTTAATTACACATAAGCTCACTTTAATAAGCGGCGGATCGAATATCGCAGGCGCACGTCCACGGAGCAACATCTGGACGCCGGCGGGTGCCAGCGCTGGAAGGAATGTCAGTAACAGAGTACAAATACTCGCTTACTGTACTCGAGTAGATTTTGTTGTTGGAATTTTTACTCCCCGTATTTGAAAATGTGTGAAGAGGTGGCAGACGTTTTTCACACTGCACTTAACTCATTCACTCGCCGCCATTTTCACATTTCGCAATCCCGTTGGCTCCCGGCTGTTTTACTGGATTTGGACTGATTTTGCAAGGCCCACAGAATATTGTGTTTTATGGCTATAAAAGCATGGAAGAAAGATTAAAGTCTCTTCTTTCATCAGGAAAAAAAAAATATTTTTCTATCTGTTTCCGTTTTGCAGCAATTCGCATTAGAAGAGAGCTAAGTTTCATCGGTTTTCACAAATCTATTCAAAATTGTAAGTAATTGAGCTTTTTTTCCCCCTACATGGACCTGGTTGATCTCCTTTGCTCTGCTGCCACCTGCTGGCCGTTTGTGTAAAAACTACCAATTCTGCACCCGTTCTTTGCAGTTGAGAGGCTGCATCAAAGTCTTCTGTATCCTCTAGCATAAAACAAAAAACAAAAAACGTATAAATACGTCTTTGGGACACTTAGAACATTGAAAAAAACGTATTTATACGTTATTGAGAGTAAATGAGTTAGATCAGAGTGCAGATAATTACGTGAAGAGAGATTCAAGTCAAAATAAAAGTACTGTTTCCACTCCTGTACTTATGCTGCATTCGAGGATGGTCGGAAGTCGGACTTTTGTGTGTACGGGAACGCCCCAGTTTACTCGAGTATAAAACTAAATAGCTTTCTTCATTCATAAATATTTGATATAACTTCACGTAATGCAGTGCTTCTCAATTATTTTCTGTCATGCCCCCCCGAGTAAGAAGAAAACATCTCGCCAAGTGCTACTTTCTTAAAATTCCCCCCCCCCACAAAAAACACGCGCACACATTAATCCCTCTCAAAAATCCCCAAGGACATTTAAACGCCGGATATCTTTGACAACGTGTTTCACTTTAGCTCAACTTTCAAATATGGGGCTGGTGTGGGTGGGTGAGAGGTGGTGGTGGGGGGGGGGGGGTTGTCTACCCTCTCGCCTGTGTTTGTCTTACACGAGTTCATTTCAAGCATAATTTATTGCCGATGATATTTACGAGCCCGGAATGAAAATTCATGGTTGAAGATTGACACATTAATGAATCTAACATGCAATGTGATTCATCGGCCTGCGGGGGAAGCATCTGTTTTCCTCGCGCCATTTGTCATCGGCCGGGAGGAGCTCGTGTTCGCGTCCGTCTATTGACATTGATACTGTGAGCGGGGGGGGGGGGGGGGGGGGGGGGGGTGGGGGCTGTTTTTTGCGTGTGTGCGTGTGTGTGAGGTCTAAAGGCGCTTCACCCGTCTGGTAATTACACAGTAGGCGATGCAGCTCCCGCGATACAACGCCACACTTTTCTGGCGAGATGGGAATCCCCCCCCCTCGCCCCCCCCCCCCCGTTCCACCTCCGCCAGCTCGCAGGCATTTGAAGGTGGAACGTTCCAGAAGCATTTTTCCAGAAGTTGCAGAGTTTTTAATGAGGGCTTTCTGTTGGAGATATTTTGCCGGTGATTTGCAGCACAGGAAGACGCAAACCAACGTTTTAAGTGTCACGGAAGGTTCCAGAAGCAATTGGGAAATGTTTTTTAGCCCCTCCCCCCTCAAGGTCATTCAATTAGAGGGATGTTGGACGTATGTCCTTTAAAAAAAAAAAAAAAAAAAAAATGACAGTGATTCTGCTCACAATTGGGTCGAGTAACATGAAACTGCTTTTCTTTTGTGTGATATTCATTTTCTTTTTAGGAAAGTGAAATATCAACAGTGTGTCTTCCCTTTTGGGAAACTGCAACATCAATTGATTGTCTTCTTTCCGGGAAAGTGTAACATGAAAAGTTTTTCTTTTTAGGAAAGGGCAACCTTAATAGTTGGTCTCTTTTTTTTTTCAGGGGAATTGCAACGTTAGAAGTTTGTCTTCTTTCTGGGAAAGTGCAACCTTTATGCAGTTTTTCACCTGAAGGAAAAGGGAACATAACTTGTTTGACTTCTTTTTAGGAAAGTGCAACATTGATATTGATATTTTGTTACTATTAGGAAAGTGCAACCTCAACAGTTTGTCTCTTTTTCTGGGAACGTTCAACATGGATAGTTTGTCTTCTTTTTAAGAAAGTGCAGCATTTCCCCTCTTTTTATCAAAGTGCAACATCAATAGTTTGTTTTCTATTTTGGAAAGTGCAACCTGAATAGTTGGTGTCTTTCTGGGAAAGCGCAGCATTTCTGTAAGTTTTCCATCTTTTGGAAACGGGAGCATCGCTTGCTTGTCTTCTTTTTAGGAAAGTGCATTGATAGTTTTATTCTTTTTACAACAGCTCAACATCAATATTTTCTTATTATTATGAAAGTGCAATCTCAACAGTTTGTCTCCTTTCCTGGGGAAGTTCGACATTGATAGTTTGTCTTCTTTTTAAGAGAGTGCAGCATTTCACGTCTTTTTTTTTTTTTTTTTTTTAAATAAAAGAGCAACACCGGTAGTGTGTTTTCTTTTTAAGAAAGTGAAACAACAATAGTTTTTCTTTTTTGGAAAGTGCAACCTGAATAGTTGATGTTTTTCTGGGAAAGCGCATTTCTGTAGTTTTCCATCTTTCGGAAACTGGAGCATCACTTGTTTGTCTTCTTTTTAGGAAAGTGCAATCTCAACAGTTTGTCTCCTTTTCTGGGAAAGTTCGACATTGATAGTTTGTCTTCTTTTTGAGAGAGTGCAGCATTTCACCTCTTTTTTTTTCTTTTCTTTTTTTTTTTTAATAAAAGAGCAACACCGGTAGTTTGTTTTCTTTTTAAGAAAGTGCAACAACAATAGGTTTTCTTTTTGGGAAAGTGCAACCTGAATAGTTGATGTTTTTCTGGGAAAGCGCATTTCTGTAGTTTTCCATCTTTCGGAAACTGGAGCATCACTTGTTTGTCTTCTTTTTAGGAAAGTGCAATCTCAACAGTTTGTCTCCTTGTCTGGGAAAGTTCAACATTGATAGTTTGTCTTCTTAGAGCAACACCAATAGTTTGTTTTCTTTTTAAGAAAGTGACTCATTTGTGCTCATAGGAAAGTGCAACATCAATATTTTTTCTTTTTTGGAAAGTGCAGCATTTCTGCATTTTTCCCATCTTTGAGAAACATCACTTGTCTTCTTTTTACAACAGCTCAACATAAATATTTTCTTCTTATTATGAAAGTGCAATCTCAGCCGTTTTTCTCTTGTTCTGGGAAAGTCCACCATTAGCGCTTGCAGGTTTTCATCCGTTTAAGAAAATGCGACATCACTTGCGACTTGCCAGATTTGTAGAATGTGGACATACCACAAGGCCGCTTCATCGCAGAGCAACAAGAAACGTACGCGTCCAAATCAAGCTTGACCAAAGACGTGATGATTGGCTAGAACATTTTTCTGGAACTTTCCAACTTCCAACACATAATCAGCGCTCCTTGAGGGGAGCGTTTCACTTTCACAATTTCCGCCTTTCCACATTGACGGCACCGCAAAATTCGCTTCGCCCCCCCCCACGGGTACCACAAATCACACAAAGTACCCAGTATGCTTTTTGTGGGTTTTCTTTTTCCATGCCCGCAGACGTGACTTGACGAGCGGGACAGACGCGCGAAACTCCCCGTGACGCAACGCCGCCCCGCACGTCACCTGACTTTGTAATCAGCTCGAGACAATCTGTTGAAAGTCCAACGCCAGCCGCTGATTGGCCGCCGGGCTGTGCCCGATACGTTCTGACATGTTTACACAAATTCGACTCGGGGGAGTCGTCAGACGGGCTCGTTTGAATCGGAGCAAATCAGTCGGAGGGAAAAGTTGGAAAACCGCAAACGTCAGCAGCGTCAACGTGGCTTTGCCGCTGGTTTTTGAGCTTCTTTGGGCGGGGTTACAGGTTCAAATGCCAAAGCGGAGGTCCCGGTATTCTTCTAACTGATTCGAGCTTGTTCCGATCGGTCATAATCCGTAGTCGATATGGGCTTGTTTCACCAAAAACATCGATTTCTGATCAAAAAGCAGAGAAACAAAGTATTTGTCAGAAGAAAAACTCTCAACTCCAACCGTTACCCAATAATCGGTTGGATTTCAGTTGATGGATTTACATGCCCACAGCAGTGAATCCAACTAGAATTTTTTTATTTTTTATTTTTTATTTTTTTTTAAGCATTCGGATACTCATCTTTTCCCCAGATTTTTTTCCCCAGTGTTGCTTTTTTTCGACTTCCTGGTTTTCTCAATTTATGTTCTCATTCAACTGAATGAAGAAAGACAAATTAGAAAGAAAAAAAAAATCTGAAGTGAAGGTACCATTCATTGTGTTTCTGTGCCAAAACTTAATTGCAGTGTCCATGCAGGTTCCATAAATAAAAAAAAAAAAAGAGAGTGATGACTAATTCAACAAGCGAATAATCGAGCAGTACCAAAAAAATCACAATCGAGGACAGTTTTACAGCACGTTGAGAAGACCGAAGTAGCATTTTAGTCACTCTTATGCAACGATATTGCGCAAGTCAGCCGCGAAAATCATTCTCGTGTTTTTTTTTGGGGTGTCTGGTGAAAATGTGCTTTTAGCACCGCAAGCCCAGTCAAGCGTTACCTGCATGGTCTTAAAGTGAACCTCCACACGCGGGCACTGGAAAAACTCTCTTGATTGGTTCCAACAAATTCTTTTCAAAGAATATCATCATGAGAATTTTCTATATCTGATTATAAGGCAAAGATCGTTTTCAAAATGCATTTATAACCTACTTGATATGCAAAATTGATCATTAATCCTTAAACCTTTGTATTTTTTGAGTGTTTTTTTTTAAGTAACTGTAATATTGTACTCTATTAAAACATACGATAAGTTCATACTAATATAAAATGTAATTGAGCCATTTTTGCCACTTTTTTTTTTTTTGCTTCAGTTCAAGGGTTATCGTGCTGCTCTACATCATGGCCACATAACGTACGGATTTACATGGCGCTAATCAAAACCCATCATCAGTAAGCTGCAGTAATATTAGTCATTTCATGCAGAGGATAAAGAAAACATGCCCGAGAGTATCGTTTTATCGTGTTTTGATATGTGTGACTTTCATAGTTTGTGTCCAAATACGATCCAAATCCAAAGCTATTGCTTAGCCTGTCTATAGTGTTTTGCATTGTTTGTTAGCATTTAGCTAAACTGACTTTACAAAGATAAAGCTATATGGTTGTTTTAAATATACATTATTCTCTTCTTTTTTTTTTATGTTGAGTTTTGGCAGTAAACATCAACTGGGAGTGAGTCAAAACTGATGACTTGGACTTATTGTTTCCAGATTCTCCGAATCTGTTTTCGTCGTCGAGCCAGAACAACCTCAAGTGTAAACAAACATTCTCACACAGGTACAAAAATAATAATAATAAAAAAATAATAGTTTGGTGTATTTTGGGTCACTTGAGGAAAAGTCATCCAATTTCAGTGAAAGGGCCATTTTATTGATGTAAAATGTGGAAAACAGGTAAAAAAAAAAATTCAAGGGTTAAGAGTGTAAAAGCAGTAAAAAAAAAAAAAAAAAAAAAGTTGCCATTACAAGGGCAACCGGGGGTGTCCATTAGTCAACTGCAAAGAGCAAGGTTAAATCCTCTTTATGGTCAGCGCTCACCTGTGATATATAAGTTAGGAAAAGGATGCCGGCGGGAGGCGGAGGTGAAGCGGACGCGTTTGTTCGGGTGATGCAGGGTCATGCTGAGGCTTGATAAAGTGCCGCCGCCTTCCCAGAGGACAGCCAAAGCCGGAGAGCTCGACTTTTCACGCTCTGCAAGTCCGCTTCGTCTCTTCGGAAGCCAAATACATTCTCAGGGCTTTCCCATACTCAAAGTATTTAGCAAATTTTGGGGTGCAGCTAGCCAAAAATTGTCTGGCTAGCGCACCAGGAATGTCAACAACAGTCTGTTTCATTCAACAGCAGAGTAGAAAATTACTTGCTATGTTTCTATTAACATCTTTTTTTTTTTTTGTACATGAGCGCAAACGATCTTGTAAGAAAGCACAGGTAGCCATTTCAACCGCCGCCCTGCTAGCGGCTAAAGCTAACGTTACTCCTCTTCTCATTCCCGTTATCAAAATTCGCAAACCTCAGCATTTGTTTTGACCCCCGGCGTGTTCTTTTTCAGCGTTTTAGCATTTGCTATCATATTACCTCATAAAGAATTTATAACGCAATATGAAGCGGCCGCGGCGGGAGCGACAGCGGAGATATTCGCTCGCTCACCGTGCTCGCCACCTCTCGTTATTGACGGGCAAAGCCGAGGAAGGCAATAAAAGAAAAAAAAAAGCGGAGGCGATATCAACTGGCCGGCGCCCTTCAGGGCCAACTTAGCGGTCACGTCAGCATCCTCGAAGCCTCAAATATTGCTCATTTTCTGGCCGCACAGACCGTATTCCAGGTTAAGAATTGATTACATCAAATTAGGAACTATACATTTACATTTATTAACTCAAAGACGTATTTATACGTTTTTTAGGTTCTTGTTTGCTAGAGTTTTTGTATGAAGGCTTTGATGCAGTTTCTTACCTGAAGTGGTCGCTTAAAGCGATGGTAGTTATTGCAAAAAAAAAAAAAAAAGTGTGCTTCATCTGTTTCATTAATGGAACAAATGAAGCACACTTTTTGAGTGAATGAGTTAACAGCCTGTCTGACATAGCTAAAGTATAAGTTCAAAGTTCTCCTCAACCAGGATTGTGCACATACATCTGGTCATTCGAATTGAGCAGCAAATTGGCCATTGAAAATGAATGGCGAATCGGAATTTTGTCATTCAAATCAGAACGCGTCATGGCTAACACGTCGCTGTTGGCTAGCTAACGCCGTGCTAGCAACAAACGAAACGGAGTTTACAAACTTGGACACCGGACCTGAGAGATCAAACTTAGCTTAGCGCTAGCTAGGATGAGGCTAGTAGCAACATATTTTAAAACATTTTTAAACGGGACGCAAGATAAAATATATCCTTTGTCCTGCCGTCGGCCATGCTAGCTACGGCGTAGGATCCTGGTCGTTAAAAAAGTCATTTCAATTTGATGCTGTCATTCAGTGACTAATGTCAGTATAAAAGTCAAATGTCCATATTGGGTTGAGTCAAAGCAAGACCAAAAAAGTAAGACAAAATTAGAAAATATGTGTTAGTCCCATAATAGGGAAATACACAAGTATAAGAAGAACATAAATATAGTAATAGAAAATCCAGATAAGTACAAAGAAACGTGACAGGTAACCAGCGACATGACGTGACAAAAACATTTGACAACAATGAACCAAACAGAATGTAACAAACCTGGCAACAGGTGGAGAAGAAAACCTAACGAGTCAACAAGAAACAATCAAGGCTACGGAAAAAAAAACAACTACGTGTTCAGTAAGGGTGTCACGATTTCGATTTTTTATCGAAATCGATCGAAATTACGTCACGATTTCGAGCATCGAAATAGAAGAGAGGACACACGATTCGATGCCCCCCCCCCCCCCGCGCCCGCCGCCACCGCCGCCACCGCCACCTCCCAGGAAAGCAAATGAGACGCAGCCATTCAGCTACTAGCTAACGGCACTTGTTAGCTGACTTCTCCTGCAGTCATGATGGCAAGCGCGGACAGACACAGCAATGGTGCTTCAAGCCGCTCCCGCTTCTCTCGTCACCAGTTTGGAAACATTTTGCGTTCCCGGTGAGTTATGTCGACAACGTTCACGTTGTCGATAAAAAGACCACAGTTGCAAGATATGCTATGTGCGCGTACTGTACTCGGCCACGGTGTTACGCCCGGCTCGTCAAGGGGAAGGGAAGTAACACAATAACAGAAAATATAGAGTAGATAAACACGGGTCGACTTTAACATCTGAGTAGTTTTAATTGAAATTTCAGGCAGGGGTTTGACAAGGGAGTGAAAGTGGAAGGTGAACAAATAATAACCGCATTTGACAGAACTGACAGAACGGAGGAGAAACAACAATAACCAATAGGGTTATAATACACGGATACACAATAGCGTCGCGCTGGCACAGTCGTCCAATCGGAGTGTCGCGCTGGCACAGTCCTCCAATCAGAGTGTCGCGCTGGCGCATTCAAACTGAAGTACCATTATACGGGCACCAGCCGACACAAACACACACATACATACATACTAGGGGAGCGGAGCCGGCGGCGTGCCCGAGCCGCCAGCCGTAACAACGGGAAACACGACAAACATGACGGGACATTTACGCAGGCATCACAAAGATTTAGATTTATCAAATTCAACTAGAAGTGGGAAAACAACGGTCCAACCAACTATTTCATCCTCATTTACAGTGAAACTTCCACACACTTCAGCTCGCGCGAAACGCCAGATCCATAGGTCTATTTATAGCAGCAGACCTGCAGCCTTGGAAAACGCTGGATTCAAACATTTAATTAGTGTACTTGAACCATGCTACAGTATGCCCAGCAACTGTAAATGTTGGGATATAGTTTGTTCAGGCTGTATTTGTTCCATGACTTTGGATACAATATATTTTTTGTTGTTGTTGCACATTGCACATTATTTTAAGAGGAACGCACAGCACACTGTTGTAACCAAAAACAGTCAATAGATGGCAGGCACCCACTGTGACTTTTTGTTTTTGTTTTTTTATTTTTTATTTTACACTTCAGTAAGAACAAGACGGTTAACTTTATATTGTAAATAAATTCTTTGAATTTGATCATTCCTGCCTAATGTCAATTATCATATATTACATAAATTTACACAAAAATAATATGGAAATTGCATCACCTATATGTAGCCGATCTTTTGAAATAAGATTTACTGTACAATGAATAGAACCAATGATCATAGACTAGCCTTAGCCTACAGAAGCATATGCCTCTGTGTTATAAAGTGGGGGAGCGGAAAAAAAAAAAAAAAAAAAAAAATCGAAAAAAAAATCGAATCGTGACCCCAAAATCGAAATTTAAATCGAATCGTGGAGTTGGCGAATCGTGACACCCCTAGTGTTCAGGTTTAAGTTTAACGGTTAAGTTAGAGTCAGTTAATTTTATTTGAATCTTACCTGAGGACCAGTTGCCCAACCATGGTATGACCTGTTGAGGACTAGTTGTCCAAGGATCTGTTGTCCAGATCTTGAAACTGACTGTGTTAGTCAACGTCTAATAATTGCAATCTGCAAAAATAAAAATAAAAAATACAAAACTGAAGCACCCGTCTGAAAATGTCTGGCCTGTGCGGTGAGCTAAGGGACAGCCACAGTCGGTCCCATAGCGCCCTCCTTCGCAATGAGGCCAAAACGGGGGAGTCAGACTGGAGCACACAACACTCATCTACTAGGACTTTTTTTTTTTTATTGCTTTATTGCTTCCTGCCAAAGTGAAAGAGCACAAAGAACTGTAGAAAAGCCCCCCCCAAACCAGGGGGATCCCCCCCCCCGCCTTTCGACTACCCTGCTGTGAAGAACAGCCCTGCGGTGGGCAAGAGGCCCCCCTCTTTCTGAAGGCTGGCCTGTGAATAGTAGGATGCTGTCATCGTTATCCTGCCAATTAACACTCGTTTGTCTCCCGTGAATTCAATTAGGACCGTATTCATGAGTGACCAGAAGTGGGGTGGTGTCTTCACGAACCCCCCACTCCTCCCTCACAGGCCACCCGCTGACTCTTCAGAGAACTTTTAGGGGTCGGCCCATACATGTGAGCTCACCTTTTTATGTGTCTTCAAAAGGGGATAAAAACAGCAAGGAGCGAAGGATCACGCAGAGTTGAGGTTAAATAACGTTAACAATCAAACAAAACATTTCATTATCAGCGACCTCATCCTGGTTTGATTGACATCATGTCACATGAATACAATACACAAGGATTCAGTGGCAGTCTTAGGTAACAGCACGAACACGAAGCAGTCAACGGAAACCAGACATCCGAGTCTGCTGTAGTTCTACTGAGTCCGTCAACTTGAGTCAGAGTCCTGATAAAAAACCGAATTGTCTGAGTCCACAGATGAAACCAAATTATCTGAATCTCCCGAGTTTCTGGCGACGCCATTAACTCAAGTCAGGGAACCAAAAAGGAACCGAATTGTCTGAGTCCACATCGTTTTTGATGAACGTCAGTCAACGGACGCAAACCAGATTATCTGGATCGCTTGCGTTTCTGGTCACTCCGCGAACGCAAATCAAGTGATCCGATAATAAACAAACCATTTGAATCTGATGTGGTTCCGCTGAGTCCTACTTGAATCCTCTTTGTTTCTAGTGAGTTCACTAACTTCTAGTCTGAAAACTTATACAAACATCATCTGACTCTGGACTTTCTAGTTAATCCGTTAACTTGAGTCGTCAAATATCAGGATAGACAAGTCTGCTGTTTTTTTTTCGGCAAGTCTTTGATGCAATACTAGGAAATCAGTTGTGGAGCGACTGGTCCAATGTGAGAAGAATCATTTGCGTTTGAAGTGTTTCCAGTGTTTGCAGTAACTTGAGTTACCAAATAGATATAAACTTAATTGACTGAGTCCACAGTGTTCTCGGTCTCTAACGCTAACACAATCAGTGGACTGATGAGCAGGGGCACTTCCGACAGTCGTCAATTCTGCCAATGACGATGCCATCTTACGCCGAGTGCTTCCACATTTTTGGCGATTGCTTTTTGAAGCTTCACAAAATTGCACGGAATGAGAAGGACCGTCTGTAACCACCTTAATCGACTGAAGTAAACCTGCTTCAGTCGGTGTTCAGGTATATTTTTGTGAGGCTTTGACTGACGGACGCGCCCACCTCTGGAATTGATATAAACGGAATGATACTGATGGTTAGACTAACCCTAACCCTCGGGTAAGCTTACTGCAGTCAGTGATCCAACACCAACCGAACCGCCTGAATCTTCGTTGTTCTCAGCAAAAGTCCTAACTTGAGTCGGTTAACCAAGACAACATAATTGTCTGGGGCCGCAGTATTTCTGCTGAGTGCGCTAACTTCAAGTCAGCAAACCGATACAGACAAATAGTCATCTTGCTATTGTCTGGTTAACGATCGGATAAAAGAAAATCCACTGAATCTGCGGCCTTTCTAATGAGTACCCCAACTCGAGTCAGATAAGGAAATCATCTGAGTCTGCGGTGTTTTCGTGCTGGTCAATGGAGACGTAGGACAAAACCACTTCTAGTTCACTGAGTTTTTAGGTAAGTTAAGGTACTACCTACCAACCAACCAACCTACTTACCTACCTACCAACCCGCCTACCCGCCTACCAACCAACCAACCAACCAACCAACCAACCTACCTACCAACCCGCCTACCCGCCTACCAACCAACCAACCAACCAACCAGCCAACCTACCTACCTACCTACCTACCTACCTACCTACCAACCAGCCTACCCGCCTACCCGCCTACCAACCAACCAACCAACCAACCAACCAACCAACCAAACAACCAATCAACCAACCAGTGAACGAAAAGTCTAGGCAGACTATTTTAGTCTGCTACAAAAGTCTGTAGGATTGTTTGGCCATGGATGAGGTCCTGAGAATCAATGAAGTGGCGGGTGCGTCGCAGATACATTCGGGCGTATCCCTTTAAGAAATGATTCGGGCATTTAAGACTTCTCAGAGGGAAAATGTGTGTTGCAAATGAATTTCAGTGGAAGAAATGTGATTCAAATTATGTCATTAAGAGTAAAAGTCACCGTAATCTCTAAAACACGCCGCGACACGGAAAGAGCCGCCAGGGTGGATGGACTCGACTCACCACACACTCACATTGCGAATGTAGGGCTCATTAACGCACACGTGCACGCGCACACAAGAGAGGGGAAAGTGCGTCAAGGTGCTTTTAGGCGTGAGCGGCAGCCAGCGTGACGGTATGACCACAGCGTGCTTCTTAAGAGGATCCAGTTTAAAGCCGCTAATGTCAGTATGTTTTATATTAGCCACGGATCAAATGACTTCTTCTTCGGCTTCGCGCCTGTAGTGACAAAACCACCTGACTGGGATCCCGACTCGGCTTTATGGGTCTTTTGCACGTGTTTGGCAGCTTACTGCTTTGTGTTTTGTCAAGTGTTTTTTTTTTTCCGAGTAACTTTGAGAGATGAAACATACCAGCGTTAAGGTTGTGTAAAACGTGTACTTGGTGGTCGCACACCTAAAGATGCGGAACTCAACAGTTCATTAAAAATGTTGATGTGTAACAGTTGCTTGTGCTGCTCCGGTTTTATGCTAGCGGTATATGCTAAGCAACGTAGCCAGGTGGGAAATAATGGAAATTATCGTACACCCGTTATCATCAAAATACACTGATTGGCGACAGTCAAATATAGTCGTTCTTATGTTTTACTCTTTGACTGCCAAAAACGTTTAATAACGTTTAGTAAAATCACGATGTATGTCGCCATAAACGTTAAGTGACATCAACTACTTTTTTTTTTTAATATATCAGTGGTCAGTGCAACGTCCAAGTGCAGCACAGCCGGGTCAATGAGTTGTGAAAGCAAAAACACCCATTAACTATGGCCAGCAGATGGCAGCGGTAGCTGCTCGGGCCCTAACTAGAGCTGCGAATCACAATGAAACATGACGCAATCTGATGAAATACAATGTTTTCAAGGCTGACGTGAATGATCAAAGCCTTTGTAACATTAAACCTAATTTGACGGCGCGTCACTAAACAAAAAATATTAGTACCACTGTTGTGGAGAAAATGTATCTTTTCTTTTCAATTTTTGCTCAATTTCACTCAAATGACCTATTTTCAAATGATGATTCCTAAAGAACGGAATAAGATAGAAACATACTTTTTTTTTCTAATGAAAGAATGGAATGCAATCTTTCATGTGGTACCCATGTTGTTTATGTAGCAAAAGAACACAATATTCTGTTTGCTTCAAAAAATGAGTTAAAATGTTCGAAATCCGCTGACATTGGGGGTTGTTTTTTAATAACGTGTGGCAGTAAAAGAGTTAAAAGAGCTCACAGGCACAGAAGGCTTCGTTGCGGGTTAACGTCACTGATCTGTATATATTACTGGATAGGTGGTTTGAGTCTTGCGTGATTTCCTATTTGGGAGCGTCTCTTGGGGGCGGGCACTGACCATGCAGCCAATAAATTCATGGACGGTTCTCATTTCTCATGCTCAGCAAAGCTCGATTGGCTGGTGTGATGTCACATGAGAACAGATACCTTCAGGCGTCGCAAAAAAACTCTGGCAGTTTCAGTTTTACCGGCAATAATCCAAAATGGTCAAATTATCGTACATTTGCCATTTTTTGGGATCATACATCGTACAGAGGGTCAAATTATCGTACAAATACGAAAATTATCGTACACCTGGCAACACTGATGCTAAGCTACGGCGTTATGCTATGACATTACACATTGATGTTACTTTGTGTTGTTATGTTACAATGTTATGCTATGTTTTTATGCTATGCCGTTACGCTACTTAGTTATTTCACGATGCTATGCTACTTTGTTATGCTACAGAGATATGCTACGGTTGTTCTGCTATATGGTTTTATGCTACAATTTTACACTCTGATGTTATGCTAATTTGTTATTTTACAATGAAATGCTACGACGTTATGTTATGATGTTACACTTCTTTATCTTATGAGGTTATGCTACAATATTGTGCTACGACAATATGCTAGGATGTTACACTACAACAAGATGTCCCGCTATGAAACTCCTCTCGCTATGAAGCCACTTTGCGCTTTCTCATGCCACTGTATCATACCGCAACATTCAGTATGATATCATAGTAGGATGTCATGCTACACCACAGTGTCAACGATGATTCTTCCATGAATTGTTTAGCCCAGGATCGCAAAACGGGAGTAGGCGGAGTTTCACTTTTTCTTTTCTGCCTTTACCAAAATAACTTACTGAATGGCTAATACCGAATAGCAAATTATACGTAACTCACAAACGAGAGCCAACTAACAGACTTCCCGAACCTACCATAAAAATGTAATGTATAAATACCCGGTTTTCAATGTTTTTTTTCCCTCTCGCTGTCGAACGCTGGAAAAATAGCCGCGCGCTTTGGTGTGTTTGGTCCGCATCCTAATGGCCTCATTGCGAGTGAGGGATGAGCGCGTCGACATAATGTGACAGTGATCCAAATCCGAGTCTAAGATGGTCGTCCTGGCCGCGTGTCGGATGGCGTCGCCGAGCGCGCACGTGATCCCGCCGATTGAGCGCCAAAGCGGCCTCGGTGCACATTCGTGTCAGCGGCCGCTCATCAGCTCGCCTGCGTGTGTGTGTTGGTCCTGACTTCATGCGGAATGACTCGGTGGCAGTCGTCCGCCTCGCCCTCTAATGGCTCATTATTAACTTGGGAATAGTTGAACGACTGCACTCGATTAAAGTTGATTCGCTCGGCCCCCTTTTGTATCCGGGACGCGGGTCGGGTCCGATTTCCGGCGCTGCGGCCGACTTAGTCGGTGTAAACATCGTGATAGCAACAATGACTTGGTTTTGTTTGACTGAAACTGCAGGTTAACCCTTTACATACTGTTTAGGTCATACGTGACCCGTTTCGATATGAAATTCTTTCATCATGGAAATTTTCATGCATTTTGGTTCGGTTATCCAAAATACATCATGAAAAATCTTCGTCTCAATTCTTTTGTACAAGTTTGTGTATAATGAGGCAATTCCAAGTCAAATTCACCCGTGTCGTCTAAGATGGATTTTAGACTTAGACTTAGACTTGACTTTATTAATCCCTTTGGGATGGCTCCCTGTGGGAAATTTACATGTCCAGCAGCAATGAGAACAGATAATAAAATCAAAAAATAATTCAATCAATCAATAAATAAGGCTATTACACCAGAGATTGAATTAATAATAATAATAATAAAAATAAGATAAAAAAATTCAATCAATCAATAAATAAGGTTATTACACCAGAGATTGAATTAATAATAATAATAATAATAATAATAATAATAATAACAATAAAAATAAGATAAAAAATAAAAATTCAATCAATCAATCAATAAATAAGGTTATTACACCAGATTGAATTAATAATAATAATAAAAATAAGATAAAAAAAAATCAATCAATCAATAAATAAGGTTATTACACCAGAGATTGAATTTAGTAATAATAATAATAAAAATAAGATAAAAAAATTCAATCAATCAATAAATAAGGTTATTACACCAGAGATTGAATTAATAATAATAATAATAATAATAATAATAATAATAATAACAATAAAAATAAGATAAAAAATAAAAATTCAATCAATCAATCAATAAATAAGGTTATTACACCAGATTGAATTAATAATAATAATAAAAATAAGATAAAAAAAAATCAATCAATCAATAAATAAGGTTATTACACCAGAGATTGAATTAATAATAATAATAAAAATAAGATAAAAAAAATCAATCAATCAATAAATAAGGTTATTACACCAGAGATTGAATTAATAATCATAAAAATAAAACAAAAAATAAAAATTCAATCAATAAATAAGGTTATTACACCAGAGATTGAATTAATAATAATAAAAATAAAATAAAAATTCAATCAATCAATAAATAAGGTTATTTTGGGTTAAATCAAGTGAAATCGTCTGAATGGTTGAAATATTAAAACCGTAAAATGGCTACGGTTATATAATCGTTTGGGATTTGTCATTAGAGTTATGGTAGCTTTGATTTTTTATTAGTTTTGGTATAACGTTTTATAAATACGAGATATTTCTTGTGTGCAATATTGGCTGCACCTGGTTTCATCTCTGGCTGAAGGTAGCTAGCTAGATAGCTTAACTGCGCTAATTTAATTTGCTTTGTTTATTATTGTGAGTGCCTTAACTTACGGTTATAGATTTAACTTATTGGCCTATTTTCTGTCTGTCTTTAGGAAACCACACACTCTCACTCACACACACACCCATACAGACACAAACAACTTAAACCAAAAGCTGCAAACATCAACATATGTATGAGGATTGAAGAAATACTGTCAGTGCATTTTATTTATTTTTTTGATGTAAAATAGTAAAAAAAAAAAAAAAAAACTAGGAAAAAGTGTTTTTTTCAGACTTGAAACAGATTAATATTATTTACATTAATTATAATGGGAAAAATAGTTTTGGATTTCGAACAATTCGCTTTTGGAACAGCCTTCTGGAACGGATTATGTTCGAAAAGGTTTGGCCGTATCTCATACCCGCGCATCAACGCACACGACACGCGACACCTTGAACAGGACCAGAGGACGAACATTGAGCAAACGTTTTTACGAGCGGACAAAAGGTGTTTCGCCGAGCAGCTGCGACTCATCACGTGTCGCTCACGCCAATCACGGCGCAGCTCGAGCGTTTCCTCTTGAATAACACACGACGACGACGACGTGTGTAGCTTAATACGCTTTACTGATGGACTTCATTAATGTCAAAGAATCACCTCACAAGTTCCAGTCAAAACAGCAGGAAAGCCGTCCGACAACAAAAACAACTTTTGTGGTTGGGGGGGTTGGCGGGATCACACACGTTTCGAAAGGTCGCGGAGGTTTCGGGGTGAAAAAAAAAAAAAAAAAAATCCCATCTGGAGGAACCTCTGACATGCCGAATATCGGGTAACACTTGACTTGTAAGTTTTTCCGTAAGTGACTTGTTTTGGGTTCCGAAGCTCCTAAAAGAAACGCTTGTGGCGCTTCTTAATGTGGTCCCGCCAGCGTCACACTCCAGACGTTCATTTACAAGTCAAGCTTGCAAGTTCTTTTTTTTTTTTTTTCTTTTTTTTAAGACGTCTGATTGCTAATTCGGTGTCGCTTTTGTCTGGGTGGTGACAAATAACTTTGGTAGCCGGAGAACGGGACGCTTTTATTGCGCGGGATTAAACGTAAGCAGCTGTAAGGCTAATGGAGGGACGTGACGTTTGGTTTTAATTAGCGCGACGTCTTTGGTGAGGCCGAGTTGAAAAGAAAAGAAAAATAAAAGCATGGATGGGGGAAGCCTCAAGGAAAAACATCCTGTCATGTTTTCCGACAAGCGCGATTTTGAAGTCCGAGTAAAGCGAAAATGTTTTCCAAATTTGACACAACATAATAGGGATGTAACGATAAGCGCAATAATCGTGATATCGTGATGTTAAAACTGCCACCATATCGTTGTTCAAAATATTTAAAAGGACCACATCTGTTTAAAGAAAAAGTCAAGTTGTTTTCCATTTGTGCAGTTCTAGCACCCTCGAGTGGCTAATTTATTAGTGCAATTTAATTTTCATGAGGGATGTTTTGGCCTTCTATATTTAAAATCGATGCTAATCGTCAGATGAAGGGGAACCGAATTTGCTTGTGAAGCCATCAATGTGTGCCTCAATATTATTATTCGAGATTGTTGGTGGTTTATATGTATTTTTTTTTTTTTTAGCAATGTTGTGATATTTTTATAATATCGTATCGTGATATTTGGATATTGTTACATCTCTACAACATAGACATGAATTTTGTCAATAATAATTATGAAAAAATATCGGCACATATATAAAATCATGCCAATCTCTCGCTTGTGGACGTGTGAATGTGGTGAAACCAACACTCGGCTCATCCGTAAACCGTCAATCAAACAAACACGTCCATGACCTGAAAAAAAAAACATGGATGCCACCTCTTCTAACATCTTCCTTCTGCCTGCACATCTTTGAACTTACAAACCTGCTTCAAGCCTCTGCTGAGTGGAATATTTCCCATAGCGTTTTTTTTTTTTTTTTCCCACAACGAGGCGCTCTAAAGCGGCCAAGCCAGCACGAAGCCCCGGTCCAGATGCTGGTTGAAACAAAACCCGGGAAAACTGAAATGGTGAAAAACACGATGGTGAAAATTCACAAAGAATGTACTACTTTAATCAGAATGAGAAGTCCTTGAGCACGATAAATAGTCGAGTGGAATATTGTATTTGCAGAAGAAATACAACAGTAATACAGAGCTGGAAGAGGTGGTGACCCGGGTGTGGAGGGTCCAAGAGGTTTTTGCTTCCCCTTGTCTTGGTGGGTCAACACGGCTTTTATGATTTTATGAGGTTGTGTACAAACCAAATGGAACCACACGTACCACTTGTGAAAAAGTTTTTTTTTTTTTTTTTTTTTTTTTTTTTGGAAACATACCGTGGGAAGGACAAGTTTTGTAGTGCAGGAATACATTTGTCAAAGCGCAGATTACGCAGCTGCGACGTCCTTTTTTTTTTTTTTTGTTCCCGTCCGTCAAAATTCGAATCCGAAACCTTCAATTTGCTCCCCGCCAGAACACAGCATGAAGGTTGGGGGGGGGGGGGGTTGGAAACGGAGGACGTTCAAAAGAGCGCGGCGTGCGACAGCACGGATAAAGTGAGGTTGTGTCGCGTTGTGGATCGCGGGGGCGGGACTGGGCCACACCCACTTGATTGATTCGTGTGTAATTAGCAGACTTGCCACAGGAAGAAAATACGCATGTTGTCGTGTTGTAGCGGGAAAACAACGAACAGGAGGCGGGCGGCGAGCGCTCGGCCGCCATTTAGCGGGGAATTCCGCGACGCTTCTTCGTGTTGACAGCTGGAAGTCGGCGCGTATGTGACGCCGACGCACTTTGATGGAACGAACTCGCCAAGGTTTTTTGCATCCATGATTAGTCTCATTGTCAAGTTGGGATTTGAAATGGTGGTTTCAAATGACAGTTTTGGTTCAAGTTTAATTGTGGTTGAGGAACTGGAAGAAGGGAGGCGAGGCAGGTCTCGTAAGGTACATTGAAATTCAACTTCTTTTTTTTTCTAACCCCCCCCCCACACACACACACACACACCACTACTTAAAAGTGTTTTAACACATTCACTGCCATAGACGATTTTAGACGTCAAAGATTAATTTTTTTCCTGGACTGGCAGTGAATGAGATAAGTAGGGATGTAACAATATCCAAACGTCACGATATGATATTTTCGTGATATTGTAGGGAGGTTGGCAATATTTTAAAAAGGCCACAATATTGTAAAAAAAATTAGCTCATACTAAAAAAAAAAAAAAAAAAGCACAATATTGTATACATAACATTTCCACGTTAGGGACAAATATTAAAAATGAGGTTCCGATTGTGGTCCTCAAAGCAAAACATCTCCTGTGATGTCCCTCAGACTCGTAAAGCAAGCAAAGTCCTTGTGGGTGCACAAAAAAAAAAAAAAAAAAAGAAAAAAAAAGGAGGACATAAATCTGGTGTATGCGCCTCCATGACACTCAAGTCTTTTGCAAAGCCCCACAATGCAACACTTGACTCTAATATCCCCCCTCGCGGCTTCCGAGCGGCACACGCACACGCTTTGCGGTTGAAACCTTCGCTGGCTATTCTGGGCTCGGGCAGCATGTAATTAAGTTCCTGTCGCTCCCCGCTCAGACGTTGTCGACATAAAACGCGGGCCCGGGTTTAGTTAATTAGTTCCGGTGTGCGACCACGAGCAGCCCCGTGCGAGCGCTGCTGGTGGGATGGATGGATGGACGGAGGGAGGGGTCGCACACGGGGGGGGTGAAAAAAAAAAAAAAAAGTGGGACAGGCGATCCGCCGGACAATGAAGCCTCCACTCAACAGCCACTTCATTAGGTACACAATGGAATGAGAGCCAATCCAAATCTTTACAAAGCTTTACGAAGATTGTCAAGTCAATACAAAATTGAGGCAAGATTTTTGAAAACTGGACCATTTATTTGTCCACATTTTTCCCCACTTTAATGGGTAAAAGAATGCAATTGTAAACGGCCAAATTTCAATGCTACGGTAAGAGTTTCATTCAGGAAAACAACAATGAATCCACACAGACAGAAGGGAGACAAGAGACTAAATACTCACACACTAATTGACACAACGAGGCACAGCTGGGCAAGACGCAAGTGTCAGAGGCTGCTGATAGGTTGACACACGAGGAAGTCAGGCAAACGCAGGTGAGCAGGACGATGCTTGACGAGACAATGGGAGACACACAAACTCCAAACAAAACCCACTTGAAACTAGAACCCTGACAAAAGCAAAACAAACCAAAAACAAACCAAAACCCAAACCATGAACAGAGAGTGTGATCATCTAATTGTGGTATGGCGTTTATTATTTATTTTTAATTAATCGACCCTGACTTATGCCGACTTGCCCAACATATAATTCTGCTACATGGATTAACAGACTGGTCTCTCTAAATTGTGGGCCGTCTCTTAGGGTAAAATGTCGGAAAATAAAAATGAAAAAGCAAAAGCGGCCGCCCCGCCGGGCGTCTTCCCTGCACCACAGATGGCCAGTCCAGCCCTGCTGGCGGCCACAATATTAAAGAACAAAATATCATCTCACCCGATCCAATTCTTGTTCAAGGGCAAAAATTTGGAGACTTCCTGCAGCAAATGTTTCATCGACAAAATGACACGGTAATTTTTTTTTCTTTTCTCTGCATGCCGTGAAGTCGGCTGAGGGATGCGCTCATCGATCACGCGCCGAATTTCCCAGACGTGATGTATGTGCGTGCGCGTCGGACAGATAAAGTCGTCTCTGCTTCATCGGCAGATGCAATTACGGCACCTGGGGACGGCCCGTCTGCTGATTAATGGCGCCCCCCCCCCCGTGATATATCGCCAGGCAAAGTAGAAGTCGTTTAATCTCCTCCGCGACGATGCCGTCTGGGGGCTCATCTCTCTTCGTCGGGTCGTGAATTACCGCCCTCACCTGTCACCTGATCGGAGTGACGAGCCCCTTAAACACGTTCAGAAGCGCTGACCGACATTCACAAGTGGAATTCGGTTCGTTCCTTGAAATTGATTCCGAACAGTCGACGGTCATTTGTCTAAATGAAAAAAAAAAAAAAAAAAGGAAGTTTGATAAAATAAAACAAACACAAACTCCAAAAAGACAAACGTAGCAAAAAAAAAAAAAATGGCAGCATAACGGGAGGGAAACAACAATGAATCAACACAGACAGAGGGGAGACAAGAGACTAAATACACACACACACGAATTGACACAACGAGACACAGCTGGGCAAGACACACGTTTGTAAATGGCCACATTTTCTTCTATAAGTAGTGATTTGGTACCATAATGTGGCATCTGTAGGACATCTACAAAACATTTTTAGTGGGGCAGTCATTTACTACTGCCAGATTTTTGCGACTCGCAGTTGGGATGAGTTCACGTCATTCAACTTTTTTTTTGGCTGTGTTGTCATATCGGTAGATTATTATTAGGGATGGGCGAGTACCGATACCAGGTATCGGTATCGGGCCGATACCAGTCTTTTTTTCAAGTACTCGAGTACTCGTGACGCAGACGAGTACAAGCGAGCGATGGCAGAGGGGGAAGACGTCGAGTGAGTCCTCCTTGCCTGTAAGTGGCGCTATAGCTTGCAGCAGTTTTTCACCAAAACTTCACCGGTTTGGAAATACTTCAAAATTGTGAATCATAAACTAAAAGAGCATTTTTGTGGTTTATTTTGAGCGTGAAGAATATTGAAGAGTGATTGTGCTGGGTTTTTTTTGTCAAAATTAAAGGAAATATATTTGTTTAAAAATAATTTTTAATTTGTCAAAATGTACTACTGGGTCTGGGTATCGGTATCGGTCTGAAAAAAAGTGGTATCGAACATCCCTAATTATTATTCTTACCGCTCAACATCTTTTGCTCTCGCAAACTTTTTTTTTTTTTTTTTTTTTTTTTTTTTTTTTTTTTTTTTTTTTTACTAGCTTCTCCCGCTAGCCGCTTTTGCTAGCTGCTCCGAAGAAATTCTCAACAGGTGCCAAATCATCGAGATGCGTGCTCTCTCAGGCAAAATAAAAATCGGTGCGGTCTCTCGAAGTCACCGTAGATCTATGGCGACATCTAGTGGTGAACTTTTAAACAGCGTCCTTTTCAAAGGCATCTAACATTCATTTGCAAGTCGCATTTTTCGTGTGGTATTGACGGTTTTGTATAACTACGACGGGACAGTACCAAATGCGAGGGTCAATTTTCCGTCTGCCGCTAAGCAGTCCGGCGGAGAAAAAGCGCTAAAAAAAAAAAAAAAAAAAGTTTGGGATTTCAAGTGGAGCGGAGGATTATCGGATCAAAAAGGCAACGTCGCTAATCCCTCCCCACCCCGTCGTTAAAGATGATGAAATGACAACACATGCAAAACTTCTCCAAACTTGCTTCGCGTATGTAAGTACTTAGCGGAAGCGGGCTCACGGGATGTGATGGTGTTTTTTGTTTTTTTGTGGGTTGGGGGTGGGGGCCTCCGAGCTGGATTAAGCGCGAGCGTTGTGGATGTTGATCCCGTCGCGGAGCGCGGAATGAGATGGGAATGTAGCGGTTGCCGGGGTTTGTCTCGGCACCGCCGCTCGCCGCAATTATCTCCCGGAGCTCCGGCGGAAGCTAATTGGAAGAGATGTGGGATAAATCCCAGCCCGGAGGCGGATTGTGCTCATTTCCAGCTGACCTAATAAGAGTCCGTCCATCCATCCATCCATCCGCTGCCACGGGAGTTGTGAAAATCCACGAGGGGAGAGTGTGACCTGGCAACGGAAAGCCGCCGTCTCGCTCTGCCTCTCGCATCTGGTGCCGTTCTTGCCATCTTGCGAGGAAGGTTGTTACTTCTGGGAACGCGGCCCACCGGTAAATCCGAAGAACGTCCCGAACAGCTCACGGATTCCTCAGGAGCGCCGGAGTGTGCGCGAGTGCCGTTTGCGGTGATAGTACTCAAGCTCTGTACTCGAGGTACACATACTTGTGTACAAAAATAAAACTACTGTACTTAACTCTTTGACCGCCAAAAATGTTTCACTCATTTGCTCCCAATAACGTGTAAATCCGTTTTTTTTTTATGTTCTAAGTGTTCCAAAGACGTATTTATACGTTTTTTTTTGTTGTTTTTATGCTAGAGCACACAGAAGGCTTTAATGCAGCCTCTCAACTACAAAGAACGGTTTCAGAAATGGTAGTTATTACACAAACGGCCAGCAGGTGGCAGCAGAGCAAAGGAGATCAACCAGGGCCATGTAGAAAAAAAGCTCAATTACTTACAATTTTGAATAGATTTGTGAAGAGACTTTAATCTTTCTTTTGATAGGTTCCATGCTTTTATAGCCATAAAACACAATATTCTGTGGGCCTTGCAAAATCAGTCAAAATCCAGTTAAACAGCCCGGAGCGAACGGGACTGATTCCGTGAAAATGGCTGCAAGTGAATGAGTTAATAACGATTAGTAAAATCACGATGTATGCCGCCATAAACGTTAAAATGATGTCAACTAAGTTTTTTTTTGTTTTTTTTGTAATCGGTGCAACGTCTTAAGTGCAGCACTGCCTGCTCAATGGGTTGTGGAATCAAAAACACTCCAACTATGGCCAGCAGATGCAAGCATTAGATCTCTTTTCGTGAATGTACAAAGCCATTGCCATATCAAAGTTGTTGTTTTTTTTTGATAACGCGTGGCAGTAAAAGAGATCATTAAAAGTAAACCAAAAGAAGAGTGAAGAAATTCAAAGGCAAAACATAGAGAACAAAAGTCCATTAGTAAAAGAACCTAAACTACATTTAAGCACATTTACAAACAAACAAAAGATTTAAAGCCATTTCTTTACTGGCGTCGAACAATTTCGAGTCTTCCCGAAGAAAAAGATCCTGTTGTTCTTTGATAGCTTAGTTAAAAAAAAAAAACGTCTTAAAAACTACTTTGAACCTTTAACAGATATCACTCTAAATTCCAGACCGGTGAAGACGAAAATGGAGCTAATCCCTGAAATGTATGCTAATCTGGATTGAATGTTTTCACCGGATTTGAGTTGAGACGTCAGCCATTTTGAGGGAGATATTCCTTCATGATCGACGGAATTCAAGACGTTGGTTGGCCTCATCAAGTTCCGTTGCGTCTGTTATGGCGAGTCATCAAACTTTGATGTCACGCTTCATACACACGATTAATAACAAACACATATGAATTTTTTTTTTCCATATCTGTCTAAAATCAATCAATCAAACTTTATTTATAGAATATTATTTATATATTTCAAAATGTTGAACAATTAAAACATCCATAATACAATAAAGATCCTCCATGATCCTACCCACAGACACACACAAACCACAACATGGCGGGGCACAGAAGAACCCTGTGAGGAAAGGAACCCAGGAGGAGTTCGTCCACTCAAATATGTGATTTCAATTTGATATGAAGGACCCATGGAAAAGGCCGTAATGACATACCACCATGCCTCATTTAGATCTGGGATGCATCATCCACTTCAAAAAAATTAAAAGCCTCCCTCGAATACACGATGCTAGTCTAAAAGGCGCCCTAATTATTTGCTGACTACTTCATCTCTTAGGACAATCAAATAAGTTGCACCATTCTAACCGACTACAAGACAAATAAATGCCTCGCTCCAATTGTGCATCATCCACGTAAGATGAATACAAACCTCACACAAATAAATGACATCCTGCAAATATTTCGTGACTGAATTATCCTTTCAAGAAAAATGTATTCCTCCCTCAAATAGATGCCCTGCTAGTCTAATTAATTGAGATAAATAAACACCTCGCTTAAATAGAGACGTGGCCCAATTAGGTGCGATTGTGACAAATAAATGCCACCGTCAAATAGAAGCCATGTCCCAATTAGTTGCCTCATCCACTGTAACTGCCACAAATAAATGCCTCTCCCAAATAAGCCACTGCATACTTCCCTAAAATATTCTGACAAATAAATGCCTTCCTCAAATAATCCCCTTTCAAAAGAAGATACAGCAAAGTTGCTTTTCTGTTGTTTAAATTTGCAAACAATAAAGCGTTTGCTGTAAGAATGTGCAAAAACATATTTTTGGTTTTCAGGCTGGCAGGAGTTTACCTTGTGACAGAAAAACATTGGAATCAAACCGAAAAGCTTGACGTGAAACATGCGGCCATTTTTTTTTTTTTTTTTTTTTACTTTTGGCCTCCAGCTTACTATATCACTGAAAATGAAGGCGGTTCTTTGTTGCATCGAGCGCTGTGTGGTCGCCCCTCGCGTCTCAAATCGCTTTGAACATGTTTCACGCCGCAAAAACTTCCTTTTCGCTCGCTCGTTGGGGAATCAACAAGAACGAGGCACGCCCTGCAACAGATGCAAGCAATGACACGCAAATGGCATCCCACAGCGTGTCATTTAATACTTTTGTTTAACAAGCCGTTGGGGGGGGCCCCCACAAAATGATGCCCCGCCAAGGACATGGATATCCCCGAGATCATTTGGGGGGGGGGGGGGGGGGGGCGTCAATCTCCCGACTCCCCAAAGATGGAACGAGAGGAATCTGCGGAGATCTGGACCGTGTCAGAGCGCACAAAACACATCAGGATGGGCAACAGCCAAAACCAAAGGAGGCCCCCCCGACAACAATCTGCCGTAATTGATGTTTGGTTTCGGCCAATCGGTTGCCAGCTCTCGCCGCAAGCCAATTGCGCTTCAAACATTAGGATGCCCAAAAGTGTCATCTGCGCAGTGTCCATAGGACACACAAAAATACATTATAAAATAAATAAACAAATCCCACAAACAGGAAAAAAAAATCCCTTCTGTTAAACCCCTCCCTCAAATAAACAACAATTGAATACAGTTGTCTCACATTTTGGTCTTTTCCATTAATACAGACTTCCCATGTCCCAGTGCATCATCTACTTGAGACTAATAAATGCCTCCCTCTAGAATTTGGAAATATGTCAATCAAAACGCTAAATTCCCTACCCTTAACTCATTCACTCCCAGCCATTTTCATGTTCTATTGCTATAAAAACATGGGACCTACCAATAGAAAAATGTCTCTTCTTTCATCAGGGGGAAAAAAAAAGAAAAAAGTATGGTATATTTTTTTTTTATCTGTTAGAATTAGCGTTAGAATTAGCTAAAAAGTTCCATCATTATTCACAAACCTGTTGAAAATACTTAGAAAAAGAGCTTGTTGCAACATGGACCTGGTTGATCTCTTATACTTTGCTGCCACCTGCTGGCCGTTTTTTTTTTTTTTTGTTTTTGGTAATAACTACCATCGCTTTAAGCGACCACTTCAGGTCAGAAACTGCATCAAAGCCTTCATACAAAAACTCGAGCAAATAAAAACCTAAAAAACGTATACATACGTTTTTGGGAGTGAATGAGTTAATAAACCCCTCCCACACAGTCTGTCTCATTACCCAACCAGTCAACAATCTGAAAACAAACCCCTCATCAACTAGACTTGATTGACTAGAATTGATGACCAGGTGTGTCATTCATTTAAGAGCAATCATGGCCTCCATTCAAGAGTCCTTAAATAATTGCCTCACTCAAATACATACCCGCCTTTTACATTGTGAGTAAAATGGGTCGAAACTCTCAGTTAGGTTCCTCAGTCAAATGAACGCCTCCTTCAAATATCTGCTTACACTTCGCCTCCCTTCGTCAATTAACTCATTCACTCCCAAAGACTTATTTATACGTTTTTTAGGTTTTTGCTTGCTAGAGTTTTTGTATGAAGGCTTTGATGCAGTTTCTGACCTGAAGTGGAAGCTTAAAGCGATGGTAGTTATTACAAAAAAAAAAAAAAAAAAAAGGGTGCTTCATCTGTTTCATTAATGGAAAAAAAAAACAACTTAAAAACGTGTAAATACGTCTTTGGGAGTGAATGATTTAAAGACAAAATAAAAGCCAGACTCAAATAAACAGCTTGCCTTGCCCATCAGGAAAAATTTTACTCGTCACTTTAATTCCCTCCCTCAAATAGACACTGCCACGCTAATAGATGCTGTGACAGAATTTTTCACCAGATCTGTCCATCTATTTCATAAAAAATAAATAAATAAATAAATAAATGCCTCCCTCAAATAAATACCTGCCTTCTCCATCATGAAGAAAATGGGTGTGTCCTTCTCTCAAACAAACTCCTTAAATTGATGACGTGGGCCAATTAGTTAATGGGTGTGTCCATCTACATAAGAAAAATAAACACCTCCCTCAATTTGGCGCCTGCCGTTTTTCTCATGAAAAAAAAATGTAGTCCCCCCCCCCCCGTCGATATCCACCTCCTTGAAATACGTCGCTGCCCTTTTATTCGACACCATGGCCTCATTAGTCAACGGCTACGGGACCTACTGAAGATATACGTAAACGCCTCCCTCAAAAATCATGAACAAAACAAAACAACTGCTTGACTGTTGATTCTTCACTTCAAATAAACACCTCAAATAGTTGACCTAATTGGTCAGCAGGTGAGTCTATCTATTTAATAAAAATAAACACCTCTCTCGATTAGTAGTCTGCCTTTTTCCTAACCTCATGATGACTTTGGGATCACCCCAATATATTTATTTTTTTTCTTTCTTTGGGGTCAACGTAAACTCAGAGTGGCATTTACGAGCACAGTTGAGCCGGGTCAGGTCCAACTTCACGGCCCTCCAGGAGATCATTAAACGCCTCGGAAAAGCAACAGCATGGGGAGGGTTCAAACGTCACCCCGGGACATGGAAATAAATACATTTACACTTCTGGGACACGGAGAAAGAGCACCGGGAAAATTTAGCGCCACTCTCTCTCCGACCTCATTTGTTTATTCGTAAGCCGGACCGAAAGTACAGTACATATTTTAACAACATTTTCCGAATAAATCTAAAAAATATTTATTAAGACACATTTTTTTATCCGCACATGAGCCTTGACGGAGAAATCGATGCTAAACCATCTCCTTTTTTTTTTTTTTTTTTTTTTTTTTAATTGATTCAGTAAGCACGAATATCAGTCATTCTTCGCAGAGGATCAAGAATACATGCCTGTTGGCAGTGTTCCGTTCCCCATCGTTTCCTAATGGCGGATAGAATTGCGCTTATCACTGCCACTGTGTTTCCGTTCCGAGCTTTTTGTGTTTCACATTTCACACGCCTCTCATCCTTCCTCCGTCTGTCACGTTAACGATCCCGCCCCGTTCCCGATATCGCAGGCTCTCTCTCTCTCTGTCTCGTTGGGCAGAAATAGAGTGGAGAGCCGAGCCGCTTCCTCATTGATTTCGGATCTGACCTTCCTGTAACCCCCGGCGTAAAACAATCGGCAACTTTATCACACTTCCCGACTGACAGCAGAGAAAACACGAGGGAGACAAAAAAAGGGCGGACGACGCCATTCCGTACCTCCCAAACCCTCAAACGTGTCGGGAAGTCACGCAGGACAACTAAATCCAGTTGAGTTTTTTTTTTTTTTTCCCCCGCTGGTAGGATGAATGATTCCGCCTCCCGTCCCACAGGGGGCGTAGACAAATGAAGTGCAGGGTGAAGAGGTGAGGCCAAAAATATCCAGCTGCGAATTGACGTTGAGGCGGAGGTGACGGGCGCGCCGACCTGATGGTGCTGATTAAATGCCGCGCCGTCCAGCACGCAAACATTATTAGTAAATATTGAAATATATTTATTTACATATTATTATTATTATTATTATTATTATTATTATTGTTGTTGTTGTTGTTAAAATAATATGAAATTATAATATATTAATATATGTATGTATCCTCCTGACTACCAGCAAATCAAATTTGTCCTCTGTAGTGGACCTTTTTAAACCTGAATATCTCCCACCCAGTGCGTACGATTGAATTAACTCTTGTTGTGCTGCTCTATAGAGGACATTCAGATCTTTCCAATGATAGCAAATGTGTAGGGGCGGGGCTTTGCTACCTTTGGTTGCATCATAAAAAGAAAATGGCTTCCCTCAGTGCAAGCACTTTTTAGGGAAGAATTTATTGAACAAATTCAGGCTTTAAATGTTGTTAGCATGTTTTCTATAAGACTCTTAAGAACTTTATTGTTCGAATTATTTTAACTGTATTTGAGCTTAGCATTTCAGTTTTAAAAAAAATGTCCTCTGTAGTGGACACATAGTTTAAAAATAAAAACTTTTTTTTTTTTTTTTTCAAAAACTTCTTTTGCCGACTTCCAGTTACTTCACAAAAATTGGGGAATATCAAAATAAACATGATTGGACAATATTATTTTTTTTCCTGGTAGTCAGGAGGATATAATATTAAAATGTAAATTATAAAATATAAAATATTAAAATGTCAAGTTCATTTATGTAAATGTTTATAAATAATTAAAAAGCACTGAATTATTGAGACAAAATTCTTAAAAACATGCTCCTTAAAGTACAAAAAATAAAATTAAAGGAATGTATGCAATATTATTTTTTTTAAATGTATGTTGAAATATTTTCCATGAATTACAGCATTAAAAACTAAATTAGTAGAGAAGCTGTTGACATAAAATGTAATCTTAACAAATTAAAACAAATTTAAATAAATTTGAAAACATATAGGCTACAATTGATTGACACTGCGGGTTAAAATATTAACCCTTTCACTCCTTTGGAACCAAAATATTAGGAAAGCCCATTCTTCATTGTTTGTGTCCTTACAAACAAAGGAAAGAGGTGCCCCTTTGACCCTCCACATCAAACGAACCCCCCCCACATACAAGTAACCGGGTTGAGCAGGGCACCGCTGCTTTGGGTTAGTGATGGATGAGCGCAGTGCAGCGGAGAGACCTGTGGAAGGAGGAACAAGTTGACATGAGCCCAAAAACGTCTGGAAAAGGGAGCGCAAAGGTCAACGACCTCCAACGGCGAGCTCGCAAAATTGTTCCGCTTGTGAACGTAAACTTTTCTTTTCAACAGACTCCCTCTTCTTTTCCCTCCGTTCCTTTTGAATTTCCAATTTATCGTCTCATCTCAATCCAACATTTTAGTTATATTGCCAAAAATACGAATAACAAGATGCAGCATGGCCTGTGCAGTTCACGAAAAGTCTCCGATGGCGATAGATTAGTTCGACTTGGCGATCCATTAGGAGATAACAATTCACATTCATTGCGTTCTTTTTCTCCCCCCTGAGTGTCGCCGGTTTCTAATAGAAACTCTTCACCTCCTCCTCACTTGCTAATTGCTTTTTTTTTTTTTTTTTTTTTTTAAATAAAATCAAGTAAAATTCCCCAGCGCCACATTCCAGATAAGATCCCTCCAGTTTCTGCCGTCGTCTTTGCCGCACATTATTCACATTTGGATGCGGTGAACCACTAACAGCGGAATTGCGACCTGTCGGGAAGGCTGGAGGGGAGCCCAGTGTGGAACTCTGTGTTTTGATTACATGGTGGGTTTGGGCTGATTTTTTTTTTTTCCAAAAGAGATACACAACCTCATTTTTTGGGTCCATGAAGACAGAATCCAAAAACACAAACAGATCAAGTTGCCCACTTGAGGCACTTGTACAAAAAAAAAGAAAAAAAAAAAGGGTTCAGTCAGGGAACACCTGTCGTCCCAACATCGCACAGTGTCGTAAACAACATTTTCCGTGTGTGGGGGAGGGGCGGGGGTTGCGTTTGTTTACTTCCCCAAGAGACCAACAACATCCAATATTTGTCTCATGGTGGACAGCTGCTCAGACACAGGATAGGATACAAGTTGTTTACTGTAGACATGTATGACTTCTCCCGTGTATTTTCAGAGGTTGGTGTGAGTGCACAGTATGCATCTGGCACGTAAAAAAAATGATCGTAAAATGCCTCCCCACCATTGCCGATCAGCCCAAGATACATTATGTGTCCTAAACCAACATAGAAAAATCTCTCTCTCTCTCTCTCTCTCTCTCTCTGATCAGATGTGCATGTTGTGCTGCAAATGGCACGCACTGCTGTCATGATCCCGGGATCGAGGTTGCGTCAGGTTAATACATGCTTTCCAAAAACAGTATTTGCGTCACACTGTCACGATGGGGGGGGGTGTTGGAGGCAGGACCAAAATGCAGGGGGCAACAAAAACAGGGCAAGGCAGGGATGCAAGTAAAAAATGGGTTTAATTAACAAAAAATGTAAACCAGGGACTATGGAAAAAAATACAAATGAACAAGGTAAAAAATAAACTAATGACGAAAACACTAGGGCAACAAGGCATGGCATGGAAAACGTGGGATAACAGGGACAGGAACAGGAACAGGAACAACAACTCAACAAGAAGTGAAAGAAAGCAGGGTAACTAAATACACATGGTAACGAGAAAACAACAGACACCTGGGCAAGATACAAGAGGCTTGGGGAGCTGATTGGTCAACACACTGGGAAGGGAAGACGCACTCAGGTGGACATGGTTAGACATAACGGGACAAGGGTAGAGACAAGGAATACATGACAACCAAAAACACCAAAAGAAAACAAAATCCCACCCCCACAAAACCAAAGCATGACACACGCAAACTGTGTGTGAATTAGACGCTGCATATCAATGAGTCTCATTTGCATCGGTGTGACTATATTTTGCGTCAAATGTACGCAAATGACCTCATTTACATGCGCGCAAATAACACGGGCGCACCGTGGCGCAATCTGGTTGGCAGCGCACTTAGTGACAGATTTCCCCATCTGCGTGTGTTTAGTGAATTAGGCGCTCCCGGATTGCTCCATTTTTTTTACCGGTTAGCGCCGTGCATAGCCGACGCAAACCTTTAGTGAATATGAGGGTCTTACTGACTTATTAGCTGACTCGCTAACTGTCTGGTTGACTGATTAGTTTACTAACTAACAATCTATTGAACCAACAGAACTAAAAAAAAAATACCCACACTGTATCTTACGACATCTGACGTCAAAAGATTCAATGAAAAAAAAACTTTTGACAAGTGTGACAAACCCTAATTAGCGGCCATGTTGACGTTTCTCCTGCGCGTATTTAAGTGTAGGGGGCGTGGCTCTGGCGGCTGATAATCCAGGAAGCGAGGCAGCGGCGACTTCACGCTCCGACGCGCTTCCCACTGCCCCGCAGACCGGCGCCGTTATTGATTCATGCTTTTACTACTCTGCTTATGAACCCCCACGCCCCCCCCCACGCAAATAATGACACAAAGCGGGAGGGCCCCACATGGCAACGCCACTCATGATTGAAGGCTGTAACCGGGGAGGAAAATATTTAAAGCTCAATTTATGTGTGTTTTTTCCCGCTCGGTGTTTATTATGTGACATTCTTTCAGTCTGCTCGCATTGAGTGGCGACATTACCATCTTCTTTGATGGACTCCATCGGCCCCGAAAGGAGACAGGACGCGAGGCTGTTTATTTCCAGCCGTCGGCCCTTTGTGGGCCCGCTTAAATGCAGCTCTGTCTTCATTGCGACTCCATTCACCGCCGCGCACAAAAAAACCTTTGACCCCTTTCGGTTACGCCCTCCAACCCCCCCACGGGAACTCAATGTTACATTTCCCAAATTGACAAATTTCCCGTCCGAGTGAGATAGTTTCTCTTGGGAATGTTCGGCAGGCGATGGACATGTGCTCGACCGTGTGTGAGATTGCGGGTGCGAGTTGTGGCTTACAGCAGCTCCTTGCGAGTGAGAGAAAAGTTGCATATTTGCCAGTAGTACTGTGTTGTTTCCACTTTGCTCAAGTGGCCGAGTATCTTATGCTCGGTCAGAACGCAAACATTGACCCCGAACGCAGTAAGGCATGCACAAACAAAGTAACTAATTACATAAGGTAACTTACTAACATATGAATGCACGATATGAATGCAGTAAGTAATCCATAAGCGAAGTACCTAACAAACTGACTGAAGCAACAAATTAACTAACTAAAGTATTTGCCTGGAGTGACTTACTAACTAACTTAAAGATTAATTTAGATGACTAAATCATCCATGAATGAAATAACTAATGAACCAAGTAATGGGAACGAGTAACAAACTAACTGAAGTAACAAATAACTAATTAAAGTAACTTACTAACTAACTAGCAGATTTAAAATAAATGGTTCACATCTTAAATGGAGTAAAGAATGTATAAACTTTAACTAAAGGAACTTATTGGCGAATTAACAGAAGTAACTAATTACCTGAAGTAATTTAACGGCTCCAACAAAGTAATCAACAAATGCACAAACGAATTAACTAATTAATTGATGTAACTTACGATGTAATTGAAGTCACAAAATAACTCCCTAAAGTAACGGACTACTGACTAACTGATGAGGTTAACTAATGGCAATTAACAAGCAAATGGTTCACATCGTCAATGCACAAACGAAAACTGAAGTTACTTACTAGCTAACCGAAATAAACAAATTCTGTAACTGAAAGAACTACATGAAGTAACTTACTAAGTGAAGTGGCTAACAAACATACTAACAATTTAATGGTTCGAATGAAGCAAGAGACAAAGTAAGTTGTGAAAGAAGTGACGAACGAACAAAGCACCAAAGGAATGAGTTTTTCCCTTCTTTTTTTTTCTTTCCAAAGTGAACAGGTTCTCCAAACTTGCTTCCAGATAACAGCTCACCAAAAGAGGCGTTGTCATTATTTGAGCTAATGTTGAGCTTAACGCGCCCCATCTTTCTCCATACTTGGGAGAGATTAGAATATTTCATCTGTACAAAAGAGGTTTTAAACTCCTGCTCGTTAATTTCCTCGATATTAAGGGTTTATTCAAATCACCACTGGGGTGATCTGCAGGTCACGAGCGATTCATCTGGGTTATTTTTTTGTACATGTAGTCTCTTCTTTTATGTAGTCATGTGTCGCTGCGGATACTTTATGTTCAGTTTGAGAATGATGGTACTTGAATGCACTGCTGTCCAGTTTGCAAAGTACAGAACAAAGTAAAGAACGAACGTGCTAAGTATCAAAACACCTGAAGCGCGAACTGAGATATGACAAAATGACTCAATAAAATAACTAAGGAACTTAATACCTCATTGGTGTAGCTAACAGATTAAAAACAGTTGAATCAAGTAAAAAAAAAAAAAAAAGTTACAAATGAACCAAGTAACTAACCAAAAAAGTGCTAAAGAGAATAAACTAATTGAAGTAACCAACTAACTGCAGTAACTCATAAATGGCTTACAGTCCAAAAGAAGAATAATCATGCGAACAATTCAACTAACGAAAGAAGTAACAATTGAAATAAACAAATAAAGTAGCTTACAAAGTAAACCAAGTGACAAGCTAATGAACTAACTGCACTAATTATCTGAACTGCTGTAACTTACTAGCTAGCTAACTGTTAGGCGGCTAACTAACTTACACATGATCAAAGTGTTGTAACTTACTAGCTAGCTAACTGTTAGGTGGCTAACTAACTTACACGTAAACAAAGTGCTGTAACTTACTAGCTCGCTAACTGTTAGGCGGCTAACTAACTTACACATGATCAAAGTGTTGTAACTTACTAGCTAGCTAACTGTTAGGCGGCGAACTAACTTACATTGAACAAAGCGCTGTAACTTACTAGCTAGCTAACTGTTAGGCGACTAACTAACTTACACATGATCAAAGTGTTGTAACTTACTAGCTAGCTAACTGTTAGGCGGCGAATTAACTTACATTGAACAAAGCGCTGTAACTTACTAGCTATCTAACTGTTAGGCGACTAACTAACTTACACGTAAACAAAGTGCTGTAACTTACTAGCTCGCTAACTGTTAGGTGGCTAACTAACTTACACTAACGTAGACATGAACAAAGTAACCAATAAGTGGCAGGCAAAGTAACAAACAAACTGAAGTAACTAAGAAATGGTTCATAGTTCACATGAGAAAGGAGCACATGAAGTAAGCAAACAACCAATAAGGGAAGCACATGAAATAAAAAAAAAACAACAACAACAAAGTAAGAAATTACTAAGTGAATTAACTACCGAATGGATTAGCATACAAACAGTTCACAAGCACAGTAACTAAAGAACATAAGGAGCAGTTCATTTCCGTTTAAGCTTTTCAACATTCACGCACAATTTCTCAGGAATTTGCATTATCTTCGTTTTTGTTTGTCGTTACTCTACTTCAAGTGTACAGAAAACATTTCTCGCGCAACTCACTGACCATTGTTGTAAATCTGAGCCAATTTACGATCCTCGGGCGGACTGCAAAACGTCCCCTCCCCATCACGCGCGGAACAAGGTCAGCGTTCCACCGCGTGCTGTCTTGGACACCGAAGGTCTCTGAGCGCCATCCGCCACCCCCCCCGACGGTGCCGTAAAACACCGCGTGTTATATTACCACACTTACCCGCATTTCACGCCATATTTTCAGAAAGTGACGCTATTGAACACGTTTGACCAGCCAGGCGTCAACTTTTCACTGGCGCTCGCAACTTTTTAGGGGCTACAGTCGAGAAAAACCAATGCTGGATTTTCAGCCATCTTTCATCTTTCATCTTTCATCAACGTTTCCACACATGTACCTCATAAAGTGTCCAGTGTGTGTGTTTGAAACTTATATGTGTCAATTCCGTTCTTGCTCCACCGTAAATTTCAAACTTTACTGATGCACGTGTTTATATAATCATTGAAAACAATATGAAATGCTCTAAAATGGCTGTCAGTGAAAGAGTTTTTATTTATTAAAATCAATAAGTATTCATTTTTTGTATTTTAATTGTAATTTCATTTTTTTATTTATGTATATTATAGATGTTACTGCCATTTACAATTACTCAATTTTTTTTCATTTAATTTAAAAATATGACCCTATTTGACTGTCTGTGTGTGTGCATGTCAAAGTTCACGACAGTGAGGTGGTGCAGGTCAACGCGAGGTCAGATGGACTCTCGCTTGGTGGTCCGCAGATGCCGAGCGAGGGCGTGCGGCTCGGGGTCGGGGCCCGGAGAAGGAGGAGGAGGGGGCCGCGCGCAGATTATCTGCGCGGCCATCGGGCGCTCGGTGACATGTTATGGCTGCGGTAACGTCGGTCACGGTTATCAGTGACAGGCGCTTCGCACAAAACGCAACAGCCAATGAGATGCTGATCTCATGCATGTAAAAAGCGCTTTGATGAGTCATGTGAGTCGAATGAAATTTTACTGTTTGTTGACGTTAGCATTAGAGCTAAAAGATAAGCTAGCAACACTTTTTTTCTGGTTTTTGATTGGCTCGAGGAAAGTCAGTTCAACATGTCAAGTTGTTAGAAGGGAAATAGTACTCAGTATTTTGATGAATATTATGTTTGTGGAATATGAATTAAGCTGAAAAATACGTTTTTATCCATCTCAGTGGGTGGCCATTTTGGCTTGTACTGCCACTTGCTGACGACTGACAATGACATCACAGTGGCTCAGATAATAATCGATGATGGCTCATCTGTTTCCTGAGTTTGGTCACGTGACGTTTGCACGCTGAACTGAGCTGAAAAATGTGCTATCGGACGACCCTATGCCGCTTTATATTGACCCCCCCCATGCAAAGCGCGAGGGGCCTTAACACAACCCCGCCCCCCAAAATGGCCTTTTCTAATGTGACTTTATTGACTGTGACAAACTGAGCACGGAGATGATGACCAAACAATTCAACGTGGCCCCAGAGGTCGCCTCGTTGCAACACACACACACCAAGCAGTCAACTGCTTTTGTGTGCTTCATCGTGTGTGCACGCGTTGAAATCTCACACGACGGCGACTAATAAAAGTAACCCAAGCTTGTAGTCTCGAAAGCGTTGCGTTGTTTTAAACATGCTCCATAAATAAAGTTGTATCGGATTGAGAAAACAGATGTAGATTAGCACACCATTTACTGTCGGATTACACACATACACACCACTGAAATGCACTCAGTGAGTGTGAGAGTGTCTCAAGAGTTTATGATGTGAAAGCATTTTAGTAGGTATGTGAGAGTGTTTCAGTAGTGTGCATTTCTGTGAAAGAGCATTTTTAGTAGTAAGTCTTTCAATGGTGTGTGTAAGAGCAATTTAGATGAGTATATTAGTAGTACCTGTGAGAGTATTTCAGTGGGCCTTTGATTGTGTTTGATGCATGAGAGCATTTCAATGGTGTGAAAGAGCATTTTAGTAAACAAATGTTTCATTAGTGAATGTGAGAGCATTTCAGTAGTTTCTGTTAGTGTTTCAGTAGTATGCACAAGGACATTGTAGTCGTTTGTCTAAGAGCATTTTAGTAGAAGGGTGAAAAAGCATCTTCACAGAAGAGCATTTTAGTAGATGTGTGTTTCAGTAGTGTGTGAGAACATTTCAGTAGTGTGTAGCATTTTAGTGGTTTGAGAGCAATTTAGTAGACACATATTTAATCAGTAACGTGAGAACATTTCAGTAGTTCCTGTGTGTTTCAGTAGTGTTCATGAGAGCATTTCATTGCTGTGAAAGAGCATTTTTGTAGTGAGTCTTTCAATAGTGTGTGCGAGAGCATTTATATGAGTATTTTAGTAGTATGTGTGAGAGTATTTCGGTGGGGGTCTGTGATTGTGTTTCAGTAGTGTCCATGAGAGCATTTCAGTGGTGTGAAAGAACATTTTAGAAGTGCAAATAGTGTGCGTGTGAGAGCATTTCAATAGTTCAACGATAGTTTTTCAGTAGTACATTTTAGTAGTACGAAAACATGAGAGTGTTTCAGTAGTACATGTGAGAACATTTCACATAATGAGAGTACTTCAGTTAAAAAAAAAAAACTTAAAAAAAACTCATATGTAGGCTACTGCAAAGCTTCCATTCCAACAGTGAACTGCTAGCGCCATCTGTTGGAGGTGGTGGGGCACAGTTCTACCTGCCCCAACACACATAAGCACTGTGTCTCATTCTGCTTCTGTTGCCTGCCTGGTCACTAATGGTCCTGCGTGAACCCTGACCTTTGCGTGTCCATCAGGGTCAGGCCCCCCCCCCCCCCCCCTTTTAATGGCTTCCATGAAGCACTATAGCACTCCAATTGTTGACATGTGACTTTTAGCCTCAGATGCTAATTGGCTGATAGGCGGCTAATGCGACGGGCGCCCGTCACTTGTCGCCGAGCGATCTCTCGTTCCTCTGTCCGTCTTTATTAGCGTGACGTCATCTGTCTCTCGTTAGCGCCTCCTGGAAACAATCTCGCGCACGCACGCACACACGTATAGAGGACATGTGCGGCTCGACCGATGTTTAAAGGGATGCGTGTTCGCGACGGCTTTGTAACACGCCGGATTTAATTGGAAAAATGTGTGTTGTCATCAATTTCCCCCCCCCCCCCCCCCCAACCGCAATGACTTGGCGACGGGTGATGATGACATCAGCGAGGAAAGGCATCCATTATATTTCACGCCTTTGTGGAAACATGTCGGGACCCCCTCAACAACAAGCACCGTCCTGCGTTGGTGCAAATTGAGATGATATTTGTGAGGGAAAAAATAGGGATTTATTTTTTCATTTAAAAAAAAAAAAAAGAAGAATTTTTGAGAGAAAAAAATAACATACTTTACAAAAAAAAAAGGCATGCAATCAGGAAACACACAAAAAAAAAACATCAAGTTACAAGTAAATCCAAGAAGCCTTTAAGTCTTCAATGAACGGAAGCTTACTGAGAGAACATGCTATCCAAATTCCGGACCTTCTCGTTGGCGCGTAGCAATGCTAACCGCTGTTCTGAAGCTAGCAGACTAAATAGCCTACTTCGCTATGTTTTTGCTTTCAATACACAATGTGTAAATCTTCAAGTTTATATTTGGTTTTGGAGTAAACATCAACTGGGAGTTAGAAGTATAAATCCGAGCCCTTGAGTCTTCGATGAACGGAAGCTTACTGAGAGAACACGCTATTCAAATTCCGGACCTTTTCGTTGGTGCGTAGCAATGCTAACCGCTGCCTGCTCTGAAGCTAGCAGACTAAATAGCCTACTTAGCTATGTGTTTGTATTCAATACACAATGTGTAAATCTCCAAGTCTGTGTTTATTTTTGGAGTAAACATTGTTACAAGTAAATCCGAGCCTTTAAGTCTTCAACGAACGGAAGCTTACTGAGAGAACACGCTATTCAAATTACGGACCTGCACGTTGGCGCGTAGCAATGCTAACCGCTGCCTGCTCTGAAGCTAGCAGACTAAATAGCCTACTTAGCTATGTGTTTGTATTCAATACACAATGTGTAAATCTCCAAGTCTGTGTTTAGTTTTGGAGTAAACATTGTTACAAGTAAATCCGAGCCTTTAAGTCTTCAACGAACGGAAGCTTACTGAGAGAACACGCTATTCAAATTACGGACCTTCACGTTGGCGCGTAGCAATGCTAACCGCTGCCTGCTCTGAAGCTAACAGACTAAATAGCTTACTTAGTTATGTGTTTGTTTTCAATACATAATGTGTAAATCTCCAAGTTTATGTTTGGTTTTGGAGTAAACATCAACTGGGAGTTAGAAGTATAAATCCGAGCCCTTGAGTCTTCAATGAACGGAAGCTTACTGAGAGAACACGCTATTCGAATTCCGGACCTTCTCGTTGGCGCGTAGCAATGCTAACCGCTGTTCTGGAACTGATTTGAGTGTAGCAAAACCAGAACCAATATGTTGGAGTGCAAACGGAGCTTAGATGTTTGCTTTGTTGACATGCGGTCTCTCCAGTTCTCTACAAAATTCTCAGTGACAGAGGGGAGTATTTAGCATGGATTCAATCGGGGGGGTCCATCTTTGTCCGTCACTCACTGCGACGTAACTTTAGCCGACGTGGGGGCCCGTCTAACAAGGCGGCTCGTCCCTTTGCCGTTTCGTTCGCCGTCCGAAAAGGCGGGAAAAACGTTCCAGGACGGCTCCGCTCGGTTCGTGTTAGGCGGCGAGTCGTCTAATGGGAGCCGACAGGCCATTTTGGGGGTGGCCATTAGCCATCACAAAGTCGCCGTTTAGGCCAAATTGCGTCCATTTGCTTTTGATGTCGCTCGCCGCCAAATTGTAGATCTGTTGGTTCCAATTTGAGCTCACGCTAGCCAGATGTCCGCCGGGCGCAACGTCTCAAATATGGATGCGGAACGTAAAGGTAGCGCAAATTTATTTCAGTCACAAGAGAGCTTCTCATGTTTGTAAACAGGCGTGGTGGCAGAATTCGACATCAACTGAAAACAATGACAAAAAACTTATTGCCTCGCCAAAATGTTGAAGCTCTTTTTCTCTCCAATTTCTTGAGAAAAGTGAAATTAATCCAGCGGAACCTGCGGCCGAGGAGGTTCAATTGAGTGGATTTCATGAATAGTTGTTACAGAGAAGATCATAAGACTGCCTGGTGGGCGTAGTAGCCACTTCTAAAGGGACACACTGGAAACTGAACCGCCGTCATCGGGTTTGTGGAAAACATTTGCCACAGTTATGCATAAAATGTTTGGTTGGCTTGTCATTCAGTAAGCATACTTGCTAGCCCGCTAGCTAACAGCGTGCGATCCATTGCCATTAATCCGGGCAACAGTCGAGTCAATAAATTAGCCAGTCGCTCAATGTGATGATCACGTTAACTACAGCAGCGGAACCTTGGCTAGAATTTTGTCCCGGTTCTCTTTTCATTCATTGGAAATGGTCCATTCCAGACTCGGCCAACATATTTCCTGGAATCATGTGCTTACAGTAAAGTAAGCTTTTTCATGCCCATTCATAACTTTATTGTGTGTTTTCTTGTCAGGCTTGTAAACTTGCCAAATTGTATCTTTTGTGTGAGTGAAGCCCATTTGGTGTATTTTTTTTCTCCTTTTTAGTTTGGAAAGACTTTTCCATGATTATTTTTGCATAAATTTTAGACTTAATTAAAGGTTAGCATTGTTTCATGCTAATTGATCAATTTTATACTCATTTACTGTATATTTCGGATTGTTTTCTATTCGTTGAACTATAGTTGTTTTCTATGAAGTGCTGTTTTTGCTCATATTCGTGGCTGTCTGGAACCGATTAATTAAATTTCCATTATTTCCTATAGGAAATAGCGCTTTGATTTTTGTTCGGTTTATTTTTGTTCAACCTTTTTGGAACGGATTCATCGTAAAAAAAAAAAAAACAAGTTTTGTGCTGTATGTCTGAATCTTTGATCCAACTTCTGTTGAAATGTAAATTTCAAACTCACAACTTTTTCGATGTCACATTCCAGCTATGGTAGTAGAGAAGGTCAAAAACATTATTGAAAAAAGGGTTTGTTTACCATTTGAATTCTTGAGCTTTTGCCACCCGGAAGTCCGTGTGACGTGCCGGTGAAACAGTCTACACATGAATATTTTATTGTTTATGGACAACTGACGCAAGCTTAAACGGTTTTTAATTCCCGCAATGAGGTTTCTGTTAGGGAGGGCAGAGTCGGGATGCCGGGCCGGTCGGGGGGGGGGGGGGGGGGGGGCTGGCTGGCTGGATTACCAGTAAAACGTGAAGTGTCCAGCAGGTGGCCGAGGTGTTGAAGTTTTATCATTAAACAGAGAAGCTGTAATAAAAGATGAGGTCGGCGGGGGCGGCGCAACCCCCTGCCCGGCCCCAGTGTGTGTGTGTGGGTGCGCTTATTTTGGAATCGGGTTTCCTTCATCTATCAGCGACAATTACCAGCTTGGACGCCTCTTTCGTCATTTCGGAACCTCAAAAGGCATTAAAAAAAAAATGTTCACGTTTGATCCCCCTGCTGAAAAGAAGCCCGCCATTATTCCTGGTCCAGAACAAGACTCCGGAGGATTGAAACAACTCGACTTGAACCGAAACTTAACAAGCTGAAATATTGCATTTCTTTTGGGGCGTGCCCTCGTTCCGCCCCCCCCCCCCCCCCCCCCTCCACCACCACCAACCCACCCACCCAACGGCGTGAAATGAGCTCAACCCAATAGCTGCATGCGCTCCGATGTCGACTGACATCTTAATGTTGAACCCAACAGAAAATTGCGGCGCATTCTTGCGTGGAATCAATTTGAAACCGGACACGATGAAGACTGGGCTGATTTGTGGGAAAGTTTTTTTTTGTAATTTACTTATTTTTGTAGCAACAGCCAAAACCGGGGGGAAAAAATCTGCGGAAATGAGCGTTGAAAACCCATTCAAAAATGCAGATGTTAAACAAAACAAAAAGATAGTTGCTTACTGCTTTAAATCTGTCCTGTGTATACCAAATTTCATCCTGTGTGCTGAAACTGGTGTTGGCGGATATTTGTTCCATTAATTTCCCATGGGGTATTAGCAAGTAAAAAAACCCATTGGGTCAAAAATACCACAATTTGGGTCAAAAACTGATCAATCCAGTAGTAAGGTCAAAATTGGGTTGTTTTGTGTATAACAACCCCAAAAATTGGGTCCTTTAGGTTGTTTTGTTGGGTCAAGTGCTGGTCCACTTTAAAACAAATTATTTTATTATGTTATTTTTTTTACACAACTCTTTTTAGAGAGTTCAAACCATGATAGCCGACTTCCTGTTAAGTCTTTTCCGTTGGGTCCATGTGATTTTTTTTGTGGGTCCTGTTATGAAACACGTCCACCAAATTTCATGTAATGGGGTCACTTTGTTTTTTTTCTTCTTATTTTCTTGTATGTGGTCCAGAGTGAATTTTGAATTTGGAGAAATATACCAAGTAGGAAAAAACAAAAAAGTTTGCATAATGAAGATGTTTAAATGTTGGCTGAAAGCAGACAACTTGTACATCCATACACAACTTCAAAAGGTATCCTATTCCAAAGACATAACATTTTACGACTTTTCTACATTTCAAACAGCTGGAAAAATATGTCAAATCAAGTGAAGCCTTCGTAAGCTCCCTGCACGCACTCGATTTTCTTTTATTGTACTTTATTTCGCTGTAAAACAAAAAAATAAAACAAATTAAAAAAAGATTCCCGTGGAGACGTTGCGGTGGTGGACAGTGTTAAATCATTCCTTCCGAAGAGGAATCGTGAAGCGGGATAAAAGATGGATGACGTGCCAAGCAGCCTCTGCGGCGTTTAGGGCCAACGTTCTCCGCCGTTCGCTCGCATCGCAGGCCAATTAGACCTCGGCAACATAAATCACGCTTTAGGGCTGCGTGTCATCGAGCCGACCAAAACGCAGACTTGCACTGCCACCAGGGTTAGTGTAGTTTGGGAATTTTCATTTTAGTTAGTTTTTATTTCATTTTGAGTTTGTTTGTTTTTATTTAGTTAGTTTGAATTCGTTTTCAGGGTGGCTCTTTTAGTTTTAGTTAGTTTCAGTGTTAGTCTTAGTTTTTAAAAGAAATGTGTATTACTTCTGCTCAATATTTATTTATCTGAAGGGGCTTTTCTATTGGCTGCTGCGAGATGACATCACTTCTGTGTGACACACTTTCAAACGTCCTTATTCCGGTTAGTATCAAAATAAATCTACTTAAAGATCACATTTAAAACTAGAAAAATTTCCGCGGAAATTTTGGATGTGACTGCTGACTCTTGCGGGGTGGAAAGCTGCATGCACTGAACAGTTTGCCAAATCCTGATGAAACAAGTCACTTCCTGTTGAAATCAGGGCACTTCCTGTTGATTTTAGGCCACTTCTGGGTCACTTCCTGTTAAAACGGGTCACTTCCTGTTGAAATCAGGGCACTTCCTGTTGATTTTAGGCCACTTATGGGTCACTTCCTGTTAAAACGGGTCACTTCCTGTTGAAATCAGGGCACTTCCTGTTGATTTTAGGCCACTTCTGGGTCACTTCCTGTTAAAACAGGTCACTTCCTGTTGAAATCAAGTCACTTCCTGTTCAAATCAGGTCAGTTCCAGGTCACTTCCTGTTATAAATTAGGTCACTTCCTGTTGAAATCAGGTCACTTCCGGGTCACTTCCTGTTGAAATCAAATTTTAAAAAAAATAATTCTCTTGGACCCATGTCCAAAATTGAACAGGAAGCCATTTTGGTTTTAATTTTGGGGAGAACCCTTCAAATGGAACTCCTACTGTTGAATTCGCCCAAATCGGAAGTAGATATTCAAAACAGATGTTCAATTAAATTAAATGAGTAATGAAATCAGGGTACTTCCTGTTGATTTTAGGCCACTTCTGGGTCACTTCCTGTTGAAATCAAGTCACTTCCTGTTCAAATCAGGTCACTTCCGGGTCACTTCCTGTTGAAATCAAATAAAAAAAAAGTCTCTTGGACCCATGTCCAAAATTGAACAGGAAGTCGGCCATTTTGGTTTGAATTTTGGGGAGAACCCTTCAAATGGAACTCCTACTTTTGAATTCTCCCAAATCGGAAGTAGATATTCAAAACAGATGTTCAACTAACTAGATAAGTAAACTTTTTTTTTTTTTGTTTACGCCAAAAAGTAGCTTTGGATGCTTGAAGCACTGAGCACGTGGGAAGCGTTGCGCAATCGACTGCAGCTTGAACGTCCCTCAAGCAGACGTGCGTGCGGTCACCAGCAAGACGTCGTCGTCGTCGTCGTCGTTGGTGGGCGCGACGCTGCTTCGATTTGCCTCATAAAACCCGGAAATGTATCCACGGTCCTTCCCGGAGAGCCACGTTCCAAAAAATAATAATGAAATTTAAAGGAAGAAAGAAGAAGAAACGCATATCTCAGCCCGGCGTGAACGATTGCCTCCAGATTGTGCAAACAGAAGGCCTCTGCTTGGATGTTCCAAAAGTTACTGAAGGAGGGAAAGTCGGTAAAAAGAAAAGAAAAAAAAAACCCCGCAAGTTTCAAGTTTGGTGGTCACAGAAGAAGAACGCTCTTGCCTCTCCTTTATTTTTTGTTTAGAGGAAATGATACACTATAATACATAATTCAAATGGGGGGAAAAAAAAGACATTTATTAAATTATTATTAAATTAATTTAAAATAAAATAATAAATTAATAATAAATTAAAATAATAATAATACATTAAATTAATTACATTAAAATTAAATTATTATTATTATTATTAAATTAATGAAAATGAAATAAATTGCAGGTAATGACTAAATATAGAATCTTTGGCAAAGTATAAAAAAAATAAAATAAATGAGATAGTTGAGTGTTTAGTTGAGCATTAATATCAATATGTGACTGTATGGATATGAAATCCCACACAATGATATGAAACGATGATTTTTGAGCGCTTACTTCCCCGTCGTGCAAAGTGCAAAAGAACATTTTACGAGCTCACATTGAAAATGCATGAAGAGCCTCAGCGGCTTCCTGCGAGCAGCAGATGGACTTTTCCCACTTGTCGACCTTTGACCTGCACTTTCAAGACGGCAAGATGGTGGTGGGCGGCGGTTGGGGGGGGTTGAAAATAGTGAAACCTGAGCAGTACGGATGAGAAGCAAGGAAATGTCTGATGCAGAAAATTATTTATGATCCATTTTTATGCTTTATTCATGCTGGGCTTTTTTTTTTTTTCTTTTTTTTTTTTTTTGTTATTGCTTTTGGTTTACTTTATACGGAAGAATATTGCATTCACTTGAAAAAAAAAACTTGTTTTTCTGACTAATTTTTTGAGGGAGCTTTGGTTTTTTTTTAGTCATTTTTTTCTGAATATTTGTTTTCTGTTTCACAGAATATTTTTTTCTGTCATTAAAAAAAAAAAAAAAAAAAAGCCGAGACACAGAAAAAAAAAAAGATAAAAAAAAAATAGAAAAAAAGAATTATTCCAAAAAACAGAGCACCAACTTCTGTTTTTCAGACCTATATATATGACTGGATAGACGATAGCCCATACATTTTTTTTTTTCTGTGTTAAAAAAAATAGTGAATACCCACAAACCCCCCCACCCCACCTCCGGCCTTATACTAAGTGCCTACGAGCTGTATATGTCTCAACTGTAAATATACCGTATAGTTTATACAGTAGTCTGCTCGCGACGTGGGAGTAACAAGATGGCCGCCCTGTGACTTCAATGGCTTGCGCTGGCATGTATCGGCTATCGGCTATCCAGTCATATATACAGGTCAGTGGACTGCAACAAGTCACTTGGAGTTCAGAGGTAAAATAATAATAATAATAATAATAATAATCCGTAAAACAGAATTTGGTGCTCTGTTTTTTGGAATATTTTGTTTTCCCTTTTTTGGAATATTTTTTTTTCTCCTCTTTTTTTTGGAATCATTTTTTCCTGTTTTCTTGAATAATATTTCCCCCTTGTTTTTCTGAGTATTTTTTTTTCCTGTTTTTCTGAATAATTTTTTTTTTTTTATGACAGAAAAAAATATTCAGGAAAACAGGGAAAAAAATATTCAGGAAAAACAGAAAAAAATTACTCAAAAAAACAAAGCTCCCCAAAACCATTTGTCAGAAAAAATGCAATACGCTTATGTAAAACTTAAAAAAAAAAAAAAAGGCCATTTCTTCAACTCAATGTTTACCGTCCAACTTAATATAATCATAGTCATAACCATCATCATAATGTAAAAATACAATAAATTCAAGATAATACACCACAGCTCTTCCACTGCATTGGCCCTTATTCAATTTGCGCAGGTGTACCTCATGTTGCGGCTTCACATGGCACCTTATTTGAATACGATACGAGCAGCTGGATCCAAATCCCCCAAAATGCATCCAACCATCTGTGAAACAGGAAGTTCTTCCCATGCGGACAGACTCCGATCGACACACGTTTTTGGTGGGGCGGATAAAGGTATAAAAAGACGGACGGGAGTGTTTGAGTTAAGAAAGAGATCGACAGACAGAAAAACCATCATGCTGCCGATACTGGGTCTCCTCGTCCTGCAAGTACCTTTGGGTGAGTGGTAGTCACTGACTGAAACACTTTTGCTAACTTGCTAACTTTGGGAGTTCCCCAGGGGTCAAACTTTGATCCCCTTATTGTTCAATTTGTACATGCCTACATATTAGCAACTAAAACGTGTACACAGCTATACACGGTACACGTTTTTGTATGCGTTTTACCAAAGTTATCAGATGTTCCTCTTGTCTTCACGTTTTGTCAGCACTTGGCTGCGGTACGCCAGCAGTGCAGCCGAACACCGATCGGGTGGTGAACGGCGAGGACGCGCGCCCTCACAGCTGGCCCTGGCAGGTCAAAGCAACACTTTCAATTATAGCAGAAGGGATACATCAACAAGTGCGAGCTATTTATTTTTATTTATTTATTTTTTTTGTGTCAGACCTCCCTGCAGGTGAAGCACGGCAGCCGCTACCACCACACGTGCGGGGGAACTCTGATAGCGCCTCGCTGGGTGCTGACGGCCGGGCACTGCATCTGGTGAGTCGTTTTTTTTTTTTTTTTTTTTTTAAGTTTCAAATATGACATGAAAAATTCCAGTGTCCCATCTTTGAAACGAATCACAGGAATTATATCATTTTTGACCATCCGACTTCCATTCCAGAAACGAATCGTGTCCGTTCTGTGTCAGTCCGACTCTCGTATGGTGTTCCGCAGAGCTCAATTTTAGGGCCCCCGTTCTTTTCATGACATTTTACGCCCTTGGGTTCCATCTTTAGAAAGCACGATATTTCCTTTCACCGCCTTGCGGTTGACAGTCCTTCCCTTTGGAATGACCTTCCATTAAACGTTAGGCAAGACCCGTAAAAAACAAAACTCGTTTGAAAGAGGAAGTCAAACTTAAACATTTCTTGACAATAATTTGTTATATGTGACCTCACTAGTCTAAACATGACATTCTGATTAATATTACATTTGTGGAATATGAGTTATGCAGCAAAATCAAGCCATTTTTCTCCACCTCAGGGGGCGGCCATTTTGCCACTTGCTGTCAATTCATGATGACATCACAGTTGTTCAAGCAACGACCAATCACAGCTCAACTGTCGTCTGAAGCTGCGCCGTGATTGGTTGTTTCCTGAGACCTGAGCAACATCGATGTCATTTGCACTCGACGCACAAGTGGCAAAATGGCCGCCACCATATATTGATAAAAACTGCTTATTCCACTAATATTAACCAGAATACCGGGGCTGCATAGAGCATATTAATTGTCCAAAAAAAATTGGGGGGTTGATTTCCCCTTGACAACAAATTTTTCTTCTTTGACTTTCGACTCAGCGTGAGACTCGGATTTGTTTTAGTGGCAAACTGCGGTCCTCGAGGGTCCGAGTCCTGCAGGTTTTACAGATTTCCCTACTCGAAGTGCAGCTGATTCCAATTAACAGACTTGTTATCAGCTTGCTGATGAGCTGATCATGAATCAGCTGTGTTGAAGAAGGGAAATATCCAAAACCTGCTGGACTGCGGCCCTGCAGGGACCGGATCTCGCCACCCCTGGTTTAAAGGGATACTTGACTCATTGAGCCTTTCTGTGCAATTAATACCTTAAAAAAGTCATTTTTCTACTTGCCGTCGACTGATGATGACATCACCTGTGCTGAGGAAGTTGGTAACGACCAAACATGGCTCAGCTTACTGACCAAATCCTAGAAAACAGGTGAGCCATGATTGGTCGTTACTTACTTCCTCAAGCACAGGTGATGTCATCATCACTCGAGAGCAAGTAGAAAAATCACTTTTTAAAGGTATTAATTGTACATGAAAAATAATGACGTCGTCAAATTCATTCTGAACTTTTCACTGCTGAAAGAATTGTTCACTGAGTCAAGTATCCCTTTAACAATCGTTTTTTATGTTTGCTTTGGGTTGTAAGTGCTCTCGAATGTTGAGTTGAGTCGGTGTTTTCAGGCCGGGGGACATTTACCGCGTGGTGCTGGGAGAACACGACATGAGCCAGCAGGAAGGAACGGAGCAGATCCGCGACATCCTGCGCATCGTCGTCCACCCGAAATGGGACATCGACCACGTAGGCGATGGGTGAGTTGGTCCTAACATTTGTTTGTTTGTTTCTGAACAATAAGTATTCAAGGCTTACCTGTCTTATCTTATTAGAAATGACTTGGCCATGCTGAAGCTGGATAAGAGTCCCATCATGGGCGACAGCGTCAGCCCGGCTTGTCTCCCGCCGGCCGGCGAGATCCCCGCCCACGGGACTGCGTGCTACATCACCGGCTGGGGAAACCTTTACAGTCAGAAAAATTCGGCTTCTGACGCCATGTCTATCATGAGTAGATCCACCAAAAAGTCTCGAGGCCATGTCAAAAAAGACACAGGAAGTCTGCCGTTTTGTTTCGAAGCCGCCATTTTATGGTCATGCTTGAAAGACCTCTGGAAATTTCCAAGACAAACTTGTAAGAAATTCAGCCCCCAAAGGGAGTTTGAGTTAACAACATGAAATTTGGTAGCCATGTCTACAGTGAATAGAACTACAAAAAAGTCTCAATAAGCCATGCCTGAAAAGGTACAGGAAGTCGGCCATTTTGTTTGGAAGTCGCCAATCTGTGGTCATGTTGGAGTCCTTCAAAAACAAACGTTTTGTAAATAATATTTTGAAAATTCAGCCCCCAAAGGCAGTTTGAGTTAGCAACATGAAATTTGGTAGCCACGTCTACAGTGAATAGAACTACAAAAAAGTCTCAATAAGCCATGCCTGAAAAGGTACAGGAAGTCGGCCATTTTGTTTGGAAGTCGCCAATCTGTGGTCATGTTGGAGTCCTTCAAAAACAAACGTTTTGTAAATAATATTTTGAAAATTCAGCCCCCAAAGGCAGTTTGAGTTAGCAACATGAAATTTGGTAGCCACGTCTACAGTGAATAGAACTACAAAAAAGTCTCAATAAGCCATGCCTGAAAAGGTACAGGAAGTCGGCCATTTTGTTTGGAAGTCGCCAATCTGTGGTCACGTTGGAGTCCTTCAAAAACAAACGTTTTGTAAATAATATTTTGAAAATTCAGCCCCCAAAGGCAGTTTGAGTTAGCAACATGAAATTTGGTAGCCACGTCTACAGTGAATAGAACTACAAAAAAGTCTCAATAAGCCATGCCTGAAAAGGTACAGGAAGTCGGCCATTTTGTTTGGAAGTCGCCAATCTGTGGTCATGTTGGAGTCCTTCAAAAACAAACGTTTTGTAAATAATATTTTGAAAATTCAGCCCCCAAAGGCAGTTTGAGTTAGCAACATGAAATTTGGTAGCCACGTCTACAGTGAATAGAACTACAAAAAAGTCTCAATAAGCCATGCCTGAAAAGGTACAGGAAGTCGGCCATTTTGTTTGGAAGTCGCCAATCTGTGGTCATGTTGGAGTCCTTCAAAAACAAACGTTTTGTAAATAATATTTTGAAAATTCAGCCCCCAAAGGCAGTTTGAGTTAGCAACATGAAATTTGGTAGCCACGTCTACAGTGAATAGAACTACAAAAAAGTCTCAATAAGCCATGCCTGAAAAGGTACAGGAAGTCGGCCATTTTGTTTGGAAGTCGCCAATCTGTGGTCACGTTGGAGTCCTTCAAAAACAAACGTTTTGTAAATAATATTTTGAAAATTCAGCCCCCAAAGGCAGTTTGAGTTAGCAACATGAAATTTGGTAGCCACGTCTACAGTGAATAGAACTACAAAAAAAGTCTCAATAAGCCATGCCTGAAAAGGTACAGGAAGTCGGCCATTTTGTTTGGAAGTCGCCAATCTGTGGTCATGTTGGAGTCCTTCAAAAACAAACGTTTTGTAAATAATATTTTGAAAATTCAGCCCCCAAAGGCAGTTTGAGTTAGCAACATGAAATTTGGTAGCCATGTCTACAGTGAATAGAACTACAAAAAAGTCTCAATAAGCCATGCCTGAAAAGGTACAGGAAGTCGGCCATTTTGTTTGGAAGTCGCCAATCTGTGGTCATGTTGGAGTCCTTCAAAAACAAACTATGTAAAAATATTTTGAAAATTCAGCCCCCAAAGGCAGTTTGAGTTAGCAACATGAAATTTGGTAGCCATGTCTACAGTGAATAGAACTACAAAAAAGTCTCAATAAGCCATGCCTGAAAAGGTACAGGAAGTCGGCCATTTTGTTTGGAAGTCGCCAATCTGTGGTCATGTTGGAGTCCTTCAAAAACAAACGTTTTGTAAATAATATTTTGAAAATTCAGCCCCCAAAGTCAGTTTGAGTTAGCAACATGAAATTTGGTAGCCACGTCTACAGTGAATAGAACTACAAAAAAGTCTCAATAAGCCATGCCTGAAAAGGTACAGGAAGTCGGCCATTTTGTTTGGAAGTCGCCAATCTGTGGTCATGTTGGAGTCCTTCAAAAACAAACGTTTTGTACAAATATTTTGAAAATTCAGCCCCCAAAGGCAGTTTGAGTTAGCAACATGAAATTTGGTAGCCACGTCTACAGTGAATAGAACCACCAAAAAGTCTCAAGAGGCCTTGGTGGAAAATACACAGGAAGTTGGCTATGTTGGCTTAAAGCTGCCACTTCAGTGCCATGACCCTTCAGAGACAAACTTCTAGATCTTTTGACCAATTTTGTACATTAGAAAGACGCAAAATTCAGTTCTCCATATTAATTGATGTGGCTAAATTGTTGTTTTCCAGGCCACGGTCCGATGCCGGCCAAGCTGCAACAGGCCTTGCTGCCGGTGGTGGAGCACAGCGTGTGCAGTCGGAGCGACTGGTGGGGTGTCTACGTCAAGACCACCATGATCTGCGCCGGCGGAGACGCCGTGTCGGGGTGTCATGTACGTTAAGGACAACGTCGGTCACAACGCGGATTTTAGACAGATTTGTGAACAATATTTCAGAGAAATAGGCCCTTTGTTTACATACAAGTCTTCACTCTTTGAATTCACCACCTCTAAGCGTTCCGGTCTTTTTTTTTTTAGGGCGACTCCGGCGGCCCTCTCAACTGTCAGGGCGAGGACGGCCGCTGGTACGTGCAGGGCGTCACCAGCTTTGTGTCCTCACGAGTGTGCAACGAGTCGAAGAAGCCGACCGTCTTCACTCGAACCTCCGCCTTCGTCCAATGGCTCAGCGACGTAAGTCGGCGCACGCAGCCTCCGCGAGATATTTGCAGAATGTAACATTTTTCCCATGAACAAAAAAAAAAAAAAATAGCACTGATGCAATTTGGAATGTAAACAACAACAAAATTCAATCGTGTAATGTCAGCAAATCTCATGAGACATCAGCTCAGTGAGCATATGCATGCAGTTTCAGAGTCAGGGAAAAAAAACAAATAAAAACACATTTGAAAAATTCATAAGTGCCAAAATAAGTAAACTACTAGTATAAAAAAGTAAAGTAGTACTCACCCATTTGCAGGCCAGACATCATTGAGAGGGGACAGGATAAAACATTCTTAAGAGTCTGCTACCACCTACTGGTTAAACTTTGAACTACATCAGTTACAATTATGTACCGTATAGGAATGTACCGTATAATCCACATAATAATAATAATAATAATAATAATAATAATAATAGTCCAATTTTATTTTTAATCATTTATCTTTTGTTATGTCTTTTATTTCAATGAATCATGAGTACACCATCTTTGAAAGTAAAAAATAAATAAAATAATAATAATAATAATAATAATAATAATAAAGGGGGGGGTGAATTTGAGTGAAAATCATGTGTTTGTCTCCTCAGGTGATGCTCCGCTACTGAAGATGACAAAATGGAAATGAGAAAACTTTTTTTTCTTGAATGTTTTTTTTTCCTAGACAAAAAACACATGGAAAATTATTTTTGTATTCTTTTGAATACAGAACATGATTAATTACAAAATTTTTCTTTTTTTTCTTTGGTGGAAATTAAGGTGCTACCGGGTACAACACAAATATTGAATAGAATTGAATAGTTTAATAATATACTATTTGTTATTTATTTAACAGCATGACGAGCAGCAATTTGAGAAAAAAA